>NC_063356.1:8406565-8412394 GCF_021869965.1 Rhincodon typus | reverse complement strand
CCCACAGTCACCCACCCACAGTCACCCACCCCCTCACACAGTCCCCACACACCGTCACCCACCCACTCACACCGTCACCCACCCACTCACACCGTCACTTACCATCTCACAGTGTCACCCACCCACACTCTTGTCACCCATTTACAGTCACCCACCCCCTCACACTTTCACACACCCACAGTCCCCCGCCCTCTCACCATCAGCCACCCACTCACTGGGAGCTGGGATTCAGGTTAAAACAGGCCACACCACCAGAAGGTTCCCAAAAGGACTCACTGTATTCTGTCTGCTCTCTCCTCCCTCCACCCCACGAGACCCCCTAATGCCCACTTGTGGATGTGTCTCTACACCGACACAACGGGAAGTGGCCCAGGGGGCCAACTGGAGATTAAGGATGTTCGATACCCTGATCTACACATTAAGGTGTCTGGTCTCAATGCAGGCTCAGGGGGTAACCTCACACACATGAACTTCATGTCCCCACGTGCCAGCCCCTCAGGGGGTGGGGGAGGGCGGAGGAATGTTTCTCACCATTTTAATAGGAATCCAATCACTAGATTAAAGGGATCCCGAGCCCAACACTGGGTGAGTGAGTGGGGTTGGGGTTGCTAACCTCATGTTAGTGAGGATGTATCACAGCCACCTTTATGGTAGGGATCCCCAGGAATCCTGCCCAAGGGGGGAGGCAGAAACCACATCCCCATGTTAAAGAGATTCCTCTATCCATCCTGGTAAAGGCAGCCTCCTTTACTGTCTCTCCCTGCCCCCACGCCATGCTAAAGGTGTCTCCATCCTTACTTTAAGGTGGATATCCAAACTCCCCCAGCCCCTGTCAGAAGGGATCTCTCTATACCCTCGTTAAAGGGGTCTCTCTGTTCCCTGTGAAAGGGGTCCCTTTCTCTCTATTTCCCTGTGAAAGAGGTCCCTCTCTATACCTCCTTGTGAAAGGGGTCCCTCTGTCCCTATGTCAAAGAGGTCTCCCTCTCTCTCTCTATCCTCCTGTTAAAGGGTTCCCTCTCTCTATCCCCCTGTTCAAGGACGTCTCTTTCTATCCGTCCCCTCTGTTGAAGGGGTCTCTCTCTCGACTCGTCCTGTTAAAGGGGTCTCTCTAGCCCCAGGTTAAAGGGGCCAGGAGCCTTATTGAAGGAATTCCTGACATGTCAACTACAGAGCTCTGTCTGCCTACACACACCCATCCAAGCTCCCAATGCCATAAGGGCCTCTCCTCCTCCTCCTCCAATTCCTCTATTTACAGAAGCTCAGGACTCACCCATGTCAGGCTGGCTCTGCCTCTTACAGAGATACCCACCCCCGTCCCCAGTTCCCCAATGCTGGGGAGTCCCGGTATCGCCGCTACTGCAGGATGCGCAGCGCCAAGCCCCGCAGTTAGTGTGTCTCGGACCCCCACTCCCCAGAGCGCTGTCCCCCTTCCCTGGCTCTCGCTCTCACCTGGATCCCTTTCGCTTCTCCTCTTCCAACTGCTGCAGCAGACAATCTGCTTTCTCGCCTTTTTTTTTTAAATCGTTTCTCCTTCCTCTTCTATTTCAGGTGCATTTCACTGAGGCGCCGCATTACAGCTAACAAACCCCACAACACTCACATCGCCGTGCGCGCTCCCGCTAGTCCATACGCGCACCCGACAGCCAGCAAGCGCAGTGCGTGGGGAGGGAAAAGCCAGCGTGTGCTCGCTCCCGATAGCAGCATTGCATAAAAAGGCCTAGGAGTGAGTTCTCACTGGCTGAGGAATCTGCTTCTATCCAAATTATTCTTGGCTGGATTTCTCCTGAAGGTGTAAGGCATAGAAATAATATACCATCCACACCTGTTCTTCACAACAGAGGCTTCTGCCGGGGATCTTCTGCATCCACTGATCCCTGGCACCAAGAGCCAAGGTCAGAACAGCTCTTGACAGTTTCTAGACTGACCTGCCTTTCTCAATCACAGGGCATTCCAAAATGCTTCACAACCTGTGAAAAACTTGTTCCGAAGAAGCAAAAACAGAAGTCACGGGAAAAGCTCAGCAGGTCTGGCAACATCTGTGGAGAGAAATCAGAGTTAACTTTTCAGGGCAAGTGACCCTCCCTCAGAACTGATGGTAGCTCTGAACCTGTCAATTTGTATGCAGTAGATTAGGGTGGGGGGGGGGTGAAGGGGTAAGGAGTAAATGATAAGTGGGGATGGAACCCACTGTTAACTCTGATTTCTCTTCACAGATGCTGCCAGACCTGCTGAGCTTTTCCAGTAACTTCTGTTTTGGTTTCTGATTTACAGCATCTGCAGTTCTTTTGGTTTTTGTTCTGAAGAAGGGTCAATGGACCTGAAACGTCAACTCTGTTTTTCTCTCCAAAGGTACTGTGAGACCTGCTGAGATTCTCAGGCAATTTCTGATTTTGTTTCTGATTTCCAGCATCTGCAGTTCATTGTGCTTTTACATTAAATAGTTACTGTAAAGAGGGAGAAGTGCAAGGTAAATTGTGCACAGCAAGCTCCCACCATGTAATGGTGTCTGGTCATCTGCTTTGAGTGAAGGGGTTGTATTGGCCAGGGCACTGAGGAGTTTTCCCTTGGGCTTCTAAAGTGCAATGCTTTTAGAGGGCATATTTTTGATTCATTCATGGAACATAGGCATCGCTAGCTATCGCTCATGCCTTAACACTCATGAGAAGGTGGTGGTGAGCTGTCTTTTTACATTTTGCTAGACAATGCAGTGTAGGGACATCCACAGCGCTGTTAGAGAGGGAATTCCAGGTGTTTGAGACTGAAGGAATGACAATGAATTTTCAAGTCAGGATATGTGAGGCTTGAATGAACTATGAACTGTGAATGGATAAAATATGAACGATGGATGTATTTTACAGTGAGACAAACAGTAAACTGCAGTGAAAGCTTTTTTAATGTTGCTATGATCCAGTGCCATATTGAATTGTTTCAATAGATTTTTTTAAAAAATAGAAAGATGTCTCTTAAAGAGAGTCTATCAGGTGGTTTTCCCATTTATGTGCTGTCCTTGTTATTTGAGATGGAAGAGGCTGGGGTTTTCGAAGGCATATTGGAAGGAGCCTTGGTGACTTGCTGCTGTGCATCTTATAAATGGCACACACTGTAGTGACGAGTGTGAGTGATGAAGGGTGCGAATGTAGAAAGTGGTAGGTAAGATGCCAGTCGGGTTGGTTGCTTTGTCCTGGAAATACAGTATTGTTAATTTCTCATCCAAAGCACTGTATCCCTGCCTGCGTTGAATCTGTTCCGCCCAGAATGTTTCCCCAGATTCCTTTATTTCTCTTAAAAAAGGCATGATTCTTTCAGGGGCCATGATTGTCATGTGGATAGAGGTATCCTTAGTTAATAACTAGTAAAGATTAGGGATAAATGGGTAATTTTCAGGTTGGCAAGCTCCAACTAGTGGAGTGTCACAAAAATTCAGTAGTGGTTTCAACCATTTACGACCTACTCAATAACTCAGATGTACGGTTGCTAAATTTTTGCCGATGATACAAAGATAAGTAAAAAAGGTAAGTTGTGAAGATGACAGAAACAGTTTGCAAAAGGATATGTTACACAACCAGGGATTATAATCTCAGGATAAGGGATAGGTCATTCAAAACTCAGATGAGGATGAGTTTCATTATTCAGAGTCATAGAGTCACACAGCGTGGAAACAGACCCTTCGGTCCAACCAGTCCACGCCAAACATAATCCCAAACTAAACTAGTCTCACCGCCTGCTCCTGGCCCATATCCCTCCAAACCCTTCTTATTTGTGTACCTATCCAAATGTCTTTTAAATGTTGTAATTGTGCAAACACCTACCACTTCATCAGAATGTTCATTCCACATGTGAACCACTCTCAGTGTAAAAAATTTGCCCCTTGTGTCTTTTTTAAAGCTTTCTTCTGTCACCTTAAAAAATGTGCCCTCTAGTCTTGAAATCCCCCATCCTAGGGAAAAGACAACTACCATTAACTTTATCTACACCTCTCTTTATTTAATAAACTTCTATCAGGTCACCTCTCAAACTCCTATACTCAAGTGAAAAAAGTCCCAGCCTATCCAGCCTTTCTTTATCACGCAAACCTTTCATACCTGGCAACATCCTGGTAAATCTCTTCTGAACCCTTTCCAGCTTAATAATATCCTCCGATAATGGGGCAACCAGAACTGGACACAATATTCCAGAAGAGGCCTCACCAATGTCCTGCACAACTTCAACATGACTTCCCAACTCCTATACTCAAAGGACTGAGCAATGAAGGCAAGCATGCCAAACGCCCTGTCTATATGTGACACAAACGTCAAAGAATTAAGTACCTGTACCCCTTGGTCCCTCTGTTCTAGAACACTACCCACAGCCCTACCATTAATTGTATAAGCCCTACTCTTGCTTGTTGTACCAAAATTAATACCTCACATTTGTCCAGATCGAACTCCACCTAACATCATTGTTCAAGATAGAAATTGATAGAGAAAATGGCATTCACGGAGCTGGTCAGCTATGAAGAAAGGTCTAGGCCCGAAATGTTAGCCTTCCTGCTCCTCTGATGCTGCTTGGCCTGCTGTGTTCATCCAGCTCTACACCTTGTTATCCCAGATTCTCCAGTATCTGCAGTTCCTACTATCTCTGAGCTAATTGTCTGATGGCCCAGGCTCCACAACAGAATAACCTACTCCAGTTCCCATGTAAAACAAAAGTCTTGAGTAGGCACGAGCTTGTAGATGGAGGATAATACATAAAAATGTAAACTTGACCTCATTGATAGGAAGAATGAAAAGTTGCATGTTATTTAAATAGACAGCAATTACAGAATTGTGTGGTCAAAGGAGTTTGGGTTACTTGGTACATGAATGGCAAAAAGTTAGTATGCAGGTACAGCAAGTGATTAGGAAGGCAAATAGAATCTTGTTGTTTATTGTGAGGGGAGTCAAGTGTAAAAGTGGTGAAGTTTTACAACAGGTGCACAGGGTATTGGTGAGACCATATCTGGAGCGCTGTGTACAGTTTTGGTCTCCTTACTGAAAAAAGGATATATTAGCATTAGAAGCATTTCAGAAAATGTTCATCCATCTGATATCTAGGACAAAAGGGTTATCTGTTGGAGAGCTTTTGGATAGGTTGGACCTATATCCATTGGAGTTCAGATGATTAAGAGGCAACTTATTGAAAGATGAGAGATCCTGAAGGGAATTGAGAGTGTGGATGCTGAGAATGACGTTTTTCCTAATGGAAGAGTCTAGAGCCAGGAGACATAGTTTAAAAGTAAGGGATTTCTGATTACAGCTGGAGATGAGAGAAAACATTTTCTCTCACAGGGTCATTTGTATGTGGAATTGTCCTCCCTGGAGAGCAGTAAATCCAGAGACGCTGAATAACTTGAAGGCTGAGTTAGATATATTCTTAATGGAAAAAGGAGGAGTAGAATACAGGAAAGTAGAGTTGATGCTACAATCAAACCAACCATGTCCTTATTAAATGGTGGAACAGACTCAAGGGGCTGAATGGCCTACTCTTCCTCCTATTTCCTTTGACCTTATAACATTCCACTGACCAACGTACTAAATAGAATATCAAGAATGGACATTTTATTGGTTTCCCCCTATTTCTTTGGAATGACATTGTTTGATTGGCTCCTACAAAGGCAAACAGGTGCAATGGGTTGAATGGCCTCATTCAGTGCTGTATTGTTCTATGAGAATATAAAGAGGAAGTAGGCTATTCAGCTCCTTCAGGCTGTTTCACTCTTCAAATAGATCACGGCTAATCTCTATTGCAGACAACAAGGTGCAGAGCTGGATGAACACAGCAGGCCAAGCAGCATCATAGGAGCAGAAAGGC
>NC_063356.1:8395065-8406065 GCF_021869965.1 Rhincodon typus | reverse complement strand
GTGTTAACGATTTTCCACCTAGCCTCTGAGATGGGTTACAGACAGTTGGTTATCTGCAATCCAGGCCTTTGTCTCAATGGTAACCATCCCTTTGACATTTAAAAAGGATTGGTCACGTGACTTCCAAAGTACTGAGCCCAACTGCCTCATAACAGTGTAACTTGGAAAAAGCAGGCAGCTAGGGATCAACTCTGCTCCATACAACGTCTACTGATAATCCTTCCACAGCCCTTATATTGAGTCTGGCCTAGAGGTTGGGACACTACCAACTGCACCATAAGACCCTCATGCTCCTGTTTGTAGGAGTGGATGTGAATTGTAATAATTGCCTACCACGTGACTACACCTAAACACTCAGTTAATATACAACTAGCACTACTGTGTGGTTAATAGATAAAGAAAATATACCACGGGTGATTTGGTGAGAGGAAGAAAGACATCTTTCTTTTCTTCCCATTTATTCATTCACAGGATGATGGCATCAATGACCAGGCAGCATTTATTGCCCATCCTGAGTTGTCTGGAGGGCAGTTCAGAGTCAACCACATTGCTATGGGTCTGGAGTCACACATAGGCCAGACCAGGTAAGGGTGGTAGTTTCCATCCCTAAAGGACACCAGTGAACCAGATGGGCTCTTCCCCAACAATCGGTAACAGATTCATAGTCATCACTAGATTTTAATTCCAAATATTTTATGATATTCAAATTCCACCATTCGCTGTGGCAGGATTCGAACCCAGGTCCCCGGGAACTTTATCTGGGTCTCTGGATTAACAGTCCAGTGATAATACCACTAGGCCAGGTTTGGCTGTGTGTAAGAGTACTTCTGGATATAAAAAGAAATGACACTCTTCTGGAGGTGACATAAAAGATCCCACTTAACTATTTCAAGCAGCAAAGTTCTTCTGCTGCACTGGACCAAAATACACACGGCATTAAATAGATTATCTAGTCATTACCATATTGTCATCGTGAGGTCTTGATGTACTGAAATTACCCGCCATGTTTCCCTGGAACTTAAAACCTTGACTCATTTGTAGTGTTACTACTGCTACGTTCTTCATTTACTGCTGAGCCGACAGAGCTGCAAAACAATTTAGATAACTGCAGAAAATGATGCATTTTGTTGAAGCTTTTTGCCTGCACTCAACAGGACAATTCACAAGGAATCCCAACATAAAATGAAGACAACATTTGTATTATATGTGAGGAGAGTGCCATTTGGTTGGCTGTCTTTGGCAAAGGCATTGCTATGGAGAATCTATCAGTTGACAATGCCTGACAGTTAACGGCCAAGCTTACATTAAATTTCAGGCAGGTTGACTCTGATTGGTATGCGAAATTAACCAGAAAATGGCTGTCACCTATTTTGACGAGTTCAAACAGCGTATATGTTATTACTGTCTGAAAAGAACAAGGTCCCATCTATTAATATATCAAAAGTCATATGACACCAGGTTATAGTTCAATAGGTGTATTTGAAATCACAAGCTTTTGAAGCACTCCTCCTTCATCAGGTGAAGCGACTTCACCTGATGAAGGAGCAGCGCTCCGAAAGCTTGTTATTTCAAATAAACCTGTTGAACTATAACCTGGTGTCATGTGACTCCTGACTTTGTCCACCCCAGTCCAACATCGGCACCTCCACATCATTATTAACATATGTAGCTCATAATGCATGCAAGCGTGCCATTCTGTAACCCTGAGTTACAATCCTGATTTGGTTGTCAGTGTAATTCTTCACACACTCAGGATTGTTTAGGAAATGTTGTCCAATCATAGGCTTCCATCTAACGTTGGACATCATGTTGTGAGCTGGTTGGGTACTGCCGATGCTTGCAAATTAAAGCAAAATGCTGCGAATGCTGGAAAACAAAAAAATGCTAGAGAAACTCAGCATGCCTGGCAGCATCTGTGGATAGAGAAACAGGGTTAATGGTTTGAATCTGAAATTACTCTGACTCTTCTTCAGAAGATGTAAAATCGGATTCAAAAACACTGCTTCTCTTGGAGAGGCAGTGGTTCAGTGGTAATGTCATCGGACTAGCAATCCAGAATCACAGGGCCAGTGTTCTGGGGACAGGAGTTTGAATCCCACCACAGCAGGTGGTTAAGTTTCAACTTTAAAAAAAAAACCTAAATATAAAAAATATGTAGTCTAATGGTCACCATGTAACCATTGTTGATTGCTCTAAAGACCCATCAGGTTCCCCAATGTCCTTTAGGGGAGGAAACTGCCATCCTTACCTGGTCTGGTCTATATGTGACTCCAGACCCACAGCAATGTGGTAGACTCTTGACTACCTCTGAGCAATTAGAGATAGCCAATAAATCCTGATCCAGCCAGCGATACTCACATTTCATTACCCAATAAAAAAAAAATGATGCTCTCAGATCTGATGAGCTTCTCCAACATCTTCTGTTTTATCACTATCAGTACATTGCTTAATGTGAACAGATGAAGGGATGTACTGTGATCCACCACTCTTTGGGGGCACAATGGATCCAAAAATAGCATCACACCAGCACCGAAATCCATGTATCTAAGTTGAATTCATTGAACTGAATCTTGGGTGTGTGAATCTGCTGAAAATTTTGCCTGAAAATGCCTTGAAGTAAATATGGACAGAATGTGGGATTTGAACAACTAAATCCACCCACACAAATCGAACCATACTAGACCACAAACCTCTGCCTCACATCACGTTAAAAAGATCATTCAGGACCATCATCACTGCAGCAACAAACAAAGGCAGGCAAGAATAAAGCTGAAACAAATGGGGGCTAGAATTTCAGGGAAAAACCTTACTGCGCAGACCCTAATTGTATCAAATCTCATCATCATGAATATGTACACGATCTTGCACCTTGACCAGTGACCATAAGTCAGTAAGACTTGAGATAGCCATGGATAAGGCCAAAGCTAAACCGAAAATAAAGGTTCTAAAATTGGGACAGGCTGATTTTAATACGATAAAACATGACCTTGCCAATGTTGCCTGGGAACGGCTATATGTAGGAAGATCTACATTGGAGCAGTGGGAGTTCATTCAAGAAGGAAATAGTGTAAGTGCAGGAGTGACATGTTCCTGTAAAGGTGAAGGGCATGAGCAACAAGTCCAGAGAACCCTGGATGTCAAGGAATGTGCAAGATTGGAATAAAGGAAAAAGGGGAGCTTATGGTAGTTACTGGGAGCTCAAAACACTGGATGCCTTAGGGCAGATAGAAAATAAAGCTTTAAAAAGAAATTAGAGAAGTGAAGTCAGGCCGTGAAAAAGTAACGATGTGTAAAATAAGGGAAAATCCAACAGCATTTTATAAGCTTACTAAGGGCAAGAGGATAACCAGGGAAAGTGTTGGGCCCATCAGGGACCAAAGTGGTAATCTGTGTGTGGAGCTGCAAGACATAGTTGGGGATTTAAATGAGTATTTTTCATCTGGACTCACTACAGAAAAGGATAATGTAAGTTTAAAAATAAGGGAGAAGAACTATGTGAATACTTGAATGAATTAGCATTGACAGAGACAGGAGGTATTAGGAGGAGGCAAGGGATGAGATTGCAGGGGCCCTTATATTAATTTTCAAATACTCTCTAACCAAGAAGAGGTGCCAGAGGACTGGAGCACAGTTAAAGTGGTCCCACTATCCAAGAAGGGTGGTAGAGATAACATAGGAAACTATAGGTCAGTGAGTTGAACATCTTTTATTTTCTGTGACCTAATTGTACGCGAATTCTACATATATGGGATAAAAAGCTTTTGGCATTACAGAGGATCAGAGAGTGGGGCAGTTGGAGACAGGAGATCAGTGATTATGAGAGCAGTAATAAGTAAATAATATAGAAAACAACTCAGCCTACCCAGAAATATAGGGAAGGTAAGGTAGCAAAAGAAAGTATTGGAAAATTTCTGAGGGTCAAAATTGATCTCCACTTGGAGGGGCAAGGATTAATCAAGGCAGTCAGCATATATTTGGAGATCATGGAGACACGGAGTAGGAGATCATGTCTGACAGGTTTGATTGAGTTTTTGGAGGTGGTGGTGACTCAGCATGTAGATGAAGGTTTATGTAGTCCACAAGACTTCGGTCAGCCTTTCAACAAAGTATTGCATGGAGTCTAGTCAAAAAAGAAAGATGGGAATGAGGGCAATTTGGTGAATTGAATCCAAAATTGGCTTAGATACAGGAGATGACAGTTAAAGGTAGTTTTTTGTGACTGCAAGCCTGTGACTAATGGCATTCCACAGGGTTTGGTGCTGGGTCCCTGGCTGTTGGTTGTATGCAATATTGAACTAGACATGAATTTTGGAGATTGGATCGGTAAGTTTGCAGATGACATGAAAATGAATGATGTATTAATAGCGAGGAGGAAAGCTTTAGACTACAGGATGATTTGATGGGCTGGTCAGATGGGCTCAGCAGTAACAAATAGAATTTAATCTGAAAATGTGAGTGGCAATGCATTTTGGGAAGACTAACAAGGCTAGGCAGTATGTGATGAATAAAAGGAACTGAGCAACTAAAGAGAAGTAGAGGAGCCACAGTGTGCATGTCCACAGATCCTTGAAGGTTACAGAACAAGTAGATGAGGTGGTTAAGAAGGCATATGGATATTGCCTTTATTAGTTAGGGCACAAGAATATAATAGCAAGGAGATTATGATAGTGCTGTTTAAAATGTTAGTTAGACCACAGTTAGTCACCACACTATGGGATGGATATGATCACACTAAGTGAGGGTGCAGGGGAGATTCACCAAGATGCTGGGCTGGAGTGATTCAGCTATGAAGACAGACCAGGTAGGCTGGGGTTGTTTCCTTTATTACTGTTCTCTTCTCACTATCACTGATCTCCTGTCTCCAACTGTCCCATTCCCTCATCCTCTGCACTGCCAAAAGCTTTCTATCCCATCTCCATTATATATAAAACACATAATTAACATCAAAATAGGTCACAGAAAATAAAAGTAAAGATAGCTATACGCACACCCATGGTGCTTCTCCTGAGTTGGTCAAGGGCACTGCCCTGGTCTTATTCACTCAGGGGACATGGGTGCCACTGGCAAGGTCAGCATTTATTGCTAGTCCCTCACTGCCCTTGAGAAGATGGCGTTGAGTTGCCTTCTTGAGCTACTGTAGTCCATGTTACAGAGGTAGACTGACAATGCTGTGATCCTTGAATCTTGTAATTGTAATGCCCTGAATCTGTAGTTCCTTGAGAAGGTACTAAACTAACAAGAAGGGAATGCAGCCCTCAAAGTGACTTCTCAGAATTATACAGCATAGGACATGGCCCTCACCAACAAGGGCCAGCATTTGGTGCCCTTCTCAGTTGCCCCTGAACAGGGTCACCTACTCAGCCTTTGCAAAAGACATGCATGGATCGGGAGTCACTTGCAAGCCAGATCAGGTAAAGGTGACAGATGCCTTTCCCTAAAGGGTATTAGTGAACTAGAAGGGTTCTTACAACCATCATTGATGGTTTTATGGTCACTGTTACTGAGACTAGCTTTCAATTCCAGATTTATTCATTGAATTTAGATTCCACCAGATGTCAGAATGGGATTTGAACCCACATTCCCAGACTTTATCGTTTACCAGCCTGGTGACAGTACCACAACACCACCACTTCCCCATCTGACTGATATAGCGCTCTGATAGGACTGTCATACTTTTGCCCACCCACTTCTAAATTTTTCTTCCTCTATCAATGAAAAATATTTTAACAGTGTAACAATTGTCTATTTATAGACAACAAAATACTCACATTTACATTGCACCTCTAACACAGTAAAATGCACAAGGCATCTCACTGGAGCATTATCGAGAAGCAGAAGGCACAGCAAGTCCGTTCGGGGTGGGAGGAGCTCACAAAAGGGGAGTGGGTGCCAGTGGTAAGGGCCAAGCTATAAAAATGAAATGAATATCAACGGGCTGAACATACTGAGTCTTTAGCCTCTCTGCCGGACAGACTTACCGAAAAGGTAAGTCTTAATAGGTCAATGCATATTAATGTGACACACCCAATTCATCACATGGGTTGCCAATTCTGCTTAGATTTCATCTCATGCCTCTGACCTGCAACCACCCTGCACTCCCATTATTGGCTGCCTCATATGTCTGTCCACATGTAGCGCCACCTTCCCAAACCAATCAGAAAGCAAACATACTCTTTAATGTCCAATTGGGTGTTTCTTCATTGTCAATCAACAACTTTCATTCTCAAGTTGAATATTATGAAAACTTACAAAAAGCCATCGAAAGAAAGCATTTCTCAGTAGTGGTGTAATTTCCCTTGTGGGTGTTGTCTGCTGCAGGACCCTGGAGATCAATGTTTCAGTCCTCACCACTAGCAGGAAATTCTGCAATGCTGCAAACTGCCACCCATCACTCAGTTAATAAGGCAAAGCCTGATCAACTCTCCATTCACCACCTTAAACATTCACACACCAGCAATGACTCAGTGGCAGCAATGTATACCATCTACAAGATGCACAACAACAACTCACTCAGCCCCCTTCTTATAGCACCAGCGACCTCTGCCACCTGGAAGAGCAAAAGCAACATGTGCACGGGAACACCACCACTTTCAAATTCCCCTCCAGGTCACACGCTATCCTGATTTGGAACTATAATTGCCGTTTTATCATCGCTGGGTCAAAATCAAGGAATTCACTCCTGAACAGCACTAAGGGGGCAAAAAAATTGAACATATAGTTCGGAGGGAGACCTTAATGACAGTGTACTGTACTACACTCATAGTTATGGCCATTCAATATGTCTTTAAGACCAACAAACTCATACTGTCTCCTTACTCTGAATGAAGTGAAAACAACTCTGTATTACAACGGAATTCACAGATGTACTTTGCACATCTCAGTGCAGCCATTAAAAGCCTTCTACAGAATATCAAAATTAGAGAATTTCATTTTCACACTCAAACAGCCTGTACTGTCCACCCAGTTATCAGTGTAGACAGGTTTTACTGGACTGCAGGGCTGGGTTCACAGCTTCTGGCTTGACAATTGCTTTGCTGTTGATTGTGTCATGGAAACTCTCAATAATCACTCAGCTCCAGCAATTCAGGAGACATGGAAATAAATGTAAGAAATGAGTTGAAGATGATCAGATCAGTCTTGATCAAAATCGAATGGCAGAGTGTATTTGATGGACTAAATGGCCTACTTCTGCTCCTACATCTTACGGTGTTTTTTACTGAAAACTGGATGACATTTTGAAAGGTCGGGAAGAGCTCATTCAAAATTCGGACTGTCCATTCTAAATGTTTTCTCAAGAACCTGTTTGGAGATGTTATTATACACCTCTGGAGCAGGTGGGGCTTGAACCCAGGCCTCCTGGCCCAGAGGTAAGGAATTGGATTTATATGACGTATACTCAAACTGGGGTTGTTCTCCATACAGCTGGGAAGGTCAAGAGGAGATTTGGTAGAGGTGTTCAAAATCATGAATGGCCTTGATCATGGAATTCATTCACTTTGGAAGCAGGCTATTTGGCCCATTGTGTCCACACTGACTCTCTGAAGGACATCTCATCCCATCCCTGTAACCCTACACATCCCTGGACAGTATGGGGAATTTAGCATGGCCAGTCAAACTAAACTGCACATCTTTGGACTGTGGGAGGAAACCAGGGAGAATATCACCTGATGCTCGAATTGAACCCAGGTCCCTGGTGCTGTGAGGCTGCAGTGCTAGCCAGTGAGCCACCATGCCACCCCACTAAGAAAGCTAAGAAGACACTGCTGCCGATAGGGGAAGTTCCAGTAACCAGAGGAAACAGGATTGTGAAAAAAGAACTCGAGGCAGCAAGAGGGAATTTTCTTTTTAAGCATTATGATTTGTGATCTGCAATGCACTGCTTGAAAGAGCATTGGAAGTAGATCCAATAGTAACTTTCAAAACAGAATATAATGCATACTTCAAGGTGAAAATTATGCAGGCCAGCAAAGAGCCAGGCAATGGGATTAATTAGATAAAGTGATGAAAGAAGAGGAATTGATACATACTATTATTTTGGAAGGTGCATTTTAGATAGAGGTGTTGAATGTGGTTCATTTCTATGGAAGTTTTCTTCAATGTAAAATTAAGAGAGTCTTATGAAACAATGACTTTACTAAAACATTACTCAGAAAGTAAATGGATAGAGACATGTGTTATGAAAATTATCTATATTGTGGTGGTTTTATGATTGTTGAGTAAACATTGAAGTTTCTTTCCTGTTCAGAATCATCAAGGATTTATTTTAGTTCAGAGACCCAGAGATTGAAAGATTTCAGGATGGTTTGGAGGAAACCTGACAGTGATCACAAGCAAATTTAGTTCAGGATAGTCCTCTTAAAACACAGTCACCTCAGTAGAAAATTTTAGTTTGTGCAGCTTCCAAACCAGGAGAGTTTGTTTAGTAATCTTCAGATTATCAGAAGCTGGTAAAAAATTAAACTTTTGGCTTTGTGAGTATTCATGTAAGAGATTCCACAGTTCATAGGAAAGAAACTAAGACAAATCAGTTAAGCAGAACTTAAAGACTTGAAATGGAGGGGTAATTTCTCTGAACTTGAATCTCTGTAAATTGATAGCATTGGTAAGCAGATTAAAACATTTGTTCTGCTGTGTGCTTTAAGATTTTTTTAAACTGCCTTCTACATCTAGATCGCTAATATTTTTCTTTTGGTTTTGTCTTTTCTATAATAAACTGCTGTCCTGGTGTTAAAGAAACTGCAACTTCATGTGATATTGTTTCAAGTGACTACCGAAAGTGTTAATTACAAATTTAAAATGATCTATTGGGCCAGGTTTCATTCTGAAATCTAACTGGTCCATCAGCTAGAATAATAACAATCGGTATACCAAAGAGCTGACACAGGCCTGATGGGCTGAATGGCTGTCTTCTCTGTGCTGTATTGTCTTTTGATTCTGTGTAAACTGTAAAATGCTAGTCTTGAACTTGGAGAAATCCTCTGTTCTCATGTGCACTGGTAACGCCAGAGTAAGCATGTACCATTATCCCTATTACACTGAGTACACTCAGATCTAATGTAAACGTAAATTGACTGAGATCAAGGAAAAGTTTGAATGTCATCCACAAATGCAGACTGATTCTCTAGCTTCATATAAAGCTCAACTCAGTACCCTCAGTTGTCATAAAAACCTATCTGGTTCATTTCACCTATTGGGTCTTAAATAGTTAACTGACATCAATGATAAGCTCTGCCCATCATCAAAGACTGATCTTCGGAGGAGCTAACGCATGTCAGAAGGAGCTCGTTGAGAATCCCAGAGGGTACCAGGAAATAGTCATAACGGAGCATTATATGACAAGTTGGACCACTGTCCCATTCACATGTTTTACTGGTTTTTCCTTTTGAGGCTGCAGAGATCCAATGACTGTTATTAATGTTTACAACAAGTAGCTAAAGCAGTAATATGTTAGCACACTTACAATGAGCCCAGTGTCTCACCAGAGATGATCATGTGTCCAAGACAACCATGTAACATAACTGGCTATTTATGTGGTGAACCTGCTTAGTGTTCATCAAATTGTGCCTAACGTCTGCCTTGTGTATTGTCTGGGTATCATTTCCCAGGGTATATCAGTAGCCCACACTAATACCAACAAGAAAGGTAGGTACAGGTGAATCTATCCAAGATACCCCAGATCAGAGCCACTATGTAGTCCTAGAGGACCATTAGACAGAGAGAGACAGAGACAGAGTGAGAGGATTGGTGGTAAGTTTAACCTGAGGGTCACTGCATCTCAGGTGAGAGGAGAAGTGAGAAAGTGAGACCTTCATGTCTCCCATTTTAAGATGCCGGCCATGATAATCCCTGAAGTTACTGAAGCCTTAAAGATGGGAAATCTGCCGTCCTTTCTCCTTATCCAGCCTAAATGTGACACCAGACTCAATGTGATTGGCTCTTAACTGTCCTCAGAAATGGCCTTAGCAAGCCAGTTAGACCAAGCCAGTTAGGGATGGGCAAGAAATGCTAGTCCTGTACTGGTGCCTACATCCCAAATTAACACGTGCTTACAGAACAAAATAAACAACATTGCAACAACACAATGTCAACTGACACGCCTGGCTACCGAGCTGATTTTAAGCTGCATTTCTCCCGGTATTAATTGTCTCAGACAGTAAGGTGGTCCTCGACATTTCTCAGGCCCCATTGTAAGCCGCCCTGAAAGGAGCTAAAATAAACGATATCACTTCTCGCAGACCCATCCTGCCCCTCTCTCTGAAACATCAGAAAACACTGACCCACCAAAGAACTTGCACAAACGGAGGAACATGCAAACACTGAATTGTTTGCAAATCGAACACATAAACCAAACGCTTAGAATCTAATGTAAAATCTATTGCATTTACTGCGCCTACCGCTGTCCGCAAGGATTTGAGGGCAGGGTAATTATTAGTTCTGGCTGATGTTAATGTCTGAATTTAATAAACTTTGCGACAAGCGTGTTTTCTGAATAAACAGCCGAAGAACACACCGCCTCCCTCTCTGTTTAACTGAGCAACACAAATTAATGAATTAAAGAAGGGCATACGCCAGGCTCTGTAGCTCTGAAGCTCAGGACATTGTGCTCACTGCGGTGGATCACACTGGCCCTCCCTTGTGGTAACTCGGCCGTCGCTGGCGGAATATTGCTGGCCTGCGCTCATTTCGTTATTTAGAGGTTTCGGGGACGCGCGGAGGTCCCCAAAAGTCACACGCATCTGTCCTCCACCCCATGAGGAGGATCCTTTACCCTGACACTGTTACCCACCCAGGCCCACCCCCAGTCACCCACCCCCTCACCCCCAGTCACCCACCCCCACACAGTCACCCACCCCCAGTCACCCACCCCCTCACCCCCAGTCACCCACCCCCACACAGTCACCCACCCCCAGTCACCCACCCCCTCACCCCCAGTCACCCACCCCCACACAGTCACCCACCCCCAGTCACCCACCCCCTCACCCCCAGTCACCCACCCCCAC
>NC_063356.1:8382041-8394565 GCF_021869965.1 Rhincodon typus | reverse complement strand
CTGGACTGACCTATCCCCTTCCTAACTCCCTACCTACACTCACCTTTCCTGGCTCCATCCCCGCCTCTTCGACCTGTTTGTTTCCTCTCCACCTATCCTCTCCTCTATCCCTCTTCTATCCGCCTCCCACTCTCTCCCTATTTATTTCAAAACCCCCTTCCCCTCCCCCTTTTCTGATGAAGGGTCTAGGCCCGAAACGTCAGCCTCTCTGCTCCTATGATGCTGCTTGGCCTGCTGTGTTCATCCAGCCCTGCACCTTGTTGTCTCGGATTCTCCAGCATCTGCAGTTCATACTGTCTCAGGATAATACTCTATGCTGGTTACCTCTCGAGTGCCAGCCTTGGTTCAGTGGGTAACACTCTCCCATCCCAATCAGAACATTGTGCAATCAGGTCCTGCTACAGCACATTGGCTAGGCTGGCACTTGCCAGGTGCCATTACGAATAGCAGGACACTAGGAAGCTCAGAGAAACAGAGGGATCTTGGAGTGCTTGTCCACAGATCCTTGAAGGCAGCGGGGCAGTTTAACAGGGTTGTTGTAAAGACAGATGGAACTCTGGCCTTTATTAGTTGTGGCTTAGTTTATAAGAGCAGGGAGGTTATGTTGGAGCAGTACAGAACTTTGGTTACAACACAGCTGGAGTACTGAGTGCAGTTCTGGTCACTGCACTACAGGAAGGATGTGATTGTACTGAACAGGGTGCAGAGGAGATTCACCAGGATATTACCTGCGATGGGACACTTTACCTGTGAAGAGAGGCTGGATAAGGTCGGGTTGTTTTCTTTGAGCAGAGAAGGCTGATAGAGGTTTATAAGGTTATGAGGGGCATGGACAGGGTTGAAGGGTCAATAACTACTGGGACATAATTTTAAGTTAAGGGACAGAAAGTTTCAAGGAGATTTGAGGATCTTTTTCTCACTCAGAGGGTGGTGAGAGTCAGGAATGTACAGCCACAGAAGGATGCAGTAAACCTCACAACCTTTAAAAAGTACAGGAGTGAGCATTTGGAATGTCATAACATTCAAGGCTATGAGCCTACTGCCAGAAAGTGGGACTAGTGCAGATGGGGTTGGTATAGAGTCAATGGGCTGAAGGGCTAGTTTGTGCTGTTTGACTCTGTGACTCTACGACACTCCAGTGCGGCACCCAGTGAGTTCAACATCTTTGATGGTGCTATTGATTAGACATTGCATTTCTTCTGAGGCAGTCCCTCAGAATTGACGATGACTTGTTTCCACTCCAATTCAATGGGTTCTGGCTGATAGGCTTAATGTGTAATCGATGAGCTCTGCCAGACAAGGGGCAGGTGGTGGTTGAGGGGGTAATTGAGTGGGATGTTCGGAAACATGTGCGCTCTCTCCAATACCTCAACTTTATCTCTTCAGTTTCAAGAAAATGTCTCCAGTGCCTTCCCAAATAAATCTCCTTCTTTTTGGCCAGTCATGAAATTTGGTGCGGGGATGCTTACCCTCTTCAGGGAGATACTTTGAGGACATTCCTTAAAGCATTTCCACTCTTCTCCTGGGAATCTCCTGCCATGACTGAGTTCTAATTGAAGCAGTTACTTTGCAAGTTTGGTGTCAGGATGATAGTGACATGCCTTACTCAGCAGAACTGGATTTCAGTGACTAGCTTCTAGAAGCTGGCCTTGTTGATGTGGGATTGGATGCTGCTTTTAGGCCACTTTTCATGTCACCAGATTTAGAGGATCTTCAGAAGACATTACTGGCCATACATCTCCAGTGCTTTGAGATACCAGCTGTTCAAGTTGTCCAAGCCTCCAAAGCAAGTAGGAACATGGAGAGCTCTGCCACTCATTAAAACTGCAACCGTTGAGATTGTAGGTTTGAGATCCTGATCCTCAAATCCTCTTCTCTTCAGTAAACAAACGCAGAGCTTGCATATTGAAGGTGATGCTGAATTTTCTTGTTTATTCTGCCAAAGTCCAGAGGAAGATCCTAAGAAATGGAAAACGGTCCTTATTATCTAGGATCTTGAGTTAACATTGACCAAAGGAGGATGGCACCAGAGGAACTGGTTGGAAGAGAGCCTTAGTTTGTTTTTGCATGTTTAATGAAAGGCCCATTTTCTCATGGTTGGAGAAGGAGTTGACAGTGACTGAAATTCTGTTCCTGAGTCAGTGGGCACACAAATGTTATCTGCAAAGGGAAGCTCGGTGGTTGGTATGATTTTGGTTTTTGATTGAAGGCAGCCGAGGTTGAACAAATTCTCGACTGTGTTCTACATTACACTTTCATCCATGGGTAATTTGCTGGAGGTGAGGTGTATTTCTGCAGGGAGCAATGTGGAGAAAAGGGTCAGTATGAGGACACAACCTTGTCTTTCTGGAAAGAGGGTCTTTAGTGATACCATTGGTGAGGCTAGCATCCTTAAGGAGTAAGCAGAGGACGGTGTCAAAATGCTGTGAGCAGACAAGTTTAATGATGATGGTCCATAAGTCTACAAGATTGCGAGAGTCATAGGCTTTCATGATGTTGAGAAAAGCCAGTTTGTTCTGGCCATGCACTTTACTTGAATTTGCCACTCAGTGAAGATCATGTGGTGACTTGTGATGAGCAAAATCCTCACTGCAGCTCTGGAGGGAGCTCTTTAGCTGTGAAGAGGAGGTGACTGAGGACCAGCCTTGCAATAATCTTCTCTGTGGCAGATAACAGACAGACCCCTCTGTTGCACAGAATTGTTATGGCGCCTATGGAAGACATATATCCCATCATGTCTATGCTGGCTGTCTGAATGAGCAATTCAACTAAAGGCCACTCCCCCACATTGACCCCAAAGTTCTTCATATTCTTCTATTACAGGTAACCATCCAACTCCCTTCTGAAAGCCTCAATTGAACCTGCTTCCACCATAGTCTCAGGCAGTGCCCTAACCACGCACTGCTGTGAAAACATTTTTTTTTTGGTCCTGTTTGCTTTTTCTATTTTTGCCAATGATGTGTCTCTCATTCTCAATCATTTGATAAGTGGGTACAGGTTTACCCTATCTACCCCATCCAGGCGCCTCATGATTCTAAGATCACCATTCCTTCACCACCTCTGGATCAAACTCCTTGAACTCTCTCTCTAACAGCATTGTGTGTGTATCTACCCCCATAGACTGCAGCGGTTCAAGAAAGCGGCTCACCAACACCTTCTTAGAGGCAATTAAGGATGGACTTGTCTCTCTCCTCAAAAATAATCAGGATTCCAGCATCCTTGAGCTTCCCTGACACCACTCTTCCCAGATAAAGACTGTGAGGTCGCATAGCTTTTCCAATACCTCCGCTCCATTTCAGAATTTAGACAGGAACAATATTTATTATAGGGGCCCAGTTACTTTTTCAGCTGTCAAATGGTTTTTCCAACTTTTCTCCTATCTTGAGGTGGTGCAGTGGATGGGGTTTCGGGGAGTACAGTTGAGGAACTTCGGGTTGAAGACAATTTCTGTTGAGGAATTCTTCAAAATATTCCCTCCAATGCCATGATGACTGCCTGACCATCCATGCCCTAAGCTTGGCTCTGACCAGCATGAGAATCGACTCATTTGGTCATTTTGTCAGTGCTGAAGAGGAAATATTTTGTCCAGGCCCAGAGAGAAAACAAGAATCAATTCAAAACAATACCTATTAAAACTGGGTAATGCATGTTGTGGCTCATGCTGGAGCTCTGTTTCAGGATCATAGAATCCCTCCAGTGTGGAAGCAGGTCATTTGGCCCATCAAGCACACACCAACTCTCCAAAGAGCATCCTACCCAAACCCACCTCCCTACGCTATCCCTGTAATCTCGTATTTCCCATGGACAATCCACCTAACCTGCACATCTTTGGACTGCAAGAGGCAACCGGAACACTCAAAGGACACAGGGAGAGTGCATAAACTCCACACAGACAGTAACCTGTAGCAGGGAGCAAACCCAGAGCCCTGGCACTATGAGGCAGCAGTGTTCACCAACGAGCCATTATGTTGTCCTTTTGAAGTGTACGAAACCATTCAGACCAGGATACGTCGCTCACAAATTTTACAGCTTATTGTATTTTTTCGACCCACTGTTTGTTCTCTAGGGCTTGTGGCTTATGGCAGCACTGTGTCTTTAGGTGCCTGTAGAACTAGTGGTTTTTACATGGAGCACAACACAAAGTCTCTAATTTTTTAATGGGATATAGGCTTTACTGACTAGGCCAGCATTTATTGCCCATCTTTAATTGCCCCTGAGAAGGTGTTGGTGTGCTGCCTTCTCAAACCCATGGAGTAAATACAGCAAGAGTGCTGTTAGGGAGGAAGGTCTCAGATTTTGTACCAGCAACCCTGAAGGAATGACAATGTAATTCCAAGCCAGGATGGTGTGTGGCTTGGAGGAGGACTTTGCAATTACACTCATTCAATTCCTGTGTCTCTTAGACAGTAGGAAGTTCTGATTTTCTGAAGAAGGGTCTAGGCCCGAAACGTCAGCTTTCCTGCTCCTCTGATGCTGCTTGGCCTGCTGTGTTCATCCAGCTCTACACCTTGTTATCTCTTGTGTCTCTTGGTTATTTTGCCAAACTGGTCATGATATTTCCTGGCATAGGAAGCAAGGATCCTATCATGCTGGATTTTAGTATTTACAACTTGGTTAAAGTCAAATAAAAACTGAAAGAACTGCAGATGCTGTAAATCAGGAATAAAAACAGAAGTTGTTGGAAAAGCTCAGCAGGTCTGGCAGCATCTGTGAAGAAAAATCAGAGTTAATGCTTCTGGATGGGTTCTGAGGAATGTTCAACGGACCCGAAACGTTAACTCTGATTTTTTTTCACAGGTGCTGCCAGACCTGCTGAGCTTTTCTAGCAACTTTTGCTTTTGTCCATGGTTAAAAGCCACTTGGCCAAACAGATCTATGTGTCACCAACAACCACATCAATATATTTCTGCCCCTCATATGGCTTATTTAAGTACACTCACACTGTTCCCTCCAGTTAGCTATCATAGTAAGTTTCATATTCAAATCATTTTCTACGTTAAAAAAAGTTCTCCTGAATTCCCAGTTAGTTTATTTGTGTTTTTTTTTCATTCATGAGATGTGTGATTCATTAGCTAAGCTGTATTTTTTGCCCATCCCAATTGCCCAGAGGGCAGTTAAGAGTCAATTACATTGCTGTAGGTGTTGAGTCACAATAGGCCAGAAGAGGTAAGGACAACAGATTTTGTCTTTTAGCCCCTACTTTTGAACATGTAGAAACTTCTTAATGCACTTATTATGAAAGGCTTTTGCAATCTTAACAGATCTCTAAAAGGTCCTCTCTGTTTCTAGAGAAGAGGCCACAGTCTTTCAGACTTTAAACCAAAAGTCTGTCCTCTCAGGTGGCTATAAAAGCGCTCAAACAAGGAGGACCATAACAATCAGCTCTATTCAAAAGAAATGAGCTCGCCACCAGCTTCTTAAATTATATTTAAGGATGGACAGTAAACACTGTAAATACCCATATTGTACAAATAAATTCATAAAAGCTACTATTAAAATGCTGGATGAATTTGCTTTGGCGTAAATAACCTATAGTTTGGTTTGAACAATACAGCCCCTCAGTTTTGTGTATTTTTGCCAATTGGAAGGACAAGGTGTTACCTTGTTAAAAAAAAAGCACTAAATAGACTACATCCACTCTATTGCTTCTACCCTGAATTGCACCAAGTCCTGTTCTCTCTTTCTCTTGTGCTCATAGTTTGCATTGACTCTCAGCAGGCCATTAACTTGATTTTAATACTTCTACTCCCATTTTCAGGTTCAAATCTCACTTTGCCTTCATCCCTTCCTGACACCGTAGTCCTACAACACATGAAACACGCTCTCTGTTTCTCTAACGCTGATGTCCTGTACAGCCCCACTTCCTACATCATCTAAGTTCTAGAATTCCTCTATAAATCTCTTTACATCTCCACCCACTTCTTTAAAAACAATCTCTTTGTCTGAGCTTTTGAACACATTTGCTGATACCTCCTTCTTTAGCTCTGTGTCAGTTTTTGTTCAGAGTACCCTGATGTGAAACACCTTAGAATATGACATTGTCATACTACGTAAATGCTACCTGTTGTTGTTGCATTTATACATCATTTTTCAAAACCAGCACAAGTCTTAAAGGTGCTTACAGTATTTTTCCCTAAAAATGTAATCACTATTGCAGTATGGGAAATGCAACAGCCAATTTTCACACAGCAAATCTCCACAGGCAGCAATGCGATGATGACCAGATCACCTCTTTCTGTGACATTGAATGAAGGTAAATATTGGTTCGGACACCAAGATTGTCTGCCCAATGTTCACATTGAGGGACGTGAACCCAGATGCAAGAATGCTACTAGCTGAGCTGTGACAAGCATGCACGCATAAAATTGTGCTTTGGTTCGTAAAAAGTACATGCAAGCTGCCTTAGGCTTTTGGCATGAGCAAAAAACATTGAAGAGGTGAGACAAGCTGATTAATTGCTTATTATTTACAGCCTATAGGGAAACAACTTCAAATTTGGCAGCATTGTCATTTTATCCACCCATCATTTCAGAGTTTTAATGAAAATCCTATACTAGTGCACTGAAAATGAAAGAACTTGCATCTACATAACACCTTTCACGACCCAAAGGTGTTCCAAAGTATTTCATACCCAATGTACTGCTTCTGAAGTGTAGTCACTGCTGTCACACGGGGAACGTAGCAGCCAATTTATGCACAGCAAGACTTCACAAATCAGACAGATAGGTGACAGATGAAAGTTAACAAGGCAGCACATGCTATAATTCTATGCTATACTGCTTGAGGAGAAACGAGAGAGAAAAAAATATACCAAGTGATAAAAACTTTTCAAAGACGAGATGAGCAGAGCAACTGAGGAGCTCAGATAGATAAATATGTTGCATCACGTAGGATATAGAGCACAAAAGCAAGCTATTTGTCCAGACCTTCCATGCCAGTGTTCATCTCAATTTGATTTTCTATTTCATTTATGACATGTGAGCATCACTGACTAAGTCAACATCCATTATCTATTCTTAAATACTCTTAGGGAAGTGGTGTTAAGCAGCCATCTTGATCTGTTGCAGTCCATCTGCTGTACATATACACCCAAGGCTGTGAGGGAGGAAGTTCCAGGACTTTAACACAGTGACAGTGAAGGAACAGCCATATGGTTCAAGTCAGGCTGGTGTGTGGGTTGGCAGGGAACTCGCAGCTGTGCTGTCCCCAGGACTAGACAGGGTAGATGCAGGGAGGATGTTCCCGATGAAGGGTGTGCCCAGAACCAGGGGCCACAGTATGAGGACTCAAGGTAGTCCATTTAGGATGGAGATGAGGAGACATTTCTTCACCCAAAGAGGGGTGAGCCTGTGGAATTCATTATCACAGCAAGTAGTTGATGCCAAAACGTTGAATGTATTCAACGGCTAGCTATAGCACTTGGGGCGAATGGGATCAAAGGTTATGGAGAGAGAGCAGGATTAGGCTATTGAGTTGGGTATTCTGCCATGATCAGGAAGAATAGTGGAGCAGGTTAGAAGGGCCAAATGGTCTCTTCCTGCTCCTATCTTCTATATTTCTGTGCTTCTATGTATCTGTTGCTCTTGTCTTTCTTGGTGGTAGAGGTTGATGGTTTGGTAGATGCTGTAAAGGGGGCCTTGATAAGTTATTTCAGTGCATTCTGTAGATGGTACACGCTGTCAATGGTTAATGAAATTAATGTTGAAGGTGATGGATGTAGTGCCAATCAGATGGGCTGCTTTGTTCTGGATGATGTCAAGCTCCTTGAGTGTTGTTAAAATTGCATTCATCCAGGCTCTATCTTTATTCAAGTCTCCACTCACCTTCCTTCATTTAAATATATCATTGTAACCATATTCATTTCTCCCTCATATGGTGATCCAGTTTCCCCTAAAATGCATCATTATTATTCACTTTAATCACTCCCTGTGGTGGTGAGTTCCACATTCCCAATACACTTTGTGTAAAGAAATTTCTTTTTGATTCTTATCGGCTTTCTTGGAGACTCATTCACAGGATGTGGGCATCACTAGCTGAGTCAACATTTATTGCCCATTCCTAATTGAAGGCAATTAAGAGTCAACCACATTGCTGTCGGTCTGGAGTCACATGCAGGCCAGACGAGGTAGGGGTGGTAGTTTCCTTCCCTAAAGGATATTAGTGAACCAGATAGGGTTTTCCCCCAGCAATTGGCAACAGTTTCATGGTCATCATTAGACTTTTCCTTCCAGATTTTCTGTTGAATTCAAATTCCACCAGCTGCTATGGCAGGATTTGAACCCTAATATATTACCAGGGTTATTGATAGTAAGAACTGCCAATGCTGGAGTCAGAGATAACAAGCTGTGGAGCTGGAGGAACACAGCAGACCAGGTAGCATCAGAGGAGCAGGAAAGTTGACGTTTCGGGTCGGGACCCTTCTTCAGAAATCAAAGGTCTCTGGATTAATAGTCAAGTGATAATAGGCCATTACTCCCCCCAGTAATACAATCTATCCTCTATAATAATGCCTTTAGTTATGCTCTTTCCTAGAGGGAAACATTCTCTCCCTCTCTATCTCTCTCTCTCTCTCTCTCTATCCACTTTCCACGTCCTTTCTCTCTAAACCCTTCAAAGCTGGGAGAAAAAGCTCTAAATGATTCGAAATTGGTTCACTCAGCCACTGTATTTAATGTGAAAAACAGGTGCTGAAGGGTCCAATATAGCACATGGAGTGAGCATTCACTCCATGAGGACAGCACAGTGTGCTGGATTGGTTAGGAATATGTATCAAATTCTTCAAAAGCAAAATGAAAAGCATTTCATGAGATGAAGAAGTGACAAGTGATCCAATCTTCCTCTACATTATAACTTAACATCTTGGATAGACATGCCCACAGCAATGTGGGTGACTCTCACCTGCCCTTGGTCAGTTAGGAATGTGCAATGAATGCTGGTCTGGTCAGTGATGCCCAAATCTAGCTTCATAGACTTGTACAACATGCAAATAGACCCTTCAGTCCAACTCATCCACACGGACCAGATATCCTAAAGTATTCAAGTACTATTTGCCATCTTGAGTAAATTAAAAAAACATTACCTTTTTGACTGTCAAATATCCCAATTATTTTACAGAGTAGGGCAGTTGGTGACTGAAATAATTAACTGACAACACAAGTTGAACTTCACATATTAGGTTGTAAGGGACTATTCCTGGGAGGAGCTGAAGGGTTGTTAACGCGTCTTGATGTTTTGCAGTGTTAGTGCTGCAGTTGTTCAGTTCTCTGTAAGTTGTGTACCAGAATGTATCAGTGGCAGTAAGTTGTATTAATGTTTGAGTTGAGTTTGATGGCTCACGAGAGACCAATATGGGTCTCGGATGTACTGTAACTAGCTATTAAGTACATTGTAATGAACCTGTTGGGGTTGGTTTGCTCAGTTAGCTGAATGGCTGATTTGTGATAAAGAGTGACAGCGTCAGTTCTATTCCTGCAACAGCTAAGGTTACCAGGGAGGACTGTCCAGCTCGTCCTCTCCCCTCAGATTAAACCACCACCAGTCATCTCCCACCAATGAGAGAACAGCCCTATAGTCTGGTAAGACGATGGTGGCTTTACCTCTTAATAAAACAATTTATCAAGATTGCGCCAGTCTTCTGCTAAAGACACTCTCTTGGCATCCTGACAACAGGGTAACAGTAACCTAGACTAATACCTGCAGGGAATCTACCTAAGTCTTCTTAGCCATACTATTATAATTCTTATATCTCATCATATGATCTGGGTCCAATTCCTAGCTTACAATTTCTCCTCCTTGGGAATCTGTCATCACGTTAATTGTTTTATTATTACATGGAACTTGGGCAATGCTGGAAATTCTGGTATTTGTAGCCCATCCCTAATTGCCCTTGAGTTGATTGGCTCTCTAGGCCATTTCAGAGATCAGTTAAATCCCACCTGCCTCAGAGGTGCATCTGTGTCTGAACAGGTAGATTAAAAACAGAATACAGAAAGGAGATAGAGGGCTTGGTGAAGTGGCACAATGATAACAACCTCGCTCTCTATGTCAGCAAAACTAAAGAATTAATGATTAACTTCAGAAAGAAAGAAGGGGAACACACCCCAATCTATGTCAACAGAGCAAAGGCTGAGAGGTGGAGAGTATCAAATTCCTAGGAGTGACGATAATAGACAAACTGTCCTGGACTTCCCATATGGATGCGATAGTCAAGAAGGCAAAAGAATACCTCTTCTTCCTCAGACAGCTCAGGAAATTTTGCATATCCATAAGGACCCTCACCAACTTTTACAGATGCACCATAGAAAGCATACCGTCCAGGTGCATAATGGCCTGGTATGGCAACTGCTCTGCCCAGGGCTGTAAGAAACTACTGAAGGTGCTGTGCATACCCCAGACCATCACAGAAGCCAGCCTTCCATTCATGGACTGCAATAACATGTCTCGTTGCCAGGGAAAGGCTGCCAACATCATCAAAGACCCATCGCACCCCGGTAATGATCTCCTACGACCTCTTCTGTCAGGCAGAAGATACAGAAGTTTGAACACACACACCAGCAGGTTCAGGAGCAGCTTCTTCCTGACCATTATTAGACTGATGAATGAACTCTCTACCTTCAAGTAATGCTGATCTTATTAATGTTGATCTTGCCTGGCATATGTCCTGTGCAACGTAACCTGTATGCCTTACTCTGCCCAAAGTTTTTTTCATCCTATGATCTGTATGTCCTTGATTACTAAGATATGCCTGTACTGCTCACAAACAAAGCTTTTCACTGTACTTAGGTACAAGTATCAGTAAATCAAATCAAATCAAATCAAAACAAGCCAACCGCCTCACAGTGAGTCATATATCAACCAGGCTGGATAAGGGCAGCAGATTTCTATCCCTAAAGGATATCAGTGAACTAGGTGGGCTTTGCATTACAATTATTACAAGGTCATCATTTCTGAAGAAAGGTCCAGACCCGAAACGTCAGCTTTCCTGCTCCTCTGATGCTGCTTGGCCTGCTGTGTTCCTCCAGTTCCACACCTTGTTATCTCAGATTCTCCAGCATCGGCAGTTCCTACTATGTCAGGTCATCTTTACAGTTGTTTTAAAATTCTAGATTTTACTGAACTCAAGTTTCACCTTTTGCCATGATGGGCTACAAACCATGCCCCACCAGCATTAGCCTGGACTACAACTGCACTGACCTGCCATCCCTGCTTACTAATGGTATAAATGCAAATTGCAAAGCAACATATCTCAAGGTTTGGGAAGCTCTGTTGCATATATAAAAGCAGCGGCTTTGTGGTTCATTAAAAATAAGTGTTCTTGCGCCTTTCATTGAAGGAGGAATTATATCCCAGTATTACTGCCTTCTGCCCTGTTTACTCATTCATTGATTAAAATCTTACTGCTGGAGTTCATTGGTCTCTGCAATGTTAATGGTTGTGAAAGTTATCTTCAGGAAAGATCACTTCATTTCCATTAATGATCTAATGGGAGGAAGATCAGAGACAACAAACAGCAATTAGGAGTTAAGCTATCTCAGTGGGTCTTGAGGGTTTTACCATTAGCTGCTTTGTCACCCTGGGGCTATTTTAATTCTGATACTCTCATCCAATTAATTTTCAGGATGTGGGCATCAGTGACAACGCTGCATTTGCTGCCTATTCCTGGTTGCTCTTGTACAACAGAATGTGTTGCAACATGCCCAATTTAAAATAAAATGCTTACAATGGAGTGAACTGCTGGATTGCACAGATTGGGGGTGAAAAAGAGAACAGTGTCAACAGAGTGCTAAAATCAGGAATTTGCATTTAATGCAGGCAGTGACGTAGCGGGTGTCTTTGTAAACCTCCAGTGTCTGATGTGGAAACCTGAGGCAGTAAGTATTTTTTTAAATTGCCCATTGTGGAAGAGCTAGTTATAGTATAGAAAACAAAGCTTACAGCAAATTAGCCATTAATAAAATAAATAATCTAAATTAAGAAATGGAGAAGGTTATACTGCAATATGTTGGACATCCCAGATATAGGACTCAGGGGTAGGCCATTTGGCTCCTCTAGTCTATTCCACTTTTCAATAAGATCATGGCAGATCTCATTCCAGCCTTAACTCCACCTGGCTACCTACCTCTGAATGTCACTGAATTCCTTGTTGGTCAAGAATCTATCTACTTCTCCCTTACATCATTCAATTAGCTCACATCCACAGTTGTCTGGGGAAGAGAGCTCCTAAGATCTTCTAAGAGAAACAGATCCTCCTCATCTCTGAGACAACAAGGTGCAGGGCTGGATGAACACAGCAGGCCAAGCAGCATCATAGGAGCAGAGAGGCTGACGTTTCGGGTCTAGACCCTTCATCAGAAAAGGGGGAGGGGAAGGGTGTTCCGAAATAAATAGGGAGAGAGTGGGAGGCGGATAGAAGAGGGATAGAGGAGAGGATAGGTGAAGAGGAAACAAACAGGTCGAAGAGGCGGGGATGGAGCCAGTAAAGGTGAGTGTAGGTAGGGAGTTAGGAAGGGGATAGGTCAGTCCAG
>NC_063356.1:8342018-8381541 GCF_021869965.1 Rhincodon typus | reverse complement strand
TTTGAACAATGAAACAGATTTGAAATACAGTAATATCCTGGTAAATACAGAGTGAAGGTGAAATCAAAGCTTCCTTGGGAGGCAGTGGGCTCACCTGTTCCTAATTAGTTCCCTTCCTGATGGCAGCGTGGGTCTGATGGCAACATGCGTCTACTACAGCATTTGGACTGCAGTGGTTTAAGAAGGCAGCTCACCACCACCTTCTTAAGGGCAACTGGGAATGGGCAATAAATGCTGACCCAGCCAGCAACATCCACAATCCCACAAGTGAATTAAAACTATTTCACGGGTCCTGTGGCATGATGGGTAGTGTGCTTACCTCTCAGCTAGAAGATCTGGCTTCAAAACTTGATAACCGAGGAAGATGTGTCATAAGGCCAAGCAGATCGATTATCAATCTGTAAATCCTTCCTAAGGCAGGTCTTTTTTTTAGAAAAAAAAATTATTGACAGGAAGCAGGCATCATTGGCCAGATCAGCATTTATTGCCCATTCCTAATTGCCTCAAAGGGCAATTGAGGGTCAACCACATTGCTGTGGGCCTGGAGTCACGTGTAGACCAGTCCAGGTAGGGATGGCAGTTTCCTTCCCTACGGGATATTACTGAACCAGGTCGATTTTTTTTCCTGACAATGATTTCTAATTTCAGATTTTTGTCTAATTCAAATTCCACCATCTGCCATGGAGGGATTCAAACCTAGGCCCCCAGAACATTTGCTGAGTTTCTGGATGAATAGCCTAGCAGTAATATCACTGGCGATCGTCTCCCCTTGCAAGAGCAAGAGAGTTTTATTGTCAACAGTACAATGGGAGCCCCCATACTATTAGACACTCCACTTGCACGCTCTTGCCATTGAAGAGGCCCCATCTTCATTCCACTTACAGGTCTATTTCAACTGTCCACTATCCACCTTTATTTCCCCGACTTGGGCAGGGGCATCATGTAAACATAACACCATTCCTTTCCTTGCCACTTAGTTCTGGAGCTACCTAACAAGAAAGCATTTGAAAATGATCCCCTGACCCCCACCTATCATGGTTGACTTGATCTCTTTGACTGATTCAGACTGAAATGGTGATCGTAAAACAAAAAGAGATTTGGAAATGAGATCCTGCCGTTCAGAACTAATCCTACTGCAGTCTATTTCAAGTGATCTATTGGTCTTTGCTTACTCCTAGAATTTTCTTTGGGAGGGAGGGGAGTGTGGGGGTGGGGGAGGGGGAAAGAGGGTGGGGACATTGTGATGATTCAATATAGTAGTTTTGATTCCTTTGGAAAAACAGGCAAGAGGGTGACCTGGTTAAAACCGTCCCTTGAGCTGTCTTTCTGCTTACGATGAACACTATATAAATGCAAATTGTCTGTACAAATGAATGTGATATTGAACCATACACTCATTCTTCATAAATGGGCGACTGATTCTGTTACACAGGGAACATCTTCACTCTGTTGTTACTGTCCGTATCAGTTTTATGCCTTAGAAACTTATTCCACCAGACTTTATGGGGAACATGATGCCTAATTTCTTTCTTTAGCTTCTCTCCTCCTAGACTTTATCTTTAATACTTAGCTTAATCTTTTGCCATGAGTGCTGTCATTAAATGACCATGTAGTTACCTTACTTCGAATTCAATTCAGCATAGCTCAGTTGGCTGGATAGCTGGTTTCTCAGTAGAATATCACCTAGAATGTAGGTTCAATTCCTGCACTCTCTGAGGTTATCACTAAGGACATTCCTTGCCTGAGGTGTGTGATGACTGTCAGGTTATATCACCATCAGTTGTCTCTGTCTAAGAGATAGCAGGATTATGGCGTCTTTACTTTTACGTAGGGAGAAACCATTCCAATCTAGAATAGGCCACAATTTACCTGAATAGAGGTCTAAATATTATTCAAAATGGAGCCAAATTGTAATCTAAACACCACAATACACAATGCATACAACCACCATGCTGGATCATTTACAATTTTCAGTGTGAATTAAATAAAAGCATCCGTTTCAACAATTAATGATTGCACATTTCATTCTGATGTAAACTTCTTTCATTCATGAAATGTTAGTTTAATGCATTTGTCATGTTGGGACAGAGTGTGAAATACAATTGCATCGCTGATGAGGGACATTGCTATGAGAACTGAGTCTACTTATGACAGGAAAAAAAAACACATGAACAGAGAACTGGGTACAAGCAAGTCAATTGAAAGAAATAAAATAAAAATAGAAATTCCGTGCAAAACTCAGCAGGTCTGGCAGCATCATAGAATCCCTACAGTGTGGAAGGAAGCCATTCAGCCCCTCAAATCCACACCCACTCTCCATAGAGCATCCTACTCAGACCCACCCTGACTCTATCACTGTAACCCTGAATTTCCCATGGCTAATCCACCTAGCCATCACATCACTGGATACTATGAGCAAATTAGCACAGACAATCCACCCAACACACACATCTTTTGTACTGGGAGGAAACTAGGGCACTCAGAGGAAAGCCATGCAGACGGGGAGAATGTGCACACTCCACACAGACAGTCATCTGAGAGTGGGATTGAACCTGGGACCCTGTTGTTGTGAAGCAGTAGCACTAACCACTGAACCACTTTTTTTTTTTGCAGGGGGTTGCTGGGGTGGTTGCAGAAAAGAAAAGTTAACGTTTTGAGTCCAGTGACTCATCATTGGAAATAAAATGGCTGTGATGAGTCACTCAGTTAATTTGCTTTCAATCCTCTTGTACATGTGATGAATTCCCAAATCCCGTCCTTCCATGTCTGTCTCAAAATATTGCCCCTCTTTAATTTTGTGTCTGAGGAGCTCCTGATTTGGACCTAATTTGATGTATGTTATTGCCTGTGTCACTGAGTTGATATTTTTTCAGGATAAAGGAGGACTGAGTGAAGAGACAAAAAGATAGATACTGAAAATCTGAAATAGAAAACATTGGTGAAACACAACAATGTTGTACTGTCAGGTTCATGAAGAGAATTCTTCCTTGGACTACAACCTGGCTTTTTTGAACCATAGGCAAAGAATCAGCTGTGCTCCTCCAATTCCAACCTATTGTTATTTATTCCAGATTTCCTTTCCTCCACATTCCGATATCCGCCTGAACCCTTTGATACCCTCCCAAAACCTCTCTGCCTCACCCTATCCCTCTTTCTTTAAAATTTTCCTTGAAACCTATTTCTACGCCCAAGGTTTTGGTCATTTGTCGTAATATCTCCTCGTGTCGGATTTCATTGATTGGAACATTCGCACTTTGCAATGTTTTACTACCTTAAGATGTTACTGCAGTTCAGACATTGATTAGAAGGTTTTTTTGTTGCTTGAGTGACACTGGAGATTACAGTCCTGATTTTTAAACCCTGTATGTGACAAGAATGAAGGAGTTGGAGGAGAATTTCTTTCAAAGGGAAATGGTTCCATAGAAATAATGTGATTGGACCAGTCACCCAGAGGATTGGACGAATGACCTAGAGAAATAAATTCAAATCCTATCACAGCAGCTAGAGAAATTTAAATTCATTACAGGGAGATAGCAAGGAAAGGTAGAGACACCATCGTTTTATCAGACCATAGGGCTGCTCTCTCATTAGAGACAGGCAACTGGTGGTGGTTTAATCTGAGGTTCACCACAGCTCAGGCAAGATTTAGAAGAAGAGAGATCTTATTTAAGAAGAAGAATCCTTTGTGGTTATTTTAAGCCACTGTAGGAAATGAACCCACTTTGATGGCATAATTTTGTGTCACAAACAAGTCATCCAACCAACAGAGCTAAGCTGATCTCCAGTGTGGCAGCCTGGCATATTGGTAACTTCCATCATGGTCATCCCAAACCTCCGCTTAACATCCTGGGGGGAATGGACATACATGCCCCAGTGGCAGCTGATGGAATTTGAATTCACAGCATAAATTCTGAGTTTGTAAAGCCAACTCAGTTAAGGCTATGGGAACGAGCAGCGATTGCTGTTAAAACCCATATAATGTCAGGAAGTCTGCCCTCCTTACTTGCTCTGGCCTACATGTGACTCCAGACCCACAACCTTGTGGTTGGTGCAAATTGTCCTCCGGAATGGCCCTTGCAAAACACTCAGTTCATGGGCAATTTGGACACAAATCCTGGTCTTTCCAATGATCCGTGAAAGAAGAAAACCTGGGATAACATTCTCGACTAGATCACAGGACAAACTGGTTACAGAGATGTCGAAATATCCCACAGCAATACTGCCTTCCGAATGGCTTAGCGATCGTATCAAACTACTGCAGTTTAATACAGGTTGAGCTGTGTCTACACCTTGGACAATCTCAGCTCAAGAAGCCAGCTCACTTCCAGCTTCTCAACTGCAATTGTGCATGAGCAATAAATACTGGGTTTGCCTGCAATGCCCACAGCTGACAAAAGGGGAAATGAAAAAGGAATAGGCTGTGTGGAACCCACCCAGTGGATCCACAGTACACACATGACTCCTGTTGTGCTCTGGGCTCTTGTGAGGTCAATGCCCAGGCAGGCACGGCCCAAAGTGAAGCTCAGCACTGAGACTTGGATAGGAGCTGAGGCCTGAGGAGTAGTATAGGGAAACAGTGGCATTGTGGTAATCTATGATCTAGTAAGCCAGAACCCAAGAGGTTTCTGGTGCTCAAATCCCATTGTGGCAGATCATAAAGTTCAAATTCATTAAAAACCTGTCATGAAATGCTAATTTAATTAAAGCCACCTAGATACCCTTTTATTGTAAAAGACCCATCTGGTTCAGTAATGTCCTTTAGGGAAGGAAATCTGCCATCGTAACCTGGTCTGGCCTACATGTGACTCCAGACCCGCAGTAACGTGGCTGAATCTTAACTGCCCTCTGGGCAATTAGGGATGGGCAATAAATGCTGCCCCAACTAGCGACACCCGCATCCTATGAGTGGATAAAATAAAACAGCCTGATGACATATAACTGCAATATCAAAATTACACAGCCATATGATTAATAAATTCTCATTATACAACACGTATGATTTAAAGATACATGGAATATAAAGAACCCATTCACTGCTCCAGGCGGGGTACTAAGATAAATGGGAAGGATCAGAATTCTCTGAATATTATTTAAATGGAGAAAGACTGCAGAAAGCTACATCACAAGAGGGATTTGGGTGCTCTTGTCCATGAATCACTAGTATTGAAGTTCAGTGGGTAACAGGGAAAGCAAATGCAAGAGACAAAAACAGAAATTGCTGGATAAGCAGGTCTGGCAGCATCTGCGGAGGTAAATCAGAGTTAACATTTCTCCTTCCCATCCTGTGGATGCTCAAAGTGATCCTTAATTCACTTCCTGGGTATGGTGTGTGGGAGGAGCAGGCTCAACGGAGTGAGGTTTCCTAGTTATGAAGTGTGTGTGACGGGGGCACCTTTGGGTGATGGGGGCACCTTCGGGTGACGGGTCACCTTCGGGTGTTGGAGTCCGTAACCAGCATCACAAACAGCAGTCTTTGGCTGATCAAAAATCTGGATTCGCGCAAGTGTGACTGATGATGAAGCAAAGGACATTGCAGAGCTGCACGGCCAAGATCAGTTCCACATTATCGCTCATGCGCAAGCCCATTATTTTCTTTTCATCATCTAAATGGTCCACGTACTTTTTAAATAAACATTTTTTTTTTATCAAGCCGCCAGCTAAACATGGGCAGCTTTTTAAAATTCTGCTCACTCCTGTTAAGTGGCACGCGCTTCTTTTGAATTTCTCTGCATTGATGTCGAATAATCTCTTGAGCCCTGCTTGCCTCTGCCTTCATCAGCTCGTTCATGCGTGAATGAAAAGTACTTGAGCTGCAGCGCATTAAAAGACCCATCCCCGGAGAATATTTTCAGAAATGAATACTGAATGGTAGGGTTCCTTCTGACATCCAAAGGGCACATGATCTCGACTCAGGAGGTGCCCTGGAACAATTGAGATATCACTCTTTTTTGCATACCACAGTCGAAAGTCATGCCATTCCCCAATTCATTACCCTTCTTGTGGCTCAATACGACAGCTTGAAATTCTCTAAAATTTACAAAGTGCTCAGTCTCTGGAGGCATAGGGCACAGCAAGAGAGGCAGATTTGCATTTAAATAGTCCCTATTCCATGCTCCCTCCAGCGGAGGGACTGAACAAAAGATCATGGGATGTTGGGCATTGCTGGCCAAGCTAGCATTTATTGCCCATCCCTAATCGCCCAGTTAAGAGTCAACCATGTTGCTCTGGGTCTGGAATTACATGCAGGCCAATCCAGGAAGGATGACAGAGTTCCTTCCCTAAAGGATGCCAGAGAATAAGATGAGCTTTTATGGCAATCAACTGTGTTTATGTGGTCACCACTTGATGAGCTTTTTGCTTTAAAGTCAAAAGTTTTACTTGAATTCAAACTTCACTGCCAGTCACGGTGGGATTTGAAACGTATCAGGCTGGAGTCCTGGATCACTAATCTGCTAACATTACCACAATGTCATCATCTCCTATTTAACAAATCAGAAGGTTCACTCGATTAATTCCTGGCATGAGGAGGAGTACCTCACAAGGCAACTGTGACCAGACTGGTCCTGCACTCATGGGAATTCGGGAAAATGAGAGGCGACCTCATTGAAACACATGAAATTCAGAGACGGCTTGACAGGATGGATGTTTGAAAGGATATTTCCCCTGGCAGGAGAGACTAGAATTAGGAAACACATTCTAAAAATAGGGGGTTGCCACATTCAAGATGGAAATGAGAGAATTATTTCTTCTCAGTCTCAGGCTAATTTTTATACAAAGTGACTGTCAGATCTTTGCCTGAATGTAAACTGAAGAACCTTTGTTGGTTCCTCCTCCAAATAAACCCCCCATGCTCTGTAGTTCAAATTGTCTAATAAATGATTCATTACTGGTAATTCATCGAAGATATGATCAAAGGAAGAAGGCTGGGGAGGGTGTGTAGATATGGTTGACACCATTCAGTTAGACCTCTGCAGTATGTCTCTCAAGTTAATTGCTACTATCGTGTCCAATTATAAATCTCTGTTTCCATTCTCCACATCAGTAACATCATTTTATGGTGGAAATATTTAGCCATTTTTGAGTTATCTGTCCTTCACTCCTAACGTTTCTATGTAATATTGTTTATTAAGCGAATGCAAATCCATTTTCAAAGTCCAGCAATCGGAGCAGATATGGTTAAAGGTGATTAAGTAGAAGTTTTCCAAATTAAGAGAGGTTTTGATACTTCTACTGGCAGGCAGGTCAATAAGCAAAAGATACAGATTTAAAATCACTGTCAAATAATGGCAGGGATGGATAGAGATGCACAATTTATAGTCTGGAATGTGCCCTTGATGAATGGTCAGAGCAGATTTAATGGTAACTTTGAAAAGGGAGTTGATGAATACTTTAAAAAGGGGGGAAAGATATAAATAGCTCTGAGGAATGAATGGCAGAGTGGACAAGCATATCAGAGAGCTGGCATGGTTACAATGGGCCAAATGGTCATGGGCAAATGGTGATATAATAGTAATGCCCCTCCCATTAGTAATCAAAAGGCCTCAGCTCACGTTCTGGGGATGTGGATTCAAATCCCAGTACAGCAACTTGTGGAATTTAAATTCAATGAAGATAGATTTGGAAATTAAAAGCTAGTCTGAGTAACAGTGATCATGAAACTATCACTGATTGTCATAAAAAAAAGCACAAACAACTGATTCACTTTAGGAAAGGAAACCTGCAGCCCTGACCTGGCCTACATGTGACGTCAGACCTAATACATCATGATTGGCTCTTAACAAAATAGAAATTGCTGGAAAAGCTCAGCAGGTCTGGCAGCAAAAATCAGAGTTACCGTTTCGGGTCCGGTGATCCTTCCTCAGAACCTTCCTCACCGGGCCCATAACGTTAACTCTGATTTTCTCTTCACCGATGCTGCCAGACCTGCTGAACTTTTCCAGCAACTTTGTTTTTGTTCCTGATTTACAGCATCCGCAGCTGTTACGATTTTTATTTATGGTTGGCTCTTAAGTTGCCCAGTAAGTCGCTCAGTTCAAGGGCAATTAGGATGGGCAACACATACTGGCCTTGCCTGCAATGCCCACATCCCATGAAAGAATAAAGAAAAAAAAGGGTCTCCTTCTTACAAAAGGCTCTCCTTCTTATGGTCTTACAAAATATTATATTTTTCTGTTTTATTCTATTTTTGCTCCTGTGTTTCTTGTGTTCTTGAACCTTATGATTCACACTGGCATATAATTCAGACTGCCCCATTGCTCACGTTTGCATTTAGGCAGTAACATGCCAACATTCAGATTCATCAGCATTGGATTCCATTCTATTCCTTACTGTAGTGCATCTTTAAGTCACTGTGACTGATCCAAAATTATGTGTTATACCATCTTGCTGTCACCAGCTATGAACCAAAGTTGGCTCTTAAAGCTTTGAAGAGTGTATTTGAGAGCATGCTGGCAAATGGAAGGAGTGCCTGTTACTTCTGTTATGTATTTGTATTGATTTTTACATCCATTCAAATGTCACATCAACAAAAGAATATCCATAATACTTCAAAATAAATAATAACTGCAACACTATCACCTTGCTCTTATTTTTAGGGTTTTATTCCTTGTTAATGCCCATATTCTTCTCAAGAGGACATTGCTTGCAGCTTTATGGCATGTCACCTCTGTAACAGCTAGTCATGACAATACTCAGGCTGGCTCATGTCCCTGATTTAGGTTCTTCAGTTTGAGAAACTCCTTGCTTGCCCTGAGCCTGTTTGTGTTTGGGATTGAGTTACTTGGAGACACACTTGGGTTAGAAAGTGTTACATTGTCCATTTTAGCAGGAATAAAACAAAATGCATATTAACTAAATAGTGAGAGATTGCAGGTCTCCGAGATGCAAAGAGATCTGGGTGCCCTAGTTCATGAGTCGCAAAATGTTAGTAGCTGGAGTAGCAAATAATTGGGAAAGCTAATAGAATGTTCTCAGTTATTGGGAGGGAGATTGAATATAGAAGTTGAATGCTTATGCCTCAATTATACAAAACACTAGTGAGAACACATCGGGAGTACTGTGCACAGTATTGGTCACCCCTTCTTATCTCTGTACCTCCTTCAGGTCTATAATTTGCTGACAGTAGTTAAGGTAAATAGCATAGTTGTGTATAATGGGAAACATAGGAACATAGAAACATTGACAATAGAAGTAGGAGTAGGCCATTCAGCCCTTCGAGCCTGATGCGCCATTCAATATGATCATCACTAATCATCCAATTCAGTCCGCTGTTCCCAATTTCTCCCCGTACCCTTTGATGCCTTTAGCCCAAAGAATGCTAAGGGCTAGCACTGTGGCTTCGTTATCAGCCCTGCTGCCTCACAGCATCAGGGACCCAGGTTCAATTCCACTGTTGAGTGACTGTCTGTCTGGTGCTCCAGTCTCCTCCCACAGTCCAAAGATGTGCAGGTTGGTGGATTGGCCATGCTACAGTGTTTGGTGGGTTAACCAATGGAAATTGCAGGGTTACAGGGGTGTGGGTCTAAGTGGGATTCTCTTCGGAGGAGTAATGCAGACTTGATGGGCTGAATAGCCCACTTTCACATTGTAGGGATTCTATGAACTATATCTAACTCCTTCTTTAAAACATTCAATGTCTTGGCCTTAAATGTTTTCTGTGATGGAGAATTTCACAAGCTCACCACTCTCTAAGTGAAGAAATTTCTTCTCATCTCAGTCCTAAATGGCCTGTTCCATATTCTTAGACTGTGACCTCTGGTTCTGGACTCCCTGGTCATTGAGACCATCCTTCCTGTATTTACGCTGCATTGTCCTATTAGAACTTTACAGGTTTCTATGAGATCCCCTCTCATTCTTCTAAGCTCCAGCGACTATAGTCCTAATCAATCCAGTCTCTCTTCATACATCAGTCCTGCCTTCTAAGGTAGGTTAGTAAGTACAGAGAGGAGAAAGGAACAAAAATTTATGTTGATATGGATGGATAAAGAAAAGTCAAATGAGAATCCTGTGTGGTAAAAGCACTGTCATGGCTGTGTTTTCCTGAATTGTCTCCTTTTCTGCTGCATTTATGGGGAAGTAATGGCCTGGTGAATTATTGCTGGGCTGTTAATCCAGAAACCCCCAGGTAATGTTCTGGGGATCTGGGTTCGAATCCCATCATGGCAGAAATCTGGAATTATGAGTTTGATGATGACCATGAAATGATAGTCGATTGTTGGGAAAAACCCATCTGGTTTGCTATTGTACTTTAGGGAAGGAAACTGCTAACTTTACTTTGTCTGGCCTACATGTGATTCCAGACCCACGGCAATGTGGTTGACTATTAACTGCCCTCTGGGATGGACAATAAATGGTGGCTTTGCCAGTGATGCCCTCATCCCATGAATGAATAAAATATCTAAGAAAAGGACAAAGTAAGAGAAACACAAGAAAGACTGCAATGTTAGAGAAGTTTGGAGTTTATAGAACTGATTGAGAAATTGCCTGACCTGTTTTTTGCATCTGTTCACGAGCATGGGATGGTGTTGGGTTGTGGTGGTCTGTGGGAGAGTGGCAGGAGGGATGCTTGATGGAACTTTGGGAAAAGTCTTAGGGTGTTAACGCAAAAGTAGTTTTCATTTCAGTGGCGTTGAAGGGAAGAGGATTGATTGACTTAAAAAAAGGAAACCAACCTTTTGTGTTAGCAACAAAGCAATATTGAAGTTTCAGTTGATGCCAATGAAGAATATAGAACATAGAACAGTACAGCACAATACAGGTCCTTCGGCCCACACTGTTGTGCTGACCTATTATCCTACTCTAAGATCAAACTACCCTGCATACCCTACATTTTACTATCATCCATGTGCCTATCCAAGAGTCGCTTAAATGTCCTAATGTATCTGACTCCACTATCACCGCTGGCAGCGCATTCCACATACCCACCACTCTCTGTGTAAAGAACCTACCTCTGACATCTCCCCTATACCTTCCTCCAATCACCTTAAAATTATGACCACTCGTAATAGTCATTTCCATCCTGGGAAAAAGTCTCTGGCTATCCACTCTATCTATGCCTCTCATCAACTTGTACACTTCTATCAAGTCACCCCTCATCCTTCTTTGCTCCAATGAGAAAAGTCCTAGCTCCCTCAACCTTTCCTCATAAGACCTGGCCTCCAGTCCAGGCAGCATTCTGGTAAATCTCCTCTTCACCCTCTCTAAAGCTTCCACATCTTTTCTGTAATGAGGCCACCAGAACTGAACACAATATTCCAAGTGTGGTCTAACCAGGGTTTTATAGAGCTGCAGCATAACCTCATGGCTCTTAAACTTAAATCCCCTGCCAATGAAAGCCAATGCACCATACGCCTTCTTTACAACCCTATCAACTTGGGTAGCAACTTTGAGGGATCTATGGATGTGGACCCCAAGATCCCTCTGTTCCTCCACACTGCCAAGAATCCTGCCATTAACCCTGCTTTCTGCATTCAAATTTGACCTTCCAAAATGAATCACTTCACACTTTACTGGGTTGAATTCCATCTGCCACTTCTTTGCCCAGCTCTGCATCCTGTCAATGTCCCGTTGCAACCTACAACAGCCCACCACACTATCCACAACTCCACCGACCTTCGTGTCATCAGCAAACCTACTAACCCACCCTTTCATTTCCTCACCCAAGTCATTTATAAAGACCACAAAGAGTAAAGGTCCCAGAACAGATCCCTGTGGAACACCATTGGTCACCGAGCTCCAGGCTGAATACTTACCACCCTTTGTCTTCTGTTGGACAGCTAACAGAAGGTGTTGAGACTAATAATATGATGATGACAAAAGGGTAGGAGTCGGCTTGGATGGAGCATAAGCATTCATTTGGACAAAGGCTTAACCTGTGTCAGTATTGTATATGATATGTAATATAATTTTCAAAAGAGGCAGATTCAATACTGTGAGAAATAAGATGAGACAGATAAATTGGATAGCTGTAGGGGAGTCGATGGCCTAGTGGTATTATCGCTGGACTGTTAATCCAGAGACCCAAATAATGTTCTGGGGACCTGGGTTTGAATCCTGCCATGGCAGATGGTGGAATTTGAATTCAATAAATATCTGGAATGAAGAGTCTAATGATGACCATGAATCGATTGTCAGAAAACCCATCTGGTTCAGTAATGTCCTTTAGAGAAGGAAACTGCCATCCTTACCTGGTCTGGCCTACATATGACTCCAGACCCACAGCAATGCAGTTGACTCTTAACTGCCCTCTGGGCAATTAGGGACAGGCAATAAATGCTGCCTAGCCAGTGATGCCCTCATCCCGTGAATGAATAAAGGAAAAAACAATCTTTTAAAGACCTGCACACTGGCATGATAGGCAGAATTACTCTCCTTTCTAATCTTCACAAACAGTTTTTCTCAAGATGTTATTTTGAACAGAGTTTTATGCTTTGCTGAAGAATTTATACCACATACTTGTGTGTGTATATATATATATATATATATACACACACAAAATTAGGCAGCACCACAACTTTTTTATCAGCTGGAGGCAAGCAAAGTGAATAACAGCTGTCCCACAAAATTGACAGTGTGGTTGCTGAGGGAACAAATGGCGAGGGAGAATTTGACAGGGTACAAACAGGAACAGTGCCTGGACCCTGCTCCTGAGCTGATATATGCTCCAGCAATCCAGATTCAGGAAGTGAGTGCCTATTCTGCATTTGAAAGAGAGAAAATGTTTCAGGCGACTACTCAGGAAGTCATTCAAGCAACAGAGAAAATTGTCAGGGAGAAAGATCCTAAAGAAGGGAGTAGTAGCATGTGCCATTTATCAATAATCTATACAGACCTTACAAAGAAAAATGACAACATATGTAACAGAACACTGAAATGTATCTGCAACAGCACTTGTCATCCTGGGGACCATTGCAGAAGACAATGTTTCAGTGGGTAACACTCTTGCTCTGAGTCAGGAAGTTCTGGATTCCAGCTCTACTTCATAGAGACATAGTCATAGAGTCATACAGTTATACAGCATGGAAACACACCCTCCGGTCCAACCAGTCCATGTTGAACATAATTCCAAACTAAACTAGTCCCACCTGCCTGCTCCTGGCCCATATCCCTCCAAAGTTTTCCTATTCATGTACTTATCCAAACGTCTTCTAAACATTGCAATTGTACCAAATTCCACCACTTCAGGATGTTCATTCCACATGTGAACCAAACTCTGTGTAAAAAACAATTGTTCCTCGTGTCTTTTTTAAATCTCTCTCTTCTCACCTTAAAAATGTGACCCTAGTCTTGAATTCCCCATCCTCAGGAAAAAAACAACACCTACTGTTAACTCATTACTCCTCATTATTTTATAAACTTCTATAAGGTTGCCTCTCAACTTCCTATGCTCCAGTGAAAAAAAGTCTAGCCTTTCTTTATAACTCAAATTTTTCATACCTGGCAACATCCTGGTAAATCTCTTATGAACCTCTCCAGTTTAATAATCCAAATGCAGACACTTCCAACACAGTACTGAGAGAATCCTGCACAGTTGGAGATGGTGTCTTTCCAATCACATATCAAACCAAGGCCCTCCATCCTCTTAGTTATATGTGGAAAAAAGCTATGATGCCACAGTAAATATTTTATTAACCAGCTCCTATCGGACCAGGAGTATGCCGGTTGATCAAATATTCCAGATAATGAAGAGGTCCAAATAATCAATGTAAAAACACACAATACATAACAGAAATGTAGTGCATGGAGTATACACATTCCTGCTGTACCTTATTCACGACGTAAATCACTTAAATAATAATGCACTTTGCCTTAAATAATACTTACCGGCAGAAAGCCTTAGCACTCACACTCTCAACTAACTACTCGGATATCACGGTAGATCACGGTATTTAAGGGGAAAAAAATGTTTGGAAATTGAATCAATTGTTGAAATTTCATGCGGCCATTTGACTGAACAATAATTATATTTACACTGATGTAAAGAAAAACTATAATAGTTGGACAGAATAATTCAATAAACCTCACAATATCTGAAGTATATGACTTTTGCCGATTTATTGGGAGTGCTGCTTCATAAGGTGCTGGTTAAAACAAAGTTTGCTGTATTTTAAAGAAGACAAGAACATTTCTCCTCACTGTGCAGACCAACATTTGCTCCACAACTGACACCTGAAAAAGACAATCTGGTTTTTAATGTAATTGCTGCTTGTGGAAGCTGGGTTGTGCAAATTGGTTGCGACAGTTCCCATCTTATAAGATTTATTACATTTCACAAGAGGGTCACTGGCTGCAGAGAATTTTAACACGCACCAAGTATGTGAAAGGATCTACATAAATGCACGTCTTTCTAACTTTAATCCTTTCGTGAGTTCAGTCACATATCTGAAATCTCTTAGGATTGGACACAAGGTATGTACAAACATGTAAGACACCTTTGAGTAGATCATGGCTGAACAACCATTGATCAATTCTCTGTGATTGGCATAATTAGCTCTAGTTTGGAAATAAAGTATGTAGGACTCGGAAGACTAATATTATCTGGCCAGTCCCATATGAAGGAAGCTTCAAATCCCTCAGGATAACTGACATTACTTGCTGTTTATCTTTTGTTTGTACTATTGAGTTTTAATCCAGGGAATTTTTCCAGAACATTAACCCGAATGTTAAGTCAGCAATTAGAAAAAAAATCTTGGGATGTAGGCAGTACAGGCAAGACTTTTGCCTAATTACTGTCTATTCCTTTCTTCATCCGCTGGTAGCAATATGACACAACTGAGGTTACATCAAAATATAGTTTAGGGTCAATCAAGTTGGTGTGGAACTACAGCCCAGGTCTAGAGTGGACAATGATTTCCTTCCCTATTAAGTGAAAATCAGTGTCTTTTTCGGAAAGTAGGACCCAAGCCACTAATATCCTCCTGCTGTATCCTGCAGGTTTGTAACCAGTGGTAATTTATGATTAGGGTCAATATTACAGTGAGCTGACTAACAAAATGAACTGTACATTCAGTCACATAGTATTAAGTGACTCAGCCCTGAGCTGTGCTCCTGTCTTGCAAGATACTGAGTTGGGGACACCTTGCAAAGTTGTGCCTCTGTGAAGGGAATTCAGGAGAAAAACAAGAGGCACCATCTGGGAAATAAATAGATACATTGAAATGAAATCATGATTAATCAAAGAGGAATGAAAGTTTGGTTGATAACAGAAATGGGGCAAAGAAACCAGAAAAGGTATTGAAAGTCTGAGAGTGAAAAGGGAATGAATCTGCAGTATATTTGTGCTACTTCCAAATCTTTCTTCCAAGTCTGCTGCATTTTTTATTACTGATCTTGTACACAAAGCTGTATTTAGAATATCAATCTGGAATAGCCTCAAGCTTCTAAGGAGCATGTAAAGAAAGCTTGGTTTGACTGTATGCGGATGGTGATAAATACGCAACAGGGGCTGTTCAGGGAGGCAGGAGGGACTGACTAACCATAAATCCAAGAATGTGTCGCATAAATTTATAGTTTTAATTGATTGATGGAAGTAGTATCAAGGGGATATGGTATTTCTTATTCTCTGGAACCAGCCCATATTTTCTGTCTTAGCTCTTATTTCTGGGTCAGAGCTGAAGAAATGCATCAATGATCACCGCACAGTCATTGATCATCCATGAACTAAACTGCAAAAGTGAAATGATGAGTTGGAAGAAAACCACCTTGAATTTAGAATTATCGCACCTTATGCAAATTTATAGACAAACCTCAAAATTAATTGGGGCGGCACAGTGGCACAGTGGTTAGCACTGCTGCCTCACAGCACCAGGGACACAGGTTTGATTCCAGCCTCGGGCAACTGTCTGTGTGGAGTTTGCACATTCTCCCTGTGTCTGTGTGGGTTTCCTGCAGGTGCTCCAGTTTCCTCCCACAGTCCAAAGTTGTGCAGGTTAGGTGGATTGGCCATGCTAAATTGCCCATAGTGTTCAGGGGTGTGTAGATTAGGGGGATGGGTCTGGATGGGATTCTCTGAGGTTGGGTGTGGACTTGTTGGGCCAAAGGGCCTGTTTCCACACTGTAGGGATCCTATGATTAAGAATGGGTCAGCTCAGTCATGTGTATTCAGTGTTTTGCAGACAAGCTCAGCTGGGCCAATGTAATCTTTACAAAGTAGGCAAATGTCAAGCATGAAGAAAAGTTCACTCAACTTGTTGAAGAATATCTTTCTAGATCCTGGACGGAGTCATAGAGTCATACAGATCGGAAACAGACCCTCCAGTCCAACTCACCTGCGTCGATCAGACATCCTAATTTGGCAACATTTGGCCCATATCCTTCTAAACCCTTCATATTCATATACCCATCCAGATGCCTGTTAAATGTTGTCATTGTTAATATTAATTTGCATCACTGAAACTAATTGTACTTTGAATAATCCAAACTTTATACTCTCTACTACTTTGCTTGATAGTTTATTTCAAATATGTATCACTTTGAAAAAAATATTTCTCTTTCTGGATCTGTTTTAAGTTTGCTTATCATTCATTTACATTTATTGCCTCTGGCCTTATTTTCGTGGATTTCTTTGAAGTTTTAAAATGGTTTCACCTTATCTACCGCAATTAATATTTTACTGATCATACTCCCATACATTACTCATAGATTTATATGCCTTGGGCTCTTGCATCTCTCTGCCATTGCTGATGCGTGACATTTACTGCATTTTGATTAAAAGCAGTGTCCTTGCTTATTCCCCCTGCCTCTAAACCTTTCTTCTCTGTCTGTGAGCTAATTTCCTCTCAACTCTCATGGCATTTTAGTTCATAATTCCTCCTTTCCATTGTCCATTCTGGCTGGATTTTATCCTGCACTTATTCTTTTCCATTTGATTTTTTATACTCAATGCTTCAAAGGATAATTAAGTAAAGTCTGCAATCAGCTGGCATTGTAATGCACTCCTAACATTATTTAATTATAGGTTCGACCAAATCTTGAGCTTATTTAATTATTTACCTTTACAAAGCTCCCAGCCAGAGCAAGGAAATAAATAACTAGAGTGAAGAGGCTTTTTAAGTAACTTGGGTGTGCAGCCAATAGAAAATGCTGGAGGATGGGGCTATCTTTTGGCTGATAGTTTGCTTAAATTGGGCCGTAGCCTGGTTGAGTTGGAACCCATTGATATGTCTAAGTATCCTTCAAGGCTGTACTGGCCATACTCATACATTCTGATTGAGAAAGTTGGGCCTTAAGTGATAAGTTATTTGAACAATTGGAAAATGATATATTAATGCTGTGAATTGTTTGTGAATTTCTTATCCTCTTTAATACAATAGAAAGTACTGATTGACGGCATCTGTGGAGAGAAAAACAGAGTTGACGTTTCAAGTCCAGTATAACTTGCTCATCAGTTCCGAAGAGGAATCATTGGACTCCAAACATGAGCTCTGTTGGTCTCTCCACAGATGGTATAGTAATCATACCCACTGGGGTTGGGGAGGTGGGTGTCAGCACAGTTGGCTGGGCAGCTGGTCTACAATGCAAAGTAACATCAACAGCATGAGTTCAATTCCCACACCAGCTGAGGTTACCATGAAGAAGTCTCCTTCTCAACCTGTCCCCACACTTGAAGGCTGGGGACCCTTCTGGATGAGCCACCACCAGTTATCACTTTCTGATGAGAGAGCAGCCCTATGATCTTGTAGGACTATAGCAACTTTGCACTTCTTTACATTACACCACACATTCAAACATTCATTCACACAAGATTGCTAAAGGAATTACAGCATAACAACTTCTGTTCATTTCTTTTAACTCACTCTTTTCAGTCATGGACTCCATCTTGCTGCTTGTTATTATATCCTATCCAATAAAGGTACATTTTTTTCATAATAGACAAACTTGAAAACAATTCCATGTGTGACCGAACCTGCACATTGAAAAGACCAAGTTCCATCCAGTTTGCCTTTTGACACCCCAGACATTATATTTGTAACAATTTCTACTCTTTAGATGCCAGCAGGCTGAGCATGTATGAGGAAAACCCTCAAAAGGAAATATTTTATAACAAGTCAAAAGCCCAAAGTTCTTTTCGAACAAGCTACACTGCACGATGTTAAATTACTAATACATTATATCCCAAAATATTATTTTCTCAGATAATCCTATTGAATCTGCATTTGACTGAATCAATGCTAACTGTTTTCATCATATTCCCAGGGATTCGGTGCCACTCCCTCACTAATATAATCTGCCATGTTCAGTAACTAGTCATGACTTCTGGTACTGCTGTTCTGGACAAGGTGAAATGAATTGTTCCAGTCTACAAACTCTGTTCCGACTATGTAGTCCAAAAAACGATCAACTTTATTAGTTGCTTTACAACATTTAAGCTAGTGTTTGCAATGATTCTCAGTTCTCTTTCTAAGTGTATTTCACTCCAGTTGTATTTCCAGAAAGTAATTGGCTTTGCTAGAAGGCATGCTAGGTAGTACTTTGTCTAAGTGACCTCCAGGATTCGCTTTGTTTACCTGAAGGAGTCAGGGAAGAATTTTGCAGAGTATTGTTTCTCTAAAAGACCCTGGGTTTTTCTTCTGCATTTTTAAAGAACTTTACCCAAAGAAAGTGTGGCATTGGTTAGAGGTGCAGAGGGTCTGGGCGATGGAGGGATAAGACTCATGACTAGCTGGTAACTTTAAATTACTGAAGTTACATTCTAAAGAATTGAAATCACAGTCTCAAAGGTGGCTGAACATTTGCATCACAGTGTCTTCTACATCTTAAAGTAATTGGAATGGAGACAACCTATCTGCAAAACCTCAGAACAAATTACTCTGAACAAGTGCAAGTAGGAACCTATTCCATTAGCAAAGCATCTTGACAATCACTGGTTACTCATCAGGGTATCATTACATTATCATTACATATCATTAGACATAATCACTTAGACGTGAGACTCTGGCTATGAAAGAAATATACCCAGATGTAATTTAATCATGCAAGTCAGGCAATAGAAATCCAATACTTATGACCATGTTATGTCACTGGTCAATTGGAAAGAGAGGATCACGTTGACTAACGTTTTTTTTTCTGTTTGAGTAACTTCTGAAGACCAGGACAATAGCAAACAGATGTTGTAGAAGTAAGACCCTGACTGTGAAACTCCCACCCCTCCCTTCATCCAACATGTACATTTTGAGGCCAGTTTGTTGTTTGATTATTCTTGCGCAAGAGACAAAGAGAAGCAGCTGCATCAGCAACAAAACCAGACAGACCATTGAATTTATCCCGAAGTGAGCCAAAGTCCCAACCTTTAAGAGCCATATATTCTTTTAACTTCACTGAATTTTTAAATGACCTAATCTGTCCTACCACTCTGACTTAATAGTGTATGAGAAAATTGGAGTGCTTTGATTACTTAACTTAAACTGGCTTGACAAACATCATATAAAAATCTAAAGGGAACCTGCTTGTCATGCCTTTCACTAGATAATTCCCACTCCCATAAACCAAGCAAGGAGTGGTAAAAGAAAGAAGCCATTCTCACTTGGACATCATTATATGGATTATGTTGTACCCACAATAATGGTCCTTGATTACAGTTCCCTATATTCAGTTTTGAATGGGATGTTGAAAGCTTCTAAATTTAATAAACACAATTTAAGAGGGTCAAAGGCAGTCATCAACAAAAAACACAAGGAGCCAGCTAAGGAGGTATTAGAAAATGTGACCAAATGTTTTATAAAAGATGTAGATTCTAAGAATCATGGTAAAGGAGATGGGAGAGAGAGAGAGAAATTTAGGGAGTGAATTGTATAGCATTAGGACCGAGGTAGCTGAAGGCATGGCAGCCAATGATGGAAGTGATTAAAATCAAGGATGCACAGGAGGCCAGAGTTGGAAAAGCATAGAGATCCCGGGGAATTGTAATGCTGGAGGTGATTACAGAAAGAGGGAGTGTGTTTCATTCCCTGTTACTTCACACATTGATCAGTGCCAAAATTTACCACAGCGTCCCTACAGGAGAAAGAGAGGTGCAGCTGTTTAGATCAAACATGTAAATCTGCGGGTGGCATTCAGTGTTAAATAGCAAGTGATCTGTGAAATCTCTTGGCTGTGTTCACACCGGTCGGTATAAGCATCTCATTCTTTATTCTTAAAACTTATTTTCTGAAGCAACTTAGCAGGCTCAAGTGAGAAATTAATTGCATCTGGCCCCAGGCTAATAATTCCAGGTGGAATACAACTGAATATTAATAAATCTTCAGGATTTATGACGCCTCACTAGTGAGATTTCTGCAGCTTTGTTTCATTATTTGAAACAGGAAGAGTGCTGGGGGAATACAACACATTGACAGGTTCTCGCACCCTCTGAATCACATTTCACTAAGCATATTCTCATTCCCTCCAAACCCACTTCGAGACCCGTATTCTCCCTTCATCTGCTGTTCCACTTCAACTCTGAGACAATCACAGATATCTGCTTAGTGAGATTTCCTTTGCTCATTCAGCCTTAATGTAACTCCACTCTTGGGCCTCTTTCTTTCCCTCTCTATACCCTCCCAAGCCATGACCAACTAATGCTTGTATCTTATTAGATACAGAAGTGCAACAGCAGAAACAGAATTCGGTGTTGAAACTTTTGATATTTGAGCCCACAAATTATGTGGATTGGGGGAGCGAAGATTATGGTCATCTAGGTGGTTAGTAGGGGTCTTTCCTGCTGATCTCTGTAATCTTCTCTGGTTCCACAATTTTCCAAGAGCTCTGAATTCCTTGTAATCTAGCTACGTGCATTATTGGCCCACCTTTGGTGGTACTGCCTTTAACCAATGCCATCAAAACTGATTATCTGATCACTATCTTATCACTGTCTGTGGGACCCTGCAGTGTACAGACTGTTTCCTATGGCAGTAATTACACCACAAAAGTACTACATTGGCTGTAAAACACTTTGAGATTCTGCAAGAGCTGAAGTTAATGCAAAACTCTTCTTTCTTTCTGACTAAGCCTTAAGGCCTGAATTTCCTTTCCTCTTTCCAACTCTGTCCTTAAGGTCTACCTATTTGACCAAGCAGTTGGTTACCTATCCTAATACCTTCTTGTTGGGCTAAGCGTCAGTCTTTGCTTTAATTCCCCGCACTGGGAACTTTTCAGGTCATTAAAAGGTGCTATATAAATGCAGCTTGCAGTGCACTTCCCTCTGCACCCCCGACCACCATCAAAAATTGCAATTGAAGTGGGTTGGGGACTATTACAACATTATGAAAACAAAAGGAAATCCATCATAATGTGTGCTGTTGACTGTAACAAAGCAACAAAGAATACCTGACCATCTCTGCAACCCTAAACCAGCATTAGGAGGATCACTGGGAAGAAGGTGGTATGTGGTAATGTCTTCCGACTAGAAGTCCAGAGCTACTGGCTAAAATTTTGGGGGTGTCGGTTTGAATCCTACCAGATGATGAAATTTGAACTCAATAACATTCTGTATATAAAAAGCTTATCTTCTGATTGTTGTAAACAAACCATCTGGTTCATGAACATCCTTTAGGGAAAGAAATCTGCCATCCTTACCTGATCTGGCCTACATGTGAACCCTGACCTTCCCTCTGGGTAATTCGGGATGGGTAATAAATGCTGGTCTATCCAGCATTGCATACATCCTCTGAATAAATACAGAAAAGAAGTGACAGAAAGGGGATTTAGAGTCACAGTATTACAGAGATGTACAGCACGGCAACAGACTCTTCCATCCAACTCGTCCATGCTGACTAGATATCCTAAATAAATCTAGTCCCATTTGCCTGCATTTGGCCCATATCTGTCTAAACCCTTCCTATTCATGTACCCATCCAGATACTTTTTAAATGTTGTAATTGTACCAGCCTCCACCACTTCCTCTGGAAGCTCATTCCATACGCACACCACCCTCTGCATGAAAATGTTGTCCCCTTCAGTCCCTTTTAAATCTTTCCCCTCTCGGGGAGGTGATGGCTGAATGGTGCTATCGCTAGGCTGTTAATTCAGAGACCCAGGTAACATTCTGGGGGCCCAGGTTCGAATCCTGCCATGGCATATGGTGGAATTTGAATTCAATAAAATATCTGGAATTAAGAATCTAATGATGACCATTGTTGATTATTGGAAAAAACCCATCTGGTTCACTAATGTCCTTTAGGGAAGGAAACTGCCATCCTTACCTGATCTGGCCAACATGTGACTCCAGACCCACAGCAATGTGGTTGACTCTCAACTGCCCTCTGGGTAATTAGGGATGGGTAATAAATGCTGCATAGCCAGTGACACCCTCATCCCATTGGTGAATAAAGAACACTCATCTTAAACCTATGCTCTCAAGTTTTGGACTCTCCTACCACGGGAAAAAGACCTTAGCTATTCGCACTATCCATGCCCTTCATGATTTTATAAACCTTCATAAGGTCACCTGTCAGCCTCCATTTTTAGGAAACCAGTCTAGTGTGAGAAAGGGAAAACAGATGAAAAGAACTGTCCTTAACATTTTGACCTGGTATTTCAAACCCACTTATGTTGGCGTTAAGCTTCACACTAATTCCTGTCTGCACCCCTTGCTGAAGGAGGTGATTTATGAAGATTTACATTTCATGGCGCTCAACCACAATGTACATATGGACATAGAACTGGAGCACAAGAAGGCCATTCAGCCCTCAAGCTTATGCTAGTATTCAAGACATCACAGCTCATCTGTTTGTGCTTCAGATTCCACATTTCCACCTATCCCGGATAATCTCAGATTCTTGTTAAGCAAGGGATCAGTTTCTGACACCTGATAAACAATCTATTATTGTTGTAAGGCAGGTCACATTGAGTATCTGATGTTCTGGCCTGTTCTGGATGTACTCGAAAAGAAAAAAAGTCTCCTATCCCTGGACTACGAGCCCAATTACTCCCAATTAATACTCATTGACAGAAATGAATGTGGCAGATTGGTATTGTCCCTGTTTCTGAATTAGGAGGTGAAAGGTTCAAGTCTGACCTACGCTGGAGGCATGTAATAATGTGACTGAACAGCTTGATTAAAAATGTCGATGACATTACATTTACTCATGTACCTGCACAGGTCGGTGGTGTCGGTACAATGGTAATGTCCCTACCTCTGAGCCAGGAGGCCCCCAAGTTCAAATCTCCACTGATCCAGAGGTGTACAATAACATCTCAGAAAAGGTTGATTAGAGAGTATTTACAGGAGGGTAAAGTAATCATTTTCAGATTATTAAGATCGTGGTGCATCCCAGCAACCTGTACAATGTCCCTCTTACATTGCTCAGGTGTGTAGTCAGATACAGACAACATTCCCACCAAGGTACGCAAGCAGTCATGGCTCTGCAGAAAAGCAGAGGTACAGGGAACAGTGGTCCTTTCTTCCATACTGAGTACTTCTAGATATTTTTAATCAATCCATTCAGATATACTGTCACACACTTTTGGAGCAGGTGGGACTTGGATTCAGACCATCTGGTTCAGAGGTATGAACATGATCAGTGTGCCACAACAGATCTGACTGAGTTCTTTTATCTTTAACGATATAAAAACAAGGAGGTAAGGCAGCCTCAGATGAAGTGTTGCCATAGAAGGCCTATTAGAACCACGCAAAATGCCTGGTAAAGATTTACTAGAATGATAGCAGAGCTGAGGGATTATAGTTAAGAAGAAAGATTTGAAAAATTGAGATATTTCCACCATGGAATAAAAGTGATTGTAAAAGCTCGGTCATCCAATTGTTTCTAAGGGAACTGAGATAGGGTTATCCTGAAAAATGAAGCAAATGTTAGAAGAATACTTTTTCACACCGTGAGACATCAGAATATAAACCACAGTAAAAAATGCCTACTCTTAAGTGTATAGTGAACAAATATTAACATAGTTTGACATCGCACCCACTTCAGCTTGTGTTTAGCCATTTGTAATTGCCAAGAATTGTACTTTCATTTATTTTATTTTTGTTCTTTACCTGATGATAGTACACACCTATCCTATCTGTGACATTTCTGCTCACTCATATGTGATATTTCATCTTAATCAATAAATGTCACGGTACACTGCAGAAAATGGCCATGTGGTCCATTCAGTTTGTGTCAGTGATTATACTCCATGCGAGCAGTACGTTGTGATGCAAAGCAAATAGTGCAAGTTCAAATCTTTCTCATCTCTCTTCTCCTGAAGGTGCTGACCCTGTTCTTCTATTCCCTGTCCATACCTCCCATCCCCCACCATTCATACATGGACCACCGACCAGCCCGTCCCTTACACATTTTGTCCATCCCCTATCCATAACCTTTCTACCTCTCCATTCATTACCCTGCCCTGCCACTCCCTGCCCATGTCTTAGTTACCTCCCATAAACAGTCAATGCTTTTGGGGAGGAAAATTTGTGAGGCACTAAATTTTTCCTTCAATAAACACTTGTTGGGTTAGTACAAGTTCAACTTCTCTGTCACCTAGCTTCCTTTCTGGTCCAATTTAATGCGGGCAAACAGTTGATTTTTTTTTTCCGGTCGCATATCTTGAGTGCAGCACAAGGCATTAATGCTCTTGTTCTGACAAACTCTACCTTAGTCATTGATTTAATTTGGTTGGCAGGCAGTCAAATTGCATCATAGATCTTCTAGTTTTCTGAAGATCTGAATTATATCTTCCCATTGAGATAATAATGGAGTGCTTTAGGTTCCCCTGCCAGGGTCTTTCAGAGGCAATGAAACCCTTCTACCGTGAAATCTTTGCCAAAACAAAGCTCCTTAATACAAGGCAGTCAATTGAACTTGACTGATCGACATGTTGATCAAACTAGGCGGGGGAACCACCTGCAGTTCCCATAGGTAGCTTTGTTAGAAATTCCTGGCTATTATCTCACAAAATCAGACAACATTATCAATTCTCTGCTTGCTGGCTGCACGAATTTGACCCAAAATTCATTCCATACATTGCGTAGAAAAGAAACCGTGCTCTTCAGGTAGCATCCCATAAATAAACTGCCATGAAAGAAACACGGGTGATCCTTATCGATCAGAATGTGGAACTGGGATCAACAACCTCTAACTCCAGTGTGCATGCTACAAATAAAGCCAAGTTGTGTACTACGTTCCTCAGAATAATACGACGCAAGGACCAATTGATTTCATCAGTGGCTGCCTAACGGATCTTCAACTCGATAGTGAGTCAGGGTGGGTTGGCGGGTGTGGAGGTGGGATTGGGGGAGGGGTCACCATGATGCAAGGGCCCCTCTCCTCCATCCTAATCTATAACCATTGCCGGGTTACAGCTGCGGCTCCTGCAAGATCTTGGTCGGGCAGCTGTGTCTTGTTTTACGCAATGACTAAGACCTGTTCTTTCCCTCGTAATCTCCATTTTCACACGCAGCTCCCACTTTGGCTGGTGTAGTTGCTTCCAGTCACCGAATGCTAGACAGCCTCCCAATGGCTGCCCTGCATTAAGATGCAGCACACACTCCCTCCTGGACTGCGCAGTGAATTTGTCCCCTGGGCTTTAATAGGCTGTAGCTTTTGGAATCCCAGTGGGCGCGGACTTAGCCCATATGCCAGCTCCCAACTCCAGACTGAATATCCAGCCCTCGGAGTGGAACTAGAATCGACAAAGTCTAACTCTCTTGGACATGTTACAAAATGCATCAAGTCATGTACAATTCTTCACATCTTAATCGTTATTTTAATTTTGGGGGAAGCACCCAGCTTTTAGTTATTTTGTATCATCTTACAACCACATGTTGCCAAATTAGTTTTATCAGTCATCTAAGAGTTGTCTTAGAGATAGTAGGAACCGCAGATGCTGGAGAACCCGAGATAACAAGGTGTAGAGCTGGATGAACACAGCAGGCCAAGCAGCATCAGAGGAGCAGGGAAGCTGACGTTTCGGGCCTAGACCCATCTTCAGAAATTTCTTGCCATCTCTATTGCCTAGAGGGCAGTTAAGAGTCAACCACACTGCTGTGGATCTGGAGTCACATGTAGACCAGACCAGGTAAGGATGACAGTTTCCTTCCCTAAAGGACATAAGTGAACCAGATGGGTTTTTCCTGACAATTGACAATGGATTCATGGTCAGCATTAGACTGTTAATTCCAGATATTTATTGAATTCAAATTCCACCATCTGCCGTGGCGGGATTTAAACCTGGGCCCCCAGTACATTATCCGGGTCTCTGGATTAACTGCCCAGCGATAATATCACTAGGCCATCGTCTCTGCCTAGGTTTGGACTCAGAGCGGAAAGGACCCATTTTTATCCTTCCACACCTTGATTTCACACCTATTTGACATCTCCATTTCTCTCTCACCCTAATTAGCAACCCGGTTCTCTTTTGCTCTGGGCCTCCACACAATCTGTACCCCTTGCTCCTCTCCTGCATTTGTCAAAAGTATGAAAAACTTCATTTCCCAAACGTTTTCGGTTCTGAAGAGAAGTTCTATCAGACTCAAAATATTTTGCTTGACATCTGCTGCCAGACCTCCTTAGGTGGCTCATTTTTTAAAAACTCACTCACAAGATGTGGGCATCGCTGTCTGAGCCCAGCATTTATTGCCCGTCCTAAGCTGCCCTCAAGAAGCTGGTGGTGAGCTGCCTTCTTGAACTGCTCTAGTACATGTCACAGAGTCATAGATAAAAATGGGCCCAGTAGCTACTGACACCCAAGTCCCATTTTTTTTTGCTTCTTACTCTAGATAGATCCACAATGTCCTCAGAGAGGGAGTTCCAGGACTTTGATCCAGTGACAGTGAAAGAATGGTGATATATTTCCAAGTCAGGATGCTGAGTGGCTTGGAGGGGAATTCGCAGGGAGTGGTGTTCTCATGTTTCTGCTGACTTTGTCCTTCTAATTGGGAGTGGTCCTGGGTTTGGAAGATGCTGCCTAAGGCTTGCCATTCAGACGTGCACATAGAAACAGTTATTCATACGTTTACTGATTGATATAGAGAGGCTCGTGTAGACCGTGAGAGGTGGTGTAGAGCTATTGTGCTGAATGGCCTCTATTCTCTATCATTTTGATTCTTTTCCCTTATTCTTTCATGGAATGTGGGCACTACCTTTGGTTGCCTCTCTCTAATTTCCTCCAGATTAGTCTATTTTCAGAGGTCAGTTAAGAGCAATTACATTGCTGTGGGTCTGGAGTTACAGGTAGTCTGTAGGACACAGATTTCCTCCCCTAAAGGCCATTACTGAACTCGATGGGATTCCAAAAACATTTCCACAATCACCATTACTGGGACATGCTTTTTAAAAATAATTATAATCTAGAATATTAGCATTGGTGGTTGGTCCAGCATTTATTACTCAACTCTAATTGCCCTGGAGAGGGTGGTGGTGAGCTGCCTTCTTGATGTTGCCAGGGGTGGAAGGTTTGAGTTAGAAGGAGAGACTGGGCAGGTTGGGACTTTTCTCACTGAAGCGTAGCAGTGAGAAAGATGACCTCACAGAGGTTTATAAAATCATGAGGGGCGTGGATAAGCTGAGTGGCAGGTGTCTTTTGCCTGTGGGGGCATTTCAAAACTACAGGGACATATTTTTAAGGTGAGAGGAGGAAGATTTAAAAAAGACATGAGGTGCAACTTCTTTTACACAGAGAGTGGTTCATGTGGATGTGGGTGCAGGTACAACGTTAAAGTGACATTCAGATGAATACATGAATAAGAAATGTTTGGAGAGATATGGGTCTAGTGGGACTGGTTTAGTTGGGATTATGGTTGTCATGGACTGGTTGGACTAAAGGGTCTATTTCCATGCTGTATGACACTAGGTAGGGATACCATCAATGCTGTTAGGGAGGGGATTTCAGGATATTTGATCTGAGATATTCCATATCTCTATAACCATAGATTCTTAGGCTGCCAGACTGGGACTTGAACTTGCTGCCCAGTAATCTTCTGGATTTGCTAATCCAGTGATATCACCATGAGTAAGGTTATGCTGCAGCTCTATAAAACCCTGGTTAGACCACACTTGGAATATTGTGTTCAGTTCTGGTCGCCTCATTATAGGAAGGATGTGGAAGCCTTAGAGAGGGTGCAGAGGAGATTTACCAGGATGCTTCCTGGACTGGAGGGCAGGTTTTATGAGGAAAGGTTGAGGAAGCTAGGGTTTTTCTCATTGGAGCAAAGAAGGATGAGAGGTGACTTCGATAGAGGTTTACAAGATGATGAGAGGCATAGATAGAGTGGATAGCCAGAGACTTTTTCCCAGGGTGGAAATGACTATTACGAAGGGACATAATTTGAAGGTGATTGGAGGAAGGTATAGGGGAGATGTCAGAGGTAGGTTCTTTACACAGAGAGTGGTGGGTGTGTGGAATGCGCTTCCGGCAGTGGTAGTGGAATCAGATACATTAGGGACATTTAAGCGACTCTTGGATAGGCACATGGAGGATAGTAAAATATAGGGTAGTTTGATCTCAGAGTAGGATAATAGGGTGGCACAACATTGTGGGCCGAAGGACCTGTACTGTGCTGCTCTTTTTCAAACACACAGAGAATGCTGGAGAAACTCAGCAGGTCTGGCTGTATCTGTGGAGAGAGAAACAACATTAAGTTTTGAGTCTGGTATGACTCTTCTTCAGAACTGCCACTCCTAGATATCTTACCAGACCTTTAGAAAGAGAGGATGAATTTAACCTGAGGGTCACCGCTCCTCAGGCAAGGGAGGAGAGGTTTAGAAGGAGAGTCCTTCATGGGTAACTGTAGCTGGTGAGGGGAATTAAACTCTGAATCAGTCGGTATTGCAAACCAGCAGTCTAACCAACCAGTATGCGATCTCAACAAATGAGTCTAACTGGTATGGCAATCTTACATGAGATGCCTGTTCACATTTTTGATAAAAATGTATGTACCTCTCCTAACTATAAAGTAAAGTTAGTTTAGTTTCTGGGGATCGTAGGGCTGCTCTCTCATTAGAGAGTGACAAGTGGTGGTGGCTTAACCTACCAGTCACCACATCTCAGGCGAGGGGACAGGTTGAGAAAGTGCGACCTTCACACTAACCTTAGCCAGTGGCTGGAACTAAACCTGCATTATTGATGTTACACTACATCGCAAACCAGCCGTCCTGACAACTGAACTAACCGACTCCCCAAGTTTATGTCCCCCATAACTGGCACCCAAACAAACTGATATGTTTTACTTCTCAAAAAGACAAAGGCAGGAACAAAGAAACCAGCGAAAGGCCAAGAGAATTCATTTCCAGTTTTTCATTTCACTCACTCCCTTAAGCAGTGCATCTGGCATGGAGGCCATCTGTCGACAGAGCCTGTGATAGCTTAGTTTCTTATTTATTTAGCTTATCCTGTGAGTGAAGAGGCATGCTGTTTCTCCATGGCTCTCTCTGATAGTATGCCTCACACCAAATCCACAGTCATTTATCTCTGTAAGAATGAGGGTTTCTCAGTCAAGGACATTAAGATTCTAGAGTAAGAGCCTACTTAATAGAAATGACAAACGGAAATGCATTAGTGACCAGGCGAATGCAGAGACCACAGCTCGGGAAGCCAATCCCATTGCAGCTATTCCCCTGGGAGACAACTTGATGTTTTAGAAAATATAGCTGAGAGCAGAACAGGTTGCAGCTCTTTTTGTTGGGTTTGTGTTAATGGCCCTCAGTTAAAACAGCTGCAGCTTCAATGGCAGGAATGCTGAACTGGAGAGTTTGCTTCACCAAAATAAAGAGAGATTAGTTTCATTAACGAGGATGACCATGAACGAATGTAAATGGAATTATTTGTTCTGGCAAAAGAACCTTCCAGCTAAAAAATGACAACACTATAGGCACAAACAAGTGAAAAGAAAACAGAAATTGAAGGATTTCCATTCTTCAATTAATTATGTGAGGATGGTGGAGGACCTTAGTTTCCATGGTAATTGAAAGTAGAATAGCTCTTCGTCACTCTAGTCATACAGCATTGTTGGTTCCTGGTTTTATGATTCGTCACTGCAAATTTTCAATTTAATTTCAGGTTAGTGCTTGAATGGTATTTGCTTAGATCCTGGACCCAAATCCAACCTCAGGACACTGGAATTGTGAGAAGCTCTCAGTGAACTGCTGAAGTCAGTCTATTGAGGATCTTCCATGGTGTTTTTAGGCTTCCTAATATTTACAGTGCAGCATGAGATTTCATTCAGTTATGAGGAAGGGTCATGAACCTGAAACGTTAACTCTGATTTCTCTCCAGAGGTGCTGCCAGACCTGCTGAGCTTTGCCATCAATTTCAGTTTTTGTTTCTGATTTCCAGCATCGGTAGTTCTTTCGGTTTGTATGAGATTTCATTCAACAGCTATTCCTGCAGTAATTAACTTTCCAAAATTCCAGCATGAGAAAACAAAGAAAAGAATTACAAAAAAAACATGGAAGTCACGATGCCCACCATATTAGAGGCAGCAATTTATCTGGCAAATAATTTATCTGCCAAATTCACCCTATTATCAGTGTGTTGTTTTTGAAAATAAGAAATATTTGTTTTTGGAAAGAATGGTTAAAAAAAAAACCCTTGGCTGAAGACAGGCAAGGTGTAAACAATCATCCTGAGTCATGAGTGACTGACCCATGGCCTTTGACCAAAAGAGTTCAGACAATTTATTGACACAGGGAAAATAACCTGCCCCTAGAAATAGGAGGGAAGAATCAGTGCCAGGTACAGAGGGGAGATCTACTTGGGGGGGGATTCTCATCAAGCAGCTCTGGTAGGCAGCAGTTCTCATTGGGCATTCCCCAGAGAGTAGTCTTTACTGAACAAACCCCATCAGGCAGTGGGAAGATGGAGCAAAAAGCGAGGAGGAAGACCTAGGGAAGAGTTCCCCAACACCTCAGCTAAAGGTCAGGATGCTGCCCTCATCACTTCAACAAGACTGAAACATTCTGCATCAACAGCCTGTTTGCCCTCTGGTATCACTGATCCATCCCCAGTTGTCATCTTTGTATACTTTCTTTATCCAATTAATTATGTACCATATCTAAATTGCTGCTTCTTAACAAACTATCAGAAAATTGCAATGAGTCAGTGATGGTCTATTTTGGATAACTGTGATTGTGAATCCTTAAAATCAACAGTGGTGAATAAAAATAAAACAGGCTGTCAAAGGTGGGATAGGCTGGATGTGCCAGAGGACCTTGGCTTGTCTAACATTGTTCCGGTAAACCTCCTGGTCCTGAGACACAGCTCAGTGAGGTGTGTGACCAAGGGTTATACTGAATTCTTTTTATTGTGTTCCTATGTTGACAGAGGACGAGAGAGGTATTGTAGTCGCCCAGACATTGTTCCTGTACATCCCTCTAGAGCTGAATCACTAACCAGTATAAAGGTTCTGTAGGATACATGTGTCGAGCTTAGACTCCTGACGAGTGAGGCCTCCTATTGGGAGTGTGCTGTTAGTCAATTTACTTGACGTTGGGACTGAAATCTGGAATACTTATTGCTGTATAGAATCTTAATCGAATCTGTTGGCTTTCTAATGCAATAGTGTTTTTCCAACTCTCCTGTCTTAAATGTCTTATTCCCTAAACCAAACTCACTCCGAATTTAATAGGAGCAAGACAGGATAAGCCATGTGCATTGGTGCAGCAAGGTGGAGACAGATATCAGAGAATTGATCCAGCATTCCTATATAAGGGAAAAGTCAAAAATAACCCCCAATGATCTATCCCAAGAGACTCCCTGAAAAACACCCTTAAGTTAATGGGCACCTCACCCTGACACTTATTGATTCACTCTTGGGGAGCCTTCTACAAATATTGACATAATTTCAGGGATTCACTTGTCATCATTCCCAAAATACAGCATCAGCTAACCAAACAAAATAGCACTTTGTTTTTAAGAGTTTTTTTAAAAAACTTGGCATTCAAAACCAGAGCGAAGAGATTTTTTTGTACTGTGAGTTATTAGAATTTGGAATTCACTACCCTGACTGTTTTTCCTAAGAAGTGTGGTACACCTTGTCACAGTAATCTGACAATAATATTGACATTTACATCAAGAATTTCAAACATGAAAGGTTCAGAAATGAATTTTTTTTTTGTTTTGGAAGCACCCAGTGCATTAGTAGTTTGGAGTCAACAACAACCCATTCAATCATTTCAAAAATAACAATGAAGCGTCAACGTCTTGAGGGTCATGGGGTAAATCTTGGGCCACATAATTAAGGCAACTCCCCGGCCTACAATACAACTGCTAATTTGTTTGTAGCAAGGTCCCACGTAACAACCAGATAGTTTTAGAATCCCTACAGTATGGAAGCAGGCCATTCAGCCCATACCAATCCTCTGAAGAGCATCCCACCTAGACCCACCTTGCATTTTCCATGGCTAACCCACCTAGGCAGCACACCCCTGAACACTACGGGCAATTCAGCATGGTCAATCCACTTAAACTACACATCTTTGGACTGTGGGAGGAAACCAGAGCACTGGGAAGGAACCCACGCAGACAAGGGGAGAATGTGCAAACTCCACACAGACAATTGCCCGTACCTGGTATTGAATCTGGGTCCCTGGCACTGTGAGGCATCAGTGCTAACCACTATGACACTGGGCCTCCAACTTTCTTCTGCAATTATGTTAGCTGTGGGATAAATAACAAGCTGTCTCTTCTGTGATGGAACTTTTTTACATACACCAGAGAGGGCAGATGTCACCCCCTTGTAAGGCGTCATTGAAAAGATAGTCCCTCCACCAGTACAGCACTCCCTCAGCACTTGCACTGGAATCTCAGCTATGAGCGGAACGTTTTGTGACTGAAAAAGACCAAACAATCTGTTAAGCCCAGTTCATCCAATGTGCACTGTTATGCCATGCTTCCCCAATCCAAAAACCGTCCTGAGAAAGAACTGGAAGCTAAAGTGGGGAGAAAGATTCTTTGGAGATGTTGCAGTTTCTCTTAAAGCAATTCAGGGCGCTGGAGGAGTCTTAAATTGTACATGACTCTTGGGAATTTAACCAGTTCCAATCTGAGGGATGACAGTGATGTTATACTGACTGCATGCTCTGGTAATGTATTCCAAGAAAAAGCAAGATGAGTCTACAGCTTAGTATCTAATCGGAAAGATATCACTTCTGACAATGCGAAACTACCTTGGTATTCCACTCTACTATCTTGGTAATTTCACCCAACCCTATGACTCTCAGGGATGCCTACATTCATTCAACTGTAGCCTCTTCTGTATCAGTCCTTCATGCATTGCACCATTGTGCAGCTGTTGAGGCTCTAAATTCTGGAATTTCCTCCCCAAAGCTCTCAACCACTTTATCTTTAATATCTTTGGGATATTACTTAAAACTTACTTCTTCAATCACGACATCTGCCCTTAAACTTTATTTTCTTTGGCTTGGTCTAACCTTTGTCTTATTACGCCTATTATGAAGTGACTTGAGACAATGTTTCTATGTCAAAAGGCATCATCTAAATGCAAATTGTTGTTGTCGAAAAGCTGGCCTAGGTTATTTTACACTGTGGTTGTGCTGTCAACCTTTCTGTTACTCAAACATGAATGCATGAAGAAGTTTAGTTACGGAGCCAACATTCCCTAGGAGGTGGCATGATTTCGCGGCACAGTCTGGTGGGAAGGATGTTTTCACACTTGGGCTGGGGTGGGGTGGGGTGGGGGGGGTGGCGGTGGGTGGGGGGTGGTGGTTAGGGGGAGGATGGAGGTGTGGTCAGTTCAGAATGTGATGACCCACTCAGAGATAGTAAGAACTGCCGATGCTGGAGTCAGAGATAACACAGTGTGGAGCTGGAGGAACGCAGCAGGCCAGGCAGCATCAGAGGAGCAGGAAAGCTGACGTTTCGGGTCTGAAGAAGGGTCCAACCCAAAACAAGAGCTTTCCTGCTCCTCTGACGCTGCCTGGCCTGCTGCATTCCTCCAGCTCCACGGAATGTGATGATCTGCTTCCAGCTGGTGGTAACTCTCAACCAGCTGCTAAACATGGCAGTGATGGTGAGGAGAGTTGAGGGGGTGGGGGCTACGGTGTTGAGAGAAGTAACAAACAACCAATTTCATCTGGGATCACCAAGTGAATCTTGTGATTAAAGCTGGCCAGGAAGTTTGGAGGTTGTTCTGTCGCTTTTTTTAACCTCTGAAAGGGAAAGTATGCCATAATCAGCTGAATGAACACTGTTAACCAACATGTAAATCAGCCAGCATCTCAGACCAATAAAGAAATACCCCATGAACTGCAAAACCCCACAGCCTGCATGATGATTTCTGCTGCTTCACCATTAGCTCTACGAAATTGCATTTTGCTCTCATATGTAGATCCCCATGGTTAAGAAAAGAGAAAATATCTACAATCCCCACGGAGATCCCAATTAAGATGGCGGCAGAGCAGGACGTTCCTGTTGGAGTTCCTCTGCTCTGGCTGTATTTTTTATTTCCTCCTTTGGCCTTTTTTTCTCTCTGTTGTTCCTTTTTCTCTCTCCTCAGAACTGGAGGAAAATACTGCAGCGTCAGGGGCTGACAGCAAGTCCCCAGAGCAGCGAGTCCTGCAGCAATGCATGGGCTGTGAGCCCTAGAGCAGCGAGTCCTGCAGCAATGCGTGGGCTGTGAGCCCTAGAGCAGCAAGTCCTGCAGCAATGTGTGGGCTGTGAGCCCCAGAGCAGCGAGTCCTGCAGCAATGCGTGGGCTGTGAACCCCAGAGCAGCCGAGTCCTGCAGCAATGCATGGGCTGTGAGCCCCAGAGCAGCGCGGGGAACAGCTCCATAGCAGCACATGGGGAAACAGCCCCGGATCATTGCACAGGCAGCGAGTCCCTGGGGTCAGCGGCGAAATTGGGAGCAGGCAGTGTGGTTGAAGTCAAGCTTTGTGAGGAATGCGAGCCCAGGACTGTCTTGTTGAACTATTAACTGTGTCCCTTTGTTTTTCCTGCACTTTAGTAAGAAAGACCATAATGCTTAACTTCTTGGCTTGCTTTCTTTGTTTTTCTGCTTTGTACTAGGATTATGTGCCTAGATGGGGAGGGAAGGCAATGGCCTAGTGGTATTATCGCTGGACTGTTAATCCTGAGACCCAGATAATGTTCTTGGGACCCAGGTTGAAAACCCATAATGGTAGATAGTGGAATTTGAATTCAATAATATCTGGAATTAAGAATCTAATGATGACCGTGAATCCATTGTCAATTGTCAGGAAAAACCCATTTGGCTCACTAATGTTTTTTAGGGAAGGAAACTGCCATCCTTACCGGGTGCGGCCTACATGTGACTCCAGACCCACAGCAATGTGGTTGACTTTTAACTGCCCTCTGGCAATTAGGGATGGGCAATAAATACTGCCTAGCCAGCAACACCCTCATCCCGTGAATGAATAAAAAGAAGATACGGTGCCATCTTAGGTACAAATGTAAGTGGCAGCTTGTAAACTTTTCACTGTACTCATGCAAGTGAGTAAATGTGACAATAAAAGCTAATTGTAATTCTAACCAGCAACTTGTTCCTTTGACAAGAAGTGAATCCCCACAATGTCAAAGGAAAGAGAACTGCTGGGCAAGATTCCACTATAGAACTTTTCCTGTAACAAATCAACTAAAGTCAACATAATTCAAGCATTAATTAAGAGGCAAAGGATATTTTGAACAGATGAATTTGACGTTAAATAGTTAATAATGATATTTGAAGGATTCAATGATGCATGAGAAGATCTCAAACAAGGAGGTGGATTTCACTTCAAAAAGTCAGCACAGCAACCATGTATCTCATGTTGGTACAAGCAATCACATTACAACCTGCAAGAAGGTGCAACAATGTGTGGACAAAGAACAAGGAACAGTATAGCACAGGAACAGACCCTTTGGCCCACCATGCCTGTGCCAACACATGATGGCTTTCTAAACTAAAAGCGTTTGTCTCTATGCAGTCCTTATTCCTCTAGCCTCTGCCATTTCATGTATCTGTCAAGATGCCTCTTTGATGTTTCTATTGTATCTGCCTCCTCTGGCAGTGCATTCCAGGCACTTATCATCTTCAGTTTAAAACACTTGCCTTGTACATCTCCCATAAATTTTCCGTCTTTTACCTTAAACCTATGTCCCCTGGTAATTGACATTTCTACCCTGGGAAAAAGACTCTGACTATTCATTTTATCCATGCCTCTCATAATCAGGTGGTCCCTCTCTGACATTTATGTGAAAACAAACAAAGTTTCTCCAATCTCGCCTCATAGTTAATACCCTCCAAACCAGACAATATCCCAGTAAACCTTTTCTGTACCCTCTCCAAATCCTCCACATCCTTCTGATAGGGTGGTGACCAGAACTGTACACATTATTCCAAATACAATCTGACTAAAGTTCAATACAGCTGCAACATAACTTGCCAATTTTTATACTCTATGCTTTGACTGATGAAGGCAAGCATGTCATATGCCTTCTTGACCACCTTATTCACTTGTGTTGTCACTTTCAGGGAACTGTGTATCTGTTAAGTCTAGATCCCTCTGTATGTTGATGCTTCTAAAGGTTCTGACATTCACTGTATACTTCCCTCCTGCACTATGCCTTCCAAAATGCATCACCTCGCATTTGTCCGGAGGAAAATGTACCTGCTATTCCTCCGCCCACATCTCTGGCCTGTCTATATTCTGCTGTAAACTCCAGCAATCCTCCTCACTATCTGGAACTCCCCCAACTTTTGTGTCATCCACAAACTTACTGATCTATTAATTTTTTTGAACCTGGCCTTCACTATTGCAAGATCTCCCACTTCATCATTTTGACCGTGAATTGCATTCACCAGCGATCACATTCCATCCAACATTCCCAGACCCAAGCATTTCTGACAAGATATGTGATTGTGAACGCGCCCCCCGCAATAAAGGTCAAGACAATCCGCACCTGGTGAGCTCTTGCAATGATGCAATATCAGGAATTGGTCTTGTTCCATCCACAATCCTTGCACGTCCTGACTTCAGCATTTTATTCTTCCCAACTCTACAACATACACAGTAACACAGTCTATGCTGTTTTCTCAGAGACTGCTTCAACACCAGGATCTTTTTGAAGGCTGCCAAGCAAAAAAAAAACTCTTCAAATTGGAGAGAATCTTGCTGGTTTGCTCATTCTGAAAAACATCAGTGTTCCAAACCGCCAAACATAAAACATAGGTTGACCCAGACCCTGAAATTAGTTTTTCATTTACTCTTTGCTTCTTAATCGCTTAATCCCATGGCAACCTCAAGTCACACGGGCAGTTCTCAACACCCAAAGATGTCACAACCAGGAAACCAATTAACCCTCTTTTAGAATACTTCTCAGCCCTGTCCAATCGTAGGGGACATTGCATGAAAGAAAATACATGCTCTCCCAGTAGATCGGCTATGAACTAAAGCTCCTATTGAGTTTCATGAAGTTATTACATTTGGCCATTAAATTTGTCACAGAAAGGTAAGCGTAGGGACTTAAAAACAATGGTAATTGTCAATGAGAGCCAACCAAACTCCTGTCTCACAAAGTAAACAATTACAACTGTGGATTCTCATTCCACCCATGCTGTGAATTGTTCCTGGAATTCTTTTTTAAAGAAGTCCAAGTTTCAATTTTAGTTTTTTTCTTATACACTCTAGTCTTTTTTCTGCCTCTGCTTTAGTTCAGACTTGCCATCCACTCTTCAGGATGGCAAGCTATAACTAAAGGAAAACCACAGGGATCAGTGCTGGGATCACAATTATTTACAATAAATATTAATGATGAGGATGAGGGAAATGAATGTACTATTGCCAAATTTGCTGGTGACACAAAAAATACGTGGAAAGGCACATGGTGAGGATAACACAAAGGGTCTGTTAAGTGATAAAGACAGGTTAAGCAAGTGGGCAGAAACCTAACAGATAGAATAATAACATGGGAAAATGTGAAGTTGTACATGTTGGTAGGAAGAATAGAGGAGCTGGATGTTATTTAAATGGAGAAGGACTGCAGAAAGCTGCAGCACAGAAGGATTTGTGAGTCTTTGTGCATAAATCACAAAAAAAACTTGTTTACAAATTCAAAATGTAGTAGGGAAGGCAAATGAAATTGGCCTTTTATTTTCAAAGGGGTCAGAGCATAAAAGTAAGGAAGGCACGAGTTAGACTGCACCTAGACACTGTGAACAGTTTTGAGTCCCTTATCTAAGGAAAGATCTATTGGCATCAAAGGCAGCATAGACAAGGCCTGCCAGGTTAATTCTGGGTACGGGAGGGATTATCTTATGAGGACAGGTTGAGTAGTTTGGGTCTGTACTCAATGGAGTTTAGAAGAAAGAGAGGTTACCTTATTGATGCATACAAGATTCTTAAGGGGCTTGGCAGGGTAGATGCAGAGAGTTTGTTTGGCCTTGTGGGAGAGTCTAGGACCAGATGGCATAATCTCAGAATAAGGATTCACCCATTTAAAGCAGAAATGAGGAGGAACTGCTCCTCTCAAAGGGTACTGAATCTGCGGAAATCTTTACTGCAGAGGAGTGATGAGGCTGGATTGTAAATTCAGCACTGAGACACAGATTTCTAATTACTAAGCAAATCAAAGGGTATGGGGGAAAAAGTAGGAACTTGGTGTTGAGGATAATCAAACAAACCATGATGCCATGAATAGGGGAGCAGACACATGGCCAGAATGGCCTGAATCTGCCTCTAACTGTTTTTGTCAGTTCATAGTCCTATTCCCATACCCATGTTGACACTGAATACATCTTCTTTGCCAGTCCACTATGTTGCCAGCCTCAAATCATTCGTACGAATGAGATAGTGCCATTGTCCAGTGAGGTCTCAGCCTTGAGTTATCAGCTGCCATTTAAACCAGCTTGCAGGGTAAAAAGATTCAGAGCTGAAGGATGAAGTAAGAAATCGAACAAACCAGATAACTTGAAGACACTGGTGGTCATTTGATTCCTGGCCCGATCCCACAGGTTAACTGGTTTGTCTAGCTCGGGTTCACACCATGCAATGATGGGATCGCCAGCACACATCCTCTGGGTTGCCCCTCATCACTAACCATCCACTGGTGAGGACAAATGGAATTTAATGTCTCAGCTGAAAGGCAGCACCTCTAGCTATGTCAAACTGCTCCTGCATTTTAAAATGGAGGTATTCTTCCTCCAAATCCACCAGATTTAAAATTTAAAACGGTAACGGCAGCATTGCTGTCAGGAGGGGAGGGGTTATCTGTGGGTACCACAGCATCTAGGCAGGCAGGGATGGTCCCATCATCAGCCTGGAGCACTGCCACATCTTGCCATACCTCACTCCATTTCCCCCATTCCCATAGTCTGCCAGCAGGAACCAACCTTAAGGCACTACCACTCTTCTGCCCTCTCGCCATCTCAAGATTGGCTTGGGAATAGCTGGAATATAAAGGCAGAAAGTACAGTATTCTGTGGCAAGCCACCTCTGTTCTTTACCCTATAGATAGTAGGAACTGCAGATGCTGGAGAATCTGAGATAACAAGGTGTAGAGCTGGATGAACACAGCAGGCCAAGCAGCATCAGAGGAACAGGAAGGCCGACGTTTCAGGCCTAGACCCTTCTTCAGATTTCTGAAGAAGCGTCTAGGCC
>NC_063356.1:8248134-8322018 GCF_021869965.1 Rhincodon typus | reverse complement strand
CAGCAGGCCAAGCAGCATCAGAGGAGCAGGAAAGCTGACGCTTCGAGTTGGGACCCTTCTTGAGAAATCGGGCCCATTTCCTGCTTTCCTGCTCCTCTGATGCTGCCTGGCCTGCTGTGTTCCTCCAGCTCCACACTGTGTTATCTCTGACTCCAGCATCGGCAGTTCTTGCTACCTTAGGTCAGAAAATGATGTGTTTTACCTATACCATGTTCATTCAAAATCACCTCAGGATTAGTGCAGTTCAGTATCAGATCAAATACTATATAGTTTTTGACTAGATATATAAGACAAGGATACTGCTACACGTTAGTACTGGGATAGTCAAGTTTAACATTGGACTGTTATCATAAATAGTAAAAAATTTCTCTTGTACTCTGACATACAGTTTGCTCACCATCACTGTCGTAACTAGTAGAATGTACAGGGCAAACAATGGCTTAGTAGTATTATCACTGGACTGTTAATCCAGAGACCCAGGTATTGTTCTGTGGATTTGAATCTCGCCGTGGCAGAAGGTGGAATGTGAATTCAATAAAAATGTGGAATTAAGAGTCTAATTGTTGAGAAAACCCACCTGGTTCACTAACATCCTTTCGGGAAGGAAACTGCCATCCTTGCCTGGTCTAGTATCTGACTGTACCCACAGCAATGTGGTTGAATGAATATTTTTTTAAAAGTTCAATTTTCGTAGAATCCCTACGGTGTGGAAGCAGGCCAGCTATTTTTCCCATCAAGTCTACACTGACCCTCTGAAGATCATCCCACCCAGACCTATCCCCATAATTCCCACATTTCCACCTGGATACTATGGACAATTTAGCACGGTTAACCCACCTAACATGCACATGTTTGGACCGTTGGTGGAAACTGGAGCACCTGCAGGAACCCCATGCAGACACCAGGACAACAGACAGTACTCAAGGCTGGAATTGAACCCAAGTCCCTGGTGCTTGGGGCAGCAGCATTAACCACTGAGCTACCACATTTTACCATATACTCTTTTCAAATTTGCTCATCTCCTGCATTATCCTCTTTGGCCTTCAACGTAAAATGGTGAATAGTGAATTATTCATTCTTATTGTCCCAGAGCTTGGAGTTTGTCTGAACAGGGAGCAGACTGTTCTAATGGATTATTGGTCCAAACATACTTCACTCCTAACTTATGTAGAAGGAACTGACATTTGCAAACTAATGAAGGGTTTTGATACAAAAGGTAGGGAGAAACTTTTCATTGGCAGGAAAGTTGGTAATTGACAAAAACAAAACAGAGGGGAAATGAAAATAATTTATTTTTACTCAAGGAATGCCCTGCCAGGAAGGGAAAGATTCAGTAGTAATTTATTTTCAAAGGGGCTTAGCTATATACTTGAACAGAAAAACATTTGTAAGATCATCTCAAGAAAGATCAGGAGAGGAGAGTGAAACTAACTGAATCAAGGACAGTGCTAGTATTGTCGAGTTTTACATTCAGAACTGGTATGGATTCCGTGTGTACCTTGATGGGCTGAATGCTTTCTTCTATGCTGCTCAATCTGATCATTATGTGGATTACTGTTGAATTGGTTTTATGAGGTTCTAGTCATAGAATCATAGAATCCCTGCAGTGTAGAAGCAGACCATTCAGACCATTGAGTCAACACCGATCTTCCGAAGAGCATTCCACCCAGACTCACCCCCTACCCTAATCCTGTAACCCTATATTTCCTATGGTTAATCCACTTAGTCTGCACACCCCTGGACATTATGGGCAATTTAGCAAGGCCAATCCACCTAACCTGCACATCTTCGGACTTGTCAAGTGCCTTGGGATTCTGTCACCATAAAACCACTACATACACGCAAGCTGTTGTTCCTAATACTTACCTACATTCCCTGCCACCCAGTAATGATTTGCTTCACTCACTCAATCTCCACTCTCATCAACCAAGCATGAGTTCCAAGATATCTTCACAATCCCTCTGATCAATCTGCTATGATTTGCACTGTTCCTGCTCACTTATTTCAGCCTCGGATGGTGCCATTTGGCTTCAGGCCCATTAAGCCGACTCATTTCCAGTCAGCCATATTCAAAACAAGGCAAGCCAAACTTAGAAAGGAGCTTCCTTTGCTTAGAGAAGCATGCAGGGCTTGAAATGAATAGTGTTGTATTTCATTTAATTATTTCAGCATTTGTTTAATTTCACAGGTTGATAGTTGCCCTCCTGTTCAAATTAATAATCTCACTGGGGAGGAAAAAAATGCAAGGAATTGTAAAAGTGAAAGGTTTACTGTGACATTTAATGCAACAAGTAAATGTCAAAGATTTCTCATCGAGGTACATTGTAATTAAATTCCAGCAACGCTATTCTCCAGAATTAATTAATTTCTGTTAACCTATTCAGAGCTCCACACAAACATTTCCGATAATTTGAATTGTTCACTTCACTAATTAGACTCAGCCCCCCACCCCCTTATGCCTGGAGTACTGAGTTCGCATAGATGTTAAATGATGTTATATAGCTTGCAAAAGAAAGGTTATCACAGTTTTGCCATTGCCTGGATTTGCTTGTTCTTTCTTGTAGCAGCTACTAGTAACTTGGGTAATAATTGCCAAGGATGTTTCTTTTCTCTGGATGAATGTTCCCCAACAGGAGCATGGGACCTCCTCAAATTCACCTTCTGGTTGTCACCTGGACATCCTGACAGAGCTACAGCAAAATGCAGCACCATCAGCAAGAGGTAAGACCCTCAGGGGCCGGTGGGATGGAGCGAGGAAGAAGAGAAAGCAACTGATTTGGCAATTCCACAAAAAGGCAAAGTCTTCCTTTTCCCACAAAGCAATGATCTAATTCCAGACTTCAGACTTGTCACAGGTACATATTATAGAAAGAAGAGAGCTATCATCATCACAATCCTTGAACCTGAGGTGGTACAATGAAAGGGCCATTTCTGGGAACCATAAGCTATTTAGGCAATATGGGCATATTCGTGAATGATGTTTACATTACTGTGATGAAAGCAAAATACTGCGGATGCTAGAAATTTGAAACAAACATGGAATACTAGAGAAACTCAGCAGGCCCAGCAGCATCTGTGGAGAGAGAAACAGAGTCAACATCGAATGCTGTATGATTCACTGCCATACCGTAGGCTGAGGATGACATCAGTAGAATGGGTGGAGCCAATGTAACATGGACAGTAACCCCTTCAACATCATTTCATTATGTAACAAACCCAGCTATTCCAGTACTTCATTGTGTTCAAAGCACTGTAATTCTGTGTCGCTCTTTAGAAAGACCTTTTTTTTGCTCTTTGCAGAATACAGCACTGATATTTTCCCCCTGCACTTGCTGCAGGCTCTATCTGATAATTGCTGTCTGTTTTCCAGTTCAACAGGGTTATCAGATTTAATCAAATGATTATGCTCACTGTCATGCTGCCTGCAGCTCTGTAGACTGTGTGTCTGTCTCTTTTACATTTTAAACCATTCCTAGTCTTTCTCGAGAAATGTTTTCAAACCTTACACAGACATGTTTTATTAACATTTTATTTCCTCACATTTCCTGTACTTTTCTGTTTCAGGTACAGATTTCACATCAATTGGCGACCTTGGCTAATTGCCCATACTTCATTAGGATTGTCAACTGTGACCAGATCTATTCCTGGAGCTTCCATCATATGAACTGTCCCTTGCTCCAGCCTTTAATTGGTCAACACATCCATCTAGCACATGGTGCTGCCCTCCTATACCAATCGGTACGCAAAAAGACTCATTTGTATGTGGGCCAAAACAACATTTTCTCCCCCTCATTTTCAATACTTTTAAAAACCAGTAAAGTGAAATGCTCAAAGGAAATGTCAATCTTCCACTAATATTCCCAAGATTTTCCTCCAATATCAGACATAGCATTGTCCCGGAGACTCTGGCCCAATCTTGGAGAGTTGGCAACACTAGTCTTCATATAAAGGTAAAAGCACTATAGTCTTACCAGACCATAGGGCTGCTCTCTCCTTAGAGATGGATGAACAGTAATGGTTTAACCTGACAATCACCACACTTTAGTTGAGAGGGAGTGTCATTTGTAGGTAACCTCAGCTGGTGTTGGAATTGAACCCTCACTGTTGGTGTTTACTCTGTATCCCAAAGCAGCTGTACAGCTAACTGAGCTAACTGACCCCCATCTATTCCTGTATAGGGCCACTATCAGCAGGAGGTAGAACTGCAGCACTCATCACAGCCATCTTCAGCTTGTACCCTCTCGTATACTCTTATATACCTCACTCATACACTCTTCTATAAAAGGGGTGTAATGGGAGTTTTATCAGGAATGGGAGTCCAATATTTACTTTCTTCACTCCCTAACCAGGCAACACTGAAACCAATCATGGAAATTAACTGGAGCCCTTAAGAGGTCAGATCTTTGGTGTGCATTTTAAAAGAAATGGAATGCGATGGAACTAAAAGTTGAGTACATTTGAACACTTGCCTCCCAGTTGCAATGATTGCAATACGTGAATGTGAGGTAGGATACTGTTTAACACCTCAGGCAAGTGAAGTAAAGGGTTAACTATACTGCGTACGTGCACAAGTGGCTAGTCATGACAATGTGTCAGATCACATGAACTGTGGGGTGTTCAGAGATCGCCTCTCATACTGTCTCCTGTGTATAGTTTGTACTTAATGAAGTGTGTTGGTGTTCACCGATACAAGTGTAGATTATCAACTGCCCAGTGGGGAACAGAATTTTATAGGGGCGGGGGGTAAAGGAAAAACCATGGTGAGAAGGCAGATGGAGTGCAAGCCTGCACGATCATTCTAAAGAACTGTGGGCAGGCTAAATTAGTGCTAAATAAGGCTTCCAGTCCGCACTGGCGGGACATCTCACTCTCTGGACCTGCAACATAAACAGTCCTAGCAGAACCAGCTGTCTAATGGGCACTGCTCAGAACAATGGCTGGCCCACAAATGATGACCAATAGAATCTGAATCCAGATAAGACAGTGGCACAGTGTAGTAGTGGGCAGGGGTTGAGTTTAACCACCATGGGGGCTGGGGGTGCAGGTGTGAGACAGGGCTAGGTTTTAATGTATAAGCTAATAGGAAGGATGGAGGTGGGCTACTGCCTTTTCACAGTACCCCAAATGAGCAAAGACAACTCGATTTCTTGGAAACACAGGAAGATAATGCTGGCCTTTCATTTCTCTTCTCAGGGAAAAGGAGGCACTAACTAGGACCAGCTGGTGAGCAGGGTTTTAGCAATGTCCTCTATTACCATCTCTGTATCTATCCTTAATGAAGGTTGTTAATGTTGACTGATATGGAGATGGGCAGTCTTGTATCAGCTACATCCTTACATTATCACATGACAAGTTATTCTTATTAATAACATTTCTGAAAATTACAACACATGCAGGGAGAAACATGTTCAGCAAGAAATTCTGAGGCTGCTTCTTCACACCTTATTGCCTGCAAAATGCAACACCTCTGTGTTTAGATGATGGTAGAAATGTAATATCACAGGACTAGTAATCCCCAAGAGCCAGACTAATGCGGTGTTGTTGGCTCTTTCGTGGGCAACTAAGGATAGGCAACAAATGCTGGCATTGCCAACAACGCCCACGTCTAGAGAAAGAATAAATATTGATACCAAAGCATGACTGGAATTATCATTGCCATCCTCACTTTACCTATCCAATGCTAAAGTACAAATCTGGGAAGCTGAACAAGAATGGGCTTGGGATGGGATAATAGTTTACATTTTGATAACAGCTTTGTTAAAATTTGTTTCCAGACTATAGGAATTACTTTGGAGAACCAGGAATTATTGTCTTTACTTAGCTGCCTTGGGAACATATTGCTGGGCTTTCTTTTTGATAGATCACTTCAGTTAAGAGTCATGCATACGGCAGGGCTGGTAAATTTGAGAGTTATTAAATTGCAATCCATGGTCACCCAATGTAAAAGCAGAAAATGGTGGAAATATTCAGCAGGTCAGGCAGCATATTTGAAACAGTTAGCCTTTCAATTTGGTGACCTTTCATTAGGACTGATATCCTCAACTCTCATTCTCTTTCTCTCTCTCTCACTCTCTCTCTCTCTCTCCACAGATCCAGCCTGGCTTGTTTCCAACATTTTGCTTTTTTTAAATCTCAGATTTCCATCTGTTTGTGTGCCATATTATTGACAGCAATTCTCTTTATTTCAGATTTTCAAAAACTGAATTCAAATTCTCACAATGGGATTTGAACTCTCTGTCTCTGGACTATTTGCCCATATTTCTGAATTCCCAGTTCAGTCACATAACCACTATCCTGCTGTGCACTGCTGCTAATGACAATCCCTTGAATAACTGCCTTCACATCTCAGGAGAGTTACAAAACAATAGCTTGGAGTTAAAAATAGACACCAGCAATCTATTAAGTTTAGTAATTTGACCTGTAGGCACTGCAGGATGCGGGATGCGTCATTGTCCAACAAGATGATATTATAATTTAAATTTAGCAAGTTTCCTTTGGAATTTTCATTTGCGTTATTGTGCTCCTCGGGGCCTGCTTACACTAATTTTAATTCACTTCTTTGTTTATAATGCTACAAGCTGGACCCATGACTCAAACCAGTTGGACATCAAATCTAATGACAGTGTAAAGCAGTATGATCTGACAAGGGCAAATAGGATTAAATTCTCAAGAGACATTGCTAGAAGACTCCACAACTCCCATTGAAATGCAAAATAAGCCCAACTAATAGCCTGGATTTCCCAGAATCATTTTTATTTTTCTCCAGTCAACTCCTGTGATCTAACTCTCTGCCCATCCATCTCTTTCTCAAGGGAGTCATCCAGTATAGCTGCGCCTTTTCTCTGGTCTCTGTTTTTCAAGGACATTAGGTCAGAGACACAGTTAAACTACCTGTACTTTAAACCTGGAATAGGAGCTTCAGCTTTTACATTCAAGAACAGAGATGACAATTGGAATCAAATGGTGTTACTTGAAAGGGTAGACCTATACATATTCCATAGTTAGCAACTTTGTCATAACATTGGCTTTCAGTCACTTAGGCCATAACTTTAGAACTGTCCCTTAAATCCCGTCTCCTCTCAAGATGTGCCTTAAAACCTCTCTTTGACAAAGGTTTTGGTCACCTGTCCTAATATCTCTTCATTTGCTCGAGTGTTTCATTTTAATTGATAACACTCCTGTGAAGTGCCTTGCCATGTTTTCAGCATGTGTTAAAGGCACTATAAAAAGTCAAGATGGTGTGGAGTCCCACCAAAGTAGGTGTGCTGAACCGATGCTCTGTCATGCTGACAGGTAGGTGCCATTCAATTTGAATGGCTAGGAGAAATAAATACTGCACGCCTTTGACTCCACGACCTGGGTTATCCCTTTGCTGTTGGCTGCGGCTCAGTTAATATTACTCAAAGACCATAAAACAGAGGAGCAGAAGTAGGGCATTCAGTCCAATGAGTCTGCCATTCAATAAATAATCCTCAACTCCACTTTGCACCTTTTCCCCCCCATAACCTTTGATTCCCTTACCGATTAAAAATCTGTTGTATTTACTTAATGACCCAGCCTTGACAGTCCTCTACATAAAGAATTCTACAGATACACTACCCTCAGACAAGCAATTCTTCCTGATTCAAGGCTCATCCACATTTCAGTAAGGTTGTCTCTTATTCCCTCTGTATTCTGGTTCAGTGTGTAAGGAGTCAGTATTACTTTTTTTAAAAATTCATTCACAGGATGAAGGCATTGCTGGCTAGGCAGCATTTATTGCCCTTCCTTAATTGTCCAGAGTCAACCATGTTGCTGTGGGTCTGGAGTCACATGTTGGCCAGACCAGGTAATGATGGCATTAGTGAACCAGACAGGTTTTTTCCCAACAATCAACAATGGTCATCAGTAGATTTTTAATTCCACATATTTTATTGAATTCACCTGCCATGGTGGGATTCGAACCCTGGTCCCCAGAACATTATCTGGGTCCCTGGATGAACAGTCCAGTGATAATACCACTAGGCCATTGCCTCCCCACTGCAGAACTTGTTGTTCTTTAGATGAGATGTGCAATCAAACTTGCTTGCTTGCCTGTGTTGTAGCCAATATATATATATCACTCACTTAACATGACAAAAAAAAATCATCTGGTCATTCTCATTGGTATGTGGGAACTTGCTGTGTGCAAATTGATTACGTGTTTCCTACAACAGGAACTACACTTCAAAAGTACTTAATTGGCTGTAAAGCTTTTTGAAATAACTGGTCAATATGAAATGCATGACAGGAATACAAGTCTTAGTTTTATTTTTGCTCAAATACCTGCCTCTTTTGTAAAAGAAAGCACTGTATGTCGAAAATCTGGTATAAGAAGAAATCCATATGGACCATGTCATGTTTCAAAGGAGAGAAGGTATTTCTGAGCTTGGAGGAGCTCCTGTTTCAGACATATCTGAATATCATAGGTGAATTAAACACAAATTTGACACATAATATGGAGGACATTGGAAATCTGAAAGAGGAATAACAAAAAGCTGGATAAACACAACCAGATCAGTTAGCAGATTGGACACAAACAGAGTTAATTACAGGTCAGACAGTTCTAATGAAAGGTCATTGTTCTGAAACATTGACCGTTTCTTTCACCACAAATGCTACTGTATTTTCCCAGCTTTTTTTTTGCTCTTGTGATGAAGGGTTTAGGTATTTATTCTTTAGTCTCATCAACAGGCAGTGCATTTAGATTCTTGTGCAATAATTTCAAAACATTGTAATATTTCACAATCACAGACATAAAATAAAGCCAATCACCTTATATTTCAAATAATCAAGTTGCTCATTCAAGGTTTTCTTTGCTATGTTAATTTCAGACAAATGTTAGGAAGAAATTTCTTTGTATAAAGCATTTAGAATGATATGGGTCAGGTAATGAAGCCAAAACAAATTTCATCCATTCAACATTCAGCAGTGTATTATGATGGGAGTTTTGCCCTCTCGTGGATCAGCTGAAATATCTTTCCTCATGCGTCTTAACATCTTGTAAACCATGAAATAAGGCAGCTTTGTCTCAAAGAAACTGAATTGAATTCAGCTTCAAATGGGAGCAGAGGAACTGGAGGCCATTCAGTCCCCTTTTCAGGTTCTGCTGTTTAGTTAGATAATTACTAAGCTATATTTGGAATCTGTCTACCCACCTTGGTTGCATAACCCTTAATGTTCTTGCCTAACAAAAACCATTTATCAAGACCTCACCTTTTCTATTTAGCTCATTGCCCTGTTTATAGAAATGGAAATAGGAGAACTAGACTATTCACACCATCAAACCTGATGCACCATTCAACATGATCATGGCTGATCCTCCACCTCAATACCATACACCTGTACCCCTTGTGACCTTTACCTTCTAGAGATCTACTTCTTTCTTAAATATCTTCAGTGAATTTGCCTCCACAGCCTTGAGGAAGAGAACTCCACAGGTTCACCACCCACTGAGTGAAGACATTTCTCCTCATCTCAGTCTGAAATGGCCTGCTGCATGTCCTGAGCCTATGAATTCTCATTCCTGACTCTCCTGTCCACATAAGTCCCCTTGCATTCAATATGAGAATTATATGTGTTTCAATAAGATCCTCTCTCATTCTTCTAAACTCCTGTGAATACAGGCCCAGTTGACCCAACTTCTCCTTGTGCAACAAATCTTCATCCCAAGAATCAGTCTGGTGAACCTTTGCTGCACTCCATCTGATGGTAATTATCTCTTTTCTTAGGCAAGGAGACTAAAAGCAAACACAATTCTCTAGGACAACAAGGTGTAGAGCTGGATGAACACAGCAGGCCAAGCAGCATAAGGCCTGCTGTGTGCATCCAGCTCTACACCTTGTTGTCTCAGATTCTCCAGCATCGGCAGTTCCTACTAACTCTGTAACAATTCTCTAGGTGTGGTTTTACCAAGGCCCTGTACAGCTGCATCAAGAATTCCTGGCTTTTGTATTAAACCTTCTTGTAATGAAGACCATTTATCTTCCTAACTGTTTGCTGCACCTCCATGCTTGCTTTCAATGACCAGTGTATGAGGACACTCAGGTCACTCTGTACAACAATCTGTCACCATTTAAATAATACAGTGAAATCCTGTTTTCTAACTGAAACAGACAACTTCACATTTATCCATATTATACTGCATCTGCTACGTACTTGCCCACTCACTTAACTTGAGTCCTCTTTACATTATCCTCATCCTTCTCCCTCCTGGTCTTGTGTTGTCAGCAAGCTTGGAAATATTTTACCCCATTCCTTCATCCAATTTCTCAATATCTTTTGTGAATCTATTATTTACACTGGTGTCATCTTCTTCTGTGCATTCATATACAATACCTTTTGACTTGTATTTTTGGCATATTTACATATGAATTGTTATAGTCCAGTCTATTTGCTAGCTCTTGTTTCCTCTGCCTTCTACTTTTGCTTTCTGCTTTTCCATCATGGTCCCCTCACTCTTGTCACTCTGCTCAGGTTTCTGTCCCCTGACACTCTTGTTTATACCCGCCCCCACTGTACTAGTGAATGCCCCTTAAGGATATTGGTCCTGGTCCTAACGGGATGTAAACCATCCAGCTTATACAGGTCCCATCTTCTCCAGAATTGGTCCTAAATCCTCAACAATCTAATCCCTCCAAACACACATTCATTCAGTCTATTCTCCTATTCCTGATCTCACTAGCGCATGGCACTGGGAGTAATCCTGAGATTACTACCTTTGATGTTCTGCTTTTTCATTTATTTCACATTCCCTATGTCCTGCTTGCATGATTCCATTCATCTTTCTCCCCCATGTAATAGGTACTGACATGGACCACAGTATGGCTGTTCTCCATTGCTCTTCAGAATGTCCTGAGCTCATTGATATCATTGACCCTGGCACTGGGGAGGCAACACTCTATCCTGGTGTCACTTGTGCAGCTGCAGGAACAGAGAATCCCTACAGTGCAGATGGAGGCCATTCAGCCCATTGGGTCTGCACTGACACTCCCAAACAGCATCCCACCCAGACCCATGGCCCAACCTATCCCCACAACCCCACATTTCTCTTGGCTAACCCACCTAGCCTGCACAATATGGGGCAATTTAGCACGGCCAATCCAACTAACCTACACATCTTTGGACTGTGGGAGGAAACCAGAGCACCCAGAGGAAACCCACACAGACAATGTGCAAACTCCAAGCAGGCAGTCATTGAAGGCTGGAATCAAACCCAGGTGCGTGGCACCATGAGGCAGTAGCGCTGACCACTGAGTTACCTTGCTGCCCCAATCGATCTGTTCCCCTTACAATAGAATCTTCCATCACTATTGCTCTCATGCTTTCCTTTCCTCCCAAACTTTCCAATCAGTCAGTCCATGTACCATGGTCTCAGCTGTCACTGCATTCCCCTGAGAAACCATCTCCTCAGCAATGTTCAAAATGAAAGGTCTGAGAGAGAGAGAGAGCAAGAGTGAAGGGTGGCCCTGGGCATTCCTGCTCCACCTGCCTGGAGGTCACCTCCTGCCTTTCTGCCTGTAGTGACCACTTCACTGTAGACACTTTTGAAGAAGATCTGAGCCTTGCAGACACTCCAGCGGCCATCGCCAATCAGAAAATGAGGATTTCCAGGCATTGGATAACAATTCCTCAACACATGGCCACCCGGCACACGGGAAGGTAATGCTGGGAGTTCGGCCACTCTTGTCCAAACCATCAACACTTTTAAAAGTTGGTTGGCAGAGAATTTCCTGTTGACATGAAGTTTGCAGATTCGCAGCCTCAGCTGTCCTGTGTATAACTCTGGCTCTGGAGTTCTCAAGCTGAAACTGGCTCAACCCATAACCACAGCATCAGAAGTCACATGACATAAAGGTTAGTCCTGATGAAGGTCCAGGCCCGAAATGTCAATTCTCCTGCTCCTCTGATGCTGCCTGAACTGCTGTGTTCCTCCAGCTCCACACTGTATCGACACTGAATAAGGTTATAGTCTGACAGGTGTATTTGAAATCACAAGCTTTTGGAGCGCTGCTCCTTCATCAGACTTCAAACGGTGTCATGTGACTTCTGACCTTGTCCACCTCCGTCCAACACTAGCATCTCCACATCATAACCATAGCCTACATGATAAATGGTGCCTTGTCCAATTATGATTAAAAAAGCATAAGTATGAAGAACAAAATGAATCAGGCTCATCTTACTCTTAAATTCTTGGTCGAATGCCTCTGAAAATGATCATGGTACCATGTAGGGAGGTTTGGATTGGAGATAACGGATATTGACAAACTGGAGTCAATGTTCTTGAATAACAGCCTACACTCTGGCCATTATTAAGTGAACAGTGTGGTGTTTTCATAGAATCCCTACAGTGTGGAAACAGGCCATTTGGCCCAACAAGCCCACACTGACTCTCCAAAGAGCATTCCAGTCAGACCCACCCTATCCCTGTAGCCCTACATTTCCAATGGCTAACCCTCCTAACCTACACATCCCTGGACATTATATGGGTAATTTAGCATGGCTAATCCACCTAACCTGCACATCTTTGGACTGTGAGAGGAAATCAGAGCACCCAGAGTAGTTCCACACAGACACAGGGAGAATGTGCAAGCTCCACACAGACAGTAGCCTGAGGCTGAAATTGAACCCAGGTGTCTGGCGCTGTGAGGCAACAGTGCTAACCACTGAGTCACCGTGCCATTCCTTATGATGTGGCTTGACAAATCAGATAGATTATTTGTTATACAGATCATGCGCTGTCTGGATACCCCAAGAACAAGACACATATTACTGGCCACATAATGCCACATAATGCTGCCACCAATCCTCCTGTTTGTATTAGTCTAAGGGGCTGTTCAGTAGCCTGTAACGGAAAATGGATTACAAGTAAGCCTGAGCAGAAGAGGCCCTTGTCCTTTAATACACTATATAGTTTATTACATCGATGCAACTATTTAGAGGTTACATTGACTCTTAGACATATTACTATATTACTTTACAATTACTAACAAAACATGGAAAAGACCTATGTTTCCATCAGGAAGCCATGAAAGAGTCCAGTTGATTCTCCACCCAGAGACTGTATGATGTCAGACTGGGTCGAACTCAGTCTAGCACAAATATTAACTCTTTCAGAACCATTACCTCGTGCAGCAAATTTTCGATTAACCATCACCTATGGGACCAAGAGTGTGTTGGTTGATCAAATATTCTGGGTAATCAAGCAGTCCACGTAATCAACATAAAGAACACACACCAATTGAAATGTAATGCAGGGGTGTACGTGTCACTGTTACAGAGTAATAGAGTCATACAAAACGGAAACAGACACTTCAGTCCAACTAATCCATGTTGAATATAATCCCAAACTAAACTAGTCCCACCTGCCTGCTCCTGGCCCATATCCCTCCAAACCTTCCCTATTCATGTATTTATCCAAATGCCTTTTAAACGTAGTAATTGTACCCACATCCACCACTTCCTTAGGAAGTTCATTCCACATGCAAACCACCCCTTTTGTAAATAATTTGCCCCAATGTCTTTTTTAAATCTCTCTCCTCTCACCTTAAAAATGTACACCCTAGTCTTGAAATCCCCCATCTTAGGGAAAAGACAATTACCATTAACTCTATCTATACCTCTCATTATTTTATAAACTTCTATAGGTCATACTTTATTTACAGCATAAATCACCTAAATAATAATGCAACTTTGCCTTAAATGAAATTTACCAGCATAGATCCTTTCACTCGCAACCTCACTTGACTACTCGGACATTGCAGAGATCATGGTAACACAGTAAACAGAGATATTTAAGGTATATAATCTTTGCTGTTTTATCAAAAGTACTGGTTCCTGGGGTTCTGGTTAAAACAAAGTTTGCTGTATAATGGCATCTAGGTTTGACAGGAACTGAGGGTTGATAGTGCCAATTATATCTTGATGTTTTTTGATAGACTGAGAAAGAAAATAACTGGACTACTATTGAGTTTTAAAACATAATGCAACACTTATACCGAAGCTGGAATTGTCATCATTGTTGTTTTCTATTTTCAAAAGCTAACATTTTGGGTCCCACTGATTGTTTCAGGGATATATGCAGAGCCTCGTGTGGATATGAAACAGTCCAGATCAATGTCTTAGGTTGTCTGCTTGGATTGCAGCTATAGTGACCACGGGAAGCACAACCCTGTAGCTCCCTCATCATCGCACTCTGCTGGGAAATGAAAAGGTACAAATATCAGATGAAAACAGGTGGATTATGATCCAATCCTGCCCTGAACAAACAACCAACTACCCTTCACGGTTTAGATTCACACTGGACGGAGGGACAAGAATCTACCAATGCTTCTGAAGACTCGCCCTCAAAATGGTAGGGATAAACATTTATCAGTGGTATCAGCTGACCCTCAATTTGAGGTCGTTGTCTGCTCAGCAGTGTGTATTTCTGTCTTAGGTCACTGAGCAGGACAATTCCCAACCTGCAGATTTTGAGAACTTTCGGCAAGATTTCCAATGAGATGGGGGATCTGGAGAGAAGAATTTGCTTTCTTTCCTTCTCTGAACCCTGACCCCAACTGTAGTAATAAAGTTATTTCATTACTTTATATTAAAATACAATCACATATGATAATGATGTACATCGTGATGTGACAGAGACGCCACCAGACATGTGTAAGAGACCTTCATGAAAGGGTGGAGTAGACTGGACGAGTGAGAAATGCAAGAACAGATGCAACTGGATTATGTACAATAGTGTAAATTAAAGAGTTTGCAGAAAGCTGCCTGTCAGAGAATAGTCACTCCTCAATAAGGAGAAAAAAAGATTCATAGGCCACAAACTACCAGCAAAAAAAGAATATATAATATGCAGAATAGATCCTGAGCCACAAACCTCATAGCAATACATATCAAATACTCAGCCTCATGATTAAGGCATTTGGATTGAAAGCTTAATGAACAAGTGGTTTTTTTGCCATTTTGAACAGCATTAATGACAATAAAAATTAAAGTGTGGGAGAATCAAAACTGCATCATAAACCATTCTATTTTCTTTCTAGTTGAAGAATTTGGAATATACTTTTCTGCAAGATAGTCTGCAAAGATCCCCTGGGACTTTGAGCTGTGCACTTGGTTTCGCTGTCTACGTGTACATAGTGTTGAGAATGAAACTGAATAGATGCTGTTGCTAGAAATAGAATGGATAGCACCATTACTGATTAACCTGAATGCAGCCATAGGCTAATAGTTGGTTGAATTTATTTACAGGACCTGCAGAGATAAAACTTCAAGGTGGGATCAGTCTGATTTTGTGAGATCTTGAATGAATTACATTTTACACGTGAGGAACTGAATTGATTTTATTTACTCAGTCACAACCTTGCTTTTGGATAGGCTGGTATTTATTGCCCAGTCCAACTATACAAGGCACTGGTCAGAACACAACTGGAGTGCTATTTTTAATTCCTTCACAGGATGAGGGCATTGTTGGCTAGGCTGGCATCTATTGCCCATCCCTAATTGCCCAGAGGGCAGATATGAGTCAACCACTTGCTGTGGATCTGGAGTCACACGTAGGCCAGATCAGGTATGGGTAGCAGTTCCTTTCCCTAAAGGGCATTAGTGAACCAGATGGCTTTTCCTGACAATCAACAATGGGTTCATGATCATCATTTGAATCTTAATTCCGAATTTTTATCAAATTCAGATTCCACCATCTGCTGTGGTGGAATTTGAAGCCAGGTCCCCAAAACATTACCTGGGTTGCTGGATTAACAGTCTAAGGATGATAACGCGAGATGATTGCCTCCCTGTGTACTGTGAATAGTTTTGCTCCCCTTATCTAAGGAAAGATTTACTGATGTTGGAGGAAGTCCAGAAACAGTTCACCAGGTTTATCTTGAGTATGGAGGGATTTTTTTATGAGGAGAGGTTGAGTAGGTTCAGCCTGTACTCATTGGAATTTCAAAGAATGAGAGGTGACCTTATTGAAACATAAAGCATTCTTAGAAGAATTGACAAGATAGATGCAAAAATGTTGTTTCCTCTTGAGGAAGAATTTAGGATCAGACGGCATCACAGAGTGAAGGGTTGCCCACTTGAGATAGAAATGATGATAACTTTTTGTTCTCTCAAAGCGTCATGAAGCTGTGGAATTCTTTACCACAGACGGTTGTCGAAGTTCAGTCATTAAGTATATTTAAGGCTGCGATAGATTTTTAATCAAGGGAATCAAGGGTTATGGGGAAACAGCAGGAAAATGTTGAAGAATATCAGATCAGCCATGATCTCATTAAATGGCATGGCAGCATCAATGGGCTGAATGGCCTAGATCCACTCTCATGTCGTATGGTCTTATGGTTTATGGGAAGGTGAATGTGAGCGACTTTCTTGAACTGTTACAATCCATCAATGATTTGTCATAACTGAACGACTTCCTAGGCCATTTCAGAGGGCAGGTTGCTGTGTGTCTAGAGCTGTACAAACATCACACTGGGCAAAGCATTATGTTGGCTTGAAGGCTATAAGGGACCACAGGTAGGAGGGGCTATTATTTAATGGAACTACTGAGACAAAGTCTCAGAGAAAAAAGGCACAGTGAGTCTCCATACGTGGCAGCCCCTGTGGACGACTCTGGCCTACAACCAGTTGCTGTAGGCCTGACTCTGTTGTACATGTGCTCTCTGTTCTGCCCCACCCTGAGCAAAAAACAAAATACATTTGATGAGATAGTATTTGTTTGATGAGGCAGGTTCAGTAAGATGAGAAATCTCCTGCATCAGGACCATTAATTGGGAAATAAAAAGAAAATAATAGGGTACCATTTCCATTTTTATGACATAATCTCTCCAAACCTTTCCTTCCACTCTTTGCTTCCCTCCCTCTGCCCTTCTTTATAGATTGTTTTATCTCTCAACTTTGGTCCAGTTCTACTGAAAGGTCATTCATCTGAAACATTAACTGTTTTTCTCTCTGCACAGAACCTGCCTGAGCCGCAAAGAGGTCCAGCACTTTGTTTATTTTATTAGTGTCTTCTAGCACTCCATGTGTAGTTTCTCCTGCAGATATGGACTGAATTATGAATATCAACACATTTTTATAAAGCTTAATTCCAAATCCCAGGTTGAGTCGGACAAACGTTTACCACTGGGCCCAGCTTCAGCAAATTCCAGCCTCCCCGTCAGACCCCATTTCCACTGAGTTACTCATTGGGACAGTCCCAATGTTTCAAATGAGCTCTCCCACCTATGACCCTGAAGGTATAGTGGTATAATCATTCCAACAATAATGTTCAAAAGGGTAAAGAGTGCAAACCCAGCAAGGGCAGGTTGTGTCAACACAGTGTGGAGCTGGAGGAACACAGCAGGTCAGGCAGCATCAGTGGAGCAGGAAAGTCAACATTTCGGGTTTACATCCTTCATGAGGACTGGGAGAACAGAGGTAACTTGGAAATAGATAGCGGGGGTGGGACTGGGGGAAGGTAGGTGGGATGATGATAGGTGGACGCAGGTAGGGGGTAGGGGAGATTAGTCAGTATGAAGGGTGGACAGATAGGTGAGAAAGAAGATGGACAGGTGGTGTCAAGTCAAGAAGGTGGGGATGAGAGGGAGGGTTGGACATGGGATGAGGCCGGGGGTGGGGAGATTTTTGAAACTGGTGAATTCTATGTTGAGGTCATCAGGCTGTTAGCTCCCGAAGCGAAATATGAGGTGCTGTTCCTCCAGTTTGTGTGTGGCATCATTGTGACACTGGAGGCCCAGGACGGACATGTCATCCAGGAAGTGGGACGGGAGGTTAAAATGGTTCGCAAATGGAAGATGTTGTTGATTATTATGTACAGAGCGCAGATGCCCTGTGAATCGGTCACTGAGTCTGTGCTTGGTCTCATTGATGTAGAGGAGACCACATTGGGAACAACGGATAGGGTAGACCAGGTTATAGGATGTGCAGGTGAATCCTTGTTGGATTTGAAAAGATTGTCTAGGGCCTTGGATGGGGGTGAGAGGGGAGGTGTAGGGGCAGGTGTAGCACCTCCTGCGGTTGCAGGGAAACGTGTCGGGTGCGGTGGGTTTGATGGGGACTATGGAGCAGACTGAGCAATCTCTACAAAAGGCAGATAGGGGTGGGGAGGGAAATATCTCTTTGATGGTGGGGTCATATTGCAGGTGGCGGAAGTGGTGGAGAATGATATGCAGGATGCGGAGGTTGGTGGGGTGGTATGTGAGGACTAGGGGGACTCTGTGCTTATTTTTGCTAGGGGGAGGAGTTTTGAGTGCAGAAGTGTGGGAAATGCAAAAGATGTGGTTGAGTGCATTATGAGGGGGGAATGTTGCGGTCCTTGAAGTAGGAGGACATCTGGAATGTCCGGGAATGGAACACTCTATCTTGGGAGCAGATGCGGCGGAGGTGGAGGAATTGGGAGTAAGGGATTGCATTCTTACAGGAGGGTGGGTGGGAGGAGGTGTAGTCTAGGTAGCTGTGGGAGTCGGTGGGTTTGAAATAGATGTTGGTGCTGGGATGGTTACCAGAAATGGAGACAGAGAGGTCCAGGAAGGGGAGCGATATATCAGAGATGGTCCAGGTGAATCTGAGGTTGGCGTGAAAGGTGTTAGTAGAGTTGATGAACTGTTCAAACTCCTCATGGGAGCATGAGGCAGCACCAACACAGTCATCAATGTAGCAGAGGAAGAAGTGAGGGATGGTGCCAGTGTAACAGAATAAACCAGACTGTTCCATGTATCCTACGAAGAGGCAGGCATTGCTTGGGCCTATACAGGTTGCCATAGCCACTCCTTTAGTTTGTAGAAAGTGGGAGGAGTTAAAGAAAAAGTTGTTGAGGGGAAGGACAAGTTCCGTTAGGTGGATGAGAGTGTCGGTGGAAGGGGATTGATTGGGCCTGTGGAAGAGGAAGAAACAGAGGGCTTTTAGTCCATCTGTGTGGGGGATACAAGTGTACAGGATTTGATGTCCAGGATGAAGACGAGGTGTAGGCGGCCAGGGAATTGGAAGTCTTGGAGGAGATGGAGGGTGTGGGTAGTGTCCTGAATGAATGAGATGAAGCTTTGTCATGATGGTTGAGTGGTCTCAGGTTCAGAATTGAGGAGAGCTAACCCTTGCCTTGGGGAAGACAGGCAAATTCTGACTCATTACTTGGGCAAAACCACACTCCTGGCACAAGAGTAGCTTAGTAGGTAGTACTCTATCTTGAACATGTGACATAATTCTCCCCGTTCAAAATCACCATTCAGGCTTTAGCACAAAGTTTGAGGCTGACATTCCAGTGCCATACTCAGGGAATGCTGCATGACTATAAATGCTTTGTTTTGGACGAGATGTTAAATCGAGGACCTATCAAACCTCTCAAGCAGACGTGATTGCATATTTCAAAGAGGAGCAGCAGTTGTTTTTTTCAAACCAAACATACCATCCCAGAAACGATCAGATTCTTTCATGTCTCGGCCAGGATGCAGGAGTTGTCAGTCAATCAACAAAGAGCAGATTTTGCAGTCATTATAGCATTGATGTTTTTGTGGGAGCTTGCTGTGTGTAAATTAGCTGCTGCGCTTCCTACATTACAACACTTCAAAAGCTACTCATTGGCTGTAGAGCTCTTTGATGCAATTCCAAATGGTGCTAGATAAATACAAGTTTTTCTTTCATATAATATAGAGTCAATATCTTGAGAACTTATAAAAAGTACTCAAATCCAGGAGAAGAATGAAGTGGCAGGGAAAAAATTTAAACAGTAAAGACCCGCACTCAGAGCTGTTTGTTGCTGTTATTGCTTAAACTCTGATGGGAACACACTGAGCACCAGTGGCAGCTGGCTCTATTTTAGCTAAAAGATGGAAGTGTGATTCGACACAATCTCAGCCTGCTGCTCCACTACTCTGAATTGCTTTTCTCCTGACATTTCACCTCACAGCTGCTATGAAGTGCTATCAGGAAATATTTTCACAGCAATTTCCATCCTTTTAAAGTAAAGGTGACGGCAATTTATAAATTAAAAAGTGGCTTATCACATATATTGCATCCCACTTTTAAAATATCACCTGCACCGCCTGTGATAACAAGCTGTTCCACACAGCTGGCTGCTTATTTGTACAACAAGTCCTAAAGGGTGTCCAGCAATCTGGGCCTCCTTCCTCCCGTTACCCTTACCATCCTGGAACGTCTGCTCTTTCATGATAGACTCCAGCACGCTTACCATTCCCAAAGGGTCAGGGTGGCCTAGATCTGCAATCCAGAACCCCTACCTGGGCCTGATGTTATGGGGGTCTAAGTTCAAATCCCACCTTGGCCACTGGCAAAATGCAAATTCAATTAAAAGCTATCTTAAGAAGGCCCCTCTTGTAGCACTTAAGAAGTGTCCCTACCCCTGGACTGGGAGGACCAGATTCAAAAAACGAAGCAGACTCAGGGTAGGGGAGGGGCTTCCTGTGGTGTCCCTACCCCGGACCAGGAAGCCTGGGTTCAAAAAAAAAAGCTATCTTAAGAAGGGCCCTCATGTGGGACAGTGGTAGTGTCCTTATCCCTGAGCCAAGATGCGTGGTTTCAAATCCCACCTGTTCCAGAGGTGCATAAAAACATCTCTGAACAGGTTGAATATTTAAAATTTAGCCTATTTTTCACCCGTGGCCTCTCGATTCAGAGGTAGGTACACTGCCACTGCACCACAAGACGGAACCCTGAACAGATTGATTAGAAGAATAGGTTAATTTAAAAATAAGCAGATATCTTAATTTTGACCATTGAGGTTGGTTGCTGTAAGGGGGAAAGCTCCCATCTGGTTCACTAAAGCCGGAGGTCTGCTGTATTTGACTCCAGACCCACAGCAATATGACTGACTCTCAACTGCTGTTTCAAAAGGCTTGCCAAGTTCCTATTAGGAATGGGCAATAAATGTTTGCCAGTGACACCCACATCCCATGAATGAAAAGAAACATGAGCAAGCTGTTCCCTACATCTCCCTACATTCTTCTTCAGATGAAGAGGATGACAGGGTTAAGTGCAGGAGGGTATGATGGTAACTGTTTGACCGTTAGGAATATGATGGGCTGAATAGTCTCCATCTGTGTTGTAATTCTTCTGTGATTCCAATGAAGAGCCGGGAGACGGCTGAAGTCAGGGGTCAAGTGCATGAGTAGTGGTCACATGAGGCAAGGTGATAGTCTACTGGTATTATTATTCAACTATTAATCCAGAGACCCAGGTAATGTTCTGGGGACCCGAGTTCAAATCCCACCATAGCAGATAAAGAAATTTGAGTTCAATATAAAGAAAATGGGATTAAGAGTCTATTGATGACCATGAAACTGTTGCTGATTGTTGGAAGGACCCATCTGGTTCATTAATGTCCTTTAGGAAAGGAACCTACTGACCTTATCTGGTCTGGCCTACATGTGGCATCAGACCTACAGCAATGTGGCTGACTCTTAACAGCCATCTGGGTAATTAAGAATGGGCAAAAATACTGGTTTGGCCAGTGACATCCACAAACGTGAATGAATTTAAAAAATGATCTGCCAAGGCTGAAAGGATACTGAAGAGCAAGGTGGGTGAGTTTAGGAGGAGGTAAAACAATGTAAAGTGAAGGTCCTAACTTTATCGAGGCAACACAGAGAGACTTGGAATACATATGCATAAATAATTGAAGATGGCAGGACGGGGCTAAGCAGATGGTTTTACTCAAGGTCAATTTACTAAAGAAATTAGGAGGACAAAAAGTGGAGGAATGGCACTAGGAGAGTTGCTGTTGCAGAGGGTTGATATGGACACAATGGGCTGAATGGCCTTCCTCTGTGCTGTGTCATTCTATGATTGTATGATAAGGAGGAAGAGGTTTTGGAGGGCAGTAAAATTGGTGGAAAGAAGGCAAGGTGAATTGCAATGGAGTTTGGAAACACCAAGGTTAGGAAATAGCTCAATGTAGAGGCAAGGAAGGAAAGCATGGAAGGTATCACAGTCAGAAACTCAGGATGAGGCATGGGATGTGAGGGTGGCAATGGACAAGATTTCCCATGAGAAGAGAAGAGATCTGGAAAAATGATGACGTGTTTGAATGCTGCTGGAAGTGTAGAGTCGGGAATTGAACACATTGAGTTGCTATTGGCTTTGGAAAGTATTAGATACAATTTTCAGAAGCTACCAAGTAGCAGTTGCTGGTCAGAGTGCAACTTCATGGCTGGTGTGAAGTATCTGTGAACAAGTGCACAGAATGCAAACCCAAAATAGATGGAACATTAAAAAAAAGGTATTGGATGCTTTTTGAAATCAGGAGGTGGTAACATAGCAATAACGTCACTGGATTAGCAATCCAGAATCCCAGGCCCAACATTCTGGTATGTCAGCATTCATTGCCCATCCCTAAACACCCTTAATCCAGCATGCTTGGCATCAAGTTTTCTTGCCGATAAATAATTCCCAATCATTTGTGTTAGGAAGAACGTTTACAGTTGGGAATCAGGAGGCAAGGAATATCAACGAGACAAGCAGCACTGCATCAAGACTTTCAAAATTTTTCTAGAGGTCAGTTCAAAAGCTCTGTAGGTATTAAGTTGGCTGCTTCTCTGACTCTACATTTAGCCTCAACTCATTGTATAGCATAGTTCAAAAGCGGGGGGGGGGTATCTGCATTGATAAGAAGTGCATCAAAACTGAAAGTGCAGGACAGATGAGCTAGAAAGGCATTAAACCTCTTAGTCTGTAATGAAAAATGTTATGCCTAAAATAATCCAAGAATATTCATTCAAGGTTAAATCAAGAGAATACATGGATAATACTGAAGATTAAATTTAGTACTGATTATTTTTAAAAATATAAATAAATGTATTAAATATATTAGCATAGAATTTTATAAAACAGAAAGAGGCCAGTCAACCCATCATGTCTGTACTGGCTCCAGAAATAGCTGCCCAGCTAGTCCCATTCTCCAGTCCTATCACTTTCAAATATATATCCAGCTGTCTTCTGAAACCTCTTATGGAATCCACCTCCAGCACTCACCCAGGCAGTGGATTCCAAATCCTAGCTCCTCTCTTAGTAAAGAAATTCTGCCTCATTTCACTCCTAGCTTTCTTGCTGATAATTCTGAAATTATGACCCCTAGTTACTGACATAACAATTAGTGGAAACAGAATATCCTTTCTTACCCTATCAAAATTGTTCATAACTTTGAACACCTAAATAAGGTCACCTCTTCAACTTACCTGCTCCAAGGAGAATAAGGTCAATTTCTCTAACCTTTTCTTGTATCTAAAATCCCTTATTCCTGATATCATTCCTGTAAGCCTCCTTTGATCTCTCTCTAGGGCTTTAACGTCCTTCCTTAAATAAGGTGCCCAGAATTGAATATAATGCTCCAATTGTGCTCTGACCAATGATTTGAAGAGGTGTAGCATCACTTCCTTGACTTTTTTTACACTCTGCCTCTATTTATAAACTCAAGTAGCCTATAAGCCTTCTGAACAACTGTTTCAACTTGCCTGGCCACCTTCAGAGAATTATGCATGTGAAGTCTGAGATCCCACTGCTCCTGTGTTCCCTCAAAGTTGTACCATTGATCCTGTGTTGTCTCTCCATGTTTCTTCTACCAAAATGCATTACCTCACATTTCTGTGTGTTGAAAATCATCTGCTAGGTGTCTGCCCATTTGGCCAATTTATCAATGTCCCTCTGAAGTCATTCAGTCATCCTCACCATTCACTATTCACCCTAGCTTAGTATCATCTGCAAATTTAGAGATTTTGCCCTTAACACCCATCTAGAAATTGTTTATATAAATCAGAAAAAGCAAGGGTCCTAACACTGAGGAACACCACTTTCAACTCATCTCCAATCTAAGAAATGCTGATCTAAACCTACCCTCTGTTTCCTATCTTTTAGCCAATTTCTAATCCATGCCACCAAGGACCCATCAATCCCAAATATCTCTAATTTGCTAACCAGCCTGCTGTGTGCCACTGTATCAAATGCTTTCTGAAAGTCCAAATATACAACATCCACAGCACTATTGTGACTCCATGACTCGATACAGTTACAACATTTACAAGTCATTTGGTTAGGTACATGGATGGGAAAGTTTTAGAGGGATATGGGCCAAAAGCAAGCAAGAGGGGCTAGTTTAGTTTTGGGAAACTTGGTTGGCATGGACTGAGGGATTGTTTCCGTGCTATATGACTCTATGACCCGATGGCTACCCTCATCCATTTTATGTGCCACCTCGTCAAACAACTCAACTAAATTTGTCAAACATGACCTGCCTTTGACAAAGCCAAGGTAGACAAACTGGAGGCTGGAAGAACACAGCAGGCCAGGCAGCATCTGGAGGAAAGGAGCAGTCAACGTTTTAGATATTACCGTTCGTCCTGGCCTGCTGTGTTATTCCAGCCACCTGTTTGTCTATCTTGCATTTCAGCATCTGTAGTTTTTTTGTCTCTTGACAAAGCCATGTCGGCTGTCTAGTATTAACTTATATTTCCCTAAGTGTATATTTAACTTATCCCATATTATGGCCTCCATTAATAGTCTCACTATAGAGGACAAGCTGATAGGTTTGTTGTTTCCTGGGTTATCCTTTGCTCCTTTCTTAAAATAACTTTATACAGGCATGACAAATATTTGGAATAATCTGACAGAGATAATATTAAGAAAAGCAAATCTTTATCCTGGCAAGCAGTTTTCTGCACTGGGAATTCAATTCTGCACCTGCAAGCCATTCAGCCCAATGAATCAGTGCTGGCTCTTCAAAAGACATCTAATTACTTTCCCTTTAGAATAAATGCATTTCCTTTTTAGAAGTTATTATTGGATCACCAGCCTTTTAGGGAGTACATTCTATAATTATCATAACTTGCTACAATAAAAAAATTCTCATCTTTGTAATTTTTTTTCATTTATCTTAAATCTATGTCCTCTGGTGACTGACCTTCCTGCCAGTATAAAATTTGTTTCTCATTATGTGCTCCATCAAAACCCCTCATTATTTTGAGCACCTCTATTTGAAGACCTCTCTGTTAAATATCTTTGATCTGAGGCGAAAGGATCCAGTTTATTTAATCTCCCCACATAATTAAATCCTTATGTACCCTCTCCAAGGCATTTACTGTTTAAAATTTGAATGAAGAATTGTGGTGGTAGTTGGATAATAGGTTGGGTGAATTACAGCGATGAGAGAAAATGAGATGAATGGTCCTTTCCTGTCCTTAATGTTTTTTATTGTAATTCTTTTTTTTGGTAAATATATTACACAGCCTTGTTCACTGAGCTACACTTGGTTTGCTCATCTCAATCAATATATCAATAGGGAAATGTTACAAATGCATCTTGCTGGATTATTCACTTCTAGTTGCTAACCAGTGTCTTTCTGAGAAGGAATACTCCTGTGGGTGTTGGGTAAAGACATCTTTCATCTCACCCAGGATGATTCTGTTTGAATACTGTAGGTTACTGGTGCAGAAATGCAACTGATTCACTCATGTAAAACCTCATATTCATATCAACACCAACTCTACTTTGGAATGTCATTGGAGACATGACTTTACCCAGTTCCTGAGCACAGCTGGCTCATGTTGAAAACAGAGGCTATGGACTTTGACTAGCAACTCTCCCAGTCACCCATTGAGAAACTGATAGCCATAAAAAAAGTCTGGGAATCTGTCTACCATCAGGAGAAAGTGATCATAAAGGCTGTCTGAAGATCACAAATCATAAAATTGATGATGGAGAAAGGAATATCGGGAAATAAAAGGAAGAGGTAATGAGAACTGAGTGGAATAGAACCATCAACAATGAGATGGGTAGAATCTGGACCCTTGATTCTATGTGAGTGATGATCTTTGATGATTGGAATCTGCCACTGTTATTTAGCATGGCCTATGCAGGATAATAATCAACATTACAAAGTTGCCTCTCAATGTTCCTCTAGTAAGCCTCCAAGTTCAATACATGTTCAATAGGCATGTCAACTTTTTAGTTAACTAGAGACGAGAAATAAATACGGGCTTACCGGCATCACTTACTCCATGAGAATAAATATGAACAAGACATTTCTATAGGACCTTTAAGAGAAGGAGGTAGCATACAAGTATAATGAAAAAGATGGGAAGTAATGACATGGACAACCCTCTTTTGACATTCTTGATTGTAAAAAATGCACCTTCAGAGAGAGAAGGATGTGATTTGCAGATCAATGTTGGGCACAATCTGTTTATCTTTGCAGAACAGTCCCAGGAACCGCTGTTGTGTAATTTAATTTTCTCTGATCTGATCTGATCTAGTGTAAAATAATCTGATTGGGTTGTAATCTAATCAAGCAGCTCAGATGAGTTATAAATGGATTATGCACAGTCAATGCAAAAACTGGGATTTATGCATTGAATGGGCTTTTTCTAGCTCTGTGATTTTATTGGCCTTTGTGTAAAATCTGTCTCCTACGTTATTTTCACGAAGAGCACATATCTAGTGTTTGCATAATAAAGGCTTTGTTGGATATGAGAGAGGCAAGTGGTGAAATCAGAATAATATCACATCTAGGATTGAGCCCTGCTCTTAAATGACATAGAATTGACCTTGTATAGCACCTTTCAGATTCTTAAGATGCCTCAAAATGCCAAGCAGTCAAGTTTTGAAGTGTAATCACTGTTGTAATGCAGGAAACATGGTAGCCAATGTGGGCATAGCAAGCTCCCAAAAACAGAAGTGTCAGAATAACCAGATCATCCGAGTGGCAGAAGGATAATAATTTGCAAGAACAGTCAGCAGAACTCTACTTCTCTGCCTCAAAATCATGGTACGGGATCTTTCACATTTGGTTGGGAGGCAAACACAGGCATTGGTTTGACTTCCTAGCTGATAGACAGTGTATCACAGAATTGATAAAGAGGTCGTTTGGTCCACTGCATCTGCAAAGGGTCTCCAAATGAGCACATCAACTTTGTCCCATTCTCTGCCTTCAGCCTCTAACCCTGCACATTCTTCCGTTTCAGATTTCACTAACTCCCTTCACAATGCTTCGATTAACCCTGCCTCCACCGCACTGAGGTAGTGCACTCCAGATCCTAAACACCTGCCACTGATAAATCCCAGATAAAACGTTAATTTGATTCTCTGGATGCCATATAGCAGAGAATTTCATGCAATTGGCCAGCATTAGCCCTAACCACGAAAGTAAAACAAAGAACTGCGGATGCTGGAATTCTGAGACAAAAAACATTGCGGGAGAAACTCAACAAGTCTGGCAGTAGGTCTGGTGATGCAGTACAGTCACCACTTCAGATCCAGTAACCCTTTATCAGAACTAGGGATGGAAATGTGTCTTTTCCAACCTTGACTTGATTATTTTCTGCCCTTGTCCAGTCCCATCCCAATTAAATTCCCGATTCTTGTAACATTTTGTCAGGTTCCCGAATTTCTGGTTTTCAGGTGCCAGCCGCCTCCTCTTAGCCAAGGACGTGTGATTCCTTTACATGTTCAACCCCATCAAAATGGCCTTAGTGCTCTCTGCTTCCCCCTGGAAAAAAGGCCAATCCCGTCAGCACCACCCTTCTCCGCCTAGCCAAACTCATCCATTTCTGAAGAAGGGTCACTGGACCCAAAACGTTGACTCTTCTTTCTCTCCACAGATGCTGCCAGACCTGTTGAGTTTCTCCGGCAATTTCTGTTTTCGTTTCGGATTAACCGTAACCACCTTTGCCAAAATGGATTAATTATTTTTCCCCATCTCGGCAGACATTGCTGAGAATGAAATAAGCCTCCCTACAACAATAATCACACCTAAAAATATTTCACTGACTCTGAAACACTATGAGCTGTTTGCGGCAGCAAAGGCGCTATATCAATGCAAGCCATTCCTTCCTTACAAATGATAAAATCACAGATTTTCAGCTCGGAAAGAAAAACTTTTCTTAGCATTGGAAATCAGAAATTAGAACAGAAAATGCCGGAAATATTCAGCAGGTCATCTGTGAAGTGAAACTGTCAGAGCTACCTTCTGATTCCTATTCCAGATTTCCAGGTGTAAGTTGCAGGATACACAATCTAAATCTGAGCTTCAAATAAAGAAGGATTTAATATTTTTACCACACCTTTCATAACCTCAGGACATCCCAGAGACTTTACAACCAATGAAGTACTTTTGAAATGCAGTGTGAAATCTGTATGTACGCGAAGAATGAATTATGGCTTGAAGTCTAATTATGGAGCTGAGATGGTTACTGTATACAGCCTACAGGCAACTGAGGCTGAAATTGAAGGTTTTCAGACAATTGTTACATGGGGCATTAAATACCCAGAAGTGACTTACAAACTGGAAGCTAATTGATTGGCTCAGGCGGCAACATAAATCACAAAGTGATACCTGGCTTCTGGTGTTTTTTCCACCCTCTCTCTCCCTACACTGGCCCTGCACACTCCCCTCTTTCCCACCACCTTCCACCTTCATTTTTTGTGGGAATTCATTTTTCCAGTGGCTTCTAATTCAGGCATTGACCAGCATCACACTGCAGTGTCTTCTTCAATAAGTGAAGGCTAAACTTAGTGGTTATGACACCGCTGCTGTGAAATTCCCCAATTCATAGACCATCAGAAATTGGGACAGGAGTAGGCCATTCATGCTCTGCTATTCGATAGGATCAAGGCTGATTTGGCATTCCTCATGTCCACTTTTCTGCGCTTTCCCTGTAATCCTCGATTCTCCCACTGATCGAGAATCTATCTCAGTCTTAAATATACACAAGGGCTCTGCTCCCACAGCTCTCTGTGACAAGGCGTTTCAAAAACTCACAAACCTCAGAAGAAATTCCTCCGCACCTCTGTCTTAAAGTAGCACATTTTTATTTGAGACTATGCCCTCTGGTCCTAGACTCTCCCATGAGGGGAAACATCTTCTTAGCATTTACCCTGTCAAGCCCCTCAAGAATCCTATATATTTTAATAAGATTACCTCTCATTCTTCTAAACTTCACTTAATTGCGTCCCAACCTCTTATCTTTACTAATAATACAGTCCATCCATACTAGGGATTATCCTAATAAACTGTCTCCAATGAAACAATATTTTTAATATGTAACTAGCAGAGGATGGTTTCAATCCATTGACCGTTGGGTTATGGGCCCAGCAACACAATAATATTCCCCCAGCCCATTGTAGGATTTGAACGCATGCACCAAGAACATTTTGCTTAGGTTCCTGAATTATTAGAACAAGTGACACTACCAGTACACCAGACCATCATGCCATGCTCCCCGCCTTTAAAAACCTCATCTGTGTCAGAAATAGTTCACTCCAGTCACGTGGAAAGGATGATTCAGTCATAGGGTTGCAACATAGGCAGACACCTGATACCTTTTAGTTTAGTTCGCTCCATCTTTCTTTTTGGACGAGGACCTGAACACTCCTAATAAACAACACTTTGTTCCTTGGGCAGTCTGTGGTACCAAGAGCCACCACTGAGGCTGCACTCCGCTGCTTCGAGCTGTAGTCCCAGGCGGTGCTCAGAGCTTTCCTTTCTGGGCTCTCCCTAGCTGTGCTGTATTTTTTCCATTGACACAATCCCACCTAATGGCACACCACCTTGACACATATTAGCGGGGCGGCAGTCTGGTCCTCAGGACGTATCTATCGCTGCAACCTTGAGATCACACAGGACGCTTATAATTCCATCTGACAATCAGATCAGAGAGTTCTGTCTTTCATGTGAATAGCTGTGACTGTGAGTCCTTCAGTGTTCATCCCTCTACCCTATCTTCTGTTGCTTTACCCAATCCCCCATTGCATTTCCAGACACCTGTACTATTCTTGCAATTCCTGTCTATCAGAAAATAATAATGTTTATTATTGATTAATGTCAATATTTATTATGAACTCTGAAGAAAATATGTAAAGACTAGGAACTGGGGTAGGCAATTCAGCCCCTCAAGCCTTTTCCATTACTTAATACGATCCTAGCTGATCCCATCTTGGCTTCAACTTCACTTTCCTGCCCACTCTCCACAACCCTTCAAACCATTGCTAGTTACAAATCTGCCTGTCTCCTCCTTAGATTTTCTGAATTTGAGATGTTAACTCTGTTCCTCTCTCCACTGATGGTGCCAGACCTGCTGAATTGCTGCAGCAATTTGTTTTCATTTCAGATTTCCACCCTCCGCAGTATTTTACGAGTTCACAGCTTGTGTCGGTATGGCATTTAAACTCCAAGTGTTGAACCGAGGGGGGACTCCCCTGTCAGATGAGACACAAAAAGCTTAATGCCTCTTGGCTCTACTTTTCTCCCCTCCACGTTTTTAATTCGGCCTTTCCCTCACTGTATTTTGTTTTGTTCACCTGATTTCCTACAGAATTCGTTGGTGCTGCTCCTCTCCTGTTTCATCAATCTGGAGCTTGTTCTGAGATACACTGCAGACAACACCACATGGTATCTCCCTCACTCACGTTCAGCAAAATGACACTCCAAATTTCATGGCAAAATTAAACAAGTCAAGGCTATGTTAAACCAACAGGCCATGTGGCTCACTGACCAGTTAGAGGAAAATCTGGCAGCAGAGACAGTCTGTTTGCAAGTTAAAAATCCACATGGTAACAGTCTAGCAAGGCAACAACCTCTTGACCATATTGTCTTTATTACTTTGTCATCTGCATCACACTGTCTCTATCATGCTCAGTGTGCCTGCTGTGAGACAGGAAAACAAATCAAAACCATCCAATACCCTTTTCAAATGAATAGACAATGTATTGCATGTTCTCAAGAATTACATGTGATCGGATGGAGCTGAACATAGCCTAATATTCCCACGGTTCGTGACCATTCAAAACAGCAATTGATTTAAAAAGACAGTGATTCACTTTATGCCAGACATTGGTGATCCTTTAACTAATATACTGTGCATCTCTAACTTAAAATTATTCTGAGCGCTATTATTTCTTGACACATCCTACACCACATGCAAACACCCTCTAGAGTGTCATTGTCTCAGGACTTGACTGTCCCACTGACAATTGGCCAGTTTTCCTGCTTATTCACCTCTGTGCTTAATGCCCCAATCTCAAAATTCTCATCCTTGTTTACAAATCCCTCACCCATCCCACCAGCAGCCCAGCTGCCCTCCAAGTTCTTCACACTCCTTCGATTCTGTCCTAGTGTTCTCTCAATTTTAATTGCTACATCATTGGCGGCCTTGCCATGAGCTGCCCAAGAACTAGAGATTTGGATCCTCCTAAAACACCTCTCTCACTCTCTGATTCAGCTTTCTAGATCCTAGCTGTTCTAATATCTCATTTTGATGTCCAATTTTGTGTTATAACAGTTTCAAACATAACAAAGTCCCATTTGGTGCTGTTGTGAAGCGTCTTCAGGAATTGTGCCATATTTAAAAAATGCTACAAATGTATATTCTTGTTGGAAGAGGTGATTGTCAGCTCAGGAGACCCTAACACAAATTCTAGGGTGAGAGTGTATTGCCCCATCTGCCATTCTGTTGTTCAGATGAAATAGTAAGCTCTGTCTGTCCTCTTGGGTGATTATAAAAGATGCTTTGACATTCTTCAAAATAAAAGTTCAGGCCACCCTTAAGTAACAAGGATTATTGGGTGATCAACACAGCAGTAGCGTGGAGTTCTTGTAGTGCAAATAGACCTGGGTTCAAGTCCCAGCTGCTCCAGAGGTGTGTAATAACATCTCTGAACAACGTTGACTAGAAAATGTCTACATTGCTGCTTGCAAATTGGCTGCTCCACTTCCTATGTTACTGTGTTGGCATTTTAAATAACTGTTAATCAATTTACTGTGTATTGAAGTAGGGAAGTGCACCACAAAAGTACCCTGTTTCTCTTTACATCCCAGTGTCATAGATTTCTTTCGGGATGGGCAACTTCACAAAGATTACACCATCTGACCTGTTCCGAGCTAACAGCGGATAGCTCATGTGGGTGGTGTGAGCACAATCTGTGTTTTATTTTGCAAGGACAGTGTCAATTACTCACTGTCTTGTACACATTTCAAATTTTTTCACTTCTTAAACCCTCATTTAATGATTCTATGGTGTGAAACATTTCTCATTTGCTCCTGCAGAATATTAAGCAGTCATTTACAGAAGATCAATCGACAACCAGATTAACATGACTACCTCTCAATCAAGGCATTAATTCACACCTCTCAGGAACACAATGAGGCATACATTTTTTGATTACTATTTGTGCTCAGTATTTTGTGTTGCTGGCATGGAAGACCCCCATTTTCCCCAGACTCGTAGAGAAAATATTGACAAGTCCTTTGTTTTGGGAAGTTTGTCTAATTTTTAACCTTCAACATGTTTCCTTTCTCCTTTTGAGCCTGTTGGAGGAGTATTTCAGGATTCAGTTGTGAGTGTGCTTTGCTTCAGCAACAGGACCGAACCACGTTTCTCTTCAGGACCACTGTAAATTCGCTTTCGCTAGACGAAGCGTGACTACATGTTGTGTTTAGTGTACACAGACTTTCTTGATGCAGAAGGAACTGTATGATCTGGGACTTTTCCTTCCAAGAGAAAAATGTGCATGTTGGAATGCATGAAGTCAAGGAAAGAAAGAGGGTAAACACCACTAGCCACATTTGTGAATTTGTTTCAGTTATAGAGTCATAGGGATGTAAACATGGAAACAGACCTTCTGCTCCAACTCATCGATGCCAACTAGATATCCTAAATTAATCTAGTCCCATCTCCTAACATTTGGTCCATATCCCTTTAAACCCTTCCTATTCACATACACATCCAGATGTTTTTTAAATGTTGTAAACGTACCAGCCTCCACCACTTCCTCTAGCAGCTCATTCCATACATGCTTCACCCTCTGCGTGAAAAAGCTGCCCCTCAGGTCCCTTTTAAATCTTTCCCCTCTCACCTTAAACCTATGCCCTCTAGTTTTGGACTGGGGAAAAGACCTTGTCTATTCACCGTATCCATGCTCCTCATGATTTTGTAAAACTCTATAAGGTCGCCCCTCAGTCTCCAATGCCCCAGCCTATCCAGTTGGACACATTGCTATTGATTAAGGCCCTTTCTCCTTGTCCTCATGTTCAGAACAATAAAACAACATACCAGGCACCAACACAGAAATGAAGCTAAGCTGGATCACTCACATAAATACTGAGTCTCCAAGATCGTGTCAAAAAGCTAGGAATTCAGTGACAATGAACACACCTCCTGACTCCCCAGAGCCTGTCCACCATCTATCTGCACAAGTTAGGAGTGTGATGGTATAGTCTCCGTTTGCCTGGATGAGTGCAGATTCAGCAACACTCAAGAAGCCTAACATCATGGGGGATAGAGCAGCCCACTGGATTGGTATGGTATCTGCCACCTTCAAATTTCATCCCTTTCATCACCATCCATGACAGCAAGGTGTACTACTATAACTGGCCACTGCTCCCTTAACGACACCTTCCAAGCTAACATCTAGATGTGGGGCTGGGGTGTTGCTGGTGTAGTGGTAAACTACTAGTGGGGCAGCACAGTGGCTCAGTGGTTAGCACTGCTGCCTCACAGCACCAGGGACCGGGTTCAATTCCACCCTTGGGTGACTGTCTGTGCGGAGTTTGCACATTCTCCCCTTGTCTGTGTGGGTTTCCTCTCACAGTCCAAAGATGTGCTGGTTAGGTGGATTGGCCATGCTAAATTGCCCATAGTGTTCAGGGAGGTTTAGCTTAGGTGGGTTACAAGGGGATGGGCCTGGGTGGGATGCTCCAAGGGTCATTGTTTCTTTATTCATTCACAGGATGAGGGTGTCACTGGCCAGGCAGCATTGCTGTGGGTCTGGAGTCACATGTAGGCCAGACCAGGTAAGGATGGCAGTTTCCTTCCATCAAGGGCATTAGTGAACTAGATGGGTTTATCCTGACAATCAACAATGGAGTCATGGTCACCATTAGACTCTTAATTCCAAATATTTATCGAGTTCAAATTCCACTATCTGCCATGGCAGGATTTGAACCCAGGTCCCCAGAACATTATCTGGGTCTTTGGATTAACAGTCCAGTGATAATACCACTAGGCCATCACCTCCCCTGTTGGGCCAAAGGCCCTGTTTCCACACTGTAGGGATTCTATGTTAAAGGTTCTACTTAGGCTGGTAAATCTAGAGGCAAAAATAAAACCCAAAAGAACTGCAGATGCTGGAAATTAGAAACAAAACCGGAAATTGCTGGAAAAACTCAGCAGCTCTGGAGGCATCTGTGGAAAGAAAGCAGAGTTAATGTTCCAGGTCTGGTTCTGAAAAGGGGTCATTGGACTCAAAATGTTAACTCTGATTTCTCTCCACAGATGCTGCCAGACCTGCTGAGCTTTTCCAGCAATTTCTGTTTGTTGCTGGTGGTGGTAATCAAGAAGCCTTATGTTTGCATACTCAAATCCCTCTGCAACAGCTATTGGAATTTAAATGCAACTTATTCATGAAAGTTTTGGAATTAAAAGATCATCTCTGTAATGGTGAGCATGAAGCGACAATTCTGATTTTTTTGTTAAAGGCCACCTGTTTCACTGATCTGCTTTAGGGAAGAAAATTTTCTGTTCTTATCTGATCTGGCCTAATGTGATTTCTGACTGGTCACACAGGAAACTAGAATGAACAACTGAAGTTTGTCTTTCCAGCAAAGTGCCCATACTATTAAAGAATGGTTTAAAACACAAGGGCAACAGACAGTGAAATCGCCACCACCTGCAAGTCAAACAGTATCTTGACCCGAAACTATACTGCCATTCCTTTAGTTCACTGAGTGAGAAATAGAAACTTAAAAGCTCCCTCTCTAAACACTGCCTACACCAAATGGTTCACCACTGCCTTCTCAAAGTTGATTAGGGATGGACAACAAGTATTGACCTTGCCAGTGTCTAGGTCCCTTGAAAGGGTAAAAATAATCATAGGCATCAAAACTGGATTAGAAATACCTTTCTGTCCCCTCCCTACCAATATTCTCTTTCTTTAAGAGCGCAAACGCCTTCAGCCTACGGTTACATGTGTGACTTCTTAATGTCAGAACATAGACAGTAAATCTCACTGTGTGTGTGTGTGTGAGAGAGAGAGAGAAAAAAAGAGTTTGAGTGTGAGTGAGTGTGCATGAATGTATGAGTGTGAGTGTGTGTGAGTGTGAGTGTGGGAGTGAATGAGTGTGCGTGTGTGTGAGTGTGAGTGTGTGTGAGTGTGGGAGAGTGAGAGTGTGGGAGAGAGAGAGTGTGGGAAAGAGAGAGTGTGAATGAGTGTGGGAGTGAGTGAGTGTGCGAGTGTGAGAGGGAGAGTGGGAGAGTGGGAGAGTGGGAGAGTGGAAGTGGAGTGAGAGTGTGGGAGTGTGGGAGTGAGTGTGTGTGAGAGTGTGAGTGTGTGTGAGTGTGAGTGTGCGTGTGTGACTGGGCGTGTGGGAGTGAGTGTGGGAGTGTGAGTGTGTGAATGTGAGTGTATGTGAGTGTGTGTGTGTATAAGTGTGTGTGGGAGTGAGTGTGAATGGATGTTTGTATGTGAATTTGTGTGAGTGTCAGTGTGTGAGAGAGAGATTGAGAGTGTGAGTGTGTGGGGGAGGTACGGGGTGAGGACGGAAAAGATGGAAAAGAGTAGGGGGAGCATCGCACATTCATCAACAGGTGCAGTCCCAATAATGCAGGCACTGACCCTCAATCTCAACCAACTGTGCTTCTCTCTCACATGCTTCCCGGCAGAAGACCAGCCAAATGGCAACAGCCTTCTAATTTGCAGTCCGCATCTCAGAATCATTAAGGCAGAAGAGGACCTCGCTTTAGACGGCTTGCAATGTAATCTGGCCGCAAAACACCAAGACAGATCAGTTTTGAAGAACTCAGGCATGAAGGGAATACAGTAACGCTACTTAACTTCAAACATGCCTTGGGTTGGATTTACAAAATTATGTTTTTTTTGTTTGCGATTGCAGTAATGAAATGAATGCCCGGGATGGTTAGACTTTCGCTGCCAGAGGCATCACTGACACCCTCTGCAGTTTGCAAAAAAACATCAGGTTGCCTGCGAGGTTGATTACAATCATAATTACTGGAACACATTCAAACACATTACAACAGCAATTGGCACCAAACGCGTTTCCTGAAAAGAAAAAAAAACTATCCCTAATTCAGATGTTAAAAGAACCTCCAACACAGAGTTACGTGGATTGCAAACATATCACGCAACGCAGCGCAATAGCACCTGGTGCTACTAACACAGAGACTACAGGCCACTCTCTCAGAGAACGGTTGAGTTCAGTATCACATTTTCTCAGTCGGGGCAGGGGCAGAGGATGAACACATTTAGTATCACTGCAGTACCAAGAGTATTAGTATTCTTGTAGTGCAGCGGTCCTGTCCCTACCCCTGAACCAGGAGGCCCAGGTTCAAATCCCACCTGTTCCAGAGGTGTGGGTACTAACAGCTCTGGACAGTCTGATTAGGAAAATATCTACCAAGAACGCGTGAAGGGGAAGCGATGATAGAGTGCAGTCACCCAGAACCCCAAGCTCTGATGTTTATGGGGGCATGCGTTGAAATCCCAGTAATGGCTTAGTGGTGAAATGAGTAAAAAATGTGAAACAGAGGTGCAGTGGCCATGTCATTGGATCAGTAATTCTGAACACCAGGTTAATGATATGGGGACGTGGGTTTGAATCACACTGTGGGGTAACTGATAAGGGCAGCATGGTGGTTCGGTGGTTAGCACTGCTGCCTCACAGTGCTAGGGACCTGGGTTCAATTCCACCCTCAGGTAACTGTGTGGAGTTTGCACATTCTCCCTGTGTCTGTGTGGGTTTCCTCCCACAGTCCAAAGATGTGCAGGTTAGGTGGATTTATCATGGTTAGAGATGTACAGGCTAGAGGGATAGGATGGGAATCTGGGTCTGGATGGGATACTATTCGGAGCTTTGATGAGCTGAATGGCTGCTTCTTGCACTGTAGGGATTCTAAGTTATCTTCAATGAAAATTTACCAAAAGTGGTAGTGTTGCTATCCCCGGAGACCTGAATTCAACACCCACGAGCTCCAGAGGTGTGAGTCATTACCTGTGTGAACAGGTTGATTAAAAAATATCTGGTGGTGCAGTGACCGTGCCCCCCCCTACCTCTGAGTCAGGAGGCCTGGGTTCAACTCCCAGCTGCTTCCGAGGTGTGCAATAACATACAAAAACAGAAATTGCTGGAGAACCTCAGCACAGACCTGGGCATGGGCTTGATACATCAACATTGTTCTCTCATCACAGATGCTGCCGGACCTGCTGAGTTTCCACAGTCATTTCTGTTTTTGCTTGTTTCGGATCTCCACCATTCACAGTTTGGCGTTTCATTTTGGTCTATAATAACGGGTTGGTTTCAAAATATGTACCGAGCAAACGGAAAGTGGAATTGTTTTGGATTGCTGGAGATAATCCGTTTATCTCCTGGGACCAGGGCAATACGTTGATGAACTGAGGAGGAGCTGGGCAGAATGAAATGGTGAATGTTGAAGAATGTGAGGTGGACTTTTGAGGAATGGAGTACTTTGCTACTTTTTTGTCTCGAGCATCAGTGTCAAGCAGGAATACAGCCCGAACAAACAGAAGTGGAAAGTTTCCTGTACATTGCTCCATTGCATAGCTCAAGCCTAAGCCCGGAAAACCGTTCTGTGCTAGAGCAGCTGCACTTTCCATTTGGCACACTTTCTGTTCTTAACCATTCATTTTCACCTCTCTGGTTTGCTGTGTGCTGCCTGTAGAATACCCCGAAGAAGCCACTGAGGATTCTACAACAGTACCTCCCAAACCCACCAGCTCGGACAAAGGTAGCAGGTACGTAGAAATATCACGTCAGATGCCATCCTGACTGGGAAAAGTACCAACAATTTTATCCTTCAGCTCCAAATTAAAATCCTGGTGTCCCCTTCTTAACATCAGACTCGCTTCCCACCCCCGCAGGGAGGTGTTAGCCTAGTCGCATTATCACTGCACTATTAATCCAGGGGAAATGGGTTCAAATCCTGCTGTGGAAGATGCTGGAATACAAACTCAAGGGAAAAGAAAATTTAAAAAACTGAAGTTACAAGTCCAACAGTGATCACGAAACCACTGTTGGGGGAAGAAGTCATCTGGTTCACCAATGTTCTTTCGGGAAGGAAACTGCCATCCTTACCTGGTCTGGCCTACACGTGACTCCGGACCCACAGCAGTGTGGTTGACTCTTAACTGCCCTCTGTGTTGTTATGGATGGGCAATAAATGCTGTCCAGCAATTCCTATGACCCATGACCGAATTTAAAAAAAGATGGACCATCGAGATGTAGTGACTAAACAAGGTGCCTCTCTTTGTCTTTTCGATAAGAATTAGGAATGAATAATAAGTGTTGGCCTTGTCCATATTCCAAGAATGAAGAAGTTTAAAATTTGATGTTAAAATGGAGCAGCAAAATTGCAAGCAGTCACCTACTCATGATCCGAAAATCTGTTTTAATAATTTGGTGAGATTAGTTGATGGCTAAGTATTGGTCAGGAACAGCAGGAAGAATTCCTCCTATCCTTTGCATTAGTACCAGGGGATCTTTTATGATCACCTGATTGGCACGAAAAGTTACTTGCTTTAGTAATACTTCCGAAAAACTAACTCTGACAGTGCGCTGCTCCTTCATTGAAATGTTAGCCTTGATTCTTTTTTTGTTTAGCTTTACTGAGAGCTGGATTTGTGCTCACAATGCTCTGACTCAAAAGCGGATGTCTACTGAGCTACAGCTGGCACAAGGCAAGACTCAGAGGACATAGTCCTTGAAGGGTCTTTGAACAAGACAAAGTCATCAAGATGACATTGCAGCAAGTGTTAAGTGCTCGCAGCCTTATCAGAATGGCTACTCGAGGGAGCAAATTGCACCCGTGTAATCCCTCACTATCTTTACCTTAATAGTAGAGAGCATTGGAGGGAAAACAAGTTATTTAGTTGGTGACATGGTAACTGATTCAAAGAGTTTTCCGATAAATACTGCCCCAAGACGTTAGGGACTTATATATAAGTTTGAACAACGAATTTTATCTTTGTACAGCAAATAAAATGTCAGGGTCATGCAACAGCATGTATAAGATAAAGACATAACTTGAAGGCTTTTTACGAAATCAATTGGCAAAAGCAAAACGAGCTCATTTAGAACAAACAGCCACACAGTTTCCGTCACAACCGCAACGCTATAATTCATCAAGTGTGGTATTGGGAGGAGAGGACGCTGAGGTTAGCCTATCGAAGTGAGATGATTGTTAAGCAAGTGTGCAAATACACCATCCCACACATCGCTATGCAGAGATAAACATCTGCGCTCCCTTCAGTACACAGATATGAAGACTCAAACACACAGGATCAATACAACATTATATTTCCCTTCCCACTACTACACACATCATAATCCAGGTACCTGGATCCAAAGAAAGATACTAGTGAGCATTATCACTCGCAGTATTTTCTCCCGAAGTCTCTTTTTCCCTAAGCACTCACATAGGTTCCACTCACATGGAATAACATGTATTTACATAGAAGCTAAGATATGATACAAATTCTGCAGACGAGCCATTTCAGACTTGGAATGTTAACACTGTTTCTCTCTCCACAGACGCTGCCTGACTTGCTGAGTTTCTTTAGCACATTCTGTTTTTATTTGTTTATATAGCCGCTTCCACAAGGCGTCAGGGCATCCCAAAGTGCTTTACAGCTAATTAAATACTTTTCAAAGTGTAGTCACTGCTGTTATTAAGAGTGACTTTGCACACAGCAAGGCTCCCATAAACAGAAATGCAATACTGACAAGGGAACCTGCTTCTGTGTCGCTCATTGAGGGATAACTATTGGCCTGGAGACTCGGGATAATTTCCCTGCTCGCCGTGTGATCTTTAACTTCCACCTGTGAGGGTGGTCTAAATCCAAGTTGACCATCCAAAAGAACACATCTTTACATTGTAGGGGTCCCTCAGTACTACAACAGTTATATAGCTATTCTACAACCGTTCGAAAAACAACTATTCTGAAGAAGGCATAGCAGACTCACAGTGTTAACTGTTTCTCTCTCCATTGATGCCGCCAGACCTGCTGAAGTTTTGCAACATCCTCTGTTTGTTTGGTGTAACTTTATGTTTTGGGGTATTTTTTTAAAAAACTAAAAAAGCAGTGAGTGTCACCGAGATAGTAGGAACTGCCGATGCTGGAGAATCTGAGATAACAAGGTGTAGAGCTGGATGAACACAGCAGGCCAAGCAGCATCAGAGGAGCAGGAAAGCTGATGTTTCGGGTCTAGACCCTTCTTCAGAAATGGGCATTTATTGCCCATCCCTAGTTGCCCTTGAGAAGGAGGTGATCTGCCTTCTTATCTATTTTGTTAATGGCAGCCACGCATCAAACCAGTGGCCACAATTGAAAATAAAGTACTTATTTGTTTCTGAAACACTGTGGGTCATTGAGGCTATGAGGATAGTCATAAATACCAAACCTCTCCGTTTTTTCTTATTGTTACCATCTTGGATTCACCATATTCAGTACCAATTTAATTCACATTCAACTTCACTTTTGATACAAAATCCCAATATTGACATTGTTTGCTGGGGAGACCTTTCACTAACTTTAGCTTGGAGAGGGACAATCCTCGCTGCAATATTTTAACATGTATTAACACAAGTTATTAAGCAAACACAAATGCGCAAACAGACACACACTAGCAAATCCACAGAACTACGTGCAGACGACATGTACACAGATACCCGAACACTAACATATTGGGATACACCGATACACACAAGCATCCATATGCACGTTAACCTATACACCCACACATTTAGCATATAAATGTTTACAATAACAAGCATACATATTTATGTGTGTGTGTGTGTGAAGTGTACCAATGTACGCACATAGGCCAATAGCTACATACAATTGGCAATTTACCTACAGGGGACCCACTGTTAATGTAAACCTTGCGCATTTGCACACACAAGTGCACTCACAGAACTGGCCACAGGGACAGGGTAACATGCGTGTAGAATGATACAGAGCAGGAGGCCAATCGACCCACCAAACCAATGGGTAGCTGTTTGCAGAATTAGTCCCCCCTCTTTCCCACTCCTTCACCACCTGGCCCTACTGTTTCTTCTTTTTTTCCCCAGAATGAACATAATTACCTTTTGAAAGTTACTTCTGAATCCGTCTCCTTCATCCTTTCGGATGGAGGGGGTTCCACAGCTCAGGAAATGGAGGCTATATATGCAGTCAGACTCCCAAAGTCAGGCACCCACCCACGGACCCAAACACACGCTGACACTACACTGACACACCCAGGCACTGACACACCATGTGCATGTGCTGCCCACACACGAAGTCACCACATTGGTCGCACTAAGCCTCACACACTCACTGAGCAGCAGATAATCCTGCGCACACAAGAGGGGAACTCAAACATCCTCTTTCTCTCTCTCTCTCTCTCAAACACACACACACACACACAAACTCGAATACACACCCGTACACCAAACACCCACACACACACAAACACACACACACACACACACATAAACACCCACCCACACACACACAAACACACACAAACACACACACAGACACACACATAAACACCCACCCACACACACACAAACACACACAAACACAGACACACACATAAACACCCACCCACACAAACACACACACAGACACACACAGACACACACATAAACACCCACCCACACAAACACACACACAGACACAGACACACACATAAACACCCACCCACACAAACACACACATAAACACCCACCCACACAAACACACACACTCACACAGACACACACATAAACACCCACCCACACAAACACACACACAGACACACACATAAACACCCACCCACACAAACACACCCACAAACACACACAGACACAAACACACACACACAAACACCCATCCACACACACACACATAAACACACACACACACAAACACCAACCCACCCACACACACACATAAACACACACACACACAAACACCAACCCACCCACACACACTGCAAGTGCCCATATCCATCCACACAGCAATTCATCAGTGAATGCGGACGCACTGTCCTAGAGACACCTACATACACAGCCCATGAACGCAGCCTCAGACAGCACAAGCTCACGAATATCTTACCCACACGCTACGTGGATAGTAAACCACGACAGTTAAAACTAAAACAACTTAATTAAGACTAACGTTGCATTTGAAAAAGCTAAGATTTGCACATCACTGCCTCCCACTTCCCTTGTCCTAACTATAAGCCCCTGAGACCGCCCCTCCTAGTTGCACCTTGCAAAGATTTAAATTTTCTTCAGACAGACCACCAGGGCACAGTACAGAAGGCTGTTTCACAAGACCCTCAAATTGTTACAAGCCATGGGTTCCTCTTCCGAGAGTTGCTCTCTCTTCTCTGTGATACATAATTATGTTACCGTTACATCTGACTCAGGGAACCCCTCGCGTGTTTGTCCCGTAAGAGATGGAGGAGAGAGAGAGAAACGTGTTCTTTTGACCTCGCAATTCCTGCAGCGGTGTTCAGTGACAGTCTGGGCTGACAGAGCTAAATGGTAACACTGAAGGCTGGGGAAACTGCAGAAGGATTGCACTGAACCTAGTGTACATCAGCTGGCTATTTAGACCTTCCTGCACTGCAATCAAAATGCTCCGTCAGATGTGAATGGATTCATCTCCAATGGAGCTAAACTGCCCCTCAAACCCACTTTTGTTAAAACGTTTCGATTAATCCCCTACCCCTTCCCAAACCCTCCGCAAATCATTGAACGCTCACACACTTGTTCCAATCTGATACACAAAAAAATGTACTTGTTTCTTCCCTTGATTATTTCCCCTTCCCCGTTTCTGGGCTCTCTACAATGATTCAGAACGCCCCCGACACATTATATGTTTTCCAGGACACTCACCGTGGCTTGTGCCTGGGAATGGCTTTGCTCAGAGCTGAGGTCCAGGCTTCTCCTTAGCCATTCCTCACGCTGGATCGCAGTCCAGATCCCAGAACCTTCACAGCATTCTGCTGTTTTCTCCCACACAGTGACGAATTATTCTGACCATCCTTCAGATTAAGCCTCACTGGTTCCAGGATTCATTTGTCCTTCTTTTCCGCTCTGTCTCTCCTCCTTCCCCTCCCTCCCCCTGACTCAGTAGCGAGCTGTGAGTGTCTGCAATGTACCCCCGCCTCCCAGCCCCTCGCCTACTCAGTCTCTCTCTCTCTCTCTCATTCAGTGTCTCTGAGTCAGGGAGTGAGCTGCAGCTCTCAGCGCTCCCCCCACCCACCAAATCTCACTGCCCACAGCCCATAGGCTGCTCCAGGCAAAGGGGCTGTCACTGCAACTCAGCCCCGATTGGCTGTGTCTATGGGTCCTGTGCAGATCACAACCAGGAGGAGAGGAGGAGGCGATCGGGGAGGTCGGAGGGATGGAGGAGGAGGGGATGGGGAGGAGGAGGGAGGGATGGGGAAGAGGCGATCGTGGAGGAGGGGATGGGGAGGACAGAGGGATAGAGAGGAATGGTGAGGAGGGGATGGGGAGGAGGGGATTGGGGAGGATGGAGGAGGAGGGAGAGATGGGGAGGAGGGGATGGGGAGGAGGGGATGGAATGGAGGAGGAGGGGATGGGGAGGACGGAGGGATGGAGGAGGAGGGGATGGGGAGGAGGGAGGGATGGAGGAGTAGGGGATTGGAGAGGATGGTGGACTAGAGGAGGAGGGGATGGGGAGGAGGGTGGATGGGGTGGAGGGTATGGGGGAGGACGGAGGGATGGAGGAGGAGGGTATGGGAGAGGATGGAGGACTAGAGGAGGAGGGGATGGGGAGGAGGGAGGGATGGAGGAAGAAGGGATGGGGAGGATGGTGGGATGGAGGAGGAGGCGATTGGGGAGAAGAAGGGAAGAATGGAGAGGAGGAGGAAGAGGGAAAGTGATGGACAGGAGGGGAAGGGAGGGAGACGGAACAGGAGTTGGGAGGAATGGAGAGGAAGAGGGGAAGCGAGGGGCATGGGAGGGAGGGAGACGGTGGAAGAATGGATGAGGGAAAGGGATGTGGGAGGAGGGTAAGGGATAGAGAAGAGGTTGAAAAGGCGCATTGAGAGGAGGGGAAGGGAGAAGGAGGGATGGGAATAGGGGAGGGGGAAGGGAAGGGAGGGGGAAGAAAAAGGGAAGGGAGGGGGAGGGAAAGGGAAGGGGGAAGAGGGGAGGGTGGGAAGGGGAATATGTGAATGGAGGATGGTAAGGGGAAAGTAGCAGGGAGGGGAGAGGAGGGATGGGTTAGGGAGAAGAGGGTGGGTTGAATAGGAAGGCTCTGAAATAGGAGGGCAAAGAGAGGGGAAACAGAGTGGAGAGGGCAAGGAGGAATATAGGGAGTGGAAAAGAAGGATACAGCGGGAGAAAGGAGGGAAAGAAGGTGAAGGAGAGTATATGGATGGAGATTGAAGAAGGAAGGGAGAGTGGAAGGAAGGATAGGTATCAAAGGGAAAGGAAATGGGGAAGGAGGGGAAGGTAGGATGGAGTGAAGAAGGATGGTGAGTGGAAGGGAGGAGTGAGTGAGGGACAGGGAGGGAAGGAGTTCAGGGGAGGCTGGGAGAGTGATGACAAACGTAGGAGGAGGAGAGGAGGGAGGAAGGGATGGAGAAACGAGGGGAGCGGGGGCAAGGAGGAAGAATAGTGAGAGAAGATGGAGGGAGGGGATGGAAGGGGAGGGAGGAAGGTAGGATAGAGGGAGAGGCAGGAAAGGGAGCTGAGGAGAAGAAGGGTAGGGCTGGGGATAGAGATAGTCTGGAGGCAGAGAGCAGAGAAATGCAGGCAAGGGAGTAGGAGGGTGGGATTGGCAGGTGGAAAAGGTATAGTGGAGTAGATATGGAGTAAGGGGTTGTAAGTGGGGGAGGGAAGGGGTATTGGAGGGGGAATGTGGTAAGAGAGGCGGAGAGAATGAGGGTGAGAGGAGGGCAAAGAGTGAAAGGAGAGGTGGGGAAGTGGAGAGGCGGAGCGAGGAAAAGAGTGAGTGAGGGAGAGAGGGGCAGGGAGGATGTGGATGTCAAGGAGAGAGGGCGTGGATGGAAGGAGTTTGAAGGTGCAGAAAGGGGGATAGAGGAGAGGAAAGTGGGAGGGGGAGGCGATGGGAGAAGAGGCTATTGGGGCAAAAAGGAAGACCAATAGTGTGAATGAGAGCTAGAGGGAAGGTGGAGAAGGTGAGTGAGAATAAATGATGGATTGGACTGGAGTGGGAAACCTGGAGGGAGGGAGAGGTGGAGGAATGCAGAAGGTGAGGGGAGAGAGAGAGATTGATTGGGAGGCTGGGGGACAGAGGTAATCACACATCCCTCCCCTGAGCAAATTAAACAGATTTGCGCAGTAAATGATTGATGCAGATTTTGATGATATTTCTACACCGCCATCAAGACCACCATATACCTGCATCTTTACAACAACAGCAAAGAGATATTCTGGTGGCATGGTCCGGGGACACAGTGTAATGGCAATGTCATGGATTAGCAAGAGTGACTGAGGCCAGTATCCTTGGGACCTGAAAGTTGGTGAAATCTGAATTCAATAAACTCTGAAATTAAAAAAAAAGTCAGTCATTCTAATTGTTGTTGTAAAAACCCACCTGGTTCACAAATGCCTTTTGGGGATCTTTGCCTGGTCTGTATGTGACTCCTTACCTACAGCATTATAGTTCATTAACAGCCATTTGGGTATTTAGGGATGGACAATAAAACCTGACCCTAACCAGAAACACCAACATCCCATGAGGAAATTCCAAAACAAACTCCAATTTGAAACTCCAATTCCTCATGAAGGCACATCTATCAATGCTGGAACATTTGAACTTAGGGACATGTAAGATGCTAGAATTGGATGATAGCAGTGATTACTCAGGACTGTAGCACGGATGGAGGTTACAGAGGTAGGGAGTATAGAGTCCACTGAGGGATTTGTAGAAAGGATGAGAATTTAAAAATTACAGTGTTGCCAGGCTGAGAACCAGTGCAGCCATGGGTAACGGGTGAACAGGATCTGCCGTGAGATAAGATACAGGCTGTAGAATTTCAGAAGTTCTCAAGTTTATGGAGAGTGGAAAAGGGGAGGCTAGTCATCAGGGTGTTGGAATAACTGTGTTTTGAGGTGAAGAAAGAAAGTCTTGCATTGACACCGACTGACGCAGACTGATGGACAGAAGGCCATTTTCTGTGCTGTAGACCTTTTATGATTTTATGCCATTGCACTTTCCTGACCCCTCAACATCTCAAAGTGCTTCACAGCACCCAAAATCCTTTGGAAGTGTTGACACTGTTGTAAGCTAAGAGACACAGTGGCCAATTTGAACACAGCAAACTCCCTCAAGCAGCAACGTGATGGTGAATGATAGCATGTGTTCTGGTGTTGATTGGCCAGAACACTGGGAATCACTCTTATTATCTTTTCTGAAGTAGTAATATTTTGCGTTCAGTTGGGAGAGCAAGCAGGGAACTCAATTTAACTCCCGAACACAGCTCATTTGATACATTTCGAGCAGAAATTGACTATTGGTGAGAAAAAGACACCCTGTCTATTCTTACAAATTGTTTCAGAGGTAGTAGGAACTGCAGATGCTGGAGAATCTGAGATAACAAGGTGTAGAGCTGGATGAACACAGCAGGCCAAGCAGCATTAGAGGAGCAGGAAAGCTAACTTTTCGGGCCGAGACCCTTCTTCAGAAATGGGGGAGGGGAAGGGGATTCTGAAATAAATAGAGAGAGAGGGGAGGCAGGTAGAAGATGGATAAAGGAGAAGATAGGTGGAGAGGAGACAGACAGGTCAAAGAGGCGAGGGTGGAGCCAGTAAAGGTGAATGTAGGTGGGGAGGTAGGGAGGAGATAGGGTCAGTCCAGGGAGGACGGACAGGTCAAGGGGGCAGGATGAAGTTAGTAGGTAGGAGATGGGGCTGGGGCTCGAGGTGGGAGGAGGGGATAGGTGGGAGGAAGGACAGGTTAGGGAGGCGGGGATAAGCTGGGCTGGTTTTGGGATGCAGCTGGGGGAGGGGAGATTTTGAAGCTTGTGAAGTCCACATTGATACCATTGGGCTGCAGGGTTCCCAAGCGGCATATGAGTTGCTGTTCCTGCAACCTTCGGGTGGCATCGTAGTGGCACTGCAGGAGGCCCAGAACCACCTGGAAACCGATATCCATTTCAAGCCCACCGACTCCCACAGCGACCTAGAATACACCTCCTCCCACCCACCTTCCTGCAAAAATGCCATCGCCTATTCCCAATTCCTTCATCTCCGCTGCATCTGCTCCCAGGATGAGGCATTCCACTCCCGAACGTCTCAGATGTCCTCATTTTTCAAGGACCGCAACATCCCCCACTCAGTGGTCGAGAACACCCTCGACCGTGTCTCCCGCATTTCCTGCAACTCATCCCTCACACCCCTCCCCACAATAACAACCAAAACAGAATCCCCCTTATCCTCACCAACCTCCGGATCCAATGCATCATCCTCCGACACTTCCGCCATCTGCAATCTGACCCCACCACCAAAGACCTTTTTCCCTCCCCATCCTTATCTGCTTTCCGGAGGGACCACTCTCTCCGTGACTCCCTTGTCTGCTCCACACTCCCCACCAGCCCCACCACACCCGGCACTTTTCCCTGCAACCGCAGGAAGTGCTACACCTGCCCCTACACCTCCCCCCTCACCCCCATCCCATGCCCCAAGAAGACCTTCCACATCAAGCAGATGTTCACCTGCACATCTGCTAATGTGGTATACTGTATCTGCTGTTCCAGATGTGGCCTCCTCTACATTGGGGAAACCAAGCGGAGGCTTGGGGACCACTTTGCAGAACACCTACGCTCGGTTCGCAACAAACAACTGCACCTCCCAGTCGCGAACTATTTCAACTCCCCCTCCCACTCCTTAGATGACATGTCCATCCTGGGCCCCCTGCAGTGCTACAATGATGCCACCCGAAGTTTGCAGGAACAACATCTCATATTTCACTTGGGAACCCTGCAGCCCAATGGTATCAATGTGGACTTCACAAGCTTCAAAATCTCCCCTCCCCCAACCGCATCCCAAAACCAGCCCAGCTTGTCCCCGCCTCCCTAACCTGTCCTTCCTCCCACCTATCCCCTCCTCCCACCTCAAGCCCCACCCTCATCTCCTACCCACTAGCCTCATCCCACCCCCTTGACCTGTCCGTCCTCCCTGGACTGACCCATCCCCTCCCTAACTCCCCACCTACACTCACCTTTACTGGCTCCACCCTCACCTCTTTGACCTGTCTGTCTCCTCTCCACCCATCTTCTCCTTTATCCATCTTCTACCTGCCTCCCCTCTCTCCCTATTTATTTCAGAATCCCCTTCCCTTCCCCCATTTCTGAAGAAGGGTCTCGGCCCGAAACATCAGCTTTCCTGCTCCTCTGATGCTGCTTGGCCTGCTGTGTTCATTCTTACAAATTGTCTTGGCTAGTGCAAAATGAGAAGCCTCAAAAGAATGTACCTTTCCAGAAATACTCAAGTTTTTATATTATTTCCTGAGATGTCCATGTCACTGGCTAGGCTATCAGTTATCTTCCACCCTATTTGCCAAGAAGGCAGTTAAGAGTCAAAAAAAAACACTGGTGGTCTGTAGTCACATGTCGGCCAGGCCATGTAAGGATTTCCTTCTCATGAGGACATCAATGCACCAGATGGTCTTTTCACATAGAACAATTTTGGCAGCTCATCGACAAAAATTGCAAAGAACCAGAGAAGATTAGCACGACCCCTGCACAAGGATGACTCAGATTTGTGAAGGGGTCCATATTAGGGGAGATGATGGCCTAGTGGTATTATCACGAGACTAATAATCCAGACACACAGGTAATGTCCTGAGAGCTTGTTTTCGAATCATGCCATAGCAAATGGTGGCATTTGAATTTGTTAGAAGTCTGGAATTAAGAGTCTAATGATGACCATGAATCCATTGTCAGGGAAACAAAGAAATGAGGGCCCTCTTGTGGTGTAGCCACAGTGTCCCTCCCCCTAGACTGCAAGATCTGGGTTTAAGACCCAGCTGCTCCAGAAGTGTGTAATAATATCTCTGAACAGGTTGATTAGCAAAATTGGTTAAATTTCAAAAAAAAAAGTTGCAAGTTGTTATATGGAGGACGCTAGACCAGTTTTTTCTTAAATTCCAGAATCTTATTTTTAATCAAATTCAAATTTCATCACCTGCCATGTTAGGATTTGAACTCATGTCCCCAGGATAATGCACTGGGCTTCTGAAATACCGGCACAATGACATTATCAGTAAGCCACTGCCTCTCCACATCCTTGGCTGCCAAATGACTATTTCCAACCGTTCTGGCTAGCATCTCTTGGCATTAGTCTTTTAATAAGACTTCTAATTTATCAATGTTTCAGCTCCCCCTGATCTTCACAGTTATGCAAGCATGATTTGCCAAAGTATCTCATGTGAAAATCAGTAGTTCTAACAGAGCAGCATTCCTGTCCATCTGCACTAGGGTCTTTGGTTTTGTGCTCAATTTCTGGGATGCGCAGTTGAGCCAACATGTTACCAGCTGAACCAAGGCTGGTGTTTGAACAGTCACTGATGAAGATTCAAGCAGAAGATGAGCTGAAGCAGCACCGGCCCCAAGTGATCGAACAAAATCAACTAAATTAAGCCATAAAAGCAAAAGGCATCAGGATTGAAATGTAGGTCAATCCTTAATTATTTGAAAGAGAAACAAGTGAGATCATTCTTCAAACGTGCTGTGTGTTTCTAACACTTTTGTTCCAGGTACAGCAGTGGTTATGATTTCTGTCTTTACCTCCAAAGGTCTCAGGGAAGCTTTCTGAACAGAATAAAAGCCTCATTGTTTTAGCTGCCATTTTACTCGCATTTATTCAGATTTGTACAACTGTTTAGGAACCATTTTCTGTCAGAGAAACTGGCATCATTATCTTAAGATAAAATAAATGTACACAAAAAATCCATCTGCCATAGTTTTAGCACCTGGAAATAGTCTTGGCCTCTGTACAGCCAGGTTCAATAGAAAATAAGAAGGAAATCAGGCCATTCAGCCCCTCAGACTCCCTCAGCCATTCAATAAAGCCATATCTCCTTGAGATTACCTCTATAAAGCCTAATTCTAATTTTAAGATATGCAGCCTGAATTCCTGGCCCAGTGGAAATTTTTCACCATGTCATCTCACCTTTAATCATCTCAAATGCTTCAATTAGATTCCCTAATCTGCTTTATTCTAGGGAGTGCCAATTTATTCTGTAATCTGTTTTCAGCATCTAACCCCTTAAGACCCGATCATTTCATGAATCTCTTGAATGTTTCACCCACTTTATATAATCAAACGTGATATGGAAGTGCCAGTGTTGGATTGGGGTGGACAAGGTCAGAAATCACACAACACCAGATTATGGTCTGACAGGCTTGTTTGAAAACACAAGCTCCGAACACTTGTGATTTCAAATAAACCTGTTGGACTATACCCTGGTGTTATGTGACTTCTGACTGTAATCAAACAGGAATTTCTTATGAGGGTAGATTAAGTAGGTTGGCCTGAACTCATTGAAATTTAGATTAATGAGAGGCAACCTTATTGAATGCTAGGGGACTTGACAGGGTAGATGCAGAAAGGTTGTTTCCTCCTGTGGGAGATTCTTGGGCTAGAGGGCATCATCTCAGAACAAGGGATCGCACATTTAAGACAGAGATAAGAAGTAATTTCTCCACTCAGAGGGTAATGAATCTCTGGAATTCTTTACAGCTGTTGAGGCTGGGTCATTAAGTCAATTCAAAATCAAGATAGGCAGATTTTTTAATTAGTAAGGGAATTAAGGGTGATGGACAAGAACATGCATTTGAGGATTATCAGATCAGCCATGATCTCACTGAATGACCATGCAGACCTGATGGGCTGAATGGCCTGCTTCGGCTCATGCAGGTTGTGGTTCTTTAGTCTATCATCTGAACTGAAATCTGGATTTGGAATTCACAACCTGGAAGACAGATACAATCAGGGCTTTGAAAAGGGCGTCAGATAAGCAGCTGAAGAAAAATAATTTGCAGGGATGTGGGGAAAGAACGGGTGAAGGGGAGAAGCTGAGTAACTTCTGATCTTTTTTGTTCCCCAGCCTGGCAATGTTTAACTCCGGGCAAGGCTTTCACAATGCAAGTTTCTTGAATACTTCTCCATCTCATCCAAGTTAGGCAAATCTTGAATGATGGATGAATGATTTATTTGTTGTCACTTATCTTTTACAGTAAACCATGCAGTAAAACACAGTTGCCACAATCCGGTACCATTTTGAATAGTTTAAGAATAAAAGAAAACAGGATAAAAGATATAACTGAAAGAGCATCCTGAGTCCTGAACTGGGTCAGTAACGACACCTGCACTGCCACCCTTCCTCCACCACCTCGCCACCACCTGCGATGGACCCACCATCGTAAGAGTCACCATCTCTTTGCTGCTGATGCCAATGCTGGGCCCTGTGCTGAACTCACGCTTGCCCCGCAACCAGGGGTCCCCGACCCTGCTGACACCTTACCAACACAAATAGTCCCTGCTCTGAGCCTACTGCAACCAGGAGGCCCTGGCTCTGCTAACCCCACCAGGCCGCCGCCACCGTCTCGTCAAGAGTCCCTCTCTGGCTGCCCTCCTCCGAGATGTCACCTCTGCCAGTGCCGCCAACTTGTAAAGTCTGCTGCTGCCGCCACCTCCAATCACTGAAGTAGTTTTGCCACCATTGCTACTGCCAGCCCTGAATGCCAGAGGACATCCTTACTGCTGCTGTCACCATCACCTCTGGACACCTTTCAGCTCCCCACAAATTTGACCTTTGCTGTCCAATGTTAGTTCCCCCTGCATTCCTGCACAGTGAGCCACAGTGTCTTGTTGCCTTGAGTTGTCCTCCACCTCCCGATCCTGCCAGACTCACTGTCTCTTTGAGTTATCAAAGATATCCTTAGAAATCCTTTCCCTTGAAAAATCCATTTCCAAGGCAATTTGAATCACGTTGGCCTTGTATCCAGGTAGCAATGCGAATCAGCCAGCAAAACTCTCTTTCTTGTTGGAACTAAAGGGACAATTTAAAACATAAGCTTTGCAATCCAACATTCTCATTCTTTTCTAAGATATTGGAAATTCACAGCATTCCCATTAGTGCATAAGCTGCTGCAATTGTCTCCAACACCTTGCATTTTCTTCCCTATAAACGAAACTAAGTCTTCCCTTGATCTCTAACAATCAAACCCACCAGAATTGAAAGCAGCCGATCACATCACTCCTTTTATTTTATGTCAAATTAAAGACCCAGTCTCAAAACATAAGTAGAAATCCAAAGATGTTACAAGTGGCGATTTAACCAAGATGCAGGGGGTACTTGATACTTCAAGCTGTGTCAAGTGAGACAACAGGAGAAAACATCACCTCTCAATGAGTTGGACTGAAGGGTCTGTTTCTGTGCTCGATGACTCTATGTACTGGTTAGGTGGATTGGTCGTGGGAAATGCAAGGTTATGGGGTTAGGGTAGTGGGGTGGAACAAAAACAGAAGTTGCTGGAAAAGCTTAGCGGGTCTGGCAGCATATGTGAGAATAGAGTTCTGAAGAAAGGTCACTGGACCCGAAGCGTTAACTCTGATTTTTTTCTTCACAGATGCTGCCAGGCCTGCTGAGCTTTTCCAGCAACTTCTGTTTTTGTGGGTAGTGGGGTGGGTCTGGCTGGGATGCTCTTTGGAGGGTCAGTGTGGACTCGACGGGATGAATGGCCTGCTTCCACATTGTAGGGATTCTATGATGATTCCATAAACTTCATACTTGTAAGAACAGGTTGGTCAGAGAGATAGGTTTTAATAAGGTTGTTAAAAGAGGGAGGGACTGAAGTAGCAAGAGATGTAGATCTAAGGAGGGAATTCCAAAGTTTAACTTTTAAGTGACAAAGGTATAGATGTCAAGGGTGGTGCAATAAAAATCCAGTGCAAGAGTAGACAATCCACAGAGTAAGTGATGAATACAGGGAACATTGGAATCTGGGTCAGTCAATGGTCAGTCAAAAGATGAACTTTAACATCTCTGGTGTTACCATTTGGTGAAAGACCTGGGTTGACCTAGTTAACTCTTTAGGATGCTAATCAGCTTACCATATCTGTCTCTCATTTCCATCTTTTTGCTTAACCAAACCCCTGGTGCCTCAAATTGAGGACATAGACTTACATAACTCATTTATGGCAATGTCATTCATAAGATATGAGGCCTGTATGAATAGTGTAATAAATCATGTATAACACTCACTTATTTTAAACTGTCTTTTTCTCTATAAGCGCTTCTGCATTTGGTAGTCTTCTCAGTAAGAAATAGGTGGGTGGGAATCTTTCCAGAGCCTGCCTTTTTTGATTATTTATTCACAGGATGTGAGTGTTGCTGGCAAGGCCAGCATTCATTGTCCATTCCTGTTTGTCCTTGAGAAGGCAGTGACGAGCCACCTTCTTAAATACAACGGAGGTATTGCTAGGCCATTTTCAGACAGCAATTAATAATCAGTCACGTTGCTGTAGGTCTGAAATCACAAAAATGCCAGTGTGGATAAGTGCACATTTTCTTTCCTAATTGATATATAGTGAACCAGATGGGCTTTAAACAATATCTTGGCAGTTTTATGACCATCATCACTTTTACTTATTTTCCAGTCAAGATTTTATATTATAAAATATTGAATATAATTTCCTCAATTAGTAGGATTTACATTTTTGACTCTGAACCATTTGTCCAGGTCTCGTTGCTAGTTTGGAAACAATTATTATGCTACTGCTGCAATCGTTGAAGACATTAAACCGATAAAATTCTAACAGGACCAGATAGGGTAAATGCAAGGAGAATGTTTCCAATGACTGGGGAGTCTAGAATCCAGGGTCACAGTCTAAGGATAGCAGGGAAGCCATTTAAGACTGAGATGAGGAGAAATTTCTTTACCCAGGGAGCGGTGGAATTTTCTGTCACAGAAAGTGGTTGAGGCCAAACATTGAATGTTTTCAAGAAGGAGTTTGATATAGTTCTTATATAGTTCTGTTTGCTGTAAACGCTGGAGCATCCAAGTAAATAGATTCTATTTGCTGTTTGCGGTAAAATAAACTCCAAGAGCTAAATACTCTTTACTTGCTGCAAAATAGACGTTGTTTGCTGATTGCTAACTTAATAGTCTCTACTCTCTGTTTCGATCATTCATTCATAGGATGTGGGCCAGCATTTATTGTCCATCCCCAGTTGCCCATTGAGCTGCCTTCTTGAACTTCTGCAGGGCTAAAGGGATCGAAGGACATGGGGAGAATGCAGGGACAGGGGACTGAGTTGGATAATCAGCTGTGATCATATCGAATGGAGGAGCAGGCTCAATGGGCCGAATAGCCTACAGCTCATATTTTCTACATTTCTATTTCATAACTGATTTGAACAGTATGTGGGATAAGCCTTGAATAACCATCTCTCTCCCTCTTTCTCAACAAGAACTTGCTGTGTGAACTGGGAGGAATTCATGAATGGGAGCACTGATTATTGTCTTCTAAATTTTCTCTCTTACTCTTTCGGTCTCTATCTCTGCCTCTCTCTCTCTCAGCTATTATCATTGAGGCTAGGTATAGCTCCCTCACTGGTTGAAAACATCACAGTTTGAATCCTTATGGCTTGAAAGGTTTCGTACCACAATACCCATTCTATTTACCTTTCCAATGAACTATTGGAGGATAGAACTTAACATTGTTCCATTTGTACTGACCCATGTTGGGGTTTTGGGGCTAAGGGTTGAAAACACTCAGTTTTCAGGAAAATAAAGATGAGGAATTAAAAGAAAGATGATGAGACAGAACGTTTCCCAACCTCAGGATGTTCCAAAGTGAAGGGAAGTCAATATTGGTGGAGAAAATTACTGCAGATGCTGGAATTTGTATTGAAAACAACAAATGCTGGAGTTCACAGTGGATCAGGCAGCATCCTTGGAGAGAGAGCAAGCTAACATTTCAAGTCTCGATGATTTTCCATCAGAGCTGATGAAGGTTTATCTAGACTCGAAACATTAGCTTGCTCTCTCTCCATGGATGCTGCCAGACCTGCTGTGAACTCCAGCATTTGTTGTTTTCAGGAAGTCAATATTGGAATTTGCACACAGCAAGTTCCCAAACGCAGCAATGTGGCAATGACCTAACTTAAACATGTTTTGGTTGAGGGATAACTATTGGAAGAGACACTGGGAAGAAATTCCCTGCTCCGTTTCCATGGGACTCTCTAAATCCACCTGAACGGGCAATCGGGTATTTTCTTTCACATTTTATCTGAAAGATGACATATACAACAGAGCAGCACTCTCCCAGTTCTATCCTGGAACTGTCAGTCTAAATTTTATGTTTCAGTCTTTCAGAGAGAGCTCTACCTACATCATCCTGATTCAGGGTGAGGCTGCTTCCTGCTCAGTTCTGATTTATGCTGGGTATTTCAGCTCATTTAGAACTCTCCGATAAATTGTCATTCTGCTAAGAGGATCAGTCTTGCCAATATAATTCCTGAGTGACACGTTGCACTGAAATTAATCACAGGTGTGATGCATTAGGGTATAAACAGTAAATCACCATTCAAATGAATTATTAAGGGCCAGGAATTATTAAAAGAAGGGTCAATAACTTCCCTCTGTGAGAGAAAAACATTATTGCAAATCAACCACAGGTATTTAGATGACAGTGTTGTAAATTATGAAACTATTGAAATTCATTGGTATTCTCTGTGATACTCTTGCATTTTAGAATCTGTTAGTAATGTATGGTTTTAATAAAGTAGCTACAATAATTGAATTGCATGCTATAGTTAAAAGCAAACAATCGGCATTAATGGAAACTGTGCTTTATTCAGCAGTTGAGATGTAATTTCTGATACAGGATGACTCAAACACGTGAATGCATTTTCCAGACTTCTCTGAAGTGAATGTGCAGTATATGGGATCACTTCACAGCCCTGCCTGTACTTGGTTTCTTTTAAGGCTGCAAAGAATGACACAGAAACCAGGCTGCTGCAAACACCTGGGATTACCTGTAACATGTACTGTGCAAGACTCCTCCACTTGTTGGTTTTTACCGTTGAAGTAATCTGCTTCTTTTGGGAGACTTTTGTAGATTTGGAATGTGAATTCTGTTTGCTGTAAACGCTGGAGCATCCAAGTAAATAGATTCTATTTGCTGTTTGCTGTAAAATAAACTCCAAGAGCTAATTGCTGTTTAAATACTCTTTACTTGCTGCAAAATAGACGTTGTTTGCTGATTGCTAACTTAATAGTCTCTACTCTCTGTTTCAATCATTCATTCATAGGATGTGGGCCAGCATTTATTGTCCATCCCCAGTTGCCCATTGAGAAGGTGGTGGTGAGCTGCCTTCTTGAACTTCTGCAGCCAATTTAGTGCAGTTAATGCACTATAATGCTGTAAAATAGACTCTATTTGCTGATTGCTGAGTTAATAACTGTATTTGCTGTTTGCTGTAAAAGTATTGCCGTCAATAAAAGCAGCTAATAAGCTTAGCATCCAAGGGACAGACACACCTTCCAGATGAAGACACGCTTTACCTGCATTTCACACAATCTAGTCTACTGCATTCGCTGCACACAATGTGGTCTCCTCTACACTGGGCAAAAGAAATGTAGACTGGGTGACCACTCACAGAACATCTACATTCTGTTTGCAATAAAGACTCTGAACTTCCAGTTGTCTGCCACTTCAACATGTCACCCCATTCCCTGGCCAACATCCCTGTCTCAGGCTTGCGGCAGTACTTGAACGAAGCTCAGTGCAAGCTGAAAGAACAGCATCTCATTCTCCATCTGAGGACCCTGCAGCCTTCCGGACAATTTCGAGTTAAAAAACTTCAGGGCTTGAGTTCTTCCATGTCCTTACCCCAACTCCCACACACCAGGCCTTGTTATCACATGGTCTGCTATTACACACAACCCCATTGTTAGCCACTAACAGTCCCCATTAACAGCTATTCATCCTTCTAGCCCCAGATCGTTATCCACTTCTTTGTCTGTCCAACTGTTCTTCTCTGTCTTTGAGCTCTATCCCTGACTATCATTTACTCTTTACCCCCTCTACCTCCACCTATCTTATGCATAAAACCAGCATTTTCCTAGCTGCCATCAGTTCTGACGTTAATTCTGATTTCTTCCACAGATGCTGCCAGACCTGCTGAGCTTTTCCAGCAATTTCTATTTTTGTCTCAGCTAATAAGCAATTTTAATATTTTTACATTATATATTGAGGGCAAATTCTGCAGGATAAATAAGTGCCAAATATAGTCCATCTCTCTGCTAATGATCTATCAGTTACTTTGGACCCTAAGGCCCCATCAGATTAGTTACAGCAAGACACACAAATAGAATGCTGACTGTTGAGATATCAACCTCTTCAGAGATGTTATTACATCTAGGGCAGGTGGGACTTGAAATGTGTGTCTCCTGGCTCAGAGGTAGGGACATTACCACTGCACTTCAAGACTGCTAATAAGCATGATGTTACTAAATGTGGTGCACCTCAGGGGTTAAATGATATGTTAATATAGTCATCAATTGTGAAGAATGGCAAGTTCAAAAACTGATAGCACACTTTCAACTTTCATATTATCTCCTTTTACAACGCTCTTTTTATTTCTTGAATGTACTACGTCAAGCTGCAAAGCTGGAAATGAGTAACATTTCATGTTAATCAAAAGACATTTTAAGATTCTCATCCCTCTATGACCTCTACCTAAATAACCTTTTCCAGTCCTACAACCCCCCAAGATCTCTCTGTCCCTCCAACACTAGCCTTTCAAACATCCTCGATATTTATTGCTCTGATCCCAGGGCTAAATCTCTTGCCTTTCTATAGCTCTCCATTGCAAATTACAGTACTCTCCGTTACAGTAAACTGTAGAATGCAGGTGCAGCAAGTAATTGTGAATGGTAATGGAATGGCTCTTCTTTAGTACAAGATGAATTAAACATAAAAGTAGGGACATTATTTTTCAGTTATACAGGGTAAGCCCATTTGAATATTGGGTGCGTTTTGGTTGTATTTACAGAAGGATTTAAATATGTTGGAGGTAGTAAAGAAGCAGGTTACTGGATTGATACCAGAATGAACAGGTATTCACATGAGGAAAGATTGGTCTTGTTCCCATTGGGTCACTTGATTGAAGAGTATAAGATCCTGATTAGTCTTGACAAATTGGACATGTAGTGGATGTTTCTATCAGTGAGCAGGTACAGAACCAGTGGACACTATTAAAAAAAATATCGGCCATCCTTTTAGGTCAGAGTTGAGTAGATCTGTATTTTTTCAGACCTTTGTGCATTTTTGAAAATCTGCCTCAGAAGAACGGTGTAGCTGGAATCATTGAATATTTTTAAGGTGGAAGGAGTTAAATTCTTGTTAGGCAGTGGAAACAAAGGTTATCAGATCAGGAAATGTGGAAACATGAACAGATCAGCCATGAATTAATTGAATGATATAACAGGCTCAAGAAGTCAACATCTAACCCAAGTCCATATGTCCACTTTCTCTCTCTCTCCCCTCCCCTAATACACTCATCAAACCATTCATGCAACCCTTTGATACATACCTTTTGCATTATTGACCCATATACTTGATCAAGTTATTAGCCACCTGTCTTCATGCCTTCTTGTATAGTTTGGAATCAGGGTTGAAACTTTCCTGTGAAATATCCAATCTTACGCATGACGAGTATGAACAAGAACAATGAACAAAGAGCAAAGGCCAATACAGCACAGGAACAGGCCCTTCGGCCCTCCAAGCCTGCACTGACACATTTTGCCCTTCCATACTGAAACTATCTTCACTTACAGGACCCAAATCCTTCTATTCTCTTCCTATTCATGTATTCGTCCAGGTGTTTCTTGAATGCTGCTATTTTGTCTGCTTCCACCACCTCCTCTAGAAGTGTGTTCACCCTTTGTTTGAAAAACTTGCCTCACACCTTGAACTTGTGTCCCCTAGTAAATGACCCATCCACCCTTGGAAAAAGCCTCATACTTTCCACTCTAGCCATCATATTCACAATCTTGTAAACTTCTATCAGGTTGCCCCTCAATCTCCTGCATTCCAGTGAAAACAAACCCAGTCTATCCAACCTTTCTTCATAGCTAAAACCCCCCATACCAGGCAACATCCTGTTAAACCTTTTCTGTACCGTCTCCAAAGCATCCACGTCCTTCTGGTATTATGGTGACCAGAATTATATGCAATATTCCAAGCGTGGCCTCACTAAAGTTCTATAAAGATGCAGTATAACTTGTCTAACTTTATACTCAATGCCCCTTCCAAATGAAGGCAAGCATGCTATAAGCCTTTTTTACTACCTTATCTACCTATGCTGCCACCTTCAGTGATCTATGGACCTGCACACCTAGATCCCTCTGCATATCAATACTCCTAAGTGTTCTGCCATTAAGTGTATAATTTACACCTGTACTTGACCTTCCAAAATCCATCACCTCACATTTGTCTGGATTGAACTCCATCTGCCATTTTTCTGCCCATGCCTCCAACTGATCTATATCCTGCTTTGTCCTCTGACAATAGTTCTCAATTTCTGCAACTCCATCAGCCTTTGTATCATCTGCAAATTTACTAATCAGACAAGCTACATTTTCCTCCAAATCATTACTATAGATCATGAACAGCAGAGGTCCCAGCACTGATCCCTGTGGGACACCACTAGTTACAACCCTCCATTCCAAAAAGCATCCTTCCAACGCTACCCTCTGTCTCTTATGACTAAGCCAGTTCTGTATCCATCTTGCCAGCTCACCCCAATATCATGTGACTTCACCTTCTGTACCAGTCTGCCATGAGGGACCTTGTTAAAGGTTTTACTGAAGTCCATGTAGACAACATCAATCCCTTTTCCCTCATCAATCATCTTCATCACCTTCTCAAAAAACTCAATCAAGTTAGTGAGGCATGACCTCCCCTGCATAAAACCATGCTGTTTATCACTAATCAGTCCATTTGCTTCTAAATGCGGACAGATCTTGTCTTCAAGAATCTTTTCCAAAAATTTCCCAACCACTGGTGTGAGACTCACAGGCCGGTAATTTTCTGGATTATCCCTGTTACCCTTTCTAAACAATGGGACACCATTGGCTATTCTCCAGTCCTCTGGGACCTCATCTGTGGCCAGAGAGGTTGCAAAGATACCTGTCAATGCTTCAACAATTTGTTCTCTTGCCTCCCTCAACATTCAGGGATAGATCCTGGGGACCTATCTATTCTAATACTTTTAAGACTTACAACACCTGTTCCTTTTTAATAGCAACTTGGCTTAGAAATTCAAAACTCCCTTCTCTGAGATCATTCTCCACCAACTCCTTTTCTTTGGTGAATACCAATACAAAGTATTCATTTAAGACCTCACCTACCTTTTCTGGCTTCACACATACATTGCTTCCTTTCTCCTCGAGTGAGCCAACTCCTTCCCGGCTACCCTCTTGCTTTTTATATGTGTATAAAAAGCCTTGGAATTCTCCTTAATCCTGTTTGCTAATGACTTTTCATGACCTCTTTTAGCCCTTCTAATTCCTTGCTTAAGTTCTTTCCTAGTACCAGACTGTGGACCTGCCTATACTGCAACTCAGGGGTGAGCTAGGGCAGCACGGTGGCTCAGTGCTTAGCACTGCTGCCTCACAGCACCAGGGACCTGGGTTCAAATCTGGGTGACTGTCTATGTGGAGTTTGCACATTCTCCCTGTGCCTTTGTGGATGTCCTCAGCATGCTCCAGTTTCCTCCCACAGTCCAAAAATGTGCAGGTTAGGTGGATTGGCAATGGGAAATTAGCCATAGGTGGTTTACCCATGGTAAATGTGGAGTTATTGGTGAGGGGGTTTTGGGTGGGATCCTCTTCAGAGGGATGGTGTAAACTTAATGGGGCAAAGGACCACTCCCTATAGTGTAGGAATCCGATGATGAGCAATTATTGAACAGAACTAAAAGTGTGCAAACTAAGGATTAAAATTGGCAATACACACCCATTGATGGAAATGTTTTCTCACCCGTTGTGATGCAATGCAGGCATTGAGTTTTCCAACATCGATAATTTTCTTTAAATCATCATTAAAATTAGATTCTGCACCATTTGCTTTGCAAAAACTGAGAGTCGGGTGTAACGTAGATTAATAAGCTATGTGGAACTGTGTCCACATTCCATAATGCTCAGTGAACAAACACATAGTTCAATGTCAGGCAGTGGGTTTTAAACAAACCTGCCAGGGAAGTGCAAAATCTAGAGGTAAATGTTCATTAATCAATCCTTCCAATTTACACAAAGGACCATGGCCACAAGTATAGAGTGAGTGAATGTGTCCAATCCTATTTGATGACTTGGCAGTTTGATACTTTTATTGTTTTAGGTCAGAGGAGGCACATCCTGATTCTATTTGTTATATAATTAAACCCAAAGGATTGTGGAAAAGCCACAAATCAAATTTGATTCTTGTTACACACAGCAACAGGATTTTCCAGGGATTTTACTGGTGAAAGTGTAGGAGTGGTAGGAGTGTGACAAACCATTTGCCCCCGTGAGTCTGCTCCATCATTCACTAAAATCATTTATGATCTGATTGTGGCCTTAACTCGATTTTCCATCTGCACACCGCCACCCACCATCTTTAACTCCCTCCCTTTAGTCAATCAAACAATCATCTCTCTAACTCCAACCTGAATATACTGGCCCAGATCTTCCAGTCCTGGGACAGTTGTAGACCAGGCGTACCCTGAAACGTCAGTACTCCTCTCAGTCCCAATGCACTGACCACAATGAAAATACCAGGGGAGTTTAAATTGTCTCAATCCAACACTCTGGACTTGATTCATCTCCGCCCCTGGACTGACCTGACCTCCAGCACCCCAGCCCCTTGAAATAGATCAAATAGTATCTCCAGCTTCAGGACATCAACCCCTCCCCCTCCCACCTCAGCAACACTTCCAGACCCAAACCCAACGACACCCCTCCCAAGCAGAATTCACTCATCCCCAATCGACTTATCAACTCATTCACACTGCCACTCTATCTATGATGTCTCTTGCCACTCTATGCTGTTCCCACCTTGCCACCCTGTCCCCTTATAACTTACCTTACTTAGTTGTCTCGCATTCGGTTACTAACACTACAAAGCTGTTTAATTGTCCCACAACTCTTCGGCATGCGAGTAAATAAATGAATTTACCAGAATACTGCAGTTAGTGCTATAAAAAAAAGCAGGTGTGATTTGTTTTTCTCCTGACCATCTGGCACTACAAGGATTCAGCTGGATGAATGGTTCATTGCACATTTTTGAGACCTCTAGCTGAAATAACTCTTCAGAGGCTGGAATCCGATTACCAATCACCCTTTGTTCGCAAATGTTTAGCCTTTGATAATAATATTGTCTCTCACTGAATCAGACATTTGGAGTCCCAATATCCCTGACGCTCACCCGTTTACATCAGTCCCAGCTCCCTGATTGGCCCAGATTAACAGCCCTAATCAGGGATCTCATATTCTAAAAGGTCCAGCTAGCTGAACTTGTTACAATCACAACACTGGCAACAGAAGTTGCGGCCAGAAATGTAGGAGATGAACTCAGAGTAAAAATGCATGTGGTAGAGCAGTAATTCAATAGGGATTGCTGTTCCTGGAAGATTCAGACATTCAATAACCCAGCTGTCTGGGGAAGAGAATTCCAATCACTATTGACCCTCTATGAATAGAAATTCCTCCTCAGCTCCATTGCAAATAGGAACCACTTATTTTCTAATTGTGACCTCTAGTGCTATATTCCCCAATGAGGGGAAATATCCACACAACATCTACACTGTCAAACTTCCTCAGAATTTTGTCTGTTTCAATAAGATCACTTGTCTTTGTAAACTCCAATGGATGTAAGCTCAACCCATTCAAAGTTTCTTCATTAGAAAAACCCTCATTCCAGGAGCTAATTTAATGAATCTTCACTGACTGTCTTCAATGCAAGTTTAGCCCTCCTAAAGAAAGGGAACCAAAACTGTGCTATAGATCTGATCTCACCAATGCTCTGGGCAGATGTGGAGAGACTTTCCCACCTTTATATTCTATCCCCCATGCAATAAAGGACATCATTTTATTTTCGACATGAATACTGGACATCCACACTGACATTTTGTGGTTCATGTACAAGAACACCCAAATCAATCTCAACTGCATCATTCTGAACTTTCCCTCTGTATATATTCACACTTCCATTCCACAATTCTGTCCAAACTCCTGTGGGGTAAAATCAGCGACCTAACTTAGGATCCATCCCGTTACCCACATAAGATTCATTCCCATGAAGTGGATTTAACTCAAACTTCAACCCCAACATCTCTCAGTTGAACTATGCTCCCCACTCTCAGATGTAGCAAGACCTGGACAATATCCAGATTTACACTGACAAATGATAAGCACCATTTGTGTCACACAAAGTTCAAGGCAATGACTATCTCCAACAAATGAGAAACTAATCATTACTTCTTGACATTCATTGGCATCAGTCTGGCTAATCTCCTACTATCAATATTCTGGGGGTTTGTCACTGTCCAGAAACTCAACAGGGCTAGCCATATAAACACCCTGGGTACGAGAGCAGGTCAGAGGCTAGGAATCCTGCAGGAAGTAACTCACTTCTTGACTCTCCAAAGCTTGTCCACTACCTACAAAGCACAAGCCAAGAGTATGATGGAATACTCCCTACTTTTCCAGATGGGTGCAGCCCCAACAACACTCAAGGAGCCTGACACCATCCAGAACAAAGCAGCCGTCTTGATTGACATTACATTCCTTCCCTCCATCACTGACACTCAGTAGCAGCATTGTGCACCACCTCCAAGATGCACAGCAGAAATTCACCAAGGCTTCTTAGACAGAACCTTGCAAACCCATACCGCTATCATCTAGAAGGACAAGGGCAACCAGATACATGGGAACACCACCACTGCAAGGTCACCTCCAAGTCACTCACCACCTTGACTAGGAAATATATCGCTGTTCCTTCACTGTCGCTGAGTTGAAATCCTGGAACTCCCTCCCTTATGGCATTGAGGGGCTACCTGCACCAAATGGACTGCAATGGTTCAAGAAGACAGCTCATCACTACATTCTCCAGGGCAACTAGAGATGGGTAATAAATTTTGGCATGGCCAGTAATGCCCACATTTCATGAATGAATTTTAAAACTTTCTTCACACTTCTTCAAAGTAGTGCCATTAGACACTTTTCAGCCTCATTGGAGGGCTGGCACCACCTCTGTTCAACATCTCACCAACAATACAGCTCCTCAGGCAATGCTGCATGCCTTCAGTATTTCACAACATCATCAGCCCAGATTTTTCACCTAAAAGTCTGGAGTGGGAATTAAATTCTGCACCCCCGTGACTCAGACGCAAGTGTGTCACCAATTGAGTCACCACTGACAGTTGCCTACTTGGTACCCAAATTAAGTGTTTAATGGGTAAACTCATCACCTGTGTAGCAAACCCTCTGTATGTTGATGGAGTGTCATGTTATGCTCAAACATCTGCACAATCTGTTTGCTCAGAGATAAGAGTGGGAACCCACAAAGCCATAGCTGATCAAGGGCTTACAAATTCAGAGGTGTTCTGTGTGCAACAACGATGTAGCGGTGCTGGTGTTTGGACTGGGGTGGACAAAGTCAGAAGTTACACGACATCAGGTTATAGTCCAACAGGTTTATTTGAAAGCAAAAGCTTTCGAAGCGCTTCTCCTTCATCACCTGACAAAGGAGCAGTGCTACGAAAGCTTGTGATTTCAAATAAACTTGTTGGACTACAACCTGGTGTCATGTGATTTCTGACTGTCTGACAAACTGCACGCTGGAATCGGGACGCTGTAATGATATTGTTTAGCAGCTTCCACCTATCTCACTGAAAATCACAGTCTGGAAGAACAATGAAATAACATCAATAGACAAATTACTCACTCTGCAAGGAGAGAAGAGTACATTTCCCATTGAAAACTGGAGCAGAATTTCTCTCTTGTACATGACTGTCTGTAGCATCTTTCCAACACCGACTGCACTCACCACTTTGAGTAATTAGATTGAGCTGAGATTCCCGACTCATTCTGTAGGTTATGTTGGAAATTAGCAGTCAGCACAACCTCTGCACTTCCCACCACTTCTCAGCCAGATTTTAACTCTTTGTGTAGAACCTAATTCAGCACAGTTAGTTCAATAACACATTCAAAAGGGAATTATTGCTGTTTAAAACACAGAGCAAATTGATCACTTATTACAGCAATCTGCCTGAAGAGCATACAAATTAGGAGCAGGGGGAGGCCAATCAATTCTTTGAGCCTGTTCTACCTTTAAATGAGATCTTATTCTTTTGTGAGACGTGGTCGTCACTGGCTGGTTCAGCATTTATTGCCTGTCCCTAGTTGCCCTTGAACAGGTGGGGGTGAGCTGCCTTCTTGAACCTCTGCAGTCCATGTGCTGTAGGTAGACCCACAATGCCATTAGGGAGGGAATGCCGGGATTTCGACTCAGTGACAGTGAAGGAACGATTATATATTTCCAAGTCAGGATGGGGAGAGATTTGGACGTGAGCTTGCAGGTGGTGGTGTTCCCACGTATCTGCTGCACTTGTCCTTCTAGATGGGAGTGGTCATGGGTTTGGAAAGTGTTGTCTAAGGATCTTTAGCTGACAAGCTACCACAACATAATTTCTCCGCTCCGCCCATCCCATATCCCTTCATGTTTTTAATATGTAGAGTTCTATCAATCTCCATTGAAGTCAGGGGAGGAGATTTAATTGTAACTTGTCAAAATAAATTAGATAAATTAATATTGGAACGATACCTGAAGGGAGAACATACATGGATTTATTGGGAAATAGTAGTAGAATAGGATTAATTGGATAGTTTAACCAAGGAGCTATCATGGATGTGATGGAATAAATGACTCAAAGGGTCATACAGCCATAGAATCTTACAGCACAGAAACAGAACTTTGCTCCAATCATCCAAGCTGAACATAATCACAAAGTAAACTAGTCCCACCTGCCGGTCCTAGCCCGTATCCCTCCAAATCTTTCCTGCTTGTGTACTTAACTAAGTGTATTTTAAATGTTGTAACTGTGCCCACATCTATCACTTCCTCAAGAAGTCCATTCCTCACATGAACCACCTGCTGTGTAAAAAAAATTGCACCTTATATCTTTTTCAAATCTCTCCCCTCTGACCTTAAAAATATACCCCCTAGTCTTGAAATCCCACACTCTAGGGAAAAGACAACAATCATTAACACTATCTATCCCCCTCATCATTTTATAAACCCCTCTAATGTCACCTCTCAACCTCCTACACTCCAGAGAAAAATGTCCCAGCCTATCCATCCTTTCTTTCTAACTCAAACCTTCCGTACTTGACAAAAGTATGTCTATCTAGTAAATCTCTTCTCAACCCTCTCCAGTTTGATAATATCCTTCCTATAAATGGGTGACCAGAACTGGACACAGTACTCCAGAAGAGGCTTCACCAATGCCCTGTACAACCTCAACATGACATCCAAACTCCTATACTCAAAGGACTGAGCAACAAAGGCAGGCGTGCTAAATGCCTTTTTAACCACCCTGTCTATATATAACACAAACGTCAAAGAATTATGTACCTGCACCACTAGGTCCCTCTCTTCTACAACATTTCCCAAGGCCCTACCATTAATTGAATAAGTCCTGCCCATGTGAGTTGTACCAAAATGTAATACCATGCATGTATCGAAATTGAACTCAATCTGCCATTTTTCAGCCCATTGACCCATTTGATCAAGATCCTTTTTTAATCCTAGAAAATCTTCTTCACTGTCTACTATGCCACCAATTTTGGTGTTGTCTGCAAACTTACTAACAAGGTCTTTTATATTTTCATCCAAATCATTTATATAAATGACAAACAAAAGAGGACCCAGAACCGATCCCTGTGGAACACTGCTGGTGACAGGCCTCCAGTCTGAAAACCAACCCTCCACCATCATTCTCTGTTACCTGCCATTAAGCCAATTGTGTATCCTATTGGCAAGCTCACCTGAATCCCAGGTGACCTATCTTTACTAATTAGCCTACCATGCGAAACCTTGTCAAAGGCTTTACTAAAAGCCAAGTAAACAATATCTACTGCTCTGAGCTCATCAATCCTTTTGGAAACTTCATCAAAAAACTCAATCAAGTTTTGAGACATGATTTTCCTCACACAACAGCATGCTGACCATCTCTAATCAATTTTTGCCTCTCTAAACCTGATTCAATGATATGTTTCTGACAGAGGATGCAGGACAACTGGGGACAGATATTCCTTAGAATGGAATCAGCACCAGCGCCTAGTCACACTGAAGTGATAATTCTACCATCTCTGAAATTTTGCCGGGAAACTAAACACTTTGACTTGATTGGCTGTCAATGCTGAAGAAAATTCCAATTGGGCCATCAATGAACTGAGAGAGCAAAACCCAATACCTGAGGAAATAAAGATTTATTAAATGGCTAGAAAGGTCTTTTTTAATCACTAGTGGATCCCTCAGGGGTTGTAATTGTGGGGTTAGTGTGGCAGGGTGGGAGGGACTATGGAGATATGTCTCGCCATTCTACATTCCTCCATTTTGAACAACTGTAGTGTGAAATTTCAGGCAATGTATCAGAAAAAGATTTATCTTTCATTTAATTTGGAGCAATGTCTATGTTAAAATTGATTTGAGTTTTCATATCACCTTTCACAGAAGCATAGAAAGTAGAAGGAATAGGCTATCTTTTCCTTCAAGGCTGCTCCACCATTCAATATGATCATAGTTGATCAACTCAGTAGGCTATTCGCATTTTCTCCAGATATCCTTTGATGCCTTTAGCCCTAAGAACTGCATCAAACTCCTTCTTGAAAACATTCAATGTTTTGGTCTCATCCACCTTATGTGGCAGAGAATTCCACAGGCTCACCACTCTCTGATTAAAGAAAGTTCTCCTCGTCTCAGTTTTAAATGGCCTACCTGCTATCCTTATACTGCGACCCTAGATTCTAGACTCCCTGGTCTTTGGGAACATCCTTTCTTCATTTATCCTGTCTAGTCCTATTAGGAATTCATAGGCTGCTATGAAATTCCTCGTCATTCTTCTAAACTCCAGACCCTCAAGGTGTTTGGTGGCCAATTGTATACTTTGAAATGTAGTCGGAGTGTATATTTACAGAAGTGCTGCCAGGTAGAGGTTATTTGAATAGTTTACTATTAACAAGAAGATTTATTGCACGATAACAATAAGTAGAACTACGTTAAATTAGGCTTAATTACTCAGACCTTAAGGAGCTAATACACAAATACCCATTCTCTCTGAAAGCTAGTATAGAACTCCTTGGCTCCACCCACAGACTGAATGAATACAGCCAACGTAACATCAACACTAACCCCTTCAGAGCCAATATCTGATGTAACAGTCAGTGTTGTAATAGGGGGAATACATCAGTCACTTTAGGCACAGCAAGCTCTCACCAATTGCAGTGTTGTCATGATTTAGTATTCTGTTTTAAGTTCAGTGATAAACATCATAGATTTCTAGATTCATACAACACTGAAAAGGCCCATTGACTCTGCTCCAATATAACTACCATTAAATGTATCTCAATTAGCCAATGCATTGTTTTTTCCCTTTGAAGAGTGCCTTAGGGACTGTTTACATCCACATGAATATTATTACCAAATAAAAGCCGACAGAAATATGTTAGGGCCGCCATAGAATCCCCACAGTGTGGAAGCAGGCCATTCGGCCCATTGAGTACTCACCGACCCTCCGAAGAACATCCCACCCAGACCCACACCCCACCCTATCCCTGCATTTCCCACCTTAGACACTAAGGGGCAATTTAGCATAGCCAATCTACCTAACCTGCACATGTTTGGACTGTGGGAGGAAACAGGTGCACCTGGAGGAAACCCACACAGACACGGGGAGAAACTGCAAACTCCACATAGACAGTCATCCGAGGCTGGAATCAAACCCGGGTCTTGGAGGGGGACTTTGGAGGGGGAGATAATGCACTCCAGTGCATGCAGCGCCCAATTTTCTTGAAGCATTTCAAAGGTATCAGCAGATGCCCTGGGCTCCATCTCCATAGGATACCCCCATATGGACTTAGCCATGGAACAGATGCAGGCATCTGGGGAGGCTGTGAACCCCTCGATGGCCCATTTCCTGGATCTGTTGATGGTTGCTTCAGCCATGCCCAGGATCTGACCCACAAAGAGGTCGTCCATACTGCCTTCACTCTTTTGCACTCATTGACTAATGATGAGAAATATGGCTACAACTAAATGAAAAATAACTGTTTTATTATTTTTATAGCTCTTTTTATAGAATCATAGAATCCCTGCAGTGGTGAAGGAGGCCATTTGGCCCATCAACTCTGTACTGAAGAGCATCCCACATACTTTTAAAGAGACCTGTTTTTCTAACACTGATGCCTGATGTATGCAAATAACAGCTGCCCTCAACAGGAAAATGTTGCAAGGCTTCAACACAACTCTTTTAAACTTGTATATGGAAGAGGAAATGTTCTATTGGTCAGCTGTAAACAGTGTTGTGGGATCAGACAATCTATATTACCTGCTCAGACTCAGTACAAATACAGGTGAAGACATCTTGATCTCAGGGCACCTAAAGATTAACAAACCCAATAATTGAGTTGATCTGAGTTTTTTTTTCTGGTAGCATAAATACATGATTTTACCAACCTCATTCAGAAAATCTCAACTCTGGGAGGTAGCTTTTGTGAATTTTTGGCCCTGGCAGGCAGCATTGTCCTGGGAATACTTAACAAGTACTTTGACAATGGAGATCAGTGTGACTTTCCACAAATTATTTTCACTTAATTTGGGGAAAACAATGAGTCTCTAACTGCGTCACCTGACTTCCTTGGGTAAACACCTGACAGATGAATTCCGCATTAGGATACTCCAAATCTACCGTTTGAGACTGTGGTGTAACAGAATGTACATAACATTTAATGTAAATCAGGGCTTTAAACAGTGAAATTCTGCATCTCTGGTATTATAAAAGTGGAGTTACGTTTAATAAAGAGTTTAACTAATGTAGGTCCTTTTAAATGAGGAAATGACATGCAACTGAGGCATGGTTAGTAGATCTGCAGACGACACCAAAATTGGTGTCATTGTGGACAGTGAAGAAGGTTTTCTAAGATTACAAAGGGGTCTTGAGCAAATGGGTCAATGGGCTGAAAAATGGCAGATGGAGATCAATTTGGATAAATGTGAGATATTGCATTTTTGTGCAACAAACATGGGCAGGACTTAAACAATTGATGTGTCGGCTTGGGCTGTGTTGTAGAACAGAAGGATCTAGGGATTCAGATACACACTTCTTTGAAGTTTGCATCACATATGGACAGGGTGGTTAAAAAGGCTTTTGGTCGCCTGCCTTCATTGCTCAGGCCTTTGAGCGAAACCTCTCCTGGAGTATTGTGTACAGTTCTGGTTGCCCTGTTGTTGGAATGATATTATTAATCTAGAAAGGGGTAAGAAGAGATTTGCCAGGATGTTGCCCAGTACTGAAGATTTAAGTTAGAAAGAAAGGCTGGATAGGCTGGGACTTTTTCACTGGAGCACAGGAGGTTGAGAGGTGACCTTATAGAGGTTTATATAATAATGAGGGGTGTAGAAAGGGTTAATGGTAGGGGTCTTTTCCCTAGTGTGGGGGATTTCAAGACTGGGGCTGTATTTTTAAGGCAATAGGAGAGAGCTTTAAAAAACAAATGGGGACAATTCTTTTACACAGAGGGTGGTTTGCGTATGGAATAAACGTCCTGAGGAACTAATAGATGCAGGCACAGTTACAACGTTTAAAAGGTTTGGAGGGATATGGTCCAGGAGTAGGCAGGTGGGACTAGTTTAGTTTGGGATTACGTTCAGCATAGACTGGTTGGGCTAAAGAGTCTGTTTCTGTGCTGTAGGACTCTATGACTCTATAGGTCTAAGACTGATTGTAAATGAGGATTGAGGCAAGGGAGTGACTGTGAATGAGGATCAAAGCAACAAGAATGAAAGTGAATGAGGATTTCAGCAGTAGGAGGGACTGTGAGTAAAGTTTATGATTTGGGAGGTGCGAGAGAGACAGTGAATGAAGATTAGAACTAGGGTAGTGGAAGTGAATGAGGATTAGGATTAGGAGAGCTGGAGTGAATGAGGATTAGCATTTGGATTAGGGAAGTGGGAGTGAGTGTGAATGAGGATTGACTAGTTGGGAGTGACTAAAATTGAGATAAGGATACCCATTAGCAGAACAATTGGCATTCCATTTCTCCGACAGTAAAAGACTTTGTCTCTCCTTAACATCATTTTAGAAAGTTTCCCTCCCACAGTGAGGGAGCTCATCCTTGGCAAACCTACAAATGTAATAAAAACAAAGTGGTTGCAAAGTGTGCTATTTTCTCACAGCTGTTTCTGAACTCCAATACAGATTCCTCCTGTTGCTATTCAAACACTTCATCCACTTCCTGGCCCTAACTGCCTAAAGCCTCCAGGTCCAGCTAAAAACCAAAAGAACCGTGGATGCTGTAAATCAGAACAAAAACAGAAGTTGCTGGAAAAGCTCAGCAGGTCTGGCAGCATTTGTGAAGAAAAAAATCAGAGTAATGTTTTGGGTCCAGTGACTCTTCCTCAGAGCTGAAAGGTCACCGTACCCAAATTTAATTGATTCATACTCTACACAGTGTGCCCATTTCCCGATTTGCTCACCACAAGCCGATGTCAAATAGAACAGAAAGAAAATGAGTTTCTATTAAGTGCCTTTTGGAAAAAATTACTAAAGTATGTTTTCTTACAAGGAATTGAGCATATTTTCATGTAGCTGTGCATTTCTGTCCATCTACAAGGTTTTTCCCATCAGTGTCGCTCATTGAAGGTCTGAGGTGACACATTCCTAGACATTGCACAATGTCACATGAATTTGCTTCATGTCACGATGATCAGCTGTGACCTTGAACCAGTGTCCAACTGGGGGTCCTGCTTACTGTCAACTGATCTGGAGAGACATCCAGGAGGTAATGGAAGATGCTGCAAGGATACTCCGACTGCTGGTACACGAGCTTCGAGGGTAGGATAGGAGAGATCCTTCATTTTCAGCTTTGTCAGACTTGATAACCAGTTATGAACAATCGCAAGGCAGGCCTTGACTAGGCTCAGCGTTCACCAGCTTAGGGATCACCCTGAGCAATGGCTCACGTTAGCGGCGCGACAGAAATGGATAGTGCTGCCATTCAGAATAACAGTGCGCACTCGTGCTCATTCCTCCCAAGCCTGCACAAGGAGCAGGGGATACAGTGGAGGCTTAGTGATGATGCCAGTGGACTTGGAAGCCCAGGACCCCAAGCTGATGTTCTGGGGATGGGAATACAAAGCGTGCCATGGTTTTAAAAGTTTGTTGAATGGTAACCACTGCTGATTGTTGTTAAAAATCTACCTGGTTCACTAATCCCCTCCAAGGAATGGAATCTACATGTGAATACAGACCCACAGCAAATGATTGACTCTTAACTGCCCTCTGAAACGGCTTAGCAAGTCATTCAACTCAAGGGCAATTAGGGATGGGCAATAAATGCTAACCACACTGGTGACACCACATTCCATGAATGAAGTAAGATGAAGAAAACATTCATTTACTTTGGGTTTTATTGCAATTTAAAGGAACAGTGGGTAAAAGGTCATAAATGTGACAGTGGCACAAATGCCTCACAACAAGCAAAGGGTTTTGATCAGCGTCCTCAGCACATTGCTGTTGTAACCCATCCTACCTCAGTTTGTTTCCAACTTTGATCCTTTCCTGGTAAGATTTCTCTGTACAGCACAATTATGCAGCTTGGGACAGATTCCAATGGTCCATGAAACCGTGTATGTTGTGTTAAAGTAACATAAAAATTAGGTGCCATAAGGCTGTTTGAGCTTTATGGAATGATAGTCGTAGTGGTCTACAACACAGAAAAGGGTCTTCAGCCCATCGAGCCTGTACCAATTTAAAATAACCCCATAACTATTCTAATTTCATTTTTCAGCACTTAGCCCATAGCCTTGTATGCCTTGGCATCACAAGTGCACATCTGAATACTTCTTCAATGTTATGAGAGCTTCTGTCTCTATCACCCTTACAGGCAGTGAGTTCTAGATTCCAACCACCCTCTGGATGAACTTTTTTCCCTCATATCCCTTCTAAACCTCTGTCCCTTACCTTAAATCCATTCTCCCGGTATTGATCCATCTACCAAGGGGAAATGTGTCTTCCTGTATACTCAATCTATGCCCCTCGTAATTCTATACATCTCAGTATACATCTTTCAATCACCCCTGCCCTCAGGAAAACAACCCCAGTCTGTCCAATCTCTCTTCATAACAGAAATTCTCCAGCCCAGTCAACATCCTGGTAAATCTCCTCAGCAACCCCTCCACTGCTGTCACATCCACTCTCTAAAGTGTTCATCTTCGATCAGCCTCTTTCCTGCCTGATCTCCATGTCCCTTGACTCCTTCATATCCAAAAACTGGAAAATCACATCTGTTGAATTACTCCTAAATTCATACTCTCTATCCCTTCCTGTTGTAGCCTATTTACCATTTCCCACATTTCTCGCTTACTTTTTTTTCTAATCTTTCATTTGCATCTTCCAAAATTTTACCCCTCACCTAACACTTGTGCTTAAAGATAGTAAGAACTGCCGATGCTGGAGTCAGTGATAACACAGTGTGGAGCTGGAGGAACACAGCAGGCCAGGCAGCATCAGAGGAGCAGGAAAGCTGGTGTT
>NC_063356.1:8244094-8247734 GCF_021869965.1 Rhincodon typus | reverse complement strand
GACCCGAAACGTCAACTTTCCTGCTCCTCTGATGGTGCCTGGCCTGCTGTGTTCCTCCAGCTCCACACTTAAGCTTAAAACCTTCTCTACTTCCCCAGTTATGTGCCTCTATGAGTTCTTCTCTCATTCTTCTGAGCTCCAAAGGATACATGCTCATTAAACTCAGTCTCTCTGCCTCATATTCTAGGTACCAACCAAATGGATATTTGTTGCATCCTCTCTGAACCAAGTCCTTAGGAACAGAGACCAAAATGGCACACAATGCTCCAGGTGTGATGCCAAGACCTTATACAACTGCCACAAAACTTCAGGAGCCACTCAGAGACTGACCTATCAGGATGAAAGAGCACTGACAAGCCTCTAGCACATCCTGGCAAAGTGTTGGTCTCTCCCCCACCATCTAAGATGATCTAGAAAGCTGGATAGATCTGTTGCACTGCTACTCAATAGTGTAGGGAGAATGTCTGCTACAACCTACCAAAGGTAACCATGGAAGGGTAATAAATGCCAGCCTCACCAACAATACATCCAAAAATGTAAATAGTCACAATGGAGTAAGTCCTTATTCACACAGTGTAGGGCCACTGGCCATAAATAAACTCCACACTGAGTGAATGGAAATTTCTCTGGTTGTTGCTGGTAATGACATTGAGAGCGGAAAAGCAGACAGTTGAATTTTACAACTCCTTGGACCTTTGAGAATCACGCTCTGTTAAGTTTTAATGCCCTATCATACAGGCACTGAATGTTCATGAAGATGTATTTCGGTTGATAGGCTAATCACATTGATAGCTTCAGTAGAAAACTGAAATGGCCTCATCATATAAGAAAGCCTTGCATTTACAGAGCGACTTTCATGACCACATGCATCTGAAAGCCAATGAAGTACTTTTGACGCACATTCCGGCTGTAATGTGGGAGGCAATGCAGCCAACTTGCACAGCAAACTCCCATAAATACCAAGTCGCTGATGACCAAATGAGTTGGGTTTTCTTTGCAATGTTGATACGACAAAGGCACCAGAAACCACTCCTGTTGTCATAGAATCATAGAATCATACAGTACAGAAAAGTCCCTTGATCCCAGCGAGCCTGTACCACCAGCAATATACTATTACCAACACAGGTCTCACATTCCCACATTAGGTCCATAACTTGATTACTATGACACTTCAAGTGCTCATCCAAATAATTGTTAAAGGTTGTAAGGTTTCCCAACTCAAGTATCTCCCTAGACAGTGTGCTCCAGATCCCCACCACCCTGTGTTGAAAATGTTTTTCCTCAAATCCCATCTAAAGCTGTTCCCTTTCACTTTAAAATTGTGTCCCTTCTTACTGAGCTTTCACCTGTGGGGAACAGCTGCTTTCTATTCACCCTGTCCATGACCTTTAATCTTATACACCTGTAAAAGGTCCATCCTCAACCTTTACTGCCCTAAAGCAAACAAGCTGAGCTTATCCAGCCTCTCTTCATCGCTGAAATGCTTCGTCCCAGGCAACATCCTGGTGAATCACCTTTGTACTTGCCTCCAGTGCAATCATATCCTTCTTCCAAAAGATGCTTTAGAATAATTTACATGCATCCAAATAGGAAGACGAAGCCTTGGTTGAACATTAAGGACAGCCCTGTAAGAGCACAGCCCTTCTTGACTATTGCACTGAAGTGTTAACGCTGATTTTTGAAATTAAGCCATGGAAGGCGAATTGAGCCCAGGATCTCTGCCGCCAATTAGGGCAAGATTGTAGCTAATTGAGAGTCTCCTGACAGTCTAATGGGTGAGGGCGCTGTGCCCTTCACAGCCATTAACAATTTGGTGAGCAGAACTTCAAATGATACAATTTGTAATGTTTCAATATTGCAGAGTGCCTTCTGCCCATTGAAGGCTACCATACTCACATTCATGTACAAGCAAGGAGTCTGGAAGAGAAATCACAGGCTATTAGGCCCATCAAATTTGCACCGACCCTCCAAAGAACATCCTGCCAAGACCCACCCATACCTCATCCTAACCCCATAACTCCACATTTCCCATGGCTAATCCACCGAGACTACACATCTCTGGACACAATGGACAATTTAACAATCCACCTAAACTGTACATGTTTGCATTGTGAGAGCAAATTGGAGCACCCAGAGGAAAGAGATAACAAGGTGTAGAGCTGGATGAACACAGCAGGCCAAGCAGCATCAGAGGATCAGGAAAGCTGACGTTTCGGGCCTAGACCCTTCTTCAGAAAAAGGGTCTACGGTAAACGCAGAAAGGATGTTCCCAAGACCAGGGAGTCTAGAAACAGGTGGTCACTGTGCTACTGTGCTACTGTGCTACTGTGCTCTCTGGCAGAATGAAATAATGATATTTATGGGGTCCCAGCAGCATGCTTGAACTTAAAGTTCAGCCCATCATGTTCCCACCGCCTTCCTTCCCATTTCTGACCTGTCTCCCATTTACTAACAGGCAGGGAATACATCAGGCATCTGCCCATTTTGGATATCCATTGAGGCTCTTAAGTGAGAGGTTCACGTCCACTTTATGTGCTTTATTCCTGCTCCACCTCCGTTTTGCTCAGGATTATGGAGAAGACCACACCGTAAGGCAGCCCTATGGCTTTTACTGCACAGACTGGTGAAAGGCCAGGGGCGTAGAGCGGAACGGTGGCTCAGTGGTTAGCACTGCTGGCTCACAGTGCCAGGAACCCAGGTTCGATTCCACCCTTGGGTGACTGTCTGTGTGGAGTTTGCACATTCTCCCTGTATCTGCATGGGTTTCCTCCAGGTGCTCTGGTTTCCTCCCACAGTCCAAAGATGTGCAGGCTAGGTGGATTGGCCATGCTAAATTGCCCGTAGTGTTCAGGAGTGTGTAGGTTAGGTGGGTTATAGGCGGATGGGTCTGGGTGGGATGCTCTGAGGGTGAGTGTGGACTTGTTGGGCCAAAGGTCCTGTTTCCACACTGTAGGGATTCTACGATGATGCGGGCTTTATTTCAGAGTCCCCTGTGTCCAGCAGAAGTTTGTTTCCTTTCATCATGTCATCTCTTTAATCTTCCTTGCCTAACCTCTCACACCCAGCCCCCCACCTCCTCACTTACTGTTGAGGATCTGCCAGAGAGGTTCACCTCGGTAACTACATACTTCCTTTGAAGTTTAGCTCAATTGCTTCCTCTGATTAGTGATTGCCTGCAGTTCCAACAATGGCCACTGCACAATGATGGCACTGATGCAACTGCAGAGCTGCCAAATCCTTCAGGGGTGGGTATCTCTCCTAATTGGGAGTGCAGGGTGCGTAAGAATCAATTAACACTGTTTCCAGCATTGAATGGCTGCAGGGCTGTCGAATTTTGGGTGGACAATCCATACAGGATTTTGATTTAAGCCTTTTATGCGACCCGGATTTCCATCATTTCACCCAGTGATAGTCCTACCTTTGGCTGCCTGGGCCACGAGTTCTGGAATTCCCTAAATCCTTCACTCCCCTCTCCCTCCTTTAAGTTGCTTTTCTGAACACACCTGCTTGACTAAATTTTTACTGGCTTGGTACCAAATTTTGTCTGATGGCACATTTTTACCCCATTAAAGGCGTTATCTACAAGCTCCTTGCTTTTTTTTTCAATTCTTTCAGTAACTGTTGCCATTGCTGGGATTTT
>NC_063356.1:8223569-8243994 GCF_021869965.1 Rhincodon typus | reverse complement strand
AAGAATGAGTTTCAATGAATCAGTCACCAGCATCTAAATGTAAACCCTGTTCTTGGCTGTCTGTCCTTCTGAGGCTACAGTCTACATTTGGTTTGTCATTGAATGTACAACGTCTGTGCTTGAGGACGCTGGTGGTGTTGGGGGGTGGGAAGCGAATTTTATAAAAGTCTGAGCAATGCAGGCTATGGTGAGATTTGTGGCAGAATTGGGCAAGAACTCCAGGGAGACACTCTCTTGACATTGGGAGCGACTTGTGGCATTGGGGCGTCCAGTGGTGGTGGAAGGAGTTGAGTTTGGACCCAGCACACAGTGCTGGAGCCATCAGCTTCAGCGATGGCTGAATTGCTGAGATTGGCCCAGCGCAGTCTCATGGCAGCGGCGTCATCGGTAGAGGCAAGAAGACACTAAAGATTGGCGATACGGTTCTGCAGCGTTGGGTGCAGCGAAGGGACTAAAGGCTGGCTGACCACTTCATTCTGGTGTTAGTCTCAACGTTTGTGTGGAGCCCGGATCTAGGCCCATGGGTATGCACTTAAGAAGGACTGCAATGTTAAACTTTAACTTTATTTCTCTATTTTTCTAACTTTATCCCTATGCCTGGTTTGTTTCTGTGTTTTAAAATGGTGCCAGACAGCAGCGAAGTTGTACAGCACTTCTTACTGAAATTGCAGCACTGGAGTTGTGCCACAACGATGCCACCCGAAGGCTGCAGGAACAGCAACTCATATTTCACTTGGGAACCCTGCAGTCCAATGGTATCAATGTGGACTTCACAAGCTTCAAAATCTCCCCTCCCCCGAACGTATCCCAAAACCAGCACAGCTCGTCCCCGCCTCCGTAACCTGTCCGTCCTTTCTCCCACCTATCCGCTCCTCCCACCTCAAACCCCACCCCCATCTCCTACGCCTCATCCCACCCCCTTGACCTGTCCATCTTCCCTTGACTGACCAACCCCCATCCTAACTCCCCACCTACAATCACCTTTACTGGCTCCAACCGCGCCTCCTTGGCCTGTCCGTCACCTCTCCACCTATCTGCTCCTTTATCCATCTTCCATCCACCTCCCCCTCTCTCTCTATTTATTTCAGAATCCCCTTCCCCTCCTCCATTTCTGAAGAAGGGTCCAGATCCAAAACGTCAGCTTTCCTGCTCCTGTGATGCTGCTTGGCCTGCTGTGTTCATCCAGCTCTACACCTTGTTATCTCAGATTCTCCAGCATCAGCACTTCCTACTATCTCTGAATAGATTCGGTGTAGCTGATTGAAGGTAAATCCACATCTGGCACGTGGGAATCTTTTAAAGTCCAGTTTGTTAGAATTCAGAACCATCATCTTTTTGTGAAAATGAAGCATAAAGATGGCAAGATTCGGGAACCTTGAATGAAAAGAGAGATTGAGAGCTTTGTCAAAAAAGAAAAGGAGGCCTATATGATGTTTAGGAAACTGAAGACAGACAAAGTCCTTGGGAATACATACATAATAGAAAAGAACACAAACAAGGAATTAAGATGGCTAAAATGAGCTATCAAATGCCTTTGGCAAACAAGATAAAGGAAAATCCCAAGGCGTTTTATACATATATAAGGAAAAATAGGACAACTAGGGAAAGGGAAAGTCCAGTCAAGAACAAAGGAGGGAATTTATGCATGGAGCCAGAGGAAGAGGGTGAGGTCCTTAATGCTAACGTTGCATCGGAATTCACAAAAGAGAAAGGCATGGTGGACGGTGAGTCTTGAGATGGGTATGTTGATATCTTAGAGCATAACAATATTAAAAAGCAGGAGGTATTGGTGTTTCAAAAAGCACTAAGGTAGACAAGTCCCAGGTCATGATGGGATCTATCCTAGAATGCTGAGGGAGGCAAGTGAAGAAATTTGTGGGGCCTTGTACAAAATCTCTGTATCCTTTTTAGCCACAGAAGAGGTCACAGAGGACTGGAGAATAGCCAAAGTTATTCCTTTGTTTAAGAAAAGCAACAGGGATAGTCTGGGAAATTACAGGCTAGTGAGCCTTACATTAGTGGTAGGGGATTTACTGGAGAAGATTCATGGGGATAGGATTAACTCACGTTTGGAAAAATATGCATTTATTAACAATATGCAACATAACTTTCCAATTTTTACTCTATGCCCTGACCGATGAAGACAAGTATTCCATATGCCTTGTTGACCACATTATCCACTGTGTTGTCTTGTCTCACAAACTTGATTGAGTTTTTTGAGGAAATAGCAAGAGATAGCTGATGAGGGCAGGACGGCAAGTTTTGTCTCTATGGACTTTAGCAGGGCCTTTGACAAGGTCTCTCATGGCAGGCTGATACATGGGATCTATTGTGAGCTCGTAAGTTGGATACAGAACTAGCTTAGTCATTGAAGACAGACACTAGTGGTGGAAGGTATTTTTCTGACTGGAGATCTGTGACCACTGGTGTTCAGCCGGGATCACCTCTTGTTTGTAATATATGTAGATGATTTGGAGGAGATTGCAGGTGGTCAGATTATTAAATTTGGCAATGACACAAAGATTGCAAGAGCTGCAGATAGTGAGGAAGGATTGCCAGAGGATACAGCAGGAGATAGATAAGCTGGAGACTTGGACAGAGAAATGGCAGTTGGAGCTTAATCCATACAAATGCGAGGTGATGCATTTTGGAAGGTCTAATGCAGGAGGGAAGTGCACAGTAAATTGCAGAATCCTTAGATGCATCAATATACATCTCGGTGTTCAGATCCACAGTCCCCTGAAAGTGGCAACACGGTGGGTAAGGTGGTCAACAAGACATATGGAATACTTATCTACATCGGCCAGGGCATAGAGTAAAAATTAGGAAGTAATGTTGCAGCTGTATAGAACTTTAGTTAGGCCACATTTGGAATAGGCATACAGTTCCGATCACCACACTAGCAGAAGGATGTGGAGGCTTTGGAGAGGCTATAGAAACTGTTTACCAGGATGGTGCTTGTTTGGAAGGTTTAGCTGTGAGGAGGAATTGGACAAAATTGGTTTGTTTTTACTTGAACATCAAAAGATGAAGGGTGGTCTGATAGAAGTTTACAAAATTATGAGAGATATTACAAAGTTGGATAGAGTACTTATAGATTGGAAGGCAGGATGTTAGATTTTGATGTTTGTAAAATGATAGTGGGAAAGAGTGAGTGGTCCCTTTAAAAGATGATGTGCTTTTTCTAGGCTTGGTGATAAAAAAAATGTCTGCAAGCAGTAGCTTGCGGGTCTGCAGGTGCACAGTGAGTCCCTGAATTAAAATATTTGTGTCAAAAGGCTGTATGGTTAGCAATCCAGGCAGCAGTTTTGTTTTGTTGTCAAGACAACAAGTTCAAATATAGCCAATTAATTTAAACCAGGCACTTAGAGAGTAAAAACCAATTAAATTTAAATCTGATGGTTTTGATAACATAGGATCAATCCTACTGTAAGAAATTGATATGTCATCGGTGTATAAAAAAGAGAGCATGTGCAAAATCATCAGAGAACCAACTGTAATCTGATAAGAGATCAGCTCGCTCTCATCTCTTAGAGAAAGCATCATATAAATAAAGTGCTGCGGTACCCTTCGATAATATTCCTGACACAAGAATTTGAAGAAGAAAGCATTCCTGACCGAAGATCAACGGAGAAGGCGCAGAACATTCTGGAAGATGTACATTGGCTATCATTTCGAGGGACTAAGTTCTATTTTTTTAAAAATTTTGGTTTCTATTAGTGGAACTTGTTTTTATTGGAACAGCATACCATTAGAATTTTGTTTTACTGGGGAATAGTTCACAGTTAGAGGGGAATTGTTTGGTTTGTCAATAATTCAGTTAATTTGTTCCCTGTTAGATAAATAAATTGTTACTTGTTGATTATAGATTGGGTGTTAGGAATTTATTCATTTAACCTCCCCTTTATAACAGATTTGGGGCTCAGGTCCAGGATCTGGCCAGCTCCGGTCTGGGATTTGAACAGTTTTAAACGGACTTGGGGATTAATGTCATAGATCTTTAAATAAAACTTAGGTGAGAAGTGGAAAATCTATTTAATTTTGGTTGCTTGTTGGTTAAATCAAAAATGAGGTAATGTCTTTTTCAGTCACTAAGAGTTTTCTGGGGGTGGAAGAAGTGACTTTGAGGGTTTTACATCAGGTAAGCCAATAAAAGCTGCTGGAATTGGCAGACAAGCTGGAGTTGGGGGTTGCCTTTGTCTGTGAGGAAAGAAGAGGTAATTACAGTAATAGCTTGACATTTAAATTTATTGGAAAGGCCATCAGAATCTTTGCAAATAGCTAGAATTCAATTGCAGTTGAAGCAGCTTGAACAGGAAAGGGAACTGTTTGAATTGCAGTTACAAGCAGAGAAACCAGAAAAAGAAAGACAGAGAGAGTTTGAACTTTGAAGGTTGCAAATTAGACAGGATAGCTGACTTAGAATGACGGAAATGAAGATAGGCTTCGTGAGGAGGAGAGTGATGATGAGCAAACCCATCATAGCCAAAGGCCTGGAAGGGATATATATAAATATGTCAAAACCTTACCAGAAATACATGAAAAAGATGTAGAAGTCTTTTTCATTTCCTTTGAGAAATTGGCTAAACAGATGAACTGGCCAAAGACTGTCTGGGTAATGTTAATTCAGTCCAAGTTGGTAGGGAGGGCTAGTGAGATGTTTGCAGCGCTGTCAGAGGAGGTATCAGGAGAATATGAAGTAGTAAAACAGGCTATTTTGAGAGTCTACAAATTAGTACCAGAGACATACAGACAATGGTTCAGAAATATAGGAAAGGAACTGGGTCAGACTTATATCGAGTTTGAAAGAATTAAACGTAGTAACTTTGATAGACGGGTGAGATCATTAAAGATAGAAAAGACACATGAGGATATTAGAGATGTTATTCTGCTGGAGGAGTTCAAAAACTTACTTCCAGAAGTGATAAGAATTCACGTTGAGGAACAGAAAGTTAAAAACAGCGATGAAGAGCGGCAAAGATGGCGGAATACATATTAGCCCATGAATCGAAATCTAGCTTCTGACAGCAATTCTTTTCTGTGAGGGATAGAAATTAAGAAAGAGAGAGATCCTTTGATGAAAAACAAGAAGTAGATCACACTGGGAACAGTTTACCACATGTGAGTAAAGAAACCCAAGAGGGTAGAAAAGAGGTGAAAGACCTCAGGTATTTTCACTGCAATAAGGTGGGACACACAAAGTCACAGTGCTGGTGGTTTAAGAAAGGCACTGGGATAAAGGATGTGGTAAAAGAGGCTAAACCAGTGGGATTAGTTGAGGTAGTGAAGGAAATTCCAAGAGAAGTCGAGGACGTGCAGGAGACTGCACACCCTATTCACGGGCTGGAAAGTAACACAGTGCCCGATCTTTTCAAAGACTTCACCTGTTTGGGTAAGGTTTACTCAGGTAGAACAGGGGGAGTAGGTAAAGAAGTTAAAACATTGAGGGACACAGGAGCTGGTCAGCCTGTAATAGTAATAGATGAAAATATTTGCTCTCCTTCTGAAATATTGCCCAAGTGAGTCATAATCTGTAGAATAATTGGAGCGAGAATATGTGTTCCCCTGTCTAAGATAAGGCTAGAAAGTCCAACCAAAACTGGGGAAGTAATAGTGGGAGTGATGGAAAAATTGGCTATTTCAGCAATACAGTTTGTTCTTGGAAATGATACAGCCAGATCAAAGGTGGGAGTGACGCTCATTGTAATGGAGAGGCCAAAAGAAAGCTAAGGAACTGAGGAGTTAAAAGAAAATACCCTGAAATTTTTCTGGACTGTTGGTGACAAGATCCCACAGCCATAAGCTAAAACAAGAAGGGAAAACAAAAGAGAAAGATGAAGAAGTGGAGGTCCAGTTAGCTGACACCTTGTTTGATGAAATGGTAAAGGAAAACCTAAGCAGGCAGAGGTGTTTAGTTCTGAAAGATTACTGGAGTTACAACAAAAAGATGGGAGGATAAGGGATTTATATCATAGAAACTACTCTGAAAAGGAATCAGAATTTATTCCAGAATGTTATTACCATAGCGATAAAATCTTAAGGTTGAAATGAAGACCTTGGCAAGTTACTGCCGATGAGAAATGGGTGGATGTTCACCAAATTGTGTTGCTGGTAGCATACAGACAGTATATATTGCAGGTAGCACACAAATTACATGTAGGAGGTCATCTTGGAGTAAGGAAGAATCAGGCGAAGATACAGAAGTATTTTTATTGGCCTGGATTACACAAAGATGTGGTTAAATTTTGCTGTGCCTGTCATACCTGTCAGATGGTAGGAAAGCCATAGGCAGTACTAAAACCTGCACCTTTGATGCCAATTCCCACAGTTGAAGATCCTTTCATGTGGGTTATGATTGATTGTGTTGGTCCTCTTCCTAAAACCAAAAGTGGGAACCAGTATTTGCTAACCATAATAGACATGTTTACCAGGTTTCTGGAGGCAATTCCATTACAGAATGTCAAGACAAAAATGGTGGTGAGGAGTTGCTTGCTTTCTTTACCTATTATGGACTATCCAGGGATATTCAGCCAGACCAAGGGTCCAATTTTACTGCCAAATTATTTAAGGAGTCATGGAAGGCATCAAATACTTTAAATCAAGTGTGTACCATCCTGAATCCCAGGAAGCATCAGAAAGGTGGCATCAGACCCTAAAGACAATGCTGAGAGCTTATTGCCAGGATTACCCAAATGATTGGGATAAAGGTATCCCATTTATATTATTTGCTATTGGAGATGCTCCAAATGAAGCAACCCAGTTTATTTCAATTGAGTTGATATTTGGAAACCAAGCAAGAGGGCCTTTAAAATTAATTAAGGAAAAGTTGATAGGTCTGAAGGCAGAGATCTCACAGTTGGATTATGTACTGGAGGTGAAAGAAAGATTAAACAGAGTAGGTGAATTAGCTGGACAACATTTGGTACTCAATGATTCTGTGTAGATTATCAGGAGGTCAACACCGTGACCAAATCAGACTCATACCCAATTCCACAGCTGGGAGAGAGTGAGAAAAGTTTCTGGTTTTGATTCCAAATGGGCTATATCAATTTAAAGTAATGCTCTTTGGAATGAAAAGTGCACCAGGCACTTTTCAAAGACTTATGAACTGAATTGTGGCAGAATTGACTAATTGTGCCGTCTACATAGATGACTTAATGATCTTCAACGATTTGTGGACAGATCACATGGTGCATTTGGCAGTGTTCACTGAGGAACGTGAAGACGAAGGCCATCGAGAAATTTCCAAGACCATCTTCGAAGAAGGAGGTGCTACGATTTTTGGGACTGAGTGGATTCGACAAGAAATTTGTACCAAATTTTAGTAGCGTGATGGTGTCGATGACAGATTTGTTAAAAAAGGATTCGAAATTTCGATCGACCGAACAATACCAGGAGATATTTGAGAATTTAAAAGCAGAGTTAGCCACCACATCCGTTTTAGCCACACCACATTTCTTGAAACCCTTTAAAGTTGCCATCAACGCAAGCGATGTAGGGATTAAAGCTGTGTTGTTACAGTAGGGTGATTGTGGAATTGAAAGGCCAGTTATTTAAAATAAAACTCAATATCCACCAGAAAATATATTCAACCATTGATAGAGTTATTGAGTTTGGTAATGACGTTACAACATTTTAATATATACGTTGCAAACAATGCATCAGAGATGGTTGTGTATACTGATCACAATTCTTTGACATTTTTAGAAAGATTTAAGGACAAGGACACCAGATCATTTCTTTGGAGTTTTATGTTACAAGCATTTAATTTACAGATTGTACATGTTGCAGTTCGTGAAAATGTTATTGCAGATGCTTTATTGCTCACTTAAACGAAAAATGTATGTACAAGATAGAAACAGTGCTGTTCAATGTTAGATATATAGAGAATTAGTATAAAGTATGTAACTCTAGATTAGTGGCCTATGGATTGAGTAATAATTGCATTAACGTTTAGAGAAAAAAATTGAAGCCCTCTATTCATAATGATGGTTCATTTTTTTAAGGGGGGAGTTGTTGCAAAGTTGGGTGGAGCACCTGTAGATTGGAAAGCAGGACGTTAGAATCTGATGTTTGTAAAATGATAGGGGAGAAGATTGTATGGTCCCTTTAAAAGATGAAAAGCTTTTTGTAGGCTTGGAGAGGAAAAACATGTCTGTGGGCAGTTTGTGGGTCTGCAGGTGAATTAAAACATTTACACAAAAGGCTGTTTGGTTAGTAACGCAGGCAGCAGTTTTGTTTTCTTATCAAGACAACCAGTTCAAATTCAGCCAATTAATTTAAACCAGGCACTTAGAGAGTAAAAACCAATTAAATTTAAATCTGATGGCTTTGGCAACATAAGACAAATCTTATTATAAGAAATTGATATGTCATGAGGGTATAAAAAAGAAGGCATTAACAAAATTGGCAGAGAACCAACTGTAATCTGATAAGAGATCTGCTCTCTCTCATCTCTTAGAGAAAGCATCATATAAATAAAAGTACCAAAACACTCTTAGCTAATGTTCTTGACACAAGATTTTGAAGAAGTAGGCATTCCTGACTGAAGATCAACGGAGAAGTTACAGAACATTCCAGAAGATGCACCCTGGCTGTAATTTTGAGGGACAAAGTTCTAATTTTTAAAAATATTTTCATTTACATTAGTGGGACTTATACTTATTGGAACAGCACACCATTAGAATTTTGTTTTATTTGGGAATACTTAGTAGTTACAGAGAAATTATTTTGTTTGTTAATAGTTCAGTTAATTTGTTCACTGTTAGAGTTAAACAACTTGTTACTTGTTGATCATAGAGTGTGTGTTAGGAGTTTATTTCATTTAACCTCTCCTTTATAGCAGATTGTGGATAAGAGCAGTTTATACTACTTTTCACAGTTCTTTTAATAGATTATAGTGTGAAACGAGTCTCTCTGGGTGTTCTGGTTTTAATTATGGAGGGGTGGAGCTGGCCTCCACTTTATAACAGAGAAATGAACAGAATAGATAGTTGGAGTTTTTTTTCCCAGGGTAGAAATGTTAATAACTCGGGACAGAGGCATAAGGTAAAAGGAGTACGTCTAAAGGAGATGTGAGAAGGAAGTTACTTACACAGAAGGTAATACAGAGGCTTCTGCTATAATGCATGTTCTAGCAATGTGAATTGGCAATAACATGACTGATTAATAGGGGAATGTTATGTCTAAAATGCGAACTTGTGTTGGCTATAATGCAATTCCATTGGTGCGCGGAGGAGTAAGCAATGACATCACATAATTATTTTGCAGGCTGTGTCCAGTGTTGTTCAATTTTGGAAGAGCTTTACCTCCAAGAATTCAATTGACATTATCATGGAGGGTGATGTCGGTAAGGACTGTTTGCGTGCAGTTTGGCGTAAGCTTCTCCCAGACTATTTTCAAGATTTTAAAGCCTTTGATCCATCAGAGGAGTTCACAACAATCAAAGAACATTGTGTTGATCTTCCAGAACAAGTTGGATTTGAAGAAGTGTAAAATGAGGATGTTGAACAGCTGCTTGAAGACCTCTCTACAGCTGATCTACAACAACCCTGCCGCTGGGGGAGCAGTGGAAGCTGGAGATGAAGAAGATAGAGTCCAGGATGCAGCACCACGAAAGCTTTTCACTTCTGTTTTGTCTTCTATCCTGAGGGAAATTGAGAAGCAGTTGCAGCTCTTAGAGGACAACAATTACAATGCAGAATGCAGCAGGGTAGCAGTTCGAGGAACAAGGTCTTATTTGGCACCCTATGAACAGCTTCTTCATGAAAGAAGAAAAAGGGCAAAGCAGCAAAAACTGGATGTCTTTTTTTAAGCCAATCCCCAAGAAACCGTCAGAAGACAATGAGCCATCCACTTAGGAATAACCATTTGCCCTAACCCTGCAAACACAACTGCACCTGAAAGTGGTGATGACGGTGATGATGATGATGATGACGACCCTCGGCTCCGGCATTAACAACAGAGCAAACTCAAAACCTCCTCCCCCATCAAGTCATCTTGACATTTTTACAAGGTAAGATGTTAAATTTACTTTTATTTCATTATTAGGTATGAATTAAACATTTATTCAAACTGCGCTATCCTTTGTGTTAGGCTTTCGAGTGATTTTTGTGTGATTTTGAGTGATTTTTTTGGTGGTCTGCCTCTAACCCTGCTTTTCTCATTGGTCCCATTATTTCCATAGTGCAATTTTCCATAATGCGATGTCACACAGGAATGCAACTGTTGCATTATAGCAGAATCCCCTGTAAGTGCCTGGAATGTGCTGCCAGAGGAAATAATGGATGCAGATGCAATAGCAATGTTTAAGAGGCACCTTGAGAGATGCATCAATAGGCTGGGAATAGAGGGATACAGACCATATACAGGCAGTTTAGAAAGGTATCATGTCTCGGTGGGCCGTTCCTGTGCTGTACCATTCTTCGTACTTTGTTAAATCTACCACCTACAATGTATGCTAGTGCATGGCAAATACATTGTACATTCATCCAACCAAATAATCATGTTGGAAACTGGGTGAGGGCTAGTCCTCAATCCAGTCAATGGAGTGGCTACATTGGTCAGGAGCTCCTGGTACTGCCAGTCATGGGCACAGTCTGCACACAGACCAGGGGCTTGGCAACTATCATTTGTCCATTCGGCCCAGGCAGAGTCAAGGAGATGTGTCTGACTGCAATCCAGAGAGTGGGCAATGGTCAGTCCTCTTGTGTCAGTTCCAGCAGTCAGGGGAATCATGGCTGTTAGTCAGGAAGCCACAAATACAGCTGACACAGGTCTGGTAGGTCTTATCTAGGGGCTGCTAGTCACGGTCAGTCAGAGGGTCTGGGATGAATAAGGTCTGAGGGGCCAGGCACCAGCCACAGAGGAGGACACATGTAGTAGGATCACTGCCAGAAGACATTGGCCAGTCAAGGATTGGCTGGGGAGGAAGCTGAGGCACATGTTGAGGTGGGGCAAGGTTGGAAACTCAATGTGTATGGTGGGGGCAGGTGGAGCAGCATTGGAGAGCAAGGTAGGCTACGGGAGTGGGGTTTACTGGCAGACACAATATGGGAATCATGTAGAGAAAGGGCAAATGTAGAGAAGCAGGATGGGCATCAGTAAGGTGTAAGATCAGGCTTTGAGGGCTGGGAAGACAGTTGGAGGCAGATGTCAATATGATGGATCTCCATATGGGGAGCATGGGCGGAAAGTGGCAGTTGTGGTAGTTGGAGGTAAAAGGGGACATGGAAGCTCTGAAAAGGTACCTGGTGACCAGGCAGAGCCCAATGCAGACTGTGCCCAGCATGTGCTGCATTCCCTATCATCATTCACTGTTCTCTAGAAGTGAAATGTGAAAGCCTGGGATCTACATCTGCTGGATGTGAACACCTTGAAGGGACAAATACAGAAAGCACAGGTTTGCAAACTCCAGCTACATTTCATCTGCAATCATTTCTTTGCCCATTTGAGCACTTTTGGAGTGAACATATTTAGGCTTCAAATAAATCAAAAGATGCTGATGCCATGTATCAGGAACAAAACCAGGAATTGTTGGGAATTTCAGCAAGTTTGGCATTATCAGCGGAGAGAGAAATAGAGTTAATGTCTCGAGTTCAGTGACTCTTCATCAGGCTTTCAATGTTGGTCAGAGGCAACTTGCACCATGCCATTGGTTCTAACATTAGCTCCTCAGTTATATAGGAGGTGGTAACAAAGCTTAAAGGAGGTGATTGTTGGCCAAAAGTGTCCCATTACTTGGTATATTTCCAGTGGTGGTGTGGGAGGTGGGGAGCGCCATTTCATTATATATCATGTAAATACGATGATAGACTCTGCCGAATTGAAAAGAAGTTGAATGCAGGAAGGGAGGAGGCTCGGAACACGATGGGCATGCTCTTTTTGAGGTAATGTGTTGGTCGCTCAGCTGGCAGGGCACTTTCACCAAGTTGATGCATGTGTGGAGCCAGGGCTATATGGAGCAAATGATTGACCAGCTGAAGATACTGTCCCTACTGCTTGGGCCAGTCCAGGATGGGCATCCTGTATAATCATAGAATCATAGAATCCCTAAGTGTGGAAGCAGGCCGTTTGGCCCATTAGGTCTATACTGACCCTCTGAAGAGCAACACACCCAGATCCACCTCCCCACTCTATCCCTGTAACCCCGCATTTCCCATGGCTAATCCAACAGGCCTGCACATCCCTGGACATGACAGGGCAATTTAGCATGGCCAATCCATGTTAACCTGCGCACCTTTGGATACTGTCAATACAATGTGGAGCTGGAGGAACACAGTTGGTCATGCAGCATCAGAGGAGCTAGGAAAGTCAACATTTTGGGTTTACACCCTTCACCAGGACTCTTTGGACAGTATAGTCCGAACAGAGTGTGCCACGGTATCCTGCCTGTGCTGCACTCTGCACAACTGGGAGGATGAAGGGAGCTTGGAAATAAATGGGGGGGAAATGGGGCTGGGGGAAGGTAGGTGAGATGGTGATTGGTGACAGATGGAAGCAGGTTAGGAGGTTTGTGGGGATTGGTCAGTGCGAAGGGTGGGATGGATACGTGGGAGAGAAGGTGGACAGGTTGTGTCAGGTCAAGGAGACGGGGACGAGAGGGAGGGTTGGTCATGGGATGAGGCCGAGGGTGGGAAGATTTTAAAACTGGTGGATTCAATGTTGAGGCCATTGGGCTGTAAGCTCCTGAGGTGGAATATGAGATGCTGCTCCTCCAGTTTGCGGGTGGCATTGCTGTGACACTGGAGGAAGTCCAGGATGGACATGTCATCCAGGGAGTGGGAGGGGGAGTTAAAATGATTAGTGACTAGAAGGTGGTGTTGATTATAGTGTACAGGGCACAGATGCTCCATGAATCAATCACTGAGTCTGCGCTTAGTCTCATCGATGTAGAGGGGACCACATCGAGAGCAACGGATACAGTAGACCAGGTTGGAAGATATACAAGTGAACCCCTGGCAGATATGGAAAGTTTGTCTTGGGCCTTGGATGTAGGTGAGAAGGGAGGTGTAGGGGCAGGTGAAGCACCTCCTGCTGTTGCAGGGAAAGGTGCTGGGTGTGGTGGGGTTGGTGGGGAGTGCAGACCAGAGTGAGCGTTCTCTATAAAAGGCAAATAGTGGTGGGGGGAGGGAAATATCTCTTTGGTGGTGGGGTCAAATTGCAGATGGCGGGAGTGGCGGAGGATGATATGCTGGATGTGGGGGTTGGTGGGGTGGTATGTGAGGGCTGGGGGGACTCTGTCCCTAATTTTATTGGGGAGAGGGGCTTTGAGGGCAGACGTGCGGGGAAATGCAAGAGATGCGGCTGAGGGCATTATGAATCAATGAAGGCAGGAAGTTGCGGTCCTTGAAATAGGAGGACATCTGGGATATCCAGGAACGGAACGCTCCATCTTGGGAGCAAGATGCGATGGAGGTGGAGGAATTGGGAGTAAGGGATTGCACCATATCATGGACTTCTAATCGTCATTGGTCATCATGCAGCATTTAGGTTGCATATGAGGGTGAACTGCAGCCTCTCTTGGTTTTGCTTGTGTTCATGTTCTCCTGCTGGACCCCACGGGTCTCCAGTGGGTAATGGGGATAGAGTAACAGTGATTCAGAGAGGGATTTTAGACAGGACATAACAAATGACAGGTAAAATGTGAGGCCTGGTGATTTAACAGTGACTATAGTGAGAGGGTGGTGTTGTTTCTGTGAGGGAGTGTCAGCCATGTACCGTTGGCTTTGTAGCCACTGTGCCATTATGTTGCCAGTGAGGGGCAACGTAGGATTGACAACGCTTGCCAGAGTGCGCAGCGGTCTTTCAAACGTTGTGGGGCACTCCATGGGATGTTAATGTTTCAGCGGATATCCAGTGAGTGGTAAGTTGATCTGGGAATGGTGAATGGTAAGAAGATGCAGAAAGTAGATGTGAGAGACACCATAAGAGTAGGATAGGTAGTTAATGAGGCATGTTTGGTAAGATATATCGGGAAATTACGTTAGACCTTGTGGCAAAAGGCCCTCCAAAAACCTCATGCAATTTGCATTCATCCAAAATAAATGTTAAGATTCAGCCTTATACTGCCGACTCCTGTTCTTAATGTGACAGTTATTTTTATGTGTGAACTGTTGCAAGAAAGGAAAGGATAAGAAGCAAGTAATTGGTGTTTCTTTCCTAACACTAAGGAACATTTGGAATAGAAATGGACCAAGCTTAGATTGCGTGGACTGAGTGAAGACGTGTCCATTTACTAATAAGATCAGAACAAGAGTTCAGGTGTGGAATGAACTTCCTGAGGAAGTGGTGGATGTGGGCACAATTACAATGTTAAAAGATATTTGGATAAGTATGTGAATAGGACAGGTTTGGAGGGTTATGGGTCAGAATCAGGCAAGTGGACTAGTTTCGTTTGTGATTATGTTCGGCATGGACTGGTTGGACCAAAGGGTCTGTTTCTGCGGTGTTTAACTCTGTGACTCTATAACAACGGTCAATTAATCTAAGATTGTTACGAATAAATCCAAAAATGATTCAGATGAAACTTCTTGACATAGAGGATGGTTGGGATGTGGAACTTGCTACCTATGGAGTAGCTGAGGGGGCTAAATAGAAAAAGAGAGAGAGAGAGACGGAGAGAGAGTGTGGAGGAGGCTTGAGTAGATAATGATTAAATTGGATCTGCTGGTCAACTTCATTACAGAAAGGATGTAATTGTACATGAGAGTTTACAAAAGAGATTTACGAGAATGTTGCCAGGACTGAAAAAATTGCAGCTATGGGGAAATATTGAATAGGTTAGAGTTGTTCCCATGGAAACAGAGGAGGCAAAGGAGAGATTTGACTGCGATGTACAAAATTATGAGGAACCTTCATTGACTGAATGTAAAGGACATATTTCCTTTAACAGATGGAACATTGACCGGGAAGAATAAATTTAATGTGATTGGAAGAACCATCAGAGGGATTATGGGGAAAGGCATTTTCACCCAGAAGTTGATAGGGATCTGAAATCTCTTTTTGAGAGGGTAGTAGAGGCTGAAATCCTCAATTCATTTAAAAGGTGTCTGGACATGGGGTTGTTTGGGCTTGATGAGCTCACAGCAATATAAGTTACTGCTTATGATAAAAGTTATTGCCTCCTTCCTCCCTAAGTGTGAGAAGCTACATCTTCTGTTTGGTCTAGTGTGAGAGAGGAGAAACATCTCATGGTCTAACTAAAGGAATCCCTTGTAGTTAAGCTGGTTTTTTGCATTTTAACGACAGGCTACATTGATAAGAGAGACATTGTTACAGAGACATCAAAGAGGACCTGGCTGTCAGGACTCCCTCCTTTGAGGTTCTGCCCACAAATCTAGGTAATATTATTGTAATGAGTGAAGATTCTGGCACTCCTCAGCATTAACCCTATCAGACACCAATGTAGACCTTAGGTTCTGTAACCTGCAGGATCACAGGCCAAATGCTAGAGAGGGGGATTGGGCTGGATGGATCATTTCTCAGTTATAGAGAGAGACTCTAAAGGTTAGGACTCTTTTCACTGGAGCTTAGGTCGTAACAGGCTAACCTTATAGAGGTTTATAAAATCATGAGGGGCATAGAAAGGGAGAATAGCCAATGTCTTTTCCCCAGGGTGGGGGATTCCATAACTAGAGGGATCAGGTTTAAGGTGAGAGGGGAAAAATTTAAAACGGACCTAAGGGGCAACTTTTTCACAGTTGGAATGAAATGCCTGAGGAAGTGGTAGATGCAGGCACAGTTACAACAAATAAAAGACATTTGGAGAGGTAGATGGATAGGAAAGGTTTGGAGGGATATGGGCCAGATGCAGGCAAGTGGGATATGTTAGTTTGGGAAACTTGGTTAGCATGGATGATTTGAACAGAAGGGTCTTTTTCAGTTCTGTATGGCTCCATGACTCTCCTGCAGATACGATGGACCAGTTGCTGTAACCACTCAAGCTTGTTCTGCTGTTGACTGACCAGCAGCAAAATTCCATTTTCTCTTGGCTCCAGATTCCTCGATATCCTTATCCAACATGAATCTATTTCTATCTTGAAAGCTTCATTGCCCTTTTTTTGGGGGGGGCATGGGGAGAGAATTCCATCATCTTTTCTGTAAGATTATGCAACAATTCAGATAAGTGTCTTTTCCCTTTAGAATTGCTCAAAGAGAGGCCGATATTGCAAAACCTTCATTGGTAATTGATGTTTGTCATTCCATCTTGTATCATTAGGAATGTTATCAATCCTTATTGATAGGTTTCTGCAGATCACCTCAATCAGGAATTGCTTGAAGTGCATCAATAAATATCCACACAAACAACATCTGCCAATTAGGTTTCACCAGGTAGTTTTCATGATTTGTGACGCTGTGTAAATCTAAGCAGACATTACTAGTTCACAAGTAATGTTTTAGCAAATAGTTTATTGACTAGTTTTCTAATTGTGCGGAGAAATTCTGCTGATCTTATCAATGAAACAGGCAGTAGACTTTTAAACTTTTCCAAATGGATAATTTTTTTTTTAGTGAGTTTGATTGAAGGATAATATTCCCCCAGGCCACTGGGGAGAACAGCACTGCTCTTTTTTGAAAAAGCGCAGTGAAATATTTTACATTTATGGGGTTTTGTGGGAGGCTTGTTGTGTGTGTGTGTGTGTGTGTGTGTCTGTGTGTCTGTTTTAACATCTCAGCTGAAAGATGGTATATCTGACAATGCAGTACTCCCTTAGTAGCTGCACTGACAATAGCAGCCTAATGCAGATGTTAAAAATAAAATTTGATTTGAACATATCCAGAGAGATCTTCCCAAGTTAATATCCAGGAGTGTTGAACTGCTGGACACTGTGAATGAAGGCAAACTATTTTGATTTTGATTTGATTTATTGCAGCCACATGTACCCGAGTACAGTGAAAAGCTTTGTTTTGTGAGCATTACAGGCAGATCATAGCAAACAAAGACATACAGATCATAGGGTGCTTAGGTAGAGCAAGGCTTACAGGGGTAAAGCTGTGACAGAGGTGCACAAGAGCAAGATCAACATTATTTGAAATTAGAGAGGTCCATTCATGAGTCTAACAACAGCAGGGAAGAAGCTGTTCTTGAACCTCTTGGTGCATGTGTTCAAGTTTCTATCCTCAGCCTAATGGAAGAGGTTGGAAGAGAGCATTACCGGGTGGGAGGGGTCTTTGATGATGTTGGCAGCTTTTCTATGGACAATGAGAAGTGTAAATGGAGGCTAATGCTTGGGAGGCTGGCTTCTCTGATGGTCTGGGTTGTGTTAACATTTTTTCTGTATTTAGGATCAGATTCTGTCTAATTCCCATTGGAACCTACCTACTGCTCAATGCAATCAGCATATTAATGTGTGCAAAGAAGCAGACAATTATTAAGTTTTCTACCATTAACGTTACATAGCTATTGTCAATGAGTGTGAAAACCTTAGTGCAGAATTATTTTCCTTTGAGTTCTAGTTTTATTGAAATTAAGTCAACATTGTCACAGCATGAAATAATGTTGGGGAAGAATTTTCTTTATGCTCAGAAATTTAGTGAGATTAATTTTCTCCAGCTTTTTCCACTGTGCAAGTTGATTAAGTGACATAGAGTTGGATATTACAATGTGCAATATTATTGGCAGAATCCTTCACATTTTCACAAAATTCTGCTGTGTACTAATTTACGTGTGGCATTAAATTATTTTTTTACAAATCAAGTACTGTCACTAAAGAAAAAGAATTGTGGTTTCACAGTATCTTTAATCACTTCAGACCACCACAAGATATTTTACAACCTAATGTAGTCACTGTTGTAGTAGAATCATTGAGTTGAACAGCATTGAAACAGACCCTTCGGTCCAACTCATCCATGCCGACCAGATATCCTAAATTAATCTAGTCCCATTTGCCAGCATTTGGCCCATATCCCTCTCAAGCCTTCCTATATATGTACCCATCCAGATGCCTTTTAAATGTTGTAATTGTACCAGCCTCGTCCACTTCCTCTGGCCACACATTCCACAAACGGACTACCTTCTGCGTGAGAATGTTGCCCTGCAATCCCTTTTAAATATTTCCCCTCTCACCTTAAACCTATAGCCTCCAGTTTTGGACTCCCCATCCTGGGAGAAAGACCTTGTCTATTCACCCTATCCACGCTCCTTGTGATTTTATAACCCTCTATAATGTCATGGTCAGCCTCCGACACTCCAGGGAAAATAACCCCAGCCTGTTCAGCCTCTCCCCATAGCTCAAACCCTCCAACCCTGGCAACATCCATGTAAATCTTTTCTGAACCCTTTCAAGCATACTAACATCTTTTCTATAGCAGGGAGATCAGAATTGACCACAATATTCTAAAAGTGGCCTAACCAATGTCCTGTACAGCCTCGACATGACATTCCAACTCCTATACTCAATGCATTGACCAATAAAGGTAAGTGTACCAAACGCCCTCTTCGCTATCCTGTCTACCTACAACTTCATCTTTGGAGAGCTATGAATCTGAACTCCAATGGTAGAATTGCGACAGACACATTGCAAATGACTGAGGCAGTTCAGCATGGGCCATGAATACTGGCCTTTGCCTGGGTGTCCACACCTCTGAATGAATTGAGGGAAGCAAAACCGCACAAAATGAATGATCAGATCATCTGCTTTAGGTGCTGTTTGAAGGAAAAGTATTGGCCAAGGATGGAGAAAACTTCTCTGCTCTTCAAAGTTGGCCATGGGATTGTTCACATCCAGCTGAAAGCGCAGGAAAGACCTTGGCTGAACATCACATCTAATAGACAGCACTTGCTGCTTCCCTCGGCACTGCACCATGAGCCCAGCCTGTCTCATGTACTCAGCTCTTTAGAGGACAGATTGAACTTACAACCCTCTGGCTCAGGGGCAGGTAGTGCCACCGAGGCCAGGCTGATTCTTCGAAATATTTAAGATTCCTGCATGTCCCAGTTGGAAATCCCCATCAACAACTTCTGGCCTACAACGAAAACATAGTAGCACCCTTAATTAACTGCCTTCAAACACAACATGTCACAAACTAATCTTTATTGGCATTTTATAGGGTTCAATACTGCATCCCATAGTGAGAGACAGCACAAGTAACCAATAAGGTTTGTGAATGTTGCATGGAAATAGTCCGTAGAATTTCGAAAGCAAACACTTCAAGCAATGGGTTCATAGCTCTAGAGCACCTGACCGTAATGCAGGATATGTATTGACTGCTGCAGACTGAACTGAAGACCAAACCAATCAATATATAGAATCCTGCCTTCTTTATAATAGAATGCTGCTGGCTTCTCCTCTGTGGAGTGTCTTTGGTGACAGTTTAATGAAGAACAGTTGGCGTGTGGGCAGTACAAAATGTTGCTATGATACGAGAGAGTAAAAAAATATTCATTGCACTTTGCAAATCACGGGGATAATGCAATCCTGACTTCAACAGCCTTTTTTTTGGATCCAGCAATGAGGAATTTATTGCCTTAATTGATTGTTCTTGTAAGAGATCTGGCAATAATGAAGCCCATTTTTCCTCACAGGAGGTCACACTCACAAGCACCCCCGTTTACAATGGGAAGATTGTTTGCCAATGATCGTCTTTATCGAATGGAAGGAAATGAGGTGAATATGGAGCATGTCAGGCTTGGCACAATCATATGACAATTAGAGCTGAGAAAGTCCATTCAGCCCATCATAAGTCATCTATTCAGAGAGGTCCTAAAATCCTCAGTTACACCATATCTGGCAAACTCAGAGTACTCAGAATGGACGGCATGGTGGCTCATAGCACCAGGGACCCAGGTTTGATTCCACCTGTCTGTGTGGAGTTTGCACATTCTCTCCATGTCTGATACCACCGCTCTCACTAACACCTGAAGAAGGAGTGAGGCTCAGAAAGCTTGTGTTTACAAATAAACCTGTTGGACTATAACCTGATGTCGTGTGATTTCTGTTTAACACAACTGCTCATTGAAAACACGGAAGTCAGAAATCACATGACACCAGGTTATAGGTCAACAGGCTTATTTGAAAATGCAAGCTTTTGGTGCACTGCTGCTTCATCAGGTGAAGTGGAGGGAAGCTTCTGATTTCAAATAAACCTGTTGGACTATAACCTGGTGCCATGCAACTTCTGACCATGCCCACCCCAGTCCAACACCTGCACCTCCACATCAGGAAAATGAGGAAGAGGAGCTTGTTATGCCATGACAATGCAATCAACAAATGCAATGATTGTTGAGATGGTCTGCATACAGGGAGGTGATGACCTAGTGGTATTATTGCTAGACTATTAACCTAGAGACCCAGCTAATGCTCTGAGGAAGTAGGAACTGCAGATGCTGGAGAATCCGAGACTACAAGGTGCAGGGCTGGATGAACACAGCAGGCCAAGCAGCATCATAGGAGCAGAGAGGCTAACGTTTCGGGCCTAGACCCTT
>NC_063356.1:8205196-8223169 GCF_021869965.1 Rhincodon typus | reverse complement strand
AAGGGTCTAGGCCCGAAACGTTAGCCTCTCTGCTCCTATGATGCTGCTTGGCCTGCTGTGTTCATCCAGCCCTGCACCTTGTTGTCTCTAATGCTCTGAGGATCTGGTTTCAAATCCTGCCATGATAGATAATGGAATTTGAATTCAACAAAAGCTTTGAACTGAAAATCAAATGATAATTATGAAACTATCATCAATTACTGGGGGGAAAGTCCATCTGAAAGGAAGGATATCTGTCTGTCCTACACATAACTGTAGATTCACAGCAATATGTTTGACTCTTATTTGCTGTCTAGGCACCTGGACAAGGCACCATCAAGTTGTGCCATCTGCTGATTATCCACACATCATTGGGATTAAAGATTGTTCAACCAATGGGGGAAGTAGTGAATAGTGTTTTGCATCCTGTCCTATCTCCTGTTATAGTATCCACGAGCTTGCAATGTGGCCAACTATAGGTAATGTTCCAATCTGCTGTAGGCATGTGGGTGACAGCTATTGGGGCACAATGACTCTTGTTTAGCTTGACCACCCTGAGGTTGGTGAGATGCCAACATTGGCTCAATGGGTAATGCTCTCATTTGTGAGTCAGAAGGATATAGGTTCAAGTTCCACACCAATAACTTGAGCGCAAAATCTAGGATGGCACATTATGTAGTAGTGAGAGAGCGCTACAGTATTGGAAGTAGTCCTTTTGGATGAGAAACTAAATTGATGCTCTGTTTGCTTTCTCAGTGTAGTGATTGTAATGGTGGACCTCATACAATATCAGTTCCCTGATTGGGGCTGTTAATCTGGTCCAATCAGGGAGCCCTGTCTGACAGATAAAAACTGGAGTGTCAGGGGTTCTGTTCACTTTAGGAGGAAGCTGGATCGGTGTCATGCACTATGTATGTGTAAATAAAGGGTGACTTGGTGATGGGATACCAGCCTTTGTGGAGTTATGTCTCTCAGGTAGATGCAAAAGACCCGATGATGTTGTTTTGGTTGTCCAAGGCAATTTTTTTTCCTGAAGACGGGTCCTGACCTGAAATGTCAACTTTTCTGCTCCTCTGATGCTGCCTGGCCTGCTGTTCCCCCAGCTCCACACTATTATCACTACCACATAGAGAGTTATTTTAATATTAACGATTCTTAATTTTCTTTTCACTTCTGCTCTTGTTCCAAGCACCTCTGAGGAATTTTTATTGGAAAATGACTAGTGTCAGGGATGATGTCAGGACAGAAAAAAACATGATTAGTACGTAGAGGCTCACAGAAATATTAGTGTTAGTACAAAATAAATGGTCCAAGAATAGCGGAATTATTCAATTTATTATGAAGGGATGGGCCGGTGTTATAGTTAAAAAGATTTAAACAGAGGACATAGCTAAGGAAAAGGCACTGTGTATAACAGTAACAGTGTGGCATCTGCAAATAACAGGGAGCTTGGATGGACTCTCAAAGTCTGGAGAACCTTCTGAGAGAGGATGTGGTATGGCCCATTTACTGAGTGGGGTGAGACTATTTCACTTTTGAATTCAGTGAGAGAATTCAAGACCTGCATGAGAGATAATTCATTGCTCCGTCCTTCTTTGCAACTCCTCTCATCAAAGTGTGTCAAGTGAAAACCCACAGAAAGTTATCTTTACTACTCGAGGAGGATTTAGAATCTACCCCACTGCCTCCAGCAAAGGCGATATAGCCAGCTATAACTGTTCGAGGAAGATACCCCAGAGCCAGCCCCCTGTGTGTTCACAATAACTTCAGACACAGAACACCATTTGGGAGAATCGTGAGTGGGTGAGTACTAGTTTCTTTGGATGGATAGATGCATCTCTTTGCACAGTTTAAACTGTTCGTTAATGATCTTTGCATCTTTGAGTAAGTTTATTTTTGGTACTAAATCAGTCACTTGTTGACTATAGAAATCTAGCTGAATGTCACAGTGAGGCATAGGAGATAAAAAAGGAATCTAATGTGTGCTAACACAGAGCTGTAACAATGATAAAGTAAAACAAAAAAATGCGGATGCTGGAAATCTGAAACAATGACGTAAATTGCTCTAGAAACTTAGCAGGTCTGGCAGAATCTGTGGAGAGAGGAACAGATTTAGTGTTTTGATCCTCCTTCAGATGTGATCCAAGGAAGCTTCACTGGACTTGAAATATTAACTCTGCTTTCTTTCCACAGAGGAGGTGATGGTTTAGCAGAGTTATCATTGGACTGTTAATCCAGAGACCCAGATAATATTCTGGGGACTCTGGTTCAAATCCTGCCACGGCAGATGGTGGAATTTGAATTCAATAAAATATTGGGGATTATGAATCCATTGTTGACTGTCAGAAAAGTCCATCTGGTTCACTAATGTGCTTTAGAGAAGGAAGTTGCGTGGTCTGGCCTACATGTGACTCCAGACCCACAGCAATGTGGTTGACTCTTAAGTGCCTTTTGGGCAATTAGGGATGGACAATAAATGCTGCCTAGCCAGTGATACCATCATCTTGTGAATGTGTTAAGATAAAAAAAGATGCTGAGCTTCCCTAATACATTCGGTTTTTGTTTTCTAACACAACAATGATAAACAATCAATAAACTCAATGTATTAATGCAAGAAAAGAAATACGTTGATGGTAAAAGCTGAAATCCGAGTAAAACATAAGGAGACCCTGCTGGATAGCGGCACTGAGGAATATCGAAATGAAATGGGGAGGCAAAGGCCTAGTTGAATTATCACTGGACTGTTAATCCAAAGACCGAGGTAATTTCCTGGGGACCTGGTTTGAATCCTAACGTGGCAGATGGTGGAATTTGAATTCAATAAAATCTGGAATTAAAAGTATAATGACAACCATGAAACCATGTCGATTGTTGGAAAAACCCATTTGGTTCACTCATGTCCATTAGGGAAGGAAATTGCCATCCTTATCTGGTCTGGACTACATGCAACTCCAGACCCACAGCCACATGGCTGACTCTTAATTGCCCTCGAGGGTGGGCAATAAATACTGCCAAGCTGGTGATGCCCTCGTCCTGTGAATAAATTTGAAAAAGTTGGCTACTGAGAAGCCTCCAAGCCACTGTGCTCTCTACCACATGGAAGGACATGGGCAGCAGATACATGGGAACACCACCATCTGCAAGTTCCCCTCCAGGCCACTCACCATTCTGACTTGGAAATATATCATTGTTCCTTCATTGTTGCTGGGTCAAAATCCTGGAACTGCCACCTGGTGTGTGTCCCTATCCCTTACAGACAGCAGCAACTCAAGAAGGTAGCTCACCACCATCTTCTCCAGGATGTTGAAGGATTGGCAAGAAATGCCTGTTCTTTCATTCAATTAGATTAAGATCAATTTGTCTCATGGCTTTGTATACCAGATTTGTTTCCATAACCCTTGTCTTGCAAAATACTTATTTGTTTCAGTGTTAAAATTTTCACATAACACCCCATCCTCAACTCTTGGGGGCTTCAGAGATTTCCAGGTTTCTGCTACCGTTTGCATCGACAGGTGCCTCTTGGAATCAACATCTAAAGTCTCTGTTCTAATTTTAGTTTTTTTGTACTCCTGCAGCATCAGAGATACAGGATCATGGACATATGGGAAGGTGATGTAACAAGCGTCATTGTATTTGTGACTTTGTTTGGAAAATTGGCTATTGAAGATTCTTTCACAGAGGCAATTAAAAAAGGAACAATTTCCCAGAACATCTGATGACATACTCGAGAAATTGACACAGTGAGTGCTTATGAAATACGAAATGCATAGCAATTTAGTTCTCCAGTTACATTTGCTCAGCCAGTCACCATTATCAAAATAACAAATCGGCAGGAAATTTCCACATTCTCCCATACGGAAATATACCTTTTAATCTTTGCAGTAAACTCTGCTGCTCTGCAGAAGAGCTAATATTGAATAATGTGTACAAGCTGATCTAAGGAAGCAGAAAGTGACAGGCTTACATATTATGGGTAGCTCCTGTAGGGGTGAATACATCTTTCCTGCTCCATTACAGTCAAATCTGTCCCCATTATGCATTAGATCATAAAGGACTTACTTTTCGTGATTCCTTTACAGGAAGTGAGCATCACTGGCTGAGTCAGCATTTCTAGCTAATCCTTCATTACCTTGGAGAAGGTGGTAGTCAGCTGCCTTCTTGAACTGTTGCGGTATAGGGACACCCATAATGGGTGGCAGTTCCAGGATTTTGACCCAGCAACAGTGAAGGAACAGTGATAAATTTCCAAGTCAGGATAATGAGTGGCTTGGAGGGGAAGTGGTGTTTGGTGGTGGTGTTTCCATGTATCTGCTGCCCTTGGCCTTCCAGATGGTAGAGAGCGTTGTGGTTTGGAGGGTGCTGATGGAGGAACCTTGTTGACACACTGCAGTGCATCAAGCAGATGGTACACACTGCTGCTACTGTGCATCCTCACTCTTTCTGGTGTCACATTTGCTCCGTCTCTCTGCCAGGGGCTAGAGTCCATTGGGGAGTTTTCCAGCACCTGTAATAAATCCTCACGTAGGAAGAGAGTTGACTTCACTACAACCAAGTCCTGGATGGAAATCTCACCTTGACCAAACCCATCACCAGTGTCAATTTCACCCCGTGGGGAAGACCTAGATCCAATTCTCAAAATCAGAAATGTAGAACAGAATATTACAGCATAGAATAAGGCCGTTTGGCCCATCATTCCTGTGCTGACATTTTAGTGAACTCTCCAATCAGTCTTGCAGCCCTATCGTATAGCAAAGCTGTGCAATTTCCACCTCGAACCATCCATCCAATTTTCATGTATCTAGGGCCTTTTAAAATCTCCCACACAAGCAGATCAGCCATGATACTACCCAAGTTGGTGCCTAGGCTGAAGGGATCAAAAGGCCACCCTCTGCTTTTAATTCATGTATTTGTATGAATTGCCACACCAGCCTTTCAGCAGCACATTCTAGATCATAACAATCCGCTTAAGAGGAAAAAAAAAATCTTTAAATCTCTCCTCTGCTATTTTTATGTACTGAGCCTATATCTCTGAAAGTGACAGGACAGGTTAATAGAGTAGTTAGAGTTACAGAAACACTACAGCATGGAAGTAGGCCATTCAGCCAATCAATCAAAGATGAATCTCCTTCCTAACTGATTAAAGATTTAACAGCAGGGAGTCAACCAGCCAATTTAGGTTTACTAAATACATTCACATCAGTTGTATGATCCTTTGATCTTTTAATTATAAATTCTGTGTCTTCATACCTCCCCTCTGACTACAGCTGAGGAAGGAGGAATGCTCCGAAAACTAATGTTTTCAAATAAACCTGTTGGACTATAACCTGCTGTCGTGTGATTTTTGACCTTGTGCACAAGTCTGATGAGAGATCATGGACCTGAAATCTTTAGTTTTCTCTCCAGGGATTATGCCAGGGCTGCTGAGGATATCTGACATGTAATGTATTTCTGGTGGAGACTGGTACAATTACAACATTTGAAAGGCATCCGGATTGGGTGAATGAATAGGAAAGGTTTAGAGGGTTTAGCCCAAATGCTGGCAAATGAGACTGGACTAATTCAGGATATCTGCTCAGCAGGGAAGACTTGGGCTAAAGGTTCTGTGTCCATGCTATACATCTCTCTGACTCTATTTGAGATAGTGGAACTAGTTCCTTGGCAATATGCGCTTTGAGTGAAAGAACCCTTTGGAACAATGAGTGAATTGTCTTAATTCCAAACTTTTTTTTTATTATCTCCTCCTGATGACAGAATCTCAGAATTGTTATGATACCAATCCCCTGCATTTTCCCCATGTTCTGAACACCATTTCTATCCCAAATAATCATCCAATTTCCTTTAATGTACTCAATTACTCTGCCTGTAATGCATTTCCAGGCCATGCATTCCATACCCTAACTGCTCACTGTGTGAAAACAATTTTTTTTTTCTCACATCACTCTTGCTTCATTTGCACATCACTAAAAATCTACGCCCTCTCCATTTCTCCTTTACAAAAATTTTGTCTCTATCCACTCTGTGCAGCACAGTTTCTCCCTATCTACTCTAACCACAAGAGAATTTTGATAGAGTTTTGCTGCGCCTCTTCAGAAAGGGCAAATTGAAGTTAATGACTGAAAATCTATCCAATCATTATTTATTGACCTGTTGTCTTCCTTGAATGAGAATTTCTTTGGCTACAGGAACCACCCATGTATTGTCTTTCAATCTACCTTATTAACCTTCAGTTCCATTTCCTGACCAGACATTTGCCCAGCTCTTCTTCGTCAATAAATATGGTCTTGCTTGAAAGCCCATTCCTGATTTCTGCAGCCAGCTCCTAATTCCTGAAATAGATAGCACAGGAATTTGAAGGAGTAATTTTATGAAAGATTAGCTAGACACACTTTGTTCCCTGATATCATCTCCCTAGATCTCTGTGGCATATCATCTGCTTGTTTTGTAACCATGGCAACTCCTTGAACCTTAGAGGTTTTCCTTTTATTAAGTTACAAGTGTTTAACTTGTCTTCTCATCTTTTTAACAAAGTGCCTTGGCTGTACATGCATTGTATTGGGTTTCCCAGAACTTCCAGAGACAAGGTAATGTTTCCAATAATTCAGTATTCACCTAGGTAACCAGAGTAGTTAAGGAAAGGCCTAAATCTTTTGAGAGCATAATTGTTATTTTTGTTAAATGTTGAGTCTGTGAGAAGGTTGGATAAGACACAATGAGCACAGAGGTTACGGAAGTATGTTTCTAGTCACAGAAGACAAGCTGTGAGAGTTGTGAATGAGGCACATGCTAGAACAGAACAAGCCATAATAAAGATTTCACATGATCAGAACGACTGGCATAATCTTTTCAGTGACCTACTCTTTTCTGAGTTAAAACAAAAATCCCATCGACTCTGATAGGAAGTTAAGTAGTCTAATACATTCTCCCCTCCTGGGTCTGATTGAAAGAACCTTAATTCGGATGGTAGAGTTAGAAAATAGTGTTATAGAAGGAGCGCATTATAGGAACACACTGATCATCGGCATTTTTTTCTGAAGGCCATAATCTCAAACAAGTGTCATGTTTCATGGGTTGGGGAAGGCGAGTTGCAGGGAGGAGTGGGAAGAGATAGAACATTTTATTTTCTCTTAGAGGGTCGTGAGTCTTTGTAACTCTCTTCCCCAGACATACAGGATGTGGAATTGTTCAATATTTTTAAAGTGGAGTTAGACAGATTCTTGATTAACGAGGGAGTTGATGGTTATTGAGTGTAAGCAGGAATGTGGAGCTGTTACAATCTTATTGAATAGTGAATCTGGCTAGAGGAGCTGAGTGGTCTACTACTAATCCTAATTTGTATGTTCTTGGGGACACCCTCGGAGACATGGCAACCCACTGCACTGTGGAATGATAATGTGTAGAACAAGTAGTGTGGTGTAAAGGGTTAACTATGCCAATACTAAAACCAGAGCTACTGAGCATTAAGGCCTATGTCATAAGGATGTCAGATCACACAGGCAGAGACCTGATGGAAGAAGGCTTTAATGAATGCTTGCGTGTAGACAGCAATAGTTTGCATTAGCCTGGTATTCACCTCATATATGGAAATACAAACATGTGAAACAGAAGTGGCCAATTTGGCCCCTCAGATCTGCTCCACCATTCAGGAAGATCATGACTGATCTGTCTGTGTTTCCAATTCCACATTCCCATCTAACTTTGATTAATTTTGATTCTCCTTCCTAATCTATCCACCTTTAAAAACATTCAATGTCCACACCTCCATCAACTAGTCTACTGCATTCTCTGCTCACAGTGTGGTCTCCTCTACGTTCTGCTTACAAAAAAGATCCTGAGCTTCCAGTTGTCTGCCACTTAAATACATTACCCTGTTCCTTGGCCAACATCCCTCTCTCAGGCTTGCTGCAGTGTTCCAATGAAGCTCAGCAGAAGCTGGAAGAAAAGCACCTCATTTTCCATTTGGGGACCCTGCAGCCCTCAGGACTCAATATCGAGTTCAATAATTTTAGTGCCTGAACTTCCCCATGGCCTAGCCCTCTATCCCGTACACCAGGCCTTGTTATCACATAGCCTGCCATTACACGCTACCTATTTTTAGGCACTAACTGTCCCCAATAACAGCTATTCACCCTCCTAGCCAAATTGTTATCAACTCCCTTGTCTATGCAACTGTCCTTCTCTCTCTTTGGGCTCTATCCTTATCTATTGTTTACTTCTTATCCCTTCACACCCCCACCCTATCGTCTGTATATAAACTGACATTTTCCTAGCTACCATCGGTTCTGGGGAAGGGTCACTGGACCTGAAACGTTAACTTTGATTTCTCTTCACAGATCCTACCAGATCTGTTGAGCTTTTCCAGCAACTTCTGTTTTTGTTTCTGATTTACAGCATCCGCAGTTCTTTTGGTTTTTATAAGGCATTTCATCCTTACTTTTATGTTCAGTTCAGTAAATGCCTCAAGCCATTGGAAGATCCTGAGAGTATTTCCTCCACGTGGTCTGCACCATGATGACCTATAGACATCATTTCCTCCTCTTGAAGAGCTCTTGACTTCAATGTTGTCATGATTAACTTAGCAAGTGGAGAATGTGGAGCTCCCCTCTCTCTACCATCAATAAACACTCCCACGCAACGCCCCAGTAAAATGAAATCCTTCTAATTTAGTTCTATCATTCTGTTTTAAAATGACCTGGTCATGATGTAGGGCGGTGAGGGGTTCTGTGAAAACTGCATAGTCAAACTGTCATCACATCACATGACATAACATGCTGTACACCTGGCCATATGGAATTGTCTCTGTTGTGAAGATGCTATGGCTTTAAGAGGTGTATTTTTTCCTGCTTTTTTTGAAGGGAGGTTTTAAGGCAGATATGTGAACAGTCTACACAGAGCTATTAGAGTAAACAGTTTGTAAGGCCTTGCATTTTTCCTAAGTAGGAACAATAGAAGCAGCCTGAATGGGTGCGGCCAGCTCCCAGAGAATTAGGATTTTTAGGGTTTTTTTTGTTTTAGCTTTTAGCAGTTGTTGCTGGGGTCTCAGCAGGGTTTGGAGACTGCAGTACATCTCTCCCTGCTACACTCTCTCAGAGCTTTCTCTTGGTGTCTTCTTGCTGCTGGAGTTACATGTGAGATAATCTGTTTTTCTGAATTTTCTTTTGTCAAGGATGTGGTTATAGGGATGTTACTATATTGGAACTGTTAATTAGTAATAGATATTGCTTCTCTTATTTTGTTAAGCATTTCCATAGAGTTAACGCCAAGCTAACATTTTCTTTATTTTTTCTTTTGTTGTGTTTTACCTATAGCATATGAACAAAGTGTGTTTTGCTAAGCATCAAGTAGTTTGACCAATTGAATTGCATCTGGAACACAAGCCCTTATACTTACCTTTAAAACAAGGAAAAAGTTGGGGTCTAGGCCATCTTCTTAATATATTTTGAGGGAATCTGGTCTGGTCTGTAACACCCCTGTCTCCCATTCTACCAGTTGGCACCTGTTAATGGGTTTTGCTGAAGACCACAGTCCATTGTCAACCTCAAGCCAACCTGCACCATGTGCCGCATTGTATATGTATCAAACAATCAGCCATGTCTCAAACAGTAAGGGGAGTAGACCTCAATCAGTTTCAGGGAGACGGTCTTTAGGCAGGGTGTCCTAACACAGTTCATCAACGGCAGCCTCTTATTTCAGTCCAGGGGCCTGGACACAGTCAGCTAGCAATTGGGGTGGTCAGGATTAGTACCTCTTAGGCCCAGGGAGTGGGCTACAGTCAGCCTTGTGGGTCCAGAGCAATCCATCCAGGAGTTACAGAAAGATTGCCAGGGAGCTGTCTGCCACATCTGGAGCGAATGTCTACCTGTACAGGGCAGCTGCAAAGTGCCAGCGGATCACAAGGTGTGCAATGGCCTTTTAACTATGGCGCCAGTGCCAGGAATGCCAGCAGTGTTGAGTAATTTGCTGCCAGTGGGAGCATGGGCTAGCATCAGATGAGAGGGGCACCTTAGAGGCATGGTAGGTTGTTAATGAGGTGAGTTTGAGACAATCTCAAGAAAACTTGTAACCAGTGTAGAGAGAAACCCTGGACGAAACTCAGTGAAAATGACACGTAGTCAAAAAATGGCAACCCACAGACCTGCTGAGCTTCTCCAGCAATTTTATGTCTTATTTTGCATCCACAGTATTTTATTCTAAACTTTTTCTGAAGCTGTACTTTTTAAAAATTTTCAGCCTGGTGTGGTTTTTGGATAAAGTGCCACAGTCAATTTGATAAGGTTTCTGTGTTCCTATAAGTTAAACTTTAACATATATCACCAAAGGCTGGCTACTTCTTTAGAAAAGGCTTATGAAGAACCCTAACTATTCACATTACCGAAAGATACCTGTTATAGGAAAGATGACGTTAAACTTGAAAGGGTTCAGAAAAGATTTATAAGGATGTTGCTGGGGTTGGAGGACTTGACCTATAGAGAGAAGCTGAATAGGCTGGGGCTAATGTTCCTGGAGCATCAGAGCCTGAGGGGTGATCTTATAGAGGTTTATAAAATCATGAGGGGCATAGATAAGTTGAATAATCAAGGTCTTTTCCCCAGGGTAGAAGAGTCCAAAGCTGGAGGGCAAAAGTTTAAGGAGAGAGGGGAAATATTTAAAAGGGACCTCAGGGCAACTTTTTCATGCAGAAGGTGGTGTGTGTATGGAACGAGGTGTTCAAGGAAGTGTTGGAGGCTGGTACAATTACAACATTTAAAAGGCATCTGGATGGTACATGAATTAGAAGAGTTTAAAAGGCTATGGGCCAAATGCTGGCAAACGGGACTCAATTAATTTAGGATATGTGGTCAGTGTGGATGAGTCAGACCGAAAGGTCTGTTTCCGTGCTGTATATCTCTATGGCTCTGTAACTTACTGACTACTTACAGCAAAGATACTGTAAGTACCAGCAGGCTATTAATTTGGTTATTTTTCCTGCAACAACTGCTACTAAATCTGAACTGGTTATTTTTACATGGAGCATCACATGTCGTTACGCTAATTAACCACCTTAAAGGTACAATGCCTAACTATTCAGTGATCTATGCAATAATGCAACCCAGTCTTTGAAAAGAGACAAAAGAACTGCAGATGCTGGAATCCAAGGTAAACAAACAGGAGGCTGAAGAGCACAGCAGGCCAGGCAGCATCTGGAGGAAAGGAGCAGTCAACGTTTCGGGTATTATCCTTCTTCAGGACTCGATGTGGGGGTAGGGGGAGCTGCAGATAAATGGGGATAGGGGGAGGGGTGGAGGCAGGACGGTGATGATATGTGGACAACTGGTGGTAGGTATGACCAGGTTGGTCGATGGGAGGAACGAATCCAGTTGGTGGCTGGAAGGAAGGGTCAGAAGGTGGGATGGAAGGGAGGTGGTGGGGCTGGAAGTAAAGCCAGCGGCTGGGGGTGAAGGTTTTTTGAAATTGGAGAACTCAACGTTGAGTCCTCTGGGCTGCAGGGTGCCCAAGTGAAAGATAAAGTGTTGCTTTTAAAATTTGCATTGAGTCTCTGTGATACTGGATGAGGCTGAGGATGGATATGTCGGAGGGGGAGTGGGACGGGGAGTTGAAATGAGCAGTGACTGGGAGGTTAGGTTGGCTGTTACGGGCCAGGCGGAGATACTCGGTGAAATGGTCACCCTGTCTACGTTTGGTCTCACCGACAAAGAGAAGGCCACATTTGGAGCACTGGATGCAATAGACTAGATTGGAGCAGATGCAGGTGTCACATCTGCTCTGACAAAGAGACATTCCATTCCCAAGCATCCTGGATGCCCACCTTTTTCAAACAATACTCTTTTCCCCACTCTGTCATCCAGACAGCCCTCCACCATGCCTCCTCCATTCCCCGCTCCACAGCTCTTAATCAACTCCCCCTCCAAACATAATAAAGGTAGGTCCCCCCCTTGTCCTCACTTTCTACCCCACAGCCTCCGCATCCAATGTATCATCCTCAAACACTTCCACCAACTCAATTAGATCCCACCACCCAGAACATCTTCCACTCCCAACCCCTCTCTGCCTTCCGCAAGGACTGTTCCCTTCATTACTCCTTAGTTTCCGCCACAGTCCCCACCAACCACTCCAACTGGCCTGGTACCTTCCCCTGTAGCCGTATAAGACGCAACACCTGCCCACACACCACCTCCCTCACCTCCATACAGGGCCCTAAACAGCCTTTCCAGGTGAGTCAGAGCTTCACCTGCATCTCCTCCAACCCTAGTCTATTGCATCCAGTGCTCCCGCTGTGGTCTTCTCTACATCCGTGAGACCAAACGTAGACTGGGTGACCATCTCATCGAGCATCTCTGCCTGGCCCGTAACAGCCAACCTAACCTTCCAGTCACCACTGATTTCAGCTCCCTGCCCCACTCCCCCTCCAACACATCCGTCCTCATCCTCCTCCAGTGTTGCAGTGACTTGTAACGCAGATTTGAAGAACAACACCTTATCTTCTGCCTGGGCACCCTACAGCCCAAAGGACTCAAAATTGAGTTCTCCAATTTCAAATAACCTTCTCACCCATCCCCCGCTTCCCTTCCAGCACCACCTCCTCCCTTCCATTCCACCTTCTGACCCTCCCTTCCAGCCACCAACTGGATTCATCCCTCCCACCGGCCAACCAGGTTATACCTACCACCAGTGCCCACCAATCACCACCATTCCATCTCTACCCCTCTCCCCACCTCTCTTTATCTGCAGCTCCCCCTACCTCCACATCCAGTCCTCAAAAAGGGTAATAACCAAAATGTTGACTGCTCCTTTCCAGCAGATGCTGCCTGGCTTGCTGTATTCTTCCAGCCTCGTGTTTACCTACCTCAGTCTTTGAAAGGTTCTACTATCATTACCCCTTGACATGGTGAACCTACTGAGTCTCACTTATTGTAAGCATAGGGCAGCACAGCGACTCAGTGGTTAGCACTGTTGCCTTGTAGCACCAGGGACCGGGGTTTGATGTCAGCCTCGGGCAATGGTCTATGTGGAGTTTGCACATTCTCCCTGTGCCTGTGTTGGTTTCCTCCAGGTGCTCCAGTTTCCTCCCACAATCCAAAGATGTGCAGGTTAGGTGCTTTGGCAATGCTAAATTGCCCATAGTGTCCAGGGATGTGTAGGTGGGTTAGTCAAGGGAAATGCAGGGTTACAGGGATGAGGTGGGTCTGGGTGGGACGCTTTTCAGAAGGTCAGTGTGAACTTGATGTGCCAAATGGCCTGCTTTCACACTGTGGGGATTCTATGATTCTAAATCTTCAACTCAGAAATTTCAGGTTCTCAAGGAACTTGATCAACTTTACCACCTATGATCTGAGTCCTATGATGTAATGCCCTCCCTCCCAGGAGTTTTCAAATCCAAAGGATAAAATATATTTCCCAATATATTATAACAAAAGCTATTTATTTTCTAAGGTTACTAATGTTAAAGCTTAGAAACCAAATGAAGAATTCCAGGATATTATCGTTAAATAGATATAGGCTTGTGAGGACAAGTACGAAACTACAACTCTTCTATAATTGCTGATGAACATTTACTGTAAGAATCAATTCTAGATTATAATAATGAGGACTGAATCACAATATAACACAATTGAAGTCAATCACTGTTGTTGATGACCTTAAGAAAAGTAAATAATCAATGTTGTATTCCCTTAATAATAAGCGTCTTCTACGTAGTCAAAGATGGTCATAATATGACTATTCTACCTTAAATTTAAATTTATATACCATATTTAAATCCTTCTCAAAAACCCTTTTAGATATTAAAACAAATAAGATTTAAAGAAAACTAAATTCATAATCCATTAGAATTCTTCTAGTGTATTTTTGTCTCTACCTTCAAGGGGAATTGGTGGTAAATGTGACTCTTTTGTGTCCTGTGATTGCTGATCTATATGTCTGTGTGTATGTGTGTGTTGTTGTTTCTTAATTTGTTCCTGTGGCTATTGAACACATTTTCATTGTTCATTATATATTTACATTTTTTTAAAAAATAAGTCTTATCACTTTTTTTGAGCTGTGGTCTTATGAATCCTTGAAGTTCACCATCTTTTTGTCCAGTTTTTGACACAAGTGTTTCAGTTATTTTCTAATAGCATTACTATTTTCAAGATCCTCAACAACCTGCTGCTTCTACACAAAATTTTATCGCTAATGTTTTGGTACTTATTCAAATGTTGCATAGTGTATTTTATTTTCATCAAGTTCTTAGTAATTTCTCCATTAAATTGGTCACTTTCATTAAGTGTCCATTTATTGAAGCATTGCCCAATAAGCATCAATAAATTCAACATCACCTGCAGGGGCTTATCATACCTGTGGGCAGGACAGTGATATTCACTTTTAATTACCTCAATACAATGTGCTCTGGGATACTTTTCTATGTCAAAGGCTGGCGTTCTTTTCCCCTGAGGTTGGTTAGTTAGCTTGACAACTGGTTTGCAATGTATTGTAACACCAACAGCACTGGTTCAATTCCCCCATCAGCTGAGGTGACTGTGAAGGATTCTCTCTCTACAACCTCACCCCTCACCATCAAACATCGTAACCCTCAGGTTAAACTACCAGCAGTCATATCTCTCTAAGTGAAGAACAGTCCAGTAAGACTATAGCAACTTTGCCCTTATCTAGAAAGCAGAAAACTTGCCTTCAACATTATTAAAGGGTTTGATTGGGTAGATGTAGACCACTTATGGTTAAGACCAGAACTAATAAACAGAAATAAGAAATAGTCACTAGTGCATTCAGTAGAAATTTCAGGGGAAACATCTTGAAGAGTGGTCATATTGTAGAACTGAGGACAACAGGGAGTGGTTGAGGTGAATAGAATAGATTTAGGGGAAAGCTAGATCAACAAAAAAGGGAGAAAGAATCAAACTCATAGAATCCCTACAGTGTGGGAACAGGCCATTCAGCCCAACAAGTCCACACTGCCCCTTTGAAGAACACCCCACCCAGAGCCATTCCCCTACCCCTGCTTTTCCATGTCTAACCTAATCATCCCTGGACACTATGGGCAATTTAGCACAGCCACTCCACCTCCTGTGTACATCTTTGGACTATGGGAGGGAACCCACGCAGACACAGGGAGAACATGCAAACTCCACACAGACAGGGTCACCTGAGGGTGGAATTGAACCTGGTTGCTGGTGCTGTGAGGCAGTAGTGTTAACCGCTGAGCCACAGTGCTGCTTGTAAGCTTACTGTACCTGGTATTCCCAAGCAGCCTCCCATCCGAGTAATAACCAGGCCTGAGTCTGCTTAACTTCCAAGATCAGACAAGAACAGGCATTTTCAGACCAGTATAGCCATGAAGAATATGTTGGTGGGGTTAGATGAAGAGGGGTAGGAGGAGAAAAGTATGGAGGTAAACAGTGGCATGGACATGTTAGATGAATGAATGGGATAGGTGGTGTCAAGATTTTGTCTACTTAGGGGCTACATAAATGCAATGTCATTATAACAACATCATCTCCAAGTCTCACATTATTGTAATTTGTACATGTATCCTTGTTTCATTATCATTATTGTGTCAATGTCCTTGAATAACCCATTCATGTGGTTTAGGGATCTCTACCACCTCAAGGACCACTGTGGTTTGAGCCGATGGTTCTATCATCACCTTCTCTTGGAGGGCAATAATAGGCTCACAGCCTACAGAACAAATGAAAAGAATGAGTTCAGAGCACGTCATTACCATAAAATTGAACTCTAACCCTAAAACCTAACTCTCCCTCTACTGACCCCTTCTCCCGCCTCCAACACACCCCCTCCTCCTGGGAACCTAACCCTCCCTCTACTGACCCCTTCTCCCGCCTCCAACACACCCCCTCCTCCTGGACACCACCCCAAGGCCTCCTACCCTCCCTCGACCTCTTCATCTCCAACTGCCGTCGAGACATCAATCGCCTCAACCTCTCCACCCCTCTCACCCACTCCAACCTCTCCCCCACAGAACATGCAGCCCTCCGCTCCCTCCGCTCCAATCCCAACTTCATCATAAAACCCGCGGACAAGGGAGGCGCAGTTGTAGTATGGCGCACTGACCTCGACATCGCCGAGGCCAGATGCCAACTCTTCGACACCTCCTCCTACTGCCCCCTTCATCATAACCCCACCTCCGAACACCAAACCATCACCTCCCAAACCATCCACAACCTCATCACCTCAGGTGACCTCCCACCCATGGCCTCCAACCTCATCGTTCCCCAACCTCGCACCGCCTGCTTCTATCTCCTTCCCAAAATCCACAAACCTGACTGCCCTGGTCGACCCATTGTCTCTGCCTGCTCCTGCCCCCCCAAACTTATCTCCACCTATCTCGACTCCATTTTCTTCCCTTTGGTCCAGGAACTCCCTACCTACATCCGTGACACCACCCACGCCCTCCACCTCCTCCAGAACTTCCAACTCCCCGGTCCCCAACACCTCATCTTCACCATGGACGTCCACTCCCTATACACCTGCATTCTCCATACAGATGGCCTAAAGGCCCTCCGCTTCTTCCTGTCCCGCAGGCCCGACCAGTCCCCCTCCACTGATACCCTCATCCGCTTAGCCAAACTCGTCCTCACACTCAACAACTTCTCTTTCAATCCCTCCCACTTCCTACAGACAAAGGGGGTGGCCATGGGTACCCGCATGGGCCCAAACTATGCCTGCCTCTTTGTAGGTTACGTGGAACAATCCCTCTTCCATACCTACACTGGCCCTAAACCCCACCTCTTCCTCCGTTACGTTGATGACTGTATCGGCGCCGTCTCGTGCTCCCACGAGGAGCTCGAACAGTTCACCCACTTCACCAACACTTCCACCCCAACCTTAAGTTCACCTGGACCATGTCTAATACCTCTCTCTCCTTCCTGGACCTCTCTGTCTCCATCTCCGGCAACCACCTAGAAACCGATATCCATTTCAAGCCCATTGACTCCCACAGCTACCTAGAATACACCTCCTCCCACCCACCTTCCTGCAAAAATGTCATCCCCTATTCCCAATTCCTTCACCTCCGCCGCATCTGCTCCCAGGATGAGGCATTCCACTCCCGTACATCTCAGACGTCCTCGTTTTTCAAGGACCGCAACTTCCCCCCCTCAGTGGTCGAGAACGCCCTCCACTGTGTCTCCCGCATTTCCCGCAACTCATCCCTCACACCCCGTCCCCGCAATAACAACCAAAAAAGAATCCCCCTTGTCGTCACGTACCACCCCACCAAACTCCGGATACAACGCATCATCCTCCGACACTTCCGCCATCTGCAATCCAACCCCACCACCAAAGACATTTGTCCCTCCCCACCCTTATGTGCTTTCCGGAGGGACCACTCTCTCCGTGACTCCCTTGTCCGCTCCACACTCCCCTCTAACCCTACTGCACCCGGCACTTTTCCCTGCAACTGCAGGAAGTGCTACACCTGCTCCCACACCTCCCCCCTCACCCCCATCCCAGGCCCCAAGAAGACCTTCCACATCAAGCAGATGTTCACCTGCACATCTGCTAATGTGGTATACTGCATCCGCTGTACCCGTTGTGGCCTCCTCTACATCGGAGAAACCAAGCGGAGGCTTGGGGACCACTTTGCAGAACATCTACGCTCGGTTCGCAATAAACAACTGCACCTCCCAGTCGCAAACCATTCCAACTCCCCCTCCCATTCCTCAGACGACATGTCCATCCTGGGCCTCCTGCAGTGCCACAACGATGCCACCCGAAGGTTGCAGGAACAGCAACTCATATTCCGCTTGGGAACCCTGCAGCCCAATGGTATCAATGTGGATTTCACAAGTTTCAAAATCTCCCCTCCCCCAACCGCATCCCAAAACCAGCCCAGCTTGTCCCCGCCTCCCTAACCTGTCCTTCCTCCCACCTATCCCCTCCTCCCACCTCAAGCCACACCCCCATCTCCTACCTACTAACCTCATCCCACCACCTTGACCTGTCCGTCCTCCCTGGACTGACCTATCTCCTCCCTACCCCCCC
>NC_063356.1:8203788-8204796 GCF_021869965.1 Rhincodon typus | reverse complement strand
GTGGAACAATCCCTCTTCCATACCTACACTGGCCCTAAACCCCACCTCTTCCTCCGTTACGTTGATGACTGTATCGGCGCCGTCTCGTGCTCCCACGAGGAGCTCGAACAGTTCACCCACTTCACCAACACTTCCACCCCAACCTTAAGTTCACCTGGACCATGTCTAATACCTCTCTCTCCTTCCTGGACCTCTCTGTCTCCATCTCCGGCAACCACCTAGAAACCGATATCCATTTCAAGCCCATTGACTCCCACAGCTACCTAGAATACACCTCCTCCCACCCACCTTCCTGCAAAAATGTCATCCCCTATTCCCAATTCCTTCACCTCCGCCGCATCTGCTCCCAGGATGAGGCATTCCACTCCCGTACATCTCAGACGTCCTCGTTTTTCAAGGACCGCAACTTCCCCCCCTCAGTGGTCGAGAACGCCCTCCACTGTGTCTCCCGCATTTCCCGCAACTCATCCCTCACACCCCGTCCCCGCAATAACAACCAAAAAAGAATCCCCCTTGTCGTCACGTACCACCCCACCAAACTCCGGATACAACGCATCATCCTCCGACACTTCCGCCATCTGCAATCCAACCCCACCACCAAAGACATTTGTCCCTCCCCACCCTTATGTGCTTTCCGGAGGGACCACTCTCTCCGTGACTCCCTTGTCCGCTCCACACTCCCCTCTAACCCTACTGCACCCGGCACTTTTCCCTGCAACTGCAGGAAGTGCTACACCTGCTCCCACACCTCCCCCCTCACCCCCATCCCAGGCCCCAAGAAGACCTTCCACATCAAGCAGATGTTCACCTGCACATCTGCTAATGTGGTATACTGCATCCGCTGTACCCGTTGTGGCCTCCTCTACATCGGAGAAACCAAGCGGAGGCTTGGGGACCACTTTGCAGAACATCTACGCTCGGTTCGCAATAAACAACTGCACCTCCCAGTCGCAAACCATTCCAACTCCCCCTCCCATTCCTCAGACGACATGTCCATCCTGGGCCTCC
>NC_063356.1:7942607-8203688 GCF_021869965.1 Rhincodon typus | reverse complement strand
GTCCCCGCCTCCCTAACCTGTCCTTCCTCCCACCTATCCCCTCCTCCCACCTCAAGCCACACCCCCATCTCCTACCTACTAACCTCATCCCACCACCTTGACCTGTCCGTCCTCCCTGGACTGACCTATCTCCTCCCTACCTCCCCACCTACACTCATGTTACTGGCTCCATCCCCGCCTCTTTGACCTGTCTGATTCCTGTCCACCTATCTTCTCCTCTATCCATCTACTATCCGCCTCCCCCTCTCTCCCTATTTATTTCAGAACCCCCTTCCCCTCCCCCATTTCTGAAGAAGGGTCTAGGCCCGAAACGTCAGCCTTCCTGCTCCTCTCATGCTGCTTGGCCTGCTGTATTCATCCAGCTCTACACCTTGTTATCTCTCAATTATGTCAGTTGTTCGGTGAGTAGGCTCATTCAGAATGGCTATAAGGTGAGGTAGATCAGCAAATGAAAAACTGACATAGGATCGATGCTCCAAGTCACATGAGAAGTGACTGATACATCCTTCAGTCAGCTGCGTACCTGGCCTGTGCAAACTTTACACCTACTCATACACTTGTGTAAAATACAATCACATGCAGCAGAGCCCACTCAATTTCCCATTCTCAGGTAGACATCACACACATACACACACACACATACACACACACACGCACACACACACACACACACAAATGCTCATTCACACACACAAACACACATACGTGCACAATCAAAAGCTCTTTCACATGTGCGCACACACATTGACACATATACACGTACATATGCACGCATGCACACACACATGCACACAAAGATGCACTCACACACATTTTTACACTCATGAACACACATACACCCACACAGACGAGCATAGAGACACATAAATAAAGTCATACACACGTGTTCACACATGAATGCATGCCTCACACATGCTCACAACATATAAATGCTCAATGCATACACACACATATTCACACTTATACATATACATGCCTTGCACACATATATATATTTAGATACACACTGACACATATGCATGCTCAATGCATACTCACATGTACATACATCACGCACATTAGCTTGCTCACACACTTGCAGTGAGATATTCAGGGCTGAGGCGAGTAGCTTCAGTTGGAAAACTTCTTGACTTGGAGGCTGCCTCAGTTCAAAGTTTCTTTCAGACACAATTTCTCCTTCAGGGAGGCTAGGGAAGGATAGAGTATGGCTAACACCCCTGCAAGCAGATTGGTAGATGTTTAAAGGCTTATCTCTGTTCTTGTTCCAGTTGGAATGTCAGGTCCCTGGCCCACAAGCCTCAATCATCAGAAATCCTCACCCCACACCCACCCCAATATTCCTATGACATATTCACATCGATCAAAATGTAAACTCAGTCCCTCCTAATGAAATAAGTGCATTTGTAGCATTTGAAACACAGCCAACCATTAATAATGACCTCAGTTGTAATAACAGCCCTTAGGATATGTGAACAAAGAACTCCATTAGAATGCAGAAATAGGGGCTTTAAAAAAAACTTACATTAGACAGCCCATAATAGAAGCAGTCCAACAGAAGGTGCTTTCTTTCAAAAAAAACTGGCAATTTCAGCATTTGTTTGTGTTTAAAAAGCTTGGGTTAAGAAAGTGGAGAATATGATCTGAAGACAAATCTAGCACCTTATTCCATCTGTGTATGAGCAGTTAGATCTCTGACATCACATTGGTGCCTATTTTCCATTAATGTAACCTTTTAATTCTGAAGCCTTTTATAATGTAAAAACAAATGTTAAGAGATTTAGGTCTTAATGTGATACTTGATACCACATCCTGTTACTTGTTAAGAATGCAATTATTTTAAAAGTTAACATGGTACCTCTGTAGGTCACACAATTTAATTAATTTCATTTCAGTAAAAGCAAGCCATTTAACATGGATTATCCACCGAAAACATAGAGGTGCCTCAACCAATAACAGACTAGTGATTGTTGCCCTTGCACAAACCTTTATACATCACCTTTACCACCAAAAACATACCGTGGAACTTTACAGAGATGTGATCACCAAAAATCCTTAAACAGCACCCTCCAAACCCCTGACAAAAGCACTTAGAAGCAGCTACTTGGGAACACTACTACCTGCAAGCTCCCCTCCAAAACACTCACCGTTCTCACTTGGAAATATGTTGCTATTCCTTCAGTGTTGTGGGCCAAAATCCTGGCACTCCATCCTAAACGCATTGTGGACCTACCTACAGCACACAGCAACAGTTCAAGAAGGCAGCTTACCATCACCTTCTTAAGGGCAACTAGAAATGGGCAATAAATGCTGGCCCATCCACTGACACCCATATCGTGTGAACGAAAAAATAATTGAAAATAAATGAACAATGAGTCAAGAAAGGAACCTTTTACGGTTGGCTCCACCATAGCAGCAGCGTGGACCACACATGCAGATTTACATAAAAATTCAGGCCGTGAGAATTAACCAGTCCTTATCCATCCTTCACAGATGTTTATATCTGCTCCATAAATTCATGGCTCCCATACTGTGGGTTAAAGCACTTGAGCAGAGAAGATACAACCTGTTTGAACTCAGCTTTAACTTCAAATGACCCAGCTGAATTTGGGTTGTGTGATTCATATTCTGCCCCTTTTCCCATGATGGCAAAATTGAGGTATGTCAGAAATGGGAGCAGGACTCCACATCCAAGTCTCAGCTGAAATATTTAAAGGTTTTGGAGTGGACCTGACTCTACAAAAAATTCAAGTCTTACATTCACATAATTAGATAACATTCAGATGCACATGCAAACAACACACACACACGTGCGCGCGCGCGCACACACACATCTAATCACACTCATATTTATGTATTCACACCGCATTCACACATAACTGACAGACACACAGGCACATGTATACACACACACGTATGTACATACAAACATGCACACACAAACACACGCTAACAGATGCATACTTGCATGCCCAGTTCAGCCAGTGGGATATGGCTTTCTTTGTTGCCCAGCAGAAGGTTACACATACCCCAACACACTGACAGACTCACACACGCACCTGCTCACATATACAAACTTACAATGAATCGCAATCATACACTCACTCAAACACCTTCACATACTCACACCCATTCCTACACTCGTGTAGTCACTTGAACACACATATACACCAGTGTACACACAGACACAATCATGCATAAATTAGCAATGCTGCCTAAGAAGATTTTACTGTTGCTTCACGTCTAATCCAAGCTAAATATGTTTGCAGCCAAAGTGAAACTTGGCAATGTTTCAACTCTGGGGTATGAATGAGCATATGTGTGTACATATCTGTATGTGTGCGTGTGTGCTTGTGTGGGGATGCATATGCATGTGTGAGTGAATGTATGTGTGCATGAGCATGTGAATGTGAGTGTGTGTTTCTGAATATGTGTGAGTGTGTACAAGTGTGTGTGTGTGTACAAGTATGTGTGAGAATAAGTGCATGCATGGATGCAAACATGAACATGTGTATGGGGTGTGTGTGTGTGTGTGTGTGTGTGTGTGTTTGCATTTGTGTGTTTGTCTGTGTTAATAAAAATAAGGTGAAGTACAATAGTTCAACCAGGTCATGAGCTGCTCAGATGACTGGTGGTGGTTTAACTATAAGGTCACCATGTCTCAGGTGACGGGAATTGAACGCCACTGTTAGCACCACACTGCATTGCAAACCAGCCATCCAGCTGACTGAACTAACCATCTCCAAAATGTTGCATAGGCATGTGTGTGAGTGCATGTGTGTATGTGACAGCATGTGTGCATGAGACAGCATGATTGCCTGTGTGAGTGTGTGTGTGTCATATTTAAGAATGTGAGTGTGTGTGAGTTTGAGAGTGTGAGCGCACGTGTATGTGAGACAGGGTGTGTGTGTGTGTGTGTATGACAGTGTGAGCGCACACATATGTATATGTGTGAGAGCGTGTGTGTGTCGTGTTTGAGAGTGAGTGTGTGTGAGATCAGATTCAGAACAGGTTCGACATAGTGACACAGTGCTATATTTGCTGATCTCGGCTCGGGCAGCAACGAAGATCCTACAGTGCGACTCACCACACTACATGCTGGGAAAAGGAATAAGCCAGCTCTCACTGGGTGTACTGAGACCCAGCAGATGTTTGGTGAGAGCAGGATCATACATGACTATGAAGCAAAAGTGCTGTCTGCTGTTGAAATATAATTCATAAATAGAAGAGCTCATTGCCCTTCTCAACCAGTTAAAAAATATTGCTGAGTATTTTCTCAACTGTTTGATGGCTCTTTAAGACTGAGTGCCATTCATTTCTCCCAATCCCACAGGAACTGGATGCACAAAGCATAACCATTCAGCTCTTAACACTTTCCTTCTAAGAGATAGAGGAAAGATTTGTAAGTAACTACATTTTTCATAACAATATTGCATTCAATAATATTTCACTTTAAATCGGAAAAAGGGCAAAATATAATTATGCCTCCACAATTCTATGAAAGGGGTAAAAGGATGTTGGATTGTCCTCAAAGCTTTAAAATAGATCATGTGCAGGAGTTGAAAGTGAATAATTTTCCTGAAAATATATTAGATCTGCCTGGTGGAGGGAGCAAGTATCTGCTTTTTATTAAATTCTTACAAATTCCTGCCATCCGCTCCCCAATTGTTTTCTGATGACACTGATCCCAAATTTCCGACTGGACTTTGCGGAAATCCCACCCGGACCGTGGTGTGAACATGGCCAGACAGGAATGTGTCAGATCCACAAGAGTTCAGGGGTGTTCCACTTGGGGAGGACGGTGGGGGGTGGTGTGGGGGAGACAGTGCCACCAATCCCCCAATGATGAAGCCACGATGGGGCTGGGGCAACTGGGAATACTGTAGCTGGGACCTCCTTGTGCAGGAAATTCCCACTTCTCTGGTTCACTTGTGACCTGTTGTAAGGCCGAATGTTGGTACACCCAGAGATTTAAGGACATTAGGGATGTGACTGCACCGTTTGGCCTATCAAGATTGATGAGCAATAAATGCTGCCTAGCCAGCGACACCCTCATCCTATGAATGAATAAAGAAAAAAAAATGTTTAGTTAGATCATGGGTGGCCTTTACCTTGATTCCTAGTACAAGCTCATAATTGCTCCTAATACTTTGGTAACAAATTGTATCAATCTGACTTTTGTTATTTTCTGACCTCGAGAACTTTCAGTGGGATAAGTTGATGGGTTTCCATTGCTTTGTGGTTCCTGATCTCACTCCTGAATGGTCTTGCTCTTATAATTAGATAAAGGTCCCCCAGCACACTCCCATCCCTCCCTCCACTCTGGACATAAGAACATAAGAACATAAGAACAAGGAGCAGGAGTAGGCCATCCGGCTGCTCGAGCCTGCCCCTCCATTTAATAAGATCATGGCTGATCTTTGAGACTCAGCTCCACTTACCTGCCCACTCACCATAGTCCTTAATTCCTTTACTGTTCAAAAATTTATCTATTCCTTGCCTTAAAAACATTCAGCGAGGTAGCTTCAACCGCTTCACTGGGCAGGGAAGTCCTCAGATTCACAACCCTTTGGGTGAAGAAGTTCCTCCTGACCTCAGTCCTACATCTGCTTCCCTTTATTTTGAGGCAATGCCCTCTAGTCCTAGTTTCACCTGCTAGCGGAAACAACCTCTTTGCCTCCACCTTATCTATTCCCTTCATAATCTTACATGTTTCTATAAGATCTCCCCTCATCCTTCTGAATTCCAATGAGTATAATCCCAGTCTACTCAGTCTCTCCTCATAATCCAACCCTCTCAACTCTGGAATCAACCGAATGAATCTTCTCTGCATCCCCTCCAGTGCTAGTATATCTCTTCTCAAGTAAGGAGACCAAAACTGCACACAGTACTCCAGGTGTGGCCTCACCAGGACCCTATACAGCTGCAGCATAGCCTCCCTGTTTTTAAACTCCATCCCTCTAGCAATGACAGACAAAATTCCATTTGCCTTTTTAATCACCTGCTGCACCTGCAATTCTACTTTTAGCGATTCATGCACAAGGACACCCAAGTCCCTCTGCATAGCAGCGTGCTGCAATTTTTTACCATTTAAAACATAGTCCATTTTGCTGTTATTCCTGCCAAAATGGATGACCTCACACTTATCAACATTGTACTCCATCTACCAGACCTTAGCCCACTCACTTAGACTATCTATATCCCTCTGCAGACTTTCAGTGTCTTCTGCACACTTTGCTCTACGACTCATCTTAGTGTCATCTGCAAATTTTGATATACCACACTTCGTCCCCAACTCCAAATCATCGATGTAAATTGTAAACAATTGTGGTCCCAACACTGATCTCTGAGGCACACCACTAGCCACTGACTGCCAACCAGAAAAACACCCATTTACCCCCACTCTTTGTTTTCTACTGGTCAACCAATCTTCTATCCATGCCAATACATTACCTGTAATACCATGCAACTTTATCTTATGTAGCAGCCCTTGGTGTTGCACCTTGTCAAATGCCTTCTGGAAATCCAGATACACCACATCCACAGGTTCCCCATTGTCCACCATGCAAGTAATGTCCTCAAAGAATTCCACCAAGTTAGTTAAACATGACCTACCCTTCATGAACCCATGCTGGGTGTTCCCAATGGGACAATTTATATCCAGATGTCTTGCTATTTCTTCCTTAATGATAGATTCAAGCATTTCCCCCACTACCGAAGTTAAGCTAACTGGCCTATAGTTACCTGCTTTTTGTCTACTTCCTTTTTTAAACAGTGGTGTTACATTGGCTGTTTTCCAATCTGCGGGAACCACCCCAGAGTCCAGTGAATTTTGGTAAATAATTACTAGTGTATTTGCTATATCCCCCATCACCTCTTCTGGTACCCTGGGATGCATTTCATTAGGGCCAGGAGACTTGTCACCTTTAGCCCCATTAGCTTGCCCAGCACTGCCTCCTTAGTGATGATGATAGTTTCTAGGTCCTCACCTCTATAACCTTCTTCCCATTAGTTTTCGGCATGTTATTTGTGTCTTCCACTGTGAAGACTGACACGAAATAACTGTTTAACGTCTCGGCTATTTCCTCATTCCCAGTTATTAAATTGGCCTTCTCATCCTCTAAAGGACCAATGTTTACCTTCGCCACTCTTTTACGATTTACATATTTATAGAAACTTTTTCTGCCTGTTTTTATATTCTGAGCTAGTTCACTCTCATAATCTATCTTACTTTTCTTCAGAACTTTTTCTGTGGCTTTCTGTTGGCCTTTAAAGATTTCCCAGTCTACTAGTTTCCCACTACACTTTGCTTTTTTGTGTTTTTTTTCAATCTGATACTTTCCTTTATTTCCTTAGACATCCATGGCTGGCTCTCTCTTTTCCTACAGTTCTTCCTTATCACTGGAATATACCTCTGCTGAGCAATGTGAAAGATTGTTTTGAAAGTCCTCCACTGTTCCTCAATCGACCCACCACAAAGTTTTTGCTCCCATTCTACCTTAGCTAACTCCTCCCTCATTCCTTCACAGTCTCCTTTGTTTAAGCACAGGACATAGGTACTGGATTTAACCTTCTCGCACTCCATCTGTATTTTAAATTTGACCATACTGTGATCGCTCCTTCCAAGAGGATCCCTAACTGTGAGATCGTTAATTATTCCTGCCTCATTACACAGGACTCGATCTAGGATAGCTTGCTCCCTTGTCGGTTCCATTACATATTGTTCAAGGAAATTATCACGGATGCACTCTCTGAACCCCTCCTCAAGGCTGCCATGACCGACCTGGTTTGACCAATCGATATGTAGATTAAAATCCCCCATGATAATTGCTGTACCATTTTTACATGCATTAGCTATTTCTATGTTTATTGCTCGCCCCACCACGATGTCATTATTTGGTGGCCTATAGACCACACCTATCAGTGACTTCTTCTCCCTGCTATTCCTAATTTCCATCCGAATGGATTCAACGTTTTGTTCAGTAGAACCTATATCATCTCTCACTACCACCCTGATATCATCCTATCATCCTGGACTCCCTTGCCAGAGACACTGGCCCAATAACTGACCTTGATATTGAGTTAAAAAGTACCCACTTACCTTTCAGCGATTTCTGCTGTGTGGCAACTTGGACAAAGGAACGCTCTATTTCAAACATGTCCGAGTGGGAGGGGGATCCTCAAATCCAACAGCGGAGAAAATCATAGTGGAAAACAGATTCTACTTCCCAGCACTGAGTGCCGTATTCCAAAGTTTAAATGTCTAGCAGGCGCTTTGAAAGCTACCGTGAATTGGTCAGGTAAGGTCGCTGAGAGGGTGGGTTGGGGAGTGTTGGGGAACAGGTGGACGAGGGGTGAGGGTACTCGGTGAGGTGCTCAGGTGAGGCAAGATGCCAGGCAATTGGGTGAGTTTTTAGGGTCAAGCACAGACAATGCTGGTCTGAAACGTTCTGACTAAGTGTCACATGAGCCTCAAAGAACAAACAGCAGTTAAGTACAGGAACAGACTCTTCATCTCACTAACCAACGCATGACGCCTTTCTAAAGTAAGAGCTGTTTGCCTCTACGCCGTCCATATCCTTTGAAATTTTAACTCTGTTTCTCTCTCCATAGATGCTGTCAGACCTGATGAGTTTCTCCAGCAGTCTCCCTATTTGTTTCAGGTTTCCTTCATCCCAAGTATTTTCCCTTTATCCGTACAGGGAAGGATGTCTACACAAACTCTACAGCAGAAGATAGATACATCCTAATGAACAGTAAATAGGTTTGTTGTGGATTACTTAAGAGCTAGTGTCAGTAGGTAACAGTCAGGTGGGGTTTTGTTGGGTTTGGGCCAAGCGCTGTATTGGGTCATGTCAGGGGGGTATTTTAGGTCTGGTGGGTGTGTTGGGTCAAGTCCAGTCAGGTCGGGGATGGGTGTGTTGTATTGGCTCAGGAGCCCCCCTGTGTGGGGAGATGGTGTGTCAGATCAGGGGCTGTATGTCGGGTTGGGGGAGTGTTAGTTGGGTCAGGACATGTGAAGTTGGGTTGGGGTATTTCAGCTTAGTTCAGGGAGGGTTGTTGAGTATGAAGGGTGTATGTGGATGAGTCAGGGAGTGGTGTAGTTGATGAGGGAGGCAGTCAGTGGTGAATTATAGAGGGGCACGGGTTGGTTTGACAAATACCCAGGAGTTAGAGTAGGTTTTCCTCAATTTTTTTCCACAGTAACAAATGAATTAAAAACAAAATTAAGTCATTCAGTTTTTTGATCCTGTTTCACAATAGGATTATGACTGAACTGTCTGTGTTCTGAATTTCACATTCCCATCTATATCTGATAACCCTTGATTCCCCACCTAACAAGAATCATCCACCTCTGTCTTAAAATGTCAAATAATTCCAGTTCCACCTTCTGAAGCAGAGGGTTCCAAAGTTGCTTCATGTTCTGAGAGAAAAAGTTTCCCCTTGTCTCTGCCCTAAAAGGACAACATGTAACTTGCAAACAGGCACTAGGCTCCCCCACAAGAGGAAACATTTTTCCCATGTCCACCTTGTCAAACCCATTCAGGATCTTACACACTTCAATCAAATCACTCCTTGGCCATCCAAACTCCAGTGAAAATAAGCCAAACATGTCCAATCATGACTCATAAAACAGCCTTCCTATTTCTGGTAGCAATCTCTGAACTGACTCAAATGCATTTACTTCCTTACTTAAATAGAGACCAAAACTATACATGGTACCTGAGATGTGTTCTCACCAACACCCTGTACAACCAAAGAATACCATCTTTTCTTTTAAATTCTGTTCCTCTTGCAATAAAGGATAGCAGCTCATTTGTTTTATTAATCACTTGCTGTATCTACACGCTAACTCTCTGTAAATCACATAGTGGAACATTCACTTCTCCCTGCACCTCCCAATTCCACAGTCATTATTCAAATGAATAATTCTCTGTTAGTTTATTCTTCCTGCCAAGGTGAGTAACATCATGAAGAAGGGTCACTGGACCTGAAACATTAAGTCTGATTTCTCTCCACAGATGCTGCCAAATGTCCTGAGTTTTTCTAGCGATTTCTGTTTTTGTTTCTGATTTGTAGCATCTGCAGTTCTTTTAATGTTTTGAATAACTTCACTTTTTCCAACATTATATTCCATCTACCACATTTTGATCACTCACTCAACCTATCTACATTCATCTCCATATTTGTTATGGTCATCTTTATTACATATCTTCCAGACTATCTTTGTGTCATCTGCAAATTTAGCCAACATACCTTTGTGCGCCTCACCTAATTCATTGATATAAATTGTGACAAGCTGAGGGACTCAAACAGATTCCTGATGGACCCCAATTGTCACAACCTGCCATCTGGAAAAAGCCCATTTGTGTGTACTCTTTGTTTTCTGATAGCCAGCCAATCTTCTATACATGCTAGCATTTTACCTCTAATACCATGAGCTCCCACTTTGTGTAATAACCTCTGATGTAACCCCTTGATAAATGCCTCCTGGAAATGCAAGTATTGTACTTCAATAGGCTCCTCTTTGACAACAGTGCATATTATTCCTTCAAAGAATTTGAATAAGTTGGTTAAATACAACTTCCTGTTCACAAACCTCCTTTCAAGCTTAACTGAGTGCAATCCTCAGAAATCTTTGACTTTAAAAGCGCTGTTTGGAAGTTTCTAACCGTGGTGGAATGGCCCATCAGAATTTTCAATTTCTTTGGCAATTCCCTTGGAGCCAGCTGCATCAGATTTTCAAATTATCCCAATGTGTAACTCCCTTCTATGCAGTAGAAATAACTATTTGATCATTGAAATATCTGGGCCATATTGAACACCAGAAGGAAGTGATAGGGAAATTGACCAGGCGAATGATTATGGATTCACAAAGATAAGGAAATATTTATTCCCTAAAATAAACAAAGGAACCTTAATTGACCTTATTATTCAAGAGGTGAATGCAGGACTTTTGTGAAGTCATTAAGCAGGGAAGCAAAAGATTCCACTTGCCATCCCCCACCCAGCTATTCCTTCCTCTTGGCCATTCCCTGAGGTGTCCAGGAGCTAATTCACCTGTTTGTGTTGGATTAACATGGTGCATGCCATCGCTGTACAACGATGGCATGAGCAAATAAAGTATCTCTGACCTTAAAACTTCTGGTGAGATTACCATTAGTGTGTTTTAGAGATACAATGCATACACTACTTTGGGAACAATGGTAAAGTGTTTAAAGCTTTCATTTCTGCACATCAAAGGATGTGATTTCAATTCTTTCATGCTCCAGTGACCTGAGTGCAAAATGTTTGATTCTGTGTCCATGCTGCCACCTTTGGGAGGTTACTTTTTGACTGAGATAAGAATGAAACTGGTGTTTTGTCAGTCATCTCCCATAGATTGTCAAAGATCCAGTTACTAGTTTTCTTGGTGGAAAAGTCAGTTTCCTAGTGAATTAAAGGAAACTTAACATTTCAAAAGTTTTCAAATGTTCCTGTTGGTATACCTGCACTCAGAAATTAAGCTTTACATTGAGAGGCCTCGCAAAGGTTCACAAACAGGTGCAGTTAAGTGGAAATATGAAATGGTCATTACTTTTGGCTGGGGCATGGCCATTTAATGGATGGGTTCAGATTCCAGTGTGATACTTTATAAATTAAGGCAAAAGATTGCCACAACGTGTTTCTTTATTGACATAATTTACACTTAGAGTCCCTCGATAGTTTACACTGCTTTGACCAATATCAGACAAGTTGCACTGATACAAATGATCCCACTCTGTAGAAACTCTCACTTTAGATGACTTAGTGGTTTCATCTAGGGTATCAATTTTTCCTCTTTATAACTCAATGTAACACCAGATGGTGCCTCTATTCATGAGTTCAAGATAAAATGGGATTTTCAAGACTCTGATGGAGCATGTTTGCTGTTGCATTCAAATGCTTTCTCAGGCTGTCAGCAGGCAGGGTTAATGTGCAGTCTTTCATGTTTCTGCGAGAGCTTTTAGTGTGTCTGAATTGTAAATTAAATTGTTATAATTAACAGCTGCAGGAATCAACTAGGCTGAGCAAGGAAGGAAGGAAAGAAAGTAAAAAGAATAAGTCTCATAGAGGCTGCTAGGTAACGCAGGACCATGCTGGGAAGAGGAATAAGTGGATACTGCACACACACTACTGTTACCTGCTAGAGATCCTGCGCTAAGTGGAAATGATCTTAGCCAAGAGCACACTAACAGAAAACAAAAGCAAATGACATCTGGGCCCTGTCTATAGGATGTTTTTTTGAATTGCAACTATAAACAATATCAGACTATCCCAAAGCACTTTACCGTTAATCGATTGTTTTTTGAAGTGCAGTTATTGCAACATGCCAGCCAACTTACACGTGGTAAACTCCCACAAGCTGAAATGTGATAACGAGTGGATAGCTTGTGTTAGGGGAGACATCTAGGCCAGTGTTCCCCTGTTGTTATTTCAAGGGGTGCCCTTGGATACTTTGCATCTATTGGAGAGGCTAGATCGCAATTCTGTTTTAATATCTCAGGCTGGAGGTGGAATTTTGGACTGTACATCATTCACTCAGTGCTGCACTGGAGTGTCGCTGTGCAAGACTCTGAAATGGGATATTAACCCACAGCCTCCTGACTGTGGGGCATGAGTGCCATGTACTCAAGTTAACTTTAATTGGTCTATAATACCTTTCATTAATTCATTTTAATATCTCAATTACCTTCTCCTTTGGCAGTACCTTCTTGTTAAGGAAAGATACGTAAGAACTCATTTATTGCTTAAGCTGTATCTTTGCTTTCCAGTTCCTTTTTTGGTTCCTAAAAAGCCTAAACCCTTCTCTTACTCTTCATAGTATTGTTACAGTGTTGAAGCAGGCCATTCAGCCCATCGAGTCTACACCAACCATCCAAAGAGCATTCCTCCCAGGCCCACTCCGGTACCCTATCCCTGTAACCCTGCATTTCCCATGGCTAATCCACCTACCCTACACATCCCTGGACACAACAGGCAATTTAGCACAGTCAATCAGCCTAACCTGCTCATCTTTGGACTGTGGGAGGAGACCAGAGCACCCAGAGGAAACGCATGCAGACACTGGGAGGATGTGCAAATTCCACGCAGACTATTGTCTGAGGGTGGAAACAAGCGCAGGTCCATGGCTCTGTGAGGCAGCAGTGTTAACCACTGAGCCACCATACTGCCCCAAAGCCACTGAACTGTCGCCACTTGCTGTATTGTTTATATGCTTATAGAACATTGTTGGATTTCCCTTTGCTGGTTGTCAGCCTCAAACTCTTCTTTTTGTTATTTTCTCTGTTATTTCCTTTTCATTTCTTCTCTGAATTTTACAGTCTGGGTAATCCAGAAAATAAGGCCTATCTCAATTAAGTCTTGTACGTTGAAGAGAAAACCTGGTCAAGGGCAGCATGGGTTAAGTTTAATATTTTGCAATTATTCTTTATTCATTCACAGGATGAGGGCGTAGCTGGCCAGGCAGCATTTATTGCTCATCCCTAATTGCTCAGAGGGCAGTTAAGAGTCAACCACATTGCTGTGGGTCTGGAGTCACATGTAGGCCAGACCAGGTAAGGATGGCAGTTTCCTTACCTAAAGGGTATCAGTGACCCAGATGGGTTTTTCCGACAATCGGCAATGGAATCACGGTCATCAGTAGATTTTTAATTCCAGATATTTTTGAATTCAAATTCCACCATCTGCCATGGCAGGATTCAAACCCAGGTCCCCAGAACATTATCTGGGTCTCTGCATTAACAGTCCAGCAATAATACCACAAGGTCATCGTCTCCCCCAAGCAATTGTGCTTGCATGATTCCAGGACAATATGATCATTAATTTAGCTTTTCATAGTTTTGGTCCAGCATTTATCTTTAAAATTGCAAACTTGACTGCGTAGAAATATGAAACGCATTAGGATTAGGCCATGCGATTTATAAATTGGATGCTTAATTTGCACCTTTCAAATTTTTTTGGAGAAAAAAGGCCTAATTGCCATTGTTTCACCTTTGCTTTTCTTAGGAAGTATGAATATGTTGGGAAAGCACTTAGCAACCAGGGAAGTGGGCTGGGTGTTACCCATCATTGGAAATTTGAGGGAATGTTTGTTCTTGATCTCAGCTGAATAGGAAATGTCCATAATCTTGTTTAATGATATCTTCCCTTTAGTTTAAAGTGGGAATAATGTTTTCAGTAAATATTTTACTTGAACTGGAAGAATGTTTTGGTATTGTTTTGACATTTGCTGACATGGGAATGTAGCACCGCGATAACCACACATGCTTTTCTAAATACAACTGGTCAGAGGCATAAACTGTTCAGGAACTTTAGAGAACATACTCCAAAAAATAGTCTTATTTGAGATATTGATGAGGTGAAAATGAGGATGGTTATACGGTTTTATTTAAAGAGGTCAGTGTTTTTATGTAAAACCTATGGTGCAATTTGCATAGCGTTAATGGCTTGAATGACCATCCTCTGTGGTGTTTTTGACTCTGAATTTTTTAAAAGAAACTTATATGTAATTGCCAAAACAACATAAAACTATGAAGTTTGTTCAGAGGAAAAAGATTTAAAAAAGACATCAGGAGTAAATATTTTATACAGAGGGTGGTTCATGTGTGGACTGAACTTCCTGAGAAAGTGGGTACAATTGCAATGTTTAAAAGACATTTGGATAAGTACATAAATAGGGAAGGTTGAGGGAAATGGGCCAGGAGCAGGCAGATGGGGATAGTTTAATTTGAGATTATGTTCAGTATTGACTGGTTGGACTGAAGGGTCTGTGCTGTATGACTTTATGACTCTATGACTTGAGTTTTCCATTGCAGATCCCCTTCTAAAGGCATTATAAAATCGTCCCATGAGTCCCATAAGCCCCACCACTTTTCCCCAGCTGAGTCAGCTGCAGCATCTCCAAGCAATGGATGGTGCAAGGCTATTTATGAGAAAGGTTCAGCATCATTCAAGTGAAACTGAACAGGACAGCAAAGGATGTGTTAGCTGTTTGAAGATGCTCTCCCTGCTGAACAATAAATATATTATGGTTCCCCAGGCATACTGAAGAAATATGAGAGTGATTTTCCCCACAGTAACTCCAGACAGTGTAAGACTTTACATAAAGTGCTCAATTGTGTGTGGATACTGACTAATGGATTATTTACTGGTTCAACTGCTAAGATCTCCCTTTTATCACCATGAAAATTGGACGAGTCTGACATAAAATTGAAATGAAAAGTGGTGCATGGCTGGAAATCAGAGTAGACTGTTATATAAATAAACCCAAGATCTTATTAAAACATGCATTATCAGAGGGCCTTTGCTAACTTGGAAAAATGCAGAAGTTATTCTCGAATAACGACACCATTCTTGCTTTTTTCATTTGCTTGTTTTATCACCAAAACCTGGTGACTCATACATTCAGGTCCCTTTCACACAGTTCAATCAGTAAGTACAATGGAGAGAACTGACAGGGGTTGGTTTAAGCTAGGCAAACAAAGCCATAACAGACCCTTCTAATTGGCTGGCTGGAGAACTCTGCACGTCTTTAGCCATTACCTAGAGCTGAGATCGGACAGTGTTTGCAGAATGGCAATTTCCCATGGTCATACAGTTCAGGAGTTTATCGAGAGAAAAAGATACAGGTATGAGAAAGAGAGAGAAACACACAACGAGAGAGGGAGAAAGGAAGAGAAAAAGAAAGAAAGAAGGAGGAACATAAAGAAACAAACTGAGAAAAAGGGAGACAGAGGGAAGGAAAGGAATGAAACAGACAGAGAAAGAAAGAGAACTGAATTGAATTGAATTATCTTTATTGTCATGCACTCAAATGAGAGAAGGAAAAGAAAGAAAGTGAGAGAGAAAAGGGGAAGGAAAGAAAGAAGAGATAAAGGATGAAAAGGTAAGAGATAAAGAAAGATACAGACAGAAAGAAAGAGAAAGAAAGTGAAAGGAAGGAAGTAAAGAAGGAATTTTCTGAAGAAGGGTCCCGACCCAAAATGTCAGCCTTCCTGCTCCTCTGATGCTGCCTGGTCTATTGTATTCCTCCAGCTCCACACTGTGTTATCTCAGACTCCAGCATCGGCTGTTCTTACTATCTCTAAGAAGGAATTGATTTTTTTAAAGCAGACATACCAAGCTATTCTATAACCAAACAGCTCCTTTTGACATTTAACTCCATTATTGTAATGCAGGAAACAAGACAGCACACGTGCAAACAGCAAGCTCCCATAACTACCAATGAAAAAATCTCCAGATCAGTGATCTCAGCAGATAATAAATTTTTGCCATGATAGCAAGAGAACCTCCCTGCTCTTCTCCATGGAATCTTTTACATTCACCTGAAAGATTAGTACCTTTTCGATGTGTAGTGCGCAGGGCAAGCAGGGAGACAAAGGGGTCTGGCAACAGTCTTTAGCATTTTCTCCTTTTGGGTACTCTCTCTGTTGACTCACCACCATTTCTCCTCCCCCACCCACCCACCTTTATAGCGATGTCCTCACCCCCTCAAGTTTGGTGAGATCAGTGAAGGGACGCCTTCTCCATCATTGTGGCAGGATTATGGAACGTACAGCGTTTCAAATCCAATGCCTGAAGCTACATCATGGGCTAGTGTAATTATGTGCTAGGTCTTCTGGTGGTATTATTGGTCATTTGAGAATACAAGATAGGATTATTGCTTCAAAAGCACTAATTTTGTCAAAGGTTTTCATTTTGTACTCATCAGGACAATTCACAAGAATACCATTTCAAGGGAAAAAAAACAAAACATTGATACTGGAGAGAGGAGAATGCTAGTTGACTAGCAATTGCACTTTGATTGGTTGAAGTGTTGCTATGGAGAATGCACCCATTAATGATTCTTGAGAGTTAACTGCCAGATTATGTTTATATTTTAAACCAAGCAGTTGATTCTAATTAGCCAGAACATTCTCCTAAGAAATGAACCAGTGAATGGCTGTCACCTATTTTTTCAAGTTGCAGCGTGTGTACCTGTCCTGTCTGCCTGTAAGGAGCAGGACTATGTGCATTCATATCTGTAGCTTCCAGTATGCATAAGTGTTCCACATTGTGAGCCTGACTGACGATCCTACATTGGTTGTCAGCATAATACCTCATGCATTCTGGATTATTCAGTAAATGCTGTCCAAATGCAGAGTTACATTTAATGTTGTAAATTGTGTTACAAGATCTGCAATCTTGGGCATTGTGTCATTCAACAAAATGTGGCCCAGAACAACATAAGGAATTAGAGCCGATAGTCAAAAACTCAGTAAAAGAGGTAGGTTTTGAAGTAACATCTTAAAGGAGAGCAGATGATCAACAGGTGTATGTAGGGAATTTCAGAGCTTGGGATCCAGGTGAAAGAACAGTCAATACTTGTGAAGTGAGTAAAAGTGTGGAAGCAAAGTGTCCAGAATTCGAGGAGTGATTTGTAGATTTAAAGAGCTGGAGGAATTCACAGAGATAGCAAAGATAGAAACTATAGAGGAATTCAAACACTATATGATGAGAATTTCAAAACTGAGTCACATGTGGATCAAGAGCCACTGTAGGTTAGGGAGGACAAGAGTTATGGATAAACTTGGGCTAAGTTATGAAATGGACAATGGACTTTACGTTATACAGGAAGGAAAAGGGGAATATTGACCAGGAAAGCATTGGAATCAACTAGGTGTTTTTTCAAAAAGGACTTTTGATAAATTCAAATTGGTTGCGTTTGCATATGTTGAGGATTAATTTTCACCTAACACTCCCAGTGAGAAACTGATGAGATCAAGTGTGACACTGGTTATTCACTGCAGTCTATTGAAAACAGAGCAGAGTGACTTAGGAAAGGTGTGTAAAAATGTCATTCTTCCAAATCCAGTAGGTACCTGCCACACAAATCAGGTTAGCTCCATTGGAATCTGACCTCCGTTGTCAAATGAAATGCCTTCATCAGTATTCACAAAAATTTGCAATATTTTTGGCACAATTTTTCTCTGCTGTTACTGAGTAATTTTCAAGATTAACTGCGCATTTTTTACGTTGTTGAGGAAGTGCTGTGGTTATTTATGATTTATTTACATTATTATGACGATACAAAATTACGTTTTTCTGCAAACTGCCTAAGAGTCTACAAAAGCAAAATGCTGCCAGTATTAGAAAACGGAATTAAAAACCGAAAATGCTGCAAATAATTAGCAAGATTTGCAGCATCTGTGAAGGGAAAAACATAGTCAAAATTTAGGTGAACAGAGCTGGGTGTGCTGCATTTCCTGCTCATGGTATGGCTGCCTCTACATTGGGGAGAGCAAATGCAGGTTAGGGGACTGCTTTGACTAGCACATCCAATATTGAGCTTCTAGTCACCTGTAATTTTAATGCTCAAAATTGCCTTCACTCTGAGCAGTCTTGATGTGTTGGTGCTAATGTTGCATTGGGGTGGACAAAGACAGAAGTAATATGACAACAGGTTCATTTCAAAACACAAGCTTTTGGAGAACCTGCTTCTTTGTCAGGTGAAAGTTTATTGAGTTCAAATTCTGCCCAAGCGGGATTCAAGCCCTGGTCCAGAATGTTAACAGAAATTGCTGGAGAAACTCAGCGGGTCTGGCAGCATTTGTACAGATAAAACGGAGTTAACAGTTTGAATCCAGTGGCCCTTTGTCCGATTCTGATGCACTCGTGTCATTTCTATTCCCATATCCCACATTTTCCCATTCCCTCAACAAACATATCAGAGTTATGAACAGACCTCTCATATATTAGAGTTGATTGTTCACCGCACCTTCTATGCAGCTGTCACACTATATTCTGCATTCTGTTCAATTACCCTGATGTACTTACATAAGGTATGACTTGTCTAGTTAGCACACAAAACAATACTTTTCACTGTATCTCCGTGTTCAATAAAAATCAATTAAGCTCACAGGGATATAGAGATCTACAGCACAGAGACCTGTACCCTTCAGCCTAATGCTTTCACACCAGCCAAAAGCAACTACCTAACTTTCTTAAGACTATTCTTAAATGTTGCCATGTAACATGCACCACAGCCTCACGTCATTTCCTATATGGAAGAGTTCCTACTCTCTCATATTCACAGGATGTAACTCTATCAGTGATTAAAAATTACTGGTGTGGCTGGGGATGAGTATTTTGGGTCTGTGGAGAGTAACAATCCAGACTGACCAGGGGAGATATGAGAACACAAAGATTTCTGTGTTATCATTTTGCAGCATGGAATATTTACACTAAACTTTACATTTGAAGATTGAGTCATGAATTTAAAAAATGCTCTACTTTTTATTCTCTTAATATTTTATTTCTATTCCTGCCTTTTGAATGTCTTTCCTTACTGAGCAAAGACAAAGAACGAGGGTGAGAATCAAAGAGATAACTAGGAAGGAAGAGATGAAAGACTATTGGGAGGGAGATAGCACAAGTGTAGATGTTGCACTGAAACATGGAAATGAAGGAACAAACAGTCTGCGCCACGGATTCAGAACCAGACAACACAGAGAGAGACAATTCATTTCACTGTGCTGTTTGAAAGATGTGTCAAATTAGTCCCACTCTCCTCTCCCTTTTACCCATGTCCCTGCAATTTCTTTATGTTTCAAGTATATATCAAATTCTCTTTTGAATCTGTTGCTGCCAGATTTTCAGGCAGTATATTCCAGATCATCACTCGCTGTGCCACAACATGTCTCTTCAGCTTTTCTTCTGTGAATTATCTTAAATTTGTGTCCTTTCAGTCATTGGAAACACTTTATCCTTACTTACTCAATGAAAATCCCACATAATTTTGAACAAATCTATTAAATCTCTGTTGTAATACCAGCTTCTTTCCACTAAACTGAAGTCCATTTCTTTATCGACTCTGTGGCCGATCATTAATGAGTATTGACATTGCTAACCTTGTCACTGGATCTGTAATTAAAGGATTGTACTTTCTTCATTAACACCGGAATTGTTACAGCTTTGCTCCACAAGTCACTCCCGTTGTAATATCTGAATTTGTGTTTCCAACAATGCAGCGTTTCGAATGTACTTCAATGGTTGAAAAAGTGTTTTGGGATTTTATTTGCTGTGAACGGTGCTGTATAAACTCAAATCTTTCTTCTTTTTTGGATCTTATAAATTTCTATTTCAGATTTCAAGGAACTATTTACCCTGACTTTTAGTTAGATTTCTGGCATTTGTGTACCTGCAACCAACATTGAACAGTGACTTCTCCGAGGAATGTTAGTGTTGTTTTAACCGGATGCTATCTTCAGCAAACCATGGAGAAAGTGTACACTGTAGCATATTCTTGATGACAAAAATGCAAGGCATGCGTGATGATGCATTAGTTGGAGTGGAAGAATGTTGTGATGTTTCCTCAGCCACAATAAAGCCTGCATTAGTGTTGCAATCAGGCAGACGGTTGCATCCAAACATAAATAGGATTGGATTCCACCCAAACTTGAATGATATCTGGGCAGGAAATAGGAGGAAGTTCATACTGTCGGGCTTTAACAGACTGATAGTTTCCTCTCACTTCTTTCTTTCACTGGGCCTGAATTGGCTACACCTTCTCTACCACAAATGATGATGGGCTCTTAGACCCTTACCTTCCATTTCACTTCCTGTTGCTTCCTAATGCTACCATATGTAGCGTCAGGGAAGTGATGGCAATGGGCCCAATGTTCTATCCTTAGAGGGAGAGAGAACCTAGCGAGGGCCTCTGGTTATCCCTGATAGCCAGGGATAGCTGCTAAAGGCCTTGGTTTCCTCCCCTTCTGGTGCTGCAGCAGTGTCTCCAATACCATTCCTTGGAAGCCGTTTCTTTATCTTGGACTGACCCCAGCATCAAAACCACAAGTACAGGGAAGCATATCCAACTTAGGAGGACAGATTCAGAGCAATGGCTGGAGGTACCACTCTTAACAATATTCCCTCCTGAGTGGCAAACTTCCACTCTAAAGATCAAGAAATTTATTTGGTGGAGTTGGTGATTTACCATCGATTTATAAATGCTGTTTGCAACAAGAAGAAGACGAAAATCAAGGGTCTTAGATGTGAGATTGTAATGAATAAGATAATCCAATTCAGGAAAGGCTTTGTCACTCAGTTATTATTTATTAATAGAATATGAGTATTCCTGGCTGGGTCAATATATGACGCACATTCCTGATTGCCCTTGAGAAGATGGTGGTGAGCTGCCTTCTTAAACCACTACAGTCCTAAGAGTGTAGATAGACCCATAACACTGTCAGGAAGTTCCAGGATTTTGACCCAGTGACAGTGAGAGAACAGAGATATAGTTCCAAGTCAGGATGGTGTGTGTGTTGGAGGGGAACATCAGGTGGTGATGTTGCGATGTGCTTGTTACCTTTGTTCTTCTAGATGATGGAGGTTTGGAAGGTGTTGGAAAAGGTTGGAAATTGGAACTTACTACCAAGGAGGAGATGAGTGAATAGCTCATTTAAGAGAATGCTGGGTAAACACATGAGGACTGTAGTGATTGGAATCAGGACCAGCTGGATCTCATTGACTATGTAATTCTTGATTGAGATTGTTAACCTGGGCCAATCAGGGAGCCCTGGCTGACTGATATAAGCAGGAGATTCAGAAGGCCTCCTCTGTCCAGGGGCTGGCTTTGAGTAGTTGGTTAGAGCCTATGTACTGGGCACATGTAAAAAAAAAAAAAAAAAAAAAAACCACACACGTGACTTGGTGATTATTTTGAGGACAAAAGGGATAGAGGAATAAAAGTGAAGTCGCTGTTGTCTGACTGGACCACTGGACTGCTTTCTTATTAGACAAATGTAACTGGTGGTGGTTTAAACTGAGAGTCAACACACCTCAGTCTAACAGGGAAAGGATGAGAATGAAGAATTCACCTCAGCTGGTGTAGGGATTGAACCCACTGTTAGCACCACTTTGCATCATAAACCAGCCCTGAGCTAAGAGGGATATGGGGATCTCTGTAGATGAAGTAATGTGACAGGAGATTTGAGCATGGCACAAGCTGAATGATCTGTTACCCTGCTGCAAATTCTGTAAGCTAATAATCAGCCACTGGATGTTGCTGCATCCAAACTGTTTAAAGTGATTAACTATCATCATTTTACTCCCATGGGCCAGGTATATATCATGGAATCGCCTTCAGATTGATGAAAGTAGCCTTCACACAAATTGTTTGGCTTGAAAGCAAATTCCTTCTCTCTCCTTTGTCTCTGTGTCTCTCTCTCTCTCTCTCTCGGAACAAAGGAAACAATGCAGAGAAGAAAATAATAGAATAAGAATGCATATTTAAAAATGAATACTAAAATGGATTGGAGGAGTTGAGTGTGAGGAGAAAGGACTGTTACAGCTGGAACATGATGCACTTTACATAACCTCTATACAGGAATAGGCACCTTAGATTAATGAGATTTAGATTATTAAAACATGCTTTCCTTGTCAACCAGCAAGCAGAAGAGAATGATTACAATCCCTGTGTATGAGTAAGCACTGAAGTAAAAGGACTACAGAGTAGAGGTGAACAACTTATTCTGTGGATAAATTTATTTCCAATGCAGTGAGATACTCCTGTCAAAGGACTTCATAAAGTGACCCTTTCTTTGTAGAAGAAAATAGATTCATATTTACATTTGCAAAGCAGCTTCACGTCTCTGTGGATTCTACTGAGTGTATCAGCGGCTTTAAACCATGCCATTGATTTATTCTGGCTCGCTGCAACTTGCAACTGTATGACTATGACTAGGTAGAACTGGATGAAAATAGTGATGCCAGATGGACAGTATGGCATTGGTCATCTGTTAAAAGTCTTACTTCATAACATACCTGAAAAAATCACACTATACTCAGTTTTTCAACTTGCACTCACTGGGACAATCCACAAGTAATACCAATAAAGGGCAAAACCAATAACTGTAACATAAGATGCAGCAGCAGATGTAGGCCATTCAACCCATTGAGTCAGCTCTTTCATTCAATGGAATCATGCCTGATCTGATGATCCTTAACTCTACTTTTCTGTAAAATCCTCAATTCCCTCACTGATTACAAATCTATCTTTCTCAGCCTTGAAAATAGTCAATAACGCAGCCTCTCCCGACTTCTGCAATAAAAAAATTCCATAGATTCACTATGCCATGAGGGAAGAAATTCCTTCTCATTGTTAATTGGATCTGAGATTATGTCCTCTGATCTTAGGCCCTCTCACGAGTGGAAATAAACTTTCAGTATGTACCCTGTCAATTCTCTCAAGAATCTTGAATTCAGTTGGATTGCCTGCGGTACTATATTAACCTTCCTGAAGGTTGAACTATGTTTTTGGTATCCTGAATTTGGTCTTTGTTGCATCTCTGTCTCAGCTACATAAGTAATTGCTCGGTGGTTAAAATTTCTAGAAGTTACTGTCACCTTTTATTTCATTAAGTAAATGAAAAAAAAAAGACTTTCTGGATGAAATTTTCCCATATTTATAGATTTCTCCCATCCTACGCCTGCATCTTTGATTCCTGTATTAAGCAGGATGAAACTTTGGGAGTGCAGAACTATCCAAAAACTACAACAACTGATATTTCAGTCATTGAGCAAAGAAATTAGAATCACTGATGAGCCCATTTGGCATCAAGAAATTTTGACCTTGTCCACCTCTCCCATTGATTTGTTTCCCTGTAGAATCTCAATGAAGCAATTGGGTTTTACTTTCTAACACTCTGACAGTTTGTGGTCACTTCATGGATTTTTAAAACTTGGTTTTGTCTTATTTCCAGATTTGTTCAACTGCATCCAAATTGTCAACGTACCACAAACAGAAACAGTAATTCCTGGAAAAACTCAGCGGGTCTGGCGATATTTGTAGAGAGAAGTCAGAGTTAACATTTTTGGACCAGGTTTTTCTCAATTTGCCATTATTAGTCCAGGCTTCCAGGATTGCTAGTCCTGTAAAATAATCACTATAGGAAACGTCCCAACGCATTCCATCGTGTCTTTGTGACAAAATTTGACACTATGGAACTAGTAGATTGGATGAGCAAAAGCCTGGTCAAAGGTGTGCATTTTAAGGAGCATCTTAAAAGAGGAAAGAGAGAGAGTTAGGGAGGCAATTTGTGAACTTAGACCCCAGACAGGTGAAAGACATCAATGATGGGGTGATTGTAATCGGGGATGTGAAAGAGGCCAGAATTTGAGAACAGCAGATAACTTGGAGGTAGTAAGAACTGCCGATGCTGGAGTCTGAGATAACACAGTGTGAAGCTAGAGGAACACAACAGGCCAGGCAGCATCAGAGGAGCAGGAAAGCTGACATTTTGAGTCCGGACCCTTCTTCAGAAATGGGGAGGGGAAGGGGGCTCTGAAATAAATAGAGAGAAGTGGGGGGGTCAAGCTGGGAAAGGTAGGGTTTTGTGTTGGAGGGTTGTGTGGCCAGAGCAAGGGAAAATCATATAATCATACAGCACAGAAGAGGCCCTGCAGCCTATTGAATCTATACCACCAAAAATATACTTTGCCTCCACTAGTTCTCCTTTCCTGCATTAGGACCACAACCTTGAATGCTATGGCACTTCACAAGTGCTCATCCGAATACTTTTTAAAGGTTGTGATGTTTCTAGCCTCAACTACACCTGCAGCTCATGCATTCCCAACACCCATGTTCATCTGGGTGAAAAAAAATGTTTCCTCAAATACCTTCTAAACCATCTGATTTTCATCTTAAAAGCATGACCCTTTGTTCTTGATCCTTTGACTAAGGGGAACAGCTGCTTTCTATCCATCCTGTCCACATCCTCCTGTGCTGCCATGAGGGGTGCCCCTGCCTCAGAGCTAGGGACTCTGAGTTCAGATACCTCTCCACAGGACTGAACAGCCACAGACAGTGCATTTGTACTGTGGCCAAACAGATTGATTATCCAATATGCCAATGGCAGGTGGTAAGAACAGAGGAGTCTACTGGTCAGCCATGCTTGATGCAATATGTTTCTCCCCCTCAAGCCTCAAAGCGACCAGCAAGTCATGCCAGGAAAAATGTAGTCATGGAAAAAGAGTTGAGAATGAGCTTTCTCTGCCTCATTTGGCACTGGGTTAGGGAAAGGAAGAAATGCAGTTGGAGGACATCATAGAGAGGGAGAGTATCAAAGACATGAAGGGATTTTAGAATAACAACAACAATTTCAATGTCAAGGCATTGTATCACTGAGAGCCAGGATACATCATCAAGCACATAAATGGTATGTGAACACGACTTGGTGTGAGTTAAGGTTTGGGCAGCAGAGGTTTATGTGATGTTCCGATGTCAGAGGGTAGAATATGGGAGGCTGGTTGGGACAGTCAATTCTGGAGGTAATGAGATGAGCTGAGGCAAGGGTGGTATAAGGTGATTTTATGGAGATGGAATTGAGCTGTTTTAGCGATGGCATAAATATGTGATGGAAAACCCATCCAGAGTCAAATATGCCCAATGAGCTAACCGTCTGATTCATCCTTAGATAGCTGCCTGACAGATGGACAGAACTGATGACAAGGGAGAGCACCCAAAGTGGGTACTAAAGATGATGACCTTAATTCATTTCTTCCTTTCATTCATTAAAATGGATAGAATATCATTTCTATGAATTTAACAATCAAAATAGCAAAAATCTCAATGTGATGGAGTTGTATTCAATGTTTTGTACATTAACTGACTGCACAAAAAGGCTAACTTTTCTGAAATGGCTGGACTGATGTAGGAAGAAAGATTGGGTCAGTTAAGGTTACATACGCTGGAGTTTAGAAGAATAAGAGGGGAATCTCATAGAAACCTATAAAATTCTAACAGGATTAGGTAGAGTAAAACAAAAGAGGACGTTCCTGATGACAGGGGAATCCAGAACGAGGAGTCACCATCTAAGAATATGGAGTAGGCCAGTTTAGGTGAGGAGAAACTTCTTCACCCACAGAGTGGTGAGCCTGTGAAATACTTTAGTGCAGAAAGTGATTGAGGTCAAAACATTGAATGTTTTCAAGGAGATAGATATCGTTCTTAGGGCTAAAGGGATCAAAGAGTATCTGGTGAAAGTGGGAACAGGATACAGAGTTGGATGATCAGCCATGATGATACTGAATGGTAGAGCAGGCTTGAAGGGCTGAATGGCCTACTCCTGCCCCTAATTTCTATATTTCAGTGTTTATTAACACAGCTGCATGTGGTGACACTGCCTTGTGGGATAACTTACAAATCGGAAATGTAAGAATCCCTACAGTGTGGAAACAGGCCCTTCGGCGCAAGAAGTCCACACTGTACCACGAAGCATCCCACCCAGACCCACCCCACTATAACCCACCTAAGCTACACATCCCTGAACACTATGGGCTATTTAGCATGACCAATCCACCTAACCTGCTCATCTTTGGACTGTGGGAGGAATCCAGAGCACCCGGAGGAAACCCATGCAGACACTGGGAGAATGTGCAAACTCCACACAGACAGTCGCCTGAGAGTGGAATCAAACCCGGGTCCCTGGCACTGTGAGGCATCAGTGCTAATCACTGTGCCACTGAGCCACCGTGCCCCCCTGGTTATGTCATTATTGTCAGAAGCTGAGTGCAAGAAGGTTTGAAAGGCCGAATGACTTACTGTTGCTCCTATTTTTCTGTATATTTGTATGTTTTACAGAATGTCTTACCCATCAGCAGGACATGTTTGAAAGTGGACAGCTGACAGCATTCTGCTCTGATTTCTGAAGAAGGGTCTAGGCCCGAAACGCCAGCCTTCCTGCTCCTATGATGCTGCTTGGCCTGCTGTGTTCATCCAGCTCTACACCTTGTTATCTCAGCATTCTGCTCTGACAGCCTTCTCTCTTTCAGTCAATGGCACCAAAAGTCTTCCATGTCTTTACACTTGGTGCAACTTAACAGTGCGCAGAATGGGTGCTTACCCACAACAGCAATGTGGTGTAGCTCACTCTGTGGAAGATTCTAGTTAAATAGTGTCAGAATTCCTTCCTTGGCATAAATCAGAGGGGGGGAGTTATCACTTTCACTCCCTGAAGCAACTCAGGATTGAAATATTTCAATGCAATTTAATGTGGCCGCTTCTCTTTGAAGTGGAAGTTAATGAGATATGGTGATGATGAAGAGATGCTTTGCTTTAATTCATATCAATTTGGCACTTACATTACAAAGAAAAAAAAACTTTTGGATTACTGATAGTCTGGCTGAAACCCAGCAGCACAGATACAATAGTCCCATTTGAAGAGACTGTTCACTTTAGGACTTTGATTATTGCTGACAAAAATTGAAAACTGATTGAGATACATAATAAAATGAGCCATTGTTCACTATTTTAAAACTTTTTGATGGGATTGTCTTTAGGTTTTTGGTTCTTTCTTCCTCAGTTCTATTGCTGGTGTAAAAATAAATGTGGAATATGAATCATGCAGTAGATTCTCACGAATAAAGGCAGAAGTGATGGAACAGAGGAGCAGACCGTTCAGCCCAATGGGCCTACCCTGTTACTCAGTTCGATCATGGCTACTCGGTCCCCTACAATGTCCCTTTCCAGAATTATCTACATGGTTCTTGATGCCATGAGTCTCTGGAAAACTATCAATTACTGTCTTGAACCTGCTCAATGATTGAGTTTTCACTGGGTGGAGAATTCCAAAGATTCATCGCCCCATCTCAGTTCAGTTTTACTCTGAAACGGTGTTCCTGGTTCTAGACTTACTAGCGAGGGGCGAGGTCCTATTTACATGTAACCTGTTGTACCCTGTGAGAATTTTGTAGGTATCTAGGTTCACGTTTGCCTGAGTGCCATGCAAGGCAGTTCCACCCTTTGCAACAGAGCATGGCAACTCCCATTTCGAAATACTGACAATGCTGGGGAGTCCTCTGGTTACTAACTGTACTGTCACTAGAAATAGTTTCTCCCTGCCCGTTCCATCAAAACAGCTCATACCAGTAAGAATTTGAGTGGCACAGTGGCTCAGAGGTTAGCACTGCTGCTTTATAGCGGCAGGGACCTGGGTTTGTTTGCATCCTTGGGTGGCTGCCAGTGTGGAGTTTGCACATTCTCCCCATGTCAGCTTGGGTTTTCTTCAGGTGCTCCAGTTTTCTCCCACAGCCCAAAGATAAGCAGGTTAAGTGAATTGGCCATGTTAAATTGCCCATAGTGTCCAGGGATGTGCAGTCGAGGTGGGTTAGCCATGGGGATTACAGGGATAGGGTAGGGGGTCGGGTCTGGGTGGGATGCTCTTTGGAGGGTTGATGTGGACTTGATGGGCTGAATGCCTGCTTCCATGTTGTAGGGATTCTATTCTAACTTCCATTAATCCTCCCCATAGCCTTCTCTGCTCCAAAGAAAATTATTCCAGCTTTTCCTCATTACTGAAGACTCTTACTCCAGGACATTATCCACCAACTGAGGTCAAACAAATGACTTATAAAGATTAATCCAGCTCATTTTGCAATTTGTTTTCTATGTAAAACAGATTGTACTGGATTTCCCCAATGATTGGTACTGTGACCCTTGCTTTTCCTTTTATATATAGGTATTCTATATTTTGATATTCAAACTCTGTGAATGGCACAAAGTTGGGAGAATTGTAAACTGTGAGGAAGAGAGTGTAGAACTTCAACAGGTCATTGCCATGTTGCTGGGGTAGGCAGACAGATGGCAGATGAAGTTCAATGTGGAGAAGTATGAGCTGATATATTTTGGTAAAAGAGCATGGACAGACACTATTAGCTAAAGGGTACTATTCTAAAGGGTCAGCAGGAACAGAGAAACCTGTGTGAATGATTGCATAGGTACAAGCTGCATTTCAGCAATGCACCAAGGCTTCTTAGCATATTTCAAACCATGGCCATGACTATCTAGAAAGACAGACAAGGTTAGGAGATGCATGGGAACACCACTACCTGCAAATTCCCTCAAACCCACACAGTATCCTGATTTGGAAATCTATTGCTATTCCTTCAATGTCTTGGAACTCCCTTTCTAACAGCATCATGGGCAATATCTAGACCAAGTGGACTGTAGCAGCTCAAGAAAACAGCTCCCTGAAGGCAGCATCACTATCTTCCCAAGGCCAATTAGGGATGTGCAATAAATCCTCAGCCAGCAATGCTTACATTTCATGAATTTAAAAAAAGAAGCAAATGCATTCTAGGCTTCATTTATAGGTGCTTTAAGTACAAGAGAACGAGGTTACCCTGACTGACAAAGGACAGTGGTTAATCCTCAGCTTGAGTTTTGTGTACAGCTTTGGCTGCCATACTATTGGAAGGATGTGAATACTTTGGAAAGAGTGCAAACAAGGCTTACGAGAATGGTTTCAGGGATGAGAAACTCTAGTTATGAGGAAAATTTGGGGAAGTTGTGACTACCTTCAACAGAAGAAAGCTGAAGTGAAATGTAAGTCTTTAAATTCATGAGGGGTCTGGACAGAGCGTAGTGGGAGAAGTTGTTCATGCTCATAAAAAGATTGTGAAGCAGAGGGCATTGTTTAAAGAGTTTTGCAAAGGAATAAGTGCAGGGGATGAAAGAATCTTTCTCACACAGCGAGTAATTTGGGTCAGGAATGTACTGCCTGGAAGTATGGTAGAGGCAAGTTCAATTCAGACATTCAAGTGGTCATTGGATGATTATATAAACACCAACAATGTGCTAGGGCTACAGGGAAAAGGCAATTGGCATAAATTCAAAATGCTCAGAGAGACAGTATGAACACAATGGGCCAAATGGCCTCCTTTTGACCCATATCAATTCTGTGATACCTCTCTTTAGCATTCCACACAATATGGTATGAGATTTCATTTGGGTTTTCTCACAACTTGAAAGAAAGTTTTGAGATAGTATGATTTTGGTTGCTAGCTCTCCCGGATTCTTGAAGAAGCACTAAGAAAATTACAGTGATTTTAGAGAATAGTTTTCTTTTGACATATTTTCAATAGTCATAACATTATTAGAGTTGGAAAGAAGGAGACAGATAGAGAAAGAAACATCCTGCTCCACTTTTCTCGTGACACTGGATAAGATCATCTTTCAAGATTGGAGATTTTGGGTGACCAGTTGGGGAAGTGTGTCTGGACATTTGGAGCGGCTCATGTGTTGAAACCACAGCCAAAAACTGGCAGCAATTCATCAGCTGAATTTTCAAACCATTCCTTGCTTTCACCCTCTGGGGACAAAGACATAACTATTTCCAACCTGTAAGTTAGCCCACAAGACAGGGTCACCACAAACAACTGTGTTACTAAACACAGAAACATAAAAGTTAGGAGCTGGAGTAGGCCATTCAGCCCTTCTAGCCTCCTCCACCATTCAACATGATCATGGCTGATCATCCAACTCAGTCCCCTGTACCTGCTTTCTCCCCATACCCTTCGATGTCTTTAGCCCCAAGAATTATATTTACCTCCTTTGTGAAAACATTCAATGCTTTCATCTCAACCACTTTCTGTGGTAGAGAATTCCACAGGCTCATCACTCTGTGTGTGAAGAAATGTTTCCCCATTTCACACCTAAATGGCCTACCCTGTATTCTTGGACTGTGACCCCCTGGTTCTGGACTTCCTGGTTATCAGGAACAACCTTCCTGCATTCAGCCTGTCAAGTTCTGTTAGTATTTAATAGCTTTCTATGAGATTCCACCTTATTCTTCTAAACTCCATTAAATATAGTCCCAAATATTTATCCTCCCACAAGGAAGGGCAGGGAAAAATTGATACGCCTCTCTCTGAAGTGTCTGTATGTCTTGCCTAGATGTTTACTGCTTGACCAGCTACTGATTCCTTATTGATATTCCTGTATAAAGATTCAAGTGTGCAAGTTTTTGAAGGAACTGCACCAAAATGCACAGCTGAGAGCCATATTCTAACTGTGGAAGTAGTTGACTCAAATTTCTCTATGTCATTACAAATTTTGTATCTCTTTCTGTTGAAGTACACCACAGGACCATACCTGCACTTCAGTAAACCAAAAAGATCGATAGAGTGGGAGAACAGTCAAGAAATACAAAGAATCAGTTTTAAACAAACAAACAAAGAGTAGGCCATTCAGCCCCATGTGTTTGCTCCACCACTTAGCTGATTGGCTTGTAACCTCAATGCCACATGCCCACCTATCCTGATAAGCTTTCATCTAGCAGAAAACTATCCATAGGATCCCACAGTGTGGGAAGAAGCCACTTGGCCCATTGAGACTGCACCGACCCCCCAAGGACCATCCCACCTACATCCAGCCCACCAGCCTGTCCCAGTAACACTGCCTTTCCCATGGCTAATCCACCTAGCCAGCACATCCCTGTACACTATGTGCAATTTAACATGGCCAATCCACCTAACCTGCACATCTTTGGAATGTGGGAGGAAACTGGAGCCCCCGGAAGAAACCCATACTGACACGGGGAGAATGTGCACACTTCACATATACAGTTGCCTGAGGCTGGAATCAAACCTGGGTCCCTGGTGCTGTGAGTCAGCGGTGCTAATATCTGAGCCACCATGCTGTCTATTTCTGCCTTGAAAATATTTTAACGACTTTGCCTCCACCACATTTTCAGGCAGGGAGTTCCAAAGAAATGATGTTGGGTGATTTTGAGCTTGAGATATTTAGTATTTTTGGCATGTGGGCTAGGCGAGCATTTGTTGTCCATCCTAAATTGCTCTTGAGAAGGTGGTGGTAAGCTGCCTCCTTGAGCTGTTGCATTCCACGTAGCGTATGTACACCCACAGTGCTGTTAGAAAGAAAATTGCAGGATTTCAACTCAGTGACAATGAAAAAATGGCAAAACAGTTACACGTCAGTGTGTGGCTTGGAGGGTAAATTGCAGATGATGTTGTTTCCATACATCAGCTTTACTTGTCCTTCTAGGTGCTGAAGGTCATAGGTTCGGAAAATGCTGTCAAAACCTCCTTGGGATATCATTGCAGTGCGCCTTGTAAATAATACACATTGCTGCCACTGTGCGTCGGTGTTGGAAGAACTGATTGTTGAAGGTTGTGGATGGGCTTACAAGTCTATAGATCATAGGAAGACAGTCAGAGGCTTTTGTAATACAGCTCAGCTGAAACCTTAACAAGTTTGAATTTTTTGATCTCAATCGGCGTCAGCTTGGGTTACATAATGTAATCGCCACCGGCAATCATGGCTGCTAGCCAGGCAAAGACTATCAAAGCAAACGATTAATGTTTTCAACCCATATTCACACTGCACATGTGGAGCAGCAAAAATGGGCCATTCTGGAACATGCTGGAATCCTTTCTTATTAGGTGGTGTACTCGCTTTCTGGCAAGTGTGATATTTATGTTCAGAACCATATACAATGCAGAAGTAAACCCCCTTCATTCATAGGTTCAGAGACCCATAAAGCACAGAAAACAGCCTTCAGTCCATCCAGTCTATACTGACAAGAACTACCAGTAAAAGTGCACTAATCCCAATTTCCTGCACTTGTCCCATATTCCTGTATGTTGTGATATTTCAAGTGCTCATTCAAATATTTTTTAAAGGTTGTAAGTTTTCCACTACATTCCAAGGCAGTGCCTTACAGATTCTCACCAACACTGAGTGAGAAAGCTTTTTCTCAAATCCCCTCAGAATCTCCTGCCACTTACTCTAAAACAATGTCCCCTCGTGGTTGCCCCCTCAACTAACGGGAACAGCTGCTCTCTATTCACCCTGTCCAAACCCCTCATAATCCTATACACCTCAATCCTGTCCTCCCTCAGCCTTCTCTGCTCTAAAGCAAACAATCTAAACCTATCTAATCTCTCCTTACAGCTCAATTGCTCCACCCCAGGCAACATCCTGGTGAACCTCCTCTGTACCCCATCTAATGCTTACATATCCTTCCCTGTAGTGAGGTAACCAGAACTGCACACAGTGCTCCATCTGTGGCCTAAGTAATGCATTGCACAACTCCAACATTACCTCCTTGATCTTACATTCTATGCCACGACTGATGAAAGCAAATGTCTCCATATGCCTTCTTAACTATTCTATTCATGTGCTCTGCTGACTTCAGTGATCTGTAAATAATTACCCCAAGATCCCTCTGTTCCTCTAAGCTAACCAGTGTCCAGCCATTCATTAAATACTCCCTCATTTTGTTTCTTCTTCCAAACTACATCACCTTGCCCTTATCAGGGTTAAATACCATTTGCCACTGCTCTACCCATCTGACCAATCCATCCAAATATTCCTGTAACCTACAACCATCTTCTTCATTTGTAACCACTCTAACAATCTTGGTGTCACCTGTAAACTTGTTTTAAATTCCCCAGTGGGAAACACTGACATTAAGACAAATGAGAAGTGGATTCAAATTCTTTCCTGAACTGTCTTATGGCAGGCTGGGAGCTATCTCTGTGTATCCGATAGTGGAATGTGATACAATGGGGAATGTCAGAAGTACAATTTTGTTGAGTGAGACCATTCAGGGACTATGCCCATTTGATTAAAAACAATTGGATAAACTTTCTTCTGTGGTATTTGCCATTGATTTCCAATGGCTGACACTACATGATATCTGCTACCTCTGCCTGTATGTAGCATTGGACTGTTGGGCGTATCTCTGTCACCAATCCATCTTTCTCTCGATTGTCTCTGGGACCTGTCTAATTATCACTGCTGGAGGATAGACCACTCTAAACAGAAGTGGCATTTGTCTTCTTTAACATTGTGGTTTATTGCATAATGGTAATAAGTATAACTACACTACTAGTCCAAGTATAATTACGAGGATTCTTGGGAGCTATACATCTGTTCCCTGTGAAGGCTAGTGTAAAACTCTTTGTTTCCATTCAAAGATTGGGTGTGATATCATCACCATGGATGGAGCTAATGCAATTTCAACATGAACTCTTTCATAGCTATTAACTTACACAACATCTCCCATCAACATTTCTCCCCGTAGTTAACACATTATACACTCATGCATGTAACTATGTTATCTTTACCACTGTTGGGGACAACCCTGGCAGAATAGTAGCATATTGTGTGATGTAGCAAAGTATGACCATGTGTTGTATTATATAACGAAGAGCAGGCACATTTCATACATCAAAATGGAGTCACAGAATCCCTACAGTGTGCAAACAGGCCATTCGGCCCATTGAGTCTGCACCAACCCTCCGAAGATCATACCACCCACACCCAAGCCTAACCCTGTAACCCTGCAGTTCCCATGGCTCACCCGCACATCTTTGGACTGTGGGAGGAAACCGGAGCACACCACGCAGACACAGGGAGAATATGTAAAGTCCATACAGACAGTCGCCCGAGGGCAGAATCAAACCCGGTTCCCTGGCGCTGTGAGCCACCGTGCCAAGTGTTAAGTATGCAGGTGTCATGGGATTTAACAGCATTCCGGTGGGTATTCAATCTAAAAGTGGCTAGAAAAGGTGCTGTCTAATTGGTGCAGCAGTTAGTTCTGAAATGTGATTGATTAAAATGTATTGTGAAGGCCCAAAAATAATCGGTAAGGAGGGGGTTAAACATCATGAGACCATGGAATGACCCCGGAGGTATGAACCTGCTTGGTTGCGTATGTAATCAATCAATAATACATTTGGTTTGTGACAGCCAAGATGAGCTAAAGTAAATGTGCGCAAAGCGTATGTTTTCCTTTGTTCAGTGGAGAGATTGCCTGGACATCCCATCTGCTTGGTCCTCACTGGTGCAAATAATAAACTTTTGACAAATGGAAGCAACTTGAGTATCAAGTGACTCTTTGATCATTTGAGTTCCTCATTCAACCAGCTCCCATGTTTCCCTAAACCTCTGGCTTCACAAGTCTGGATATTTCACAACATTTCCAGAACACACTCCCTTCGGACTTGGGATGACGTTGATATTTTGCTTGAGGATTGTTGGCCTTACAGTCACAAAGGCCTACAATATAGAAAAAGGCCCTTTGGCCCATTGAATCTATGCTTTGGTTTTGATCTATGGATCATTTGTCAGCTGGAGGGGGATCTGTTATCCCTCAGGTATCCTTTGCAGAGGGTGTCATTCCTTGTAAAACTTGTCGTAGCTTCACTTCTTTATTTGGAGGATAATCTCCTGAATTTTGTTTGCGGAGAAATTCTACCCTGTTAACTCAGGAATTGTTCCATACATCATTGGCGGTGGGGGGTGGGAAGGAGGGGAGGGGGGAGGAATGCCTTTAAACTGATGAATGCCCATCATGAGAGACTCCTGTTCTGTGGAAACAAGGACTTCCTGTCTTGTAATATCCTGCATTTCTGGAGCAGGCAATATCTTTCCGATTCAAAGAGGTATTCTATTTTTCATAGTTTTCTGTGTCCACTCTATGTTGTTTTATTTCTTGTGCTTTTCAGACTGAAATGTGAAAGAACTGTTTCAAAGCGAGTGTTTTGCAAACGTTTCTGCATGCTTTGCAACTTCCTCATGAAATTTGAATCTGCACTGCTACTATAAATGTGGTATTTTGCCTGATAGCCAAAGCCCATGGTATCGACCGCCTTTGCCATTTTGTGGCACAGAGTAAGGGTAGTTTCAGATAGTTCATAGCCACTGATCATAATTTGTGTTTAAGGCCTGTCTAATTATCACTGCTCGCAGATAGTCCAGTGGTGAGTCTAAATAAAAGAGACACTTGTCTTAATGAACAAGGTGGTTTATTGTATGATAGCTACAAGTACAGTTCACACTACCTGTCAGGCAGAATCACTGAGGAATCACAAGTGCTGTATAGAATGTATCTGCTCCTATGAAGCCTGGTGCCTCCACCCAAACACCGTGCAACTTATCATCAGATTGGGTGGAGCTGATGCAAATTCAGTATTTACTCTTTTGGAGTCACTAACTTATATAACAATATAGGACTTCTCTTGTGGAGAAAGAAGGGTCTAGGCCCGAAACGCCAGCCTTCCTGCTCCTCTGATGCTGCTTGGCCTGCTGTGTTCATCCAGCTCTACACCTTGTTATCACAAATTGGGGAAGATGCTTTCTAATCAACCTGCTCAGAGATGTCATTTCACATGTCTGGAGCAGGTTCAGCTTGAAGTTAGACCGACTGCTCCAGAGGTAGGGACACTACCACTGCGCCTCAAGGCCCCTCCAGCAACTGGGAAAACTCCTGACGGAGATGCTTTTCACCTGCGTGGCCATTTTGTAAATGACCAAATGCAGAAGAACTTGCTGAGCAATGACTTTAACACCCTATTCATACACACTTATATAAATCTTGGAGAATTGTTCTCTCTCAGGAGGCAAAACCGTGGAGAGTTTTGAGAATCTGAATAAGGAAGTAATTGTTCCAGTGGCTGAAGCACTGTAGGCACCAGTGAGCACGATGTTAAAGTAATTGACAAAAATACCAGAGGTTATAGAAAATAAATCATTATTTTCATGGTTGAATGGGCAAGATTTATAACTTACTACCAAACCCTAACACCAACGTTATCACAGATGAAAACCGATTCAACAGTAATTTTCATCAGGGAATTGGGTATGTCATTGAAGGAAAGAAAATTGAAGGAATATGAGAAAGAGAGAGGTACTGGAGCTAACTGGAGTGTTCATTAAGGGAACCTGCAGAGACCGGGTGGCTCAGATAGCCTCCTATCTTCCGTCATTCTACAGTTCTATTTACCAATAGTGATGTTCTGGGTTTAGACACTAGAGATAGACATTGGGCCTCAAAAAGCATGGCACCTTCTCAAGGTTAATTAAGGAGGAGTGATAAATGCTAGCTTAGCCAGCATTGTCACATCAGATGAATGAATGAATGAACGAACAATAGAGGGATATTGATCAATGGAAAAGTGTAGAACTGGACCTGGGATAGCATGCCAAAAAGAAATAATCTAATATTGAATAGCGTGATAGGGTAAATTCATCCTCACCCAGGACTGCAATTCCCCAGTAACTCAAAAATGGAAGATCTTTAAATGCTATAGTGTAGTGATTGGAAACAGGTGGATCTCATTGACTACAAGATCCTTGATTGGGGTTGTTAACCTGGGCCAGGCAAGAAGCTCTGGCTGAATAATATAAACAGGAGATTTGGAATCTCCTCCATTCAGGGCACTGATTCTGAGCTTCCTGGCCACAGCCAGTGCACTGTGCACAAGTAAATAAAGGGTGATTTGGTGACAGGATACTGGCCTCTGTACAGTTACTCCACATAGTTTTGTTGTAAAAGACAACTTGGCTCAAACAGCAAATAACACCCAATGAGTCTTTATTAATCATTAGTAGATGGGAAACCTCCCTGCTCCTTTCTGAAATTGCCTTCCATCAACACATGCTAAAGCATTAGATTGGATTCACTATCAAAAGGTAAAAGGCAATGCCTATGTGATACTTATTAATTAACAAGTTAGCCCAGAAAATTAATACAGTCTCATTGCAGGATATTCACCAATGGTGAAATGTTAAATTCTGAGCAATACCTTTACAGGGAACTGTGTCAACTCAACAAGCTTGTAACAGAACTTTTTAAACCTCCCCTCTCTCTCTTTGCCTTGACATTCATTGTTCAGTGTCTTATATCCTATCGAGGCTCACTTGTTTCACTGAAAATTATGACCTCTGGACTACAAAAATGATACAGTATAAACCAACTCTTGTTCATTGAAATCGGTTTGGAATGTATCTTCCTGCTTTCACTCATAGTTGGCAAAGGGCCAATTCTGTCAAGTGTGACGCACAAACAACGAATGTAATGCCTGATTCTTTCTCAGGCCAGTGGAATTAAAAGTATTAACCCCGTGTTGCTTCTAATCAACATCTTTTTGCAAATTGTGACAGTTTTATAGCATTCCACATGTGTGGGGATTGGATGACGCAGTTGTAATGTTATGCTGTGGACAACTCCAACTTTGATTGACCGCACTTCCAGGGGAGCGAGGGTGAAATTGAATTGGATGGAGAGAGAAGCTGGAGGAACTAAACGCATGGAGGCTGAAGGCCTGACAGAGCTCATCACAGAACCTGGAATTGGATTGGGAAAGGCTGGAAAAGACAGGCAGCTGAGCTGTGTTCTCTAGCTTGGACTACAGCTAGTTAGTCTAGTCCAATTGGCATTTTTCTCCCAGTATAAATAATAAGAGATGGTGAAGATTCCATCGCTTCTGGAAAACACTCTCCATCTTCCAAGAAGTTTGCTTTCCTCCAGTTCTCTGTCTTGTGTATCGCCTTGTGGGTAACACTCACATCCCATGAAAGAATCTTATTCCTGTTACCCTCTACTTAGACATTGTCAATACTCAAAAAACAAATCCACAACAGATAATCTGGTCATAATCACATTGCTGTTTGTGGGAGGTTCCTGTGCCCAAACTGACAGTCACGTTTCCTCTATCGGAAAGACACCAAGGGATACAGGGATAGTGCAGGAAAGTGACATTGAAATAGATGATCGAACATGATTTAATGGATGGCAGAGCAAGTTCAAAGGCTGAATGGACCTCTCAGCTTTGACGTTCCTAGTCCTGGACAGTCCCAGGTGGCAAAAGGAACAGGTCCCATTGATATGGCAAAGGAAATTGTGGATTAACAAGAGGCCAGAATTGGAGGGATCAAACTTCTCAGAAGAAAGAGATTTTGAATATGAAACAAGGCACGGGAAGGGTGTCATGATATGGATTCTATCACACCAGCTCTTTGGCAACCAGACAATTTTCCAATGGCTGCGCTTTGACAAAAGCATTTTATTAGCCGAAAAGTGCCTTGAGACAATCTGAAATAAATAAAGATATTTTTGTTGCAAAAATGTACTTTAGTCATAAAAAATCTTCATGTACATACACCATTGCTGAAGCAGTTCTGTGCAGTCTGTGCACATGAAGAACAGGCAAACATTGGAATTTGACATTCCCAGCCGTTGCATAAACCAAAGGCATTTCTTACTCATGCAGAACACTATTTTCATACATTGAGGCAACGTGAGGGTTTGATAACTGAACAGAACCTTGTTATACTTTGGCAGAAAGAGCAAGATACTACATAGATACTTACTCGCCCTGTGCCCCATTGAGTGACCCGCTTAGCCATTTCAGAAACCAATTAAGATTTGACCAAGTTATTGTAGGCCAGACTGGATAAGGATGGCAAATTTCCTTCTCAAATGGACATTCATGGACCAGACCTATCAATGATAGTTTCCTGGTCACCATAATGAAATTAGCGTCAATTCTAGATCTTTCTACACTAATTTGTTCTATTTATTCATTGAGTTTAAATTCCACCAGCTGCCTTGATGAGTTTTAAACATGTATTCCTAGGATATTAGACAAGTCTTTCATATTATTGGCCCAGTGACATTTTCTTGGCTGTCATTAGCTACTCCCTCTTCATAGGATGATGTCTTCAATAGCCAGTTGCTTGGGGGATGGTGAAAATTCGGAGGATACGACGTTCTTGTAGTGATTATAATGAGGTCAGCAAGGTGGACCTCATCGAATATAAGTTCCCTGATTCAGGCTGTTACTTTGGTCCAATCAGGGAGCCCTGGCTGACAGATATAAACAGGAGTGCCAGAGGTTCTGTTCACTCTGAGGAAGCTGAATCAGTGTCAGGGACTCTTCACCTATAAATAAAGGGTGACTTGGCAACAGGTTACTGGCCTCTGTGGAGTTACTTCATTTCTAACTCTGAATCTAGAAAACATTTAACAGATAGAATTCATTCATGTTATAGGGATGGGAATGTAGGTTTTGATATCAGAAAGTAACAATGTAATGGTAAGCATCCATACCCAGCAGCAATAAAGCTCGGCAAGAATTGTTATAGCTTTTGAGAATCTTTTTATGATCATCAGTCCTGATGAATAAGCATTGACAGTGCAACACTGAAGTACATACAAACAGGTGTGAGCAGAATCATTTCCTTTTCCCAAGTGTATTGGATAAGCATAGAATTTAGCAAAACTGGGCACTCATTAATAATGAATGTCGGTGTAACAGACAAGTAAAATAAAAAGACCCAGACTTATTAATAGTTAAGAGCCTGAGAGATTGTGGGTTGTAATGTGAAATAGTAACAGAGGGAAATGGCGATTATGGTTACAGATATCGGGCCCAAATAACAAATCCTGACTGCTGATGCTAACTTTTTTACTTGTGTTTTACAGGTTTGTAGAAACAGATGAAGAAGTAACTACCCAATCCTTTCTCCTTGTCTCATCTAAAAGCTAGGTTAATGGTGACTATGTAACCATTGTCCAATGTCATAAAAAATTGTCAGTGTCCTCTAGCAAGGAAAATCGACCATTCTTCCCGGTCTGGTCTACATGTGACCCCAGGCCCGCAGTGATGTGGTTGACTCTTAATTGTTCTCTTATCAATCAGGATGGGCAATAAATGCTAGCCCAGCCAGCGATGCCCACATCCCATTAACAAATAAATAAATAAAAGTTGCATCTTCCAATCACAGCTCTTCAGTTGCAGCATGTGATCAACTCGGAGGCCTTGGGCAGGACAATGAGTTGTCCATTGTTGGACTCTGTACCTATATTCAAAAGTGGAGAACAAGCATTAGGTCAAGATACTGGTTATGAGACAAAGGCAGGCATGCAGAGTTAGATTGTATATCAACCATGATCTCATTCAATGATAGAAGGAGCTCAAAGGGTTGAATGGCTTCCTGTTCCCATAATGTTAAGCTCAGTAAATAAGATAACACCTTTGTGAGAGGAAAACAGGGGGATAACTTGATAGAAAAGCAAAAGTTCGTAGGAGGGTTTTACATTTTCTTTTGCCTTTATATCTTCCTTTGTAGGGGAGCGATTTGTTTCTGCTTTGGAATCTCATTCAGGTGGTTCACGTCACATGTGTGACCGTACACAGTGCAGCCCAGCCCCAATATTCCTCATTGATGACAATATGCTATGATCCCAGTTGATGGTGACAATGGACAAGTCAGATCACACACTGAAACATTGCTTGATAGATTATATGGTTTAGTTTTGTTGTTAGTTCACAGGCAAGGCTGCAAATGTTTGTTAACAACAGAACATAAGAAGAAGAACCAAAAAAAAATTACATACAGGTAGAAGAATAAGAAAGATCTTAACACAAATATCCAAACAAAGTTCCAACCTGTTCTCCAACACTTCTTTTTACAGGCATTCAAATCCTGAGAAATTTTACTCAGATCTCATCTCTTAGTTTTGTTTAATTAAAACTGAAAGAACTACGGATGCTGTAAATCAGAAACAAAAACAGAATATCTTAAGGAAGGGTCATCTAACCCAAAACACTAACTCCAATTTCTCTCCACAGATGCTGCCAGACCTACTGAACTTTCCCAGCAATATGTTTTGTTTCCAAGTTTCTGCTTAATGGGCTTGTCTCAGTTTCTTTTCCCTGAACTATGGAGGTAATTTTCAATTCTTTTCTGAATCTGCTGGCATGACTCTTTCAGAATTTTGATGCCGTAAACTTTTTCAGTTCTAATAAACTTGAAGATTTCAATTCAAGTTCTCCTGGTTCGGAAGCTCCACAGACTAGAAACAACTTTTACTGAAATATTTGATGTAAATGAAACCTCACTGCTTAAAAAAAGAGGAGGGGAGAAAACTGGGAATTACAGGCTGGTTAGCTTCCCATCAGTAGGAGGGAAAATGCTAGAGTCTATTATAAATAATGTGGTAATAAGAGGGCTTCAAATACCAATGGCATTATAGGAAGTCAACATGGATTTTAAGGGAATTTGTGTTTTGACAAATGTACTGGCGGGTTTTGAGGATGTAGCTAATTAAAATGATGTAGGAGAACCAGTGCGTGTGTTGTAGTGGATTTTTGGAAAGCTTTTGATAAAGTCCCACCTAAGAGGTTATTGTGCAAAGTCAAAGCACATGAGTTTGGCGCTAATATACGACATGAATTAAGAATTGTTGAGAAGACAGGAAACAGGGAGTATGAATAACTTGGTCATTTTTGGAGTGGAAGATGGTGAGACGGTGGGGTACCACAGCTCAGTGCTGTGGCCCCAGCTATTCACAACATGTATCAATGGTATAGATGAGGAAATCAAATTTACTATTTCCAAGTTTGTTGATGACAGAAAACCAAATGACACAAAGCACGGGATTCCAGCCTCAGGTGACTGTCTGTGTGGACTTTGCACATTCTCCCAGCGTCTGCGTGGGTTTCCTCCCACAGTCAAAAGACATGCAGGTTAGGTGGATTGGCCATGTTAAATTGCCTGTATGTGCAAGCTAGGTGGATTGGCCATGGGAAATGCTGGGATACACGAATAGGATAGGGAGTGGGATGCTCTTTGGAGGAGATGGTGTGGACTTGATGGGTTGATTGCCTGCTTTCATACTGTAGGAATTCTATGTGGGAATGAAAGTGATGTAAGGAGGATTCTGGATGATTCAGACAACTTGAATAAATAGGCAATTTAAATGATAGATACATGATAGATGATCGATGATTTTTAAGAATGATATCAGGGCGGTAGTGAGAGATGATATAGGTTCTACTGAACAAAAAATTGAATCCATTTGGATGGAAATTAGAAATAGCAGGGAGAAGAAGTCACTGATAGGTGTGGTCTATAGGCCACCAAATAATGACATTGTGGTGGGGCGGGCAATAAACATAGAAATAGCTAATGCATGTAAAAATGGTACAGCAATTATCATGGGGGATTTTAATCTACATATCGATTGGTCAAACTAGGTGGGTCGTGGCAGCCTTGAGGAGGGGTTCATAGAATGCATCCGCGATAATTTCCTTGAACAATATGTAATGGAACCTACGAGGGAGCAAGCTATCCTAGATCTAGTCCTGTGTAATGAGACAGGAATAATTAACGATCTCACAGTTAGGGATCCTCTTGGAAGGAGCGATCACAGTATGGTCGAATTTAAAATACAGATGGAGCGTGAGAAGTTTAAATCCAGTACCTATGTCCTGTGCTTAAACAATGGAGACTACGAAGAATGAGGGAGGAGTTAGCTAAGGTAGAATGGGAGCAAAAACTTTATGGTGGGTCAATTGAGGAACAGTGGAGGACTTTCAAAACAATTTTTCACATTGCTCAGCAGAGGTATATTCCAGTGATAGGGAAGAACTGTAGGAAAAGAGATAGTCAGTCATGTATGTCTAAGGAAATAAAGGAAAGTATCAGATTGAAAAGAAAAACACATACAAAAAAGCAAAGATTAGTGGGAAACTAGTAGACTGGGAAATCTTTAAAGGCCAACAGAAAGCCACAAAAAAAGTTCTGAAGAAAAGTAAGATATATTATGAGAGTGAACTAGCTCAGAATATAAAAACAGGCAGCAAAAGTTTCTATAAATATGTAAATCGTAAAAGAGTGGTGAAGGTGAACATTGGTCCTTTAGAGGATGAGAAGGCCAATTTAATAACTGGGAATGAAGAAATAGCTGAGGCATTAAACAGTTATTTTGTGTTGGTCTACACAAATAACATCCTGAAAACTGATGGCAAGAAGGTTATAGCAGGCGAGGACCTAGAAACTACCATTATCACTAAGGAGGCAGTGCTGGGCAAGCTAATGGGGCTAAAGGTAGACAAGTCTCCTGGCCCTAATGAAATGCATCCCAGGGTACTAAAAGAAGTGATGGGGGATATAGCAAATGCACTAGTAATTATTTACCAAAATTCACTGGACTCTGGGGTGGTTCCCGCAGATTGGAAAACAGTCAATGTGACGCCACTGTTTAAAAAAGGAAGTAGACAAAAAGCAGGTAACTATAGGCCAGTTAGCTTAACTTCGGTAGTGGGGGAAATGCTTGAATCTATCATTAAGGAAGAAATAGCAAGACATCTGGATATAAATTGTCCCATTGGGAACACCCAGCATGCGTTCATGAAGGGTAGGTCATGTTTAACTAATTTGGTGGAATTCTTTGAGGACATTACTTGCATGGTGGACAATGGGGAACCTGTGGATGTGGTGTATCTGGATTTCCAGAAGGCATTTGACAAGGTGCAACACCAAAGGCTGCTACATAAGATAAAGTTGCACGGTATTACAGGTAATGTATTGGCATGGATAGAGGATTGGTTGACCAGTAGAAAACAAAAAGTAGGGGTAAATGGGTGTTTTTCTGGTTGGCAGTCAGTGGCTAGTGGTGTGCCTCAGGGATCAGTGTTGGGACTGCAATTGTTTACAATCTACATAGATGATTTGGAGTTGGGGACGAAGTGTGGTGTGTCAAAATTACACTAGGGTGAGTGGTAGAGCAAAGTGTGCAGAAGACACTGAAAGTCTGCAGAGGGATATAGATAGTCTAAGTGAGTGGGCTAAGGTCTGGTAGATGGAGTACAATGTTGATAAGTGTGAGGTCATCCATTTTGGTAGGAATAACAGCTAAATGGACTATGTTTTAAATGGTAAAATATTACAGCACGCTGCTATGCAGAGGGACTTGGTTGTCCTTGTGCATGAATTGCTAAAAGTAGAATTGCAGGTGCAGCAGGTGATTAAAAAGGCAAATGGAATTTTGTCTGCCATTGCTCAAGGGATGGAGTTTAAAAACAGGGAGGCTATGCTGCAGCTGTATAGGGTCCTGGTGAGGCCACACCTGGAGTACTGTGTGCAGTTTTGGTCTCCTTACTTGAGAAGAGATATACCAGCACTGGAGGGGGTGCAGAGGAGATTCACTTGGTTGATTCCAGAGTTGAGAGGGTTGGATTATGAGGAGAGACTGAGTAGACTGGGATTATACTCATTGGAATTCAGAAGGATGAGGGGAGATCTTATAGAAACATATAAGATTATGAAGGGAATAGAGAAGGTGGAGGCAGGGAGGTTGTTTCCACTCGCAGGTGAAACTAGAACTAGGGGGCATAGCCTCAAAATAAAGGGAAGTAGATGTAGGACTGAGGTCAGGAGGAACTTCTTCACCCAAAGGGCTGTGAATCTGTGGCATTCCTTGCCCCGTGAAGCGGTTGAAGCTACCTTGCTGAATGTTTTTATGTCAAGACTAGATAAATTTTTGAACAGTAAAGGAATTAAGGGTTATGGTGAGCGAGTGGGTAAGTGGAGCTGAGTCTCAAAAAGATCAGCCATAATCTTATTAAATGGCGGGGCAGGCTCGAGGGGCTGGATGGTCTACTCCTGCTCCTTGTTCTTATGTTCTTATATACAGTATAATGTGGATAGATGCAAGGATGTTGACTTTGGTAAGCAACATAAAATTGGTATTAAATTATAATTAAATGGTACTAGATTGGTCAAGGCTGATATAGAAAAAAGAACCTGAGTGCCCTTGTACACTGATCATTTAAAGTATGCCTACCGGTACAACAAGTAGATAGGAAGGCAAATGGTATGTTGACCTTCATTGAAAGAGGGTTTACATACAGAGCAAGGAAGTTCTATTGTAGCTGTACAGGGCTTACTGAGACCAGACCTGGAATACTATGAGCATTCCTAATCTGCCTATCCAACAAAAAGACATAATTGCCATAGAGGGATTATAACAAGAGTTCACTAGACCAATTCCTGCGAGGACAGGTTTATCATATGAGAAGAGATTGGGTTTAACTGGGCCTGTACTCACTGGAGTTTAGAAGAATGAGATTCTCATTAAAACGTATAAAATCTGTCAAAGCTGGACAGACTGAATGCAGAGACAATGTTTCCCCTGGTCAGGAGTCTGTATTAAGCGTCACAGTCTTAGGATATGCAGTAGATCACGTCAGTCTGAGATAAGGAGGAATTTCTTCATTCAGAAAATGGTGATACTGTGAAATTCTGTACCATAGAAGGCTGTGGAGGTAAAGTCACTAAATGTACTTAAGAGAGAGACAAATAGATTTCCAGAAGCTAAAAGGGACATGGGGAGAAACTGGATGTGTGGTGTTGATACAGGATCAGCCATCATCATGTTCAGAAATCACACGGCACCAGGTTATAGTCCAACAGGTTTATTTGAAATCACAAGCTTTTGGAGGGCAGCTCTGTCATCAGGACTTTATCTTCACCTCCTTTACTTGACGAAGGGGCTGCGCTCTGAAAGCTTGAGATTTCAAATAAACCTGTTGGACAATAACCTGGTGTGGTGTGACTTCTGGCTTTGTCCACCCCAGTCCAACGCCGACACCTCCACATTTTAATCATGATCAATGGCAGAGTAGGCTCAAAGGGCCAAATGGTGTACTCCTATTCTTCTATGTTTCACTTCCTTCACCAGTGGCAGCACAATGTACCATCAACAAGGCACACTGCAGCAAATCATCAAGATTCTGTCAACAGCATTTTCCAAACTTATCACCTCCACCAACGAGAAGGACACCAGCAGCAGTGTGGGAACACCTAGGTGGGTCTGTTGTGAAGAAGGGTCATTGGACCCGAAACATTAACTCTGTTTTGTCTCCACAGACGCTGGCAGACCTGCTGAGTTTCTCCAGAAATTTCTGATTTTGTTTCAGTTCTTGATGGTGTCTCTGCACCATTTTCTCAGGGGAATTAGGGATAGGCAATAAAACGCTGGCCAAGCCCACATCCTGTGAACGAACAAAGAAAAGAACACCTCCCCATCTTTGTATGAATTTCAAACACAAATACCTGTCAGTGAAAGCCTTTGCCTAGAGATTTGGGAAACATCACCTTGGCTGTTTTATTTCCCTTCAACATGAGTCCAGGGACATTGAAGTTAATTGCAGTTCCCAACAAGAGCTTACTTGCCTTTCTCGGTAAGGGTCAATAGATAAAGCCTGCAATTTTCTGGTCTGTATAACTCCGGGTTGTACCTTTATACACATACCACTAAACACAAAAAAAAATTCAAAAGAAAACAGGATTTAAATCTTGCTGTAAACACAGTGACAGCAGGAACTCAGCTCAGAGTTCAACATCTTCTGAACATCACAGTTTACACACCCACTAATTGTACAATAAGACTGCAGTAAACAGATCGAATGCACATTAACACATTGAACCCACATTAACGGTCTATTTCTTGCTTGCTAAGTAGCAATTAATGCGCAATATGCAAATTTGAAACTGTAAAGACAATTAGCAGAGTTCATGAGGTGAATAGAGGCAGTTTAAGAGTACGTCAAAAACAAGCCCTTAGATTAATGCCATAGCTTGTGTGTATGTAAGTTTCTCTTTGCACAATACTCCAGAGCTAGAACATCAGGCACCTACACCCTAATAACTTTGACTTTGATTTATTACTGTCCTGTGTACCAAGGTAAAGTGAAAAGTGTTGTCTTACATGTCTTACAGGCAGATCATACTATACAAGTGCATCAGGGTAACAGAACAGAGTGCAGGATATAGTGTTACAGCTGCCAAGAAGGTGCAGAGAGAGAGATCAACATTAACATTAAAGAGGTCCATTCAAAAGTCTGATTACAGCAGGGAGGAAGCTGTTCTTGAATCTGTTCACATACATATACAAACTTTTATATCTTTTATAATGGATTTATGTGCAGAGTAGGTGGCCCTTTGGGGCTTACTGTTACCCATTGAAACATTAGTATGATCATGGCACAATGTGCAATTTTGTGAGAGGCCCCGCATTTCAACCAGGCTTGTCATGTCTGTCAATTCACAAAAGCAAATCTGCAGTCAAGAAGCAACATCTAGACTGCACTCTTCAAGGAACTGAAACTGATTAACACACCAACATTTCACACAACTGGATCCCCCTTTGTGTAGTGTAAGACCTGAAAGAGGTAACTGATTTCACAAGACAAGCTCAACACATCAAGATACGAAGTGTAGAGCTGGATGAACACAGCAGGCCAAGCAGCATCAGAGGAACAGGAAAGCTGATGTTTTGGGTCAGGACCCTTCTTCAGAAAATTCCTCCAGCTCCACACTGTGTTATTTCATTGTCTATGACATGCTTTCTGACATCCTGAGTTCATAATATGCATGACTTCCTTCCTTCCTGCATTCTGTCTTCCCCCATCTCTTCTTTTCTCCTTCTCTCCCTCCCTCCACTCCTTGCTTTCTTCCCATCTCCTTGTTCCTTCCTATCAGAGCTTTCCAGAGGTTACAAAATGTCTTCTTTGTCCATGCACGTAAATTTCCAACTCTCCGTCATTCATTGTGTTTCAATTATCTAGCCCTTCCCTCATGAAAAAGAACCGTTCTTGCATGCGCTGAATTTGTTTACACTACTCTAGAAAATATGCAACTTTGTTATCCAGATGTCAGCAGCTGCCAACAAAACATTGGAATTTTCCAGGGGCATTCACAACTTGAGGGAATCAACATGTTCCCATCTCTGATCTGAAGAGGAACCCCACATGCATTGTTGGTTTTGTGGAAGTCTTGGGTTACTGGCACCAAAAGTTGCTCATAATGTTGTTCCTTGAGTTAATTCTTACAGTGTACACATCCTGGGTCCATGACCATTCCTGTTCTCAATTTCCCTTCGGACAAAAATCTGAGAGTCTCAAGAATTGAACAAATAGCCCTTGCCTCCAATTTTACAGAAAAGGATTTTTTTTAAAAATTTGTTTACGGATGAGGGTGCCACTGGCTAGGTCAGCATTTATTGCCCACTCAGACCAGATGAGAATGGCAGTTTTCATCCCTCAAGGGCTTCAGTGAACCAGATGGACTTTTCCCTTGACAATCTGCAATAGTTTCATAGCTGCCACAAGACTCTTAATTCCAGATTATTATTGGACTCAAATTCCACCTTCTGCTTTGGCAGGATTTGAACACAGATCACCAGCTCAGCAGTCCAGTGATAATACCATGAGGCCATTGCCTCTCCTCTGACAGGATGTGACATATTCTGACAGGACTTGCTTTTACATCAGCAAATACATGAATGTAGATTTTGGTGGATCGAGTGCATGATATAAACCAACACATAAATTTAGTTAACATTAAGCAGGTAAATACACAGTATCTAACATAGTTCATAACTTTTTTATTATTCTTTCATGGAATGTGGGCATCACTGTAAACGATGGATAGCATTTATTGCCCATCCCTAATTGCCCCTGAATTGAATGGCTTTGATTAAATCTTAAATTTTTGTTTATCTTAATGACCATGGCCCAACTTACAGCCAGTCATAGAGACCCACAGCACGGAAACAGACCCTTCGGTCCAACTCATCCGTGCGGACCAGATATCTCAATTTTACCAAGTCCCATTTGGCAACATGTGACCCATATCTCTCTAAATCCTTCCTATTCATTTACTCGTCCAGATGCCTTTTAAATGTTGTAATTTTGCTTGCCTCCTCCAATTACTTTGGCAGCTGGTACCATAAATGCACAACTAACTACCTGAGGAAGTGGTGGATGTGTGTACAAGTACAATGTTTAAAAGACGTTTGGATAGATACATGAATAGGAATCGTTTGGAGGGATATGGGCCAGGAGCAGGCAGGTATGTATAGTATAGTTTGGGATTATGTTCAACATGGACGGGTTGGAACGAAGGGTCTGTTCCTGTGCTGTATAACTCTATGACTCTGCGTGAAAAAGTTACCTGTCAGGTCCTTTTTAAATCCTTCCCAGCTCACCTTAAACCTATGCCCTCTAGTTTTGGACTCCCCCATCCAAGGAAAAAGACCACCACATCCATGTCCCTCATGATTTTATTAACATCTATAAGGTCAACCCTCAGCCTCTGACACTCTAGATAAAAAGCCCCAGCCTATTCAGCCTCTCTCTACAGCTCAAACCCTCCAGTCCCAGCAACATCTTTGTAAATATTTTCTACACCCTCTCAAGTTTAACAACACCTTTCCTATAGAAGGGTGACGAGAACTGAATGCAGTATTCTCAATATGGCCACACTAATGTCCTGTACAGCCACAACATGATGTCCCAACCCCTATACTCAATGTTCTGACCAATGAAGGCAAGTGTGCCAAATGCCTTCTTCACAACCCTGTCTACCTGTGACTTCACTTTCAAGGAACAATGAGCCTGTCTCTTTGTGTGACAACACTCCCCAGAGCCCAACCATTAACTGTAGAAGATCTGCCCTGATTTGCCTTGTCAAAATGCAACACTTCATATTTATCTAAATTAAATTTCATCTGCCACTCCTTAACCCATTGGCTCAACTGATTTTTGATTCCTGCTCCAACTTCCTGCTCCTCTGATGCTGCTTGGCCTGCTGTGTTCATCCAGCTCTACACCTTGTTATCTCAGATTCTCCAGCATCTGCAGTTCCTACTATACCAGTGCAGAGATAGGTTCTTAAAACAACACCGATGAATGAGCAATTTGCCTGTTTCTTGGTCTCACAGCTTCTGCCCAAGCCTTGAATTGGGAAAAATTTTAGGTAACGTTGTTGTAGACAGTTTGCTGTGGTGCATTGTTTGACTAGATCTAGATAAATAGTGTAACTCATTTATAACAGTGTCAGTAGAGCTCAAGATATCATGGAGAGGTGATTTGAATTCAAAAAATATCTGGAAGTCTAATGTTAATCATGATCTGATTGTCAGGAAATCCCATCTTGTTCACTAATGTAAACTGCCATATTTAGACTCCAGACCCACAGCAATGTGGTTGACTCATAACTGCCCTCTGGGGAATTAGGGATGGGCAATAAATACTGGCCTAACCAGTGATACCCTCATCCCATGAATGAATAAAAACAAGTTGAAAATCCTTTGAAATTATTTTAAAACAATTGAACATTGAAAACCTGTTGATTTATCACCTGCAAACTGAGACAATCCTTGAGCACTGTGTCAAGGTCATGAGCAGGCAGATTTATGAATAGATAGAATTGGTCTATATCTCTTGAAATATGTTAAAACCTATGAAAGGAAATTAACCCTCATTTAATTTACACAGTAAGGTTACAATTTAACTTCTTTGGGCATTTAACAAAACTGTTTATTGTTATTCCAATAGAAAATAATTCTGTTTGCAAATGAATAATGTGTTAGTCACTGAATGTGTTTTTAACAAATTAACTTTGAGGTAATTATATTACTTGATATTACCAATTAATTAGATGTCGAGATGCTAATAAAAGATACAAATTAAATGTCCTTTTCACAACGTGAACCAGCAAGCAAAGAACACAGTGGTGAATTATTGGACCCCTACACTGTCCTACCTCTCCATGCTGTTTGTCTCTGAGCCACAATTTCCCCCTGTATTGCTATTTTACATGAAGCAGCAGTTTCTCCATGTTTTCCTTCCAAGTTGATGTTATTCCATGTTGCAGATTTCCTTGTACAGTAGGTTCTGCTATAACACGTGTTCCGACAATACAAATTGGCTATAACGTGACTGATGAATAGCGGAACGCTATTTCTAAAACGCGAAGTTATGTTGGCTATAATGCGATTCCATCAGTGCGCGGAGGAGTATGCATCAACGTCACATGATCATTTTGTGGGCTTTTAAACTTATTATTTAAGGCCCACAGCTAAAAGGCTGATTGAAGCCACTGAGCAGAATAAGGACAGTGTACTTCAACTTTGGAAGAGCTTTAACATCAAGAATGCAATTGACATTATTGTGGAGGCCTGGGGTAATGTCAGTAAGGACTGCTTGCATGCAGTTTGGTGGAAGCTTCTCCCAGATTGTTTTCAAGACGTTAAAGGCTTTGATCTATCAGGGGAGCTCTCAAGAATCAAAGAACATTGTGTTGATCTTGCAAAACACGTTGGATTTGAAGAAGCAGGCAGTGAGGATGTTGAACAGCTGCTTGAGTCCCACTGTGAAGACCTGTCTACAGCTGATCTACAACAACTTGTCACTGAGGGGGAAGTGGAAGCTGGAGAAGAAGATGATGGAATCCAGGATGCAGCACTACAAGAGCTTTCCACTTCTGTTTTGTCTTCTATCCTGAGGGAAATTGAGAAGCATTTGCAGCTCTTAGAGGACAACAATTACAATGCAGAATGCAGCAGGGTAGCAGTTCGAGGAACAAGATCTTATTTGGCACCCTATGAACAGCTTCTTCATGAAAGAAGAAAAAGGGCAAGACAGCTAATCCTGGATGTCTTTTCTTAAGCCAATCCCCAAGAAACAGTCAGAAGACAATGAGACATAGCCACCCACTTCAGGATTAACTATTTTTCACCCTAATCCTGAAGTCACAACTGTACCTGCAGGTGATGATGATGATGACCCTCAGCCCCTGTATTAACAACAGAGCAATCTCAAAAACTCCTCCCCCATCATGTCATCTTGACTTTTTTTTCAAGGTAATGTGTTAAATTTACTTTTATTTCATTATTAGGTATGAATTAAACATTTATTCAAACTGCGCTATCGTTTGTGTTAGGCTTTTGAATGATTTTTAAGAGATTTTGAATGATATTTTTTGGTGGTCTGCCCCCAACCCTGCTTTTCCCATAGGCCCCATTATTTCTATAGTGCGTTTTTCTATAACACGATGTTGCACAGGAACACAACTATTGCGTTATAGCAGAACTGACTGTACTGCAGTTTTCCCTGTTGTAGTTTTGCTGTGCTGAACATAGCCCTGTGTTGCAGTGCTCCAATGTTGCGGTTTTCCCTTGGCTGCTGTTTTCTCTATTGAAGTTTTCGCTGTTGCAGATTCCCCTTCCAACCTTGCAGTTTTCCCCAGTTGTGTTTTTCCGTGTTGCATTTTTGTTGTGCTGCCGTTTTTCCTGTTGCAATGTTTACAGGTTGCAGCTTTCTCTGTGGTGCAGTTTTCCCTGCTGCAAATTTTCTTTGGTGCAGTGTTTTCAAGTTTGCAGCTTTCCCTTTGTTGCAGTTTGTCTATATTGTAAATTTTATTGAAAATATTAGCATTCATGAACAGGAGCGAAGTTAAAGGGCCACAATCCGCATTCCTTTCAGTGCAGATGTAAGGCTTATATATGAGACCAGGACACAGATGTGCTAAGCCTAGAATATCCTCAATGATTTACACTGGCATTAATTGAGAGTGCAAAAACACCTCAGTGATCAGCATTTTCCTTGGCACTAATTTATCCAATAGCATTGGCTGCTATGTCAATTGGACATAAGACACAATCCCCTCTGAAGTTGGAGTTTTGGAACCCACCTGGAATAAACAGCTTAATTTAATGTTTGACACCTTTTCAAGATGCATTTAGTGCAGGTGACCTTTCCTTGACAAACCTTGCTGGGGTCAGAGTCAGGTATCTCCAGCTCCAGAGCCTGATCTCATGGGTCCAAAGGTCCCTGGATTCTCAGCCACCAGGAAACGAATTTGATGTGCATTATTAATTTGACCCAACTGACATTTTGATTGGTGCCCCTTCAAATCTGTGTATAATTTAGAAATCACCTTCTCCTTCAGCTTTTCAGTAAGTGTTGGTGATAGAAAGGAAGGACTCATCAGGATAATTCACAAGAATACCAATTCAATGGAAAATGAACATTTATACTGCATGATAGCAGAGTAGTAATTGGTTGACATGTGGACTTTCATTGGAAAACAGCTAATATGATGCCACTGTTTAAAAAAGAAGGTAGATAAAAGGTGGATAACTATGGGCTTGTGAGCATAACTTTCGTAGTGGGGAGAATGCTTGAACCTATAATCAAGGAAGAAACAGTCAGACATCTGGGTAGAAATTGTCCCATTGGTCAGAAACAACATGGGCCCATGAAAGGCAGGTCCATGTTTAACTAATTTACCGTAATTCTTTGAGGACATTACAAGTGCGATGGACAACGGGGAACCGGTGGATGTAGTATATCTGGATTTCGAGAAGGCATTCAACAAGGTGCCACACAAAAGGCTGCTGCATAAGATAAAGATACAAGGCGTTATGGGTAATGTATTAGCACGGCTAGAAGATTGATTAACTAACAGAAACCAAAGAGTAGGGCTAAATAGGTGTTTTTCTGGTTGGGGATCAGTGGCTAGTGGTGTGCCTTCGGGAGCAATGTTGGAACCTCAATTATTTACAGTTTACATGGATGATTTAGAGTTGAGGACCAAGTGTAGTGTGTCAAAGTTTGCAGATGACACTAAAATGAGTGGTAGACCAAAGTGTGCAGAGGGAGATAGATGGGTTAAGTGAGTGGGAAAGGTCTGGCAGATGTTGATGAATGTGAAGTCATCCATTTTGGTAGGAATAACAGCAAAATGGACTATTATTTAAATGGTGAAAAATTGCAGCATGCTGCTGTACAGAGGGACCTGGGTGTCCTTGTGCATGAATCACAAAAATACAGTTTGCAGGTGCAACAAGTAATTAAGAAGGCATGTGGAATGTTGTCCTTTATTGCTAAAGGAATGGAGTTTAAAAGCAGGGAGATTATACTACAGTAGTACTGTTTACAGTTTTGGTCCCCTTACTTGAGAAAGGATATACTGGCACTGGAGAGGGTGCAGAGGAGATTCACTACGTTGCTTCCGGAACTGAGAGGTTTGACTTATGAGGAGAGATTGAGTAGACTGGGACTATACTCAATGGAATTTAGAAGAATGAGGGGAGAACCTTATAAAAAAACATAAAATTATGAAAGGAGTAGATAAGATAGAAACAGTGAGACTGTTTCCACTGGCAGGTGAAACCAGAATGAGTGGGCAAAGCCTCAAAATAAGGGGGAGCAGGTTTAGGACTGAGTTGAGGAGGATCTTCTTCACTCTAAAGGTTGTGAATCTGTGGCATTCCCTCCGAGTGAAGCAGTTGAGGCCACCACGTTGAATGTTTTTAAGGCAAAGCTAGATAGATTTTTGAACAGTAAAGGAATTAAGGGTTATGGTGAGCAGGCGGGTAAGTGGAGCTGAGTCCAAGAAAAGATCAGCCATGATCTTATTGAATGGCAGAGCAGGCTCAATGGGCCAGATGGCCTACTCCTGTTCCTATTTCTTATGCTGTTTTGGTAGAGGCATTGCCATGGAGAATGTACCCATTAATGCTGATTGACAGTTAGCTGCCGGGTTTTGTTTACATGTTTAACCAGGCAATGCCACTCTGATTGGTTAATGCAACTAATTAAGACTCTTATCTCATGAAGTATGAGTTCATGCTGGTTTTACCCTTGAATTGGTATCTTTGTGAATTATACTGATGAGAGTGAAATAAAAATGTTTGTCGAATTTATCTTTTCTCAGCATTATTCAAGTTTTGTGCGACCAAAGGACTATTTTAAAGCATTATACCAGGACTTAAAGGGATACATTATGTGAAGATGCAAAATATTAAGTTGTACTCTTGTGATGCACAGCACAGAAACAGATCTTTCCACCCAAAAGGCTTTATGCGTAGTAGAAGCTTCATCCTCTTCCTTCCAGGAAATCAAAAGGATAATGTGTGGAATGTTCAGACAGCTAGAGACAGACTTGAACACACCACCTTTGTCACTCAGAGATGAGTGTTATCAGCGAACAACTGTTAACAGAAAGCCCTCCCTCTTTTCTCAGTTAGCACCAAGGAACATACAACCCATGGTGTTTTCCGCTTCAGATTCAGATTTTCAATTGTAATCGTTTCCCTGCTAGTCTCACTAAAATCTATCCCTGGCACTGACGTGCTTGCCCCTAATGGAATGTAGCATTCATTTAGATCACTCTCTAGCCCTTTCTCTGGTTGGAAGCAAACACTGTGAATTGTAAGTGAAGTGATGTCAACCCCAATACAACAATGTTGTGTCTGGTGACTGGCTGCACTTTATGTTCCTGAGTTCACCACTCCTCAGTATGTGTCGGTACTGATTCTGGGATCCACATTTTCTGTTTTTCTGTGTGCTGACTGAAGGAATGCACCTTTACAATCAGTTGCAGTCCATTGCTGTCACCTTGATCCAGTTGCGTGGTCTTAACCTGAGGAAAATTTTGATGGGCTGTGGTGAAAGGAGTTGTAAGAGGCTGAACTGATTGTTTTGTTCAGAGCTGATGAAAATTGTTCAAAGGTTCATTCTTTAACCCAAAGAACACAGAACAATGTCCTCTGACATAGATAAGTCTCACTGATTATTTTTTGTGTCTTGAAGAATATTCTTCAGCAGCTTAACAAATCAGGTCAACACTTTACCTAGAAGAGTAGAAATAGATCTTTTAAAACCCTTCACAAATTGGGACTGGGCATAGGTCTGAATGCTAACAGTAGAATTTTTTCAAAGATTACAAAAGGAACATCTTAAAGCTCCAGTGTACCAAACTCCAACAGAAGATAATGAGAAATCACTGCAGTCACTAATAACTGAATCCCCCACTATCTACATCCTGGGGTTACCATTGATCAGGAACTGAACTGGGCTCACAATATAAATACAATGGTTACAAAGGCAAGTCAGAGGCTAGGAATACTGCAGCAAGGAACTCATCTTCTGACACTCCAAAGCCTGTCCACCATCTACAAGGCCCAAGTCAGGAATTTGATGGAATATTCTCCACTTGCACAGATGGGTACAGCTCCAACAACACTCAAGAAGGTTGACACCATCCAGGACAAAGCAGCCCACTTGTTTGGCACCACATCCACAAACATCCAATCCCTCCACTACCAATGTTCAGTCACAACAGTTTGTACTATCTATGAGATACGCAGTAGACATTCACCAAACATGCTTAGAAAGCACCCCAAACCCTTGACCACTTCCGTAGAGATGGACAAGGACAGTAGATAAATAAGAACACTGTCAACCTGCAATTTCCCCTCCAAAACAGTCACCATCTTGACTTGGAAATATATCGCTGTTCACTCAGTGTTACTGAGTAAAAATCCTGGAACTCCCCCCCATAATGGCATTGTGCGTCAACCTACAGCACATGGACTGCAGTGGTTCAAGAAGGCAGCTCACCACCACCTTCAAGGGGCAACTAGGGAGAAACAATAAATACTGGCCCAGCCAGCAACACCCACAACCCAGGAGTGATTAAGAAAAATATACACCTAGTTGAAATTAATGTCTTGGAACCCATGAGAATTCTTTCAAATGAATCACACAGAGTTAAATTACCAGGCAACCAAGCTGAAGAAAGTTGACTCCATCTTTCATCTGAGTACCATGCCTATAAGACCATAAGAAATAGGAATAGGAGTAGGCCATTCAGCCCCTCGAGCCTGCTCCACCATTCAATGGGATCATGGCTGATCAGACACGGTTGCATTTTATTTTGTTTTATAAAGAACTAAGCACTTTAATCAAACTAAATTTAGTTGGCACTTGTTATATTTGTTAAAACCAGTTGGTGAAGGTGAAAACCAGAGCTAATGTTGGCTCAATCTAATGTTTATTTACTCAGCCAGACATGACAAGAACGTACCTAACTCAACTACGACCAGTTTCAGTGTGTGTCTCTTTACGTTCTTTTCACTGAAACATAGAATTCCTATAGTGTAGAGGCAGCCCATCGAGTAAACACTGACCCTCCGAAGAGTGTCCCACCCAGACCAACCCCCTACCCTATCCCTGTAATCCTGCATTTCCCATGGCCAATCCACTTAGCCTGCACATCCCTAGACACGATGACAATTTAACATGGCCAATCCACCCAACCTCCACATCTTTAGACTTGAAATAACCAATCAAGTACACAATAGCTCAACAAAATTAACTTGAGAAAACCCCTTAAAAAACTCCATAAAAAATCAATTTGTCAAAAGAAACCTATTTCAGTTAAATCAAACTATAATTCCCAGGGCTGATGATACCCTTCACTCATCTCATAAGTCCTCAAACATGCTAGTGGACACTGCATGTTCCCTCTCCAGGGACACCGAGGCCCAGTCATAACCCAGGAAAGGCGGTAGGCAATCAGATACAATGACTCCCCCATCAAAGAAAATCAAAATACGGCAGATACTTGAAATCCTAAACAAACATAGAGAATGCTGGAGAAACTCAGCAGGTTTGGCAGCAACTGTGGAGAGAGAAAAACAGCGTTAACGTTATAAGGCCCATATGACTCTTCTCATTGAAGAACTGTTCACTGTCCTTGTTGACTTTTGTCAGATGAAGGGAAATGGTTCATTTTACCCCTTTTGTGTTCCAGTGTAGGTGATAAGTGTCTCATACCTCATTTTGTCATGAAGGGTACACTTCGAAACTGTTACACCTTTTAATAACATTGTAATGAATAGGAACAGAAGTAGGCCTTTCAGCCCATCGAATCTGCTCCATCATTCATTGAGACATGGCTAACCTGATAATGCTTAACTTCTCTCTCCTGCCTTTCCCTTACTGATTAAAAATTGTTTTTCTCAGCCTTGAGTATACTTAATGACTCAGCGTTGACAGCCCTCTGAGGTAAAAAAAATTCTATACATTCACTACAGCCAGAAAAGAAATTCCTCCTCATCTCTAACTTAAATGGCTGCCCTCTTATTCTGAGATTATGCTCTCTGCTACTAGACTCTCCCACAAGGGGAAACAACCTTTCCACATCTACCCTATCATGTCCCTTAAGAATCATATATGTTTCAATAAAATTGCCCTCACATTTTTCTAAACTCCAAAGAGTAAAGGACCAACCTTCTTAACCTATTCTCATAACAAAACCCCTCCAGCCAGAAATCAACGTAATGAACCTTCTCTGGACTGCCTCCAATGCCAAATATTTTCCTTAGATAAAAGGACCAAAACTGTTCATAATATTCCAGCAATCATCTGTACAGTTTGAGCAAATCCTCCCCATTTTACTACATATAGATGCACTGTACACATATACTACAATATATTCCCTTTGAATGGAGACCAACATTCAGTTTGCTTTCCCTAATATCAGTTGAACTTGGATGTTGGTTTTATTGTGATTCATGTACAAGGAGTCCCAAATCCCCCTCTTCCATAGCTTTTTTGCAGACTTTCTTCGTGTAAATAATATTCAGCTCTTCTATTTTTCCTGCCAAAGTGCCGAAACTTCACATTTTACGACATGATCATCTGCTAGTGATTGATTTTGCCCACTCACTTAACCTGTTTGTACCCCTCTGGGGACTCTCTATGTTATCCTCACCACTTGCCTTCCCACCTATTTTTATGATCTCTGTAAACGTGGCAACACTGCATTCACTTTCCCATCCAAGTCATTAATATATACAGTAAATGATTGCAGCTCAGCTCTGATCCCTGTGGCACTCCACTAGTTACAGGTTACCATCCAATTTGATCTGAGGCAATGGCCTAGTGGTATTATCACAGGATTGCTAATCCAGAGATCCAGGTAATATCCTGGGTTTGAATCCTGCCACGGCAGATGCTGGAAATGGAATTCAATAAATATCTGGAATTAAGAATCTAACAATGACCATGAATCCATTGCCAATTGTCAGGAAAAACCCATCTGGTTCACTAATGCCCTTTAGGGAAGGAAACTGCCATCCTTACCTGATCTGGTGTACATGTGACTCCAGACCCACAGCAATGTGGTTGACTCTTAACTGCCCTCTGGGCAATTAGGGATCGGCAATAAATGCTGCCTGGCCAGCGACACCCTCATCCCGTGAATAAATAAAGGAAAAAAAAAATTATTGTCATGTGAATTTTGTTACAAAAATGTAATAAAAATCATTGTATAGTGTTACCATTCACCGGCACTGTTTTAAAGCACAGAAAAATAAATCAAAACATATAACATAAAAGGCAGAAGAATAAAGACATTTAAAAATGTGTTCAACTTCACAGTCCTTCTTGTTAAATGCTCCACCATGGGCCGTGGGCCTGGTGGGTAGACACGAGTCCCCTCCGCCACACCGCTGCTGCTAGAATTAAAGGTGTATCTCTCCAGGTGCTTTCACTGGGTTTGCGGGAATCACAGGATGATTAGTTTTATGAACAATCTCTGACATATTAATTGAAAGTTACAGCGTATGGAAACTGCTGAAAAACAAAACTACTTTTTTCTTCGAATTCGAATTTCTCTTTTAATGCAGAGAGCAGAGACAGCTTCTGAGTCTGTGGACATTTCATGGCTTCTCTCTATCTTGTTCACAGCCCTAAGCAGTTCAACTGCCTGGGAACCAATCACATAGTTGTTGACAGCCTGAAGGCCCTTGTCATTGATAACTGGTAATTAGTGCACAGACCAATCAGCTACCTGTTGCTGACTAAATCTCCATTGTATACAACTTCGGATCATGTACAAACCATTCGATACTACTGGAACCAGCAGCTGTGTAAATGGTACTTACAACGAGTTCAGTGATAGTAAGAACTGTCGATGTTGGAGTCAGAGATAACACAGTGTGGAGCTGGAGGAACACAGCTGGCCAGGCAGCATCAGAGGAACAGGAAAGCTGATGTTTCGGGTCGGGACCCTTCTTCAGAAGAAGGGTCCCGACCCGAAACTTACAATGAGTGTCAGGTTACTTGCTTTCAAACATATGCAGTAAGCCATCAGCAATCCTTTGTTTTTAATAAACAGCTCTTTTCACATTTTAGCCAGCAATGGACAATACAGAAAAAGTAAAAACAATACAGTCTTTACAGCAGGGTGCTCTCGTTGCTACAATGTCCAAACTTCTTTGTTTGGGGAGGCAAGAACAACTTGATCAGCACAAACAGTTACAGGATACATGGTAATCTAGGAACAAAGCGCATGCATACTCCTGGAAGGCCGCTGAACAAGGTACAGACATTTACCCAATTTTTGGCAGCCAGGGAGCACTTTTAACACTGACAGACTTGCTTTCACTTTTAAAGGTGAAAAATCATTGGCTCCCGTCCCTCAAGCTCGAGTAAGCCTCTGCACTGTCTCTGTTTGAGACCGCATTATTGGAGATTGTTCATTGGCACACAGCATGCTGCTTAATGCTATTAGACATCCCAGAAGAGACTAATAGATCACATCCTACTGTAACCTGATGGAGGACTGACATCTGGTTTCAAAAGAATAATACTGAGACTGTAATCCATCCGAGATGAGACAGGTTACCATGACAGGCTCCAGGCCAATAGTAAACAACATTATCTGATTAAAAGTCTTAACAAAATAGCAGGTCTCTACTCACAGAAAGAAAACAGGAAGTGAGTGAGCTATTAATCTTTATGATGTCTAACTTTGAAAGATAGGTGATGTACAAGGAGGGAATGATTATGTACAAATAATTACCACTCCAATTCAGCTCATCCATGGATAAAAGCTCAATGCTTAATTAGCAGAGCAGGCAGTTATCACTCAGATGGAGGACCTGGTTAATGAGGATAATTATTATTATTGCTATTATTGTGAAAATGGAGATTTGCAAAGCAGACTGCTGCTGTTATGTCTGGGGACACGGAATTACTCAAATCCCTGTTAATATTGTGATTGGAAATGATCAATAGTGCCTGCACTGTTTAAATTAAACTAGTGTTGCCAATCCTCCGAAATTACCCTGGAGTTTCCTGGAATTAAGGACTAAAATCTGGCACAGTGCTAGGGACAAAACAAAAAAAAAACTCAGAGAAAATATGAAAAGATTAATATGTTGCTTTGAAAAGAATTCCTGAAGGAATTTTGCTCATTACTTATAAAGAATTGATGTGAAAGACTGCTAATTGACCAAAAGGCCATTCAATCAGATAATGAAGAATATACTTATCTTCCAATCAGTTGTGTGACAGATTTCCATTGAAAGCTCGCACACTTCTGAGTCACAGAATTATAGGTTTGAATCTCACCCCATGCCGTTAAGCTGATACTCCAGTGCAGTGCTGCAACGTTACATGACATTACATCAAGGCCCCTGCAGCGATTGGAACCAGGGCCAGGGGGATATCATTGACTATGAGATCCTTGATTCGGGTTGTTAACCTGAGCCAATTAGGGAGCCCTGGCTGACAGATATAAACAGGAGATTAGCATTACCCTTATCAGGCCTTGCTAGTTAATGGTTCACTGACCACATGGGTGTTTTTTCCTGGTGGTGGAAATATTGAATAAACTTCTTCCACAATGATGTCTTTTTACTGAATCACTACACACAAGCACAAACACAGGTGATATGGGGAAAAAATAAACACTACTGCAGTTGTTGATTTGCTCACCGAGCTGGTAAGTTTGGATGTAAATGTTTCGTCACCATGCTAGGTAACATCATCAGTGTGCCTCCAGTAAAATGTTCTGTCCTGTTTGCTATTTATTTGTCTCAGATTGCTGGGGTGGTTGGCATCACTTCCAGATCTGTTTGAGTGATTGTTATATGGGGTCCAGCTCTATATGTTTGTTAATGGAGTGTCAATTTGAGTGCCGGGCCTTCAGGAAATCTCATGTATGTCTTTGCTTGACTTGTCCAAAATTGATTATGTTGTCCCAGTCGAACTGGTGTCCCTCTTTCTCCATGTGTATTGAAATGAGTGATAGTTGGTCGTATCTCTTGGTGGCTAGTTAGTGTTCATGAATCCCCATGGCTAGTTTCCTTCTGGTCTGCCACATGCAATATAATGTCATGCAGTGCTGTAGTATTGTAGGGGATAAGAAGAAGAAAAAAATATATAAACAGGGGATTTAGAGTCTCCTCAGCTCAGGGACTGACCCTGAATTGGGTGGCCACAGCTAGTGTACTGTGCAAAACAAAAAAATTCCCGGGAGATTCAGAGAGTCTCTTAGCTCTGAGCTGGCTGGTTTTCAGCCCATGTGCTGTGCGCTTGTAAATAAAGGGTGACTTGGTGATGGGATACCGGCCTCTGTGCAGTTATGTCAGCCCCAACTGCCCTCCTCAGTGGTTGTAAAAGATGTCTGCTTATTTATTGCAATTGGTGGGGAAAGGTGGAAGATCGATTTAACAGATGACCCAATAGTGGGTGATGGGATGATGATTGAGGAAGTCATATGATGAACTCTGCAGGAAGGTGTCCAGCCAGAGTTGACAAGCCTCTGAGGGGAGATAAGTCTTCTGAGCCAGAAACATGTAGAATGAGAACCACACATGGTTTTGGATATAGGTCCTCCACCATCCTCTCTTCCTAGCAGACTCTTTTTGCTGACACAGACATATATTGCAACCATAAGGAGGCAAAATGTACAATGAAATTTTCAATATACTACAATGTGGACAACTCTGGCGGTACATAGTTGCATTTCCAGCACTGCTCACAGGTCCAGCAATAATAGCAACATGTCACCTGGCTCTCCCTTCCCATCAAAGCACCATCAACCACACAGAATGCCACACCTTAGCATTTAGCTCCATATTTAATTTTATTCATTAGGTGTGAACAATGCTGTGAGTTCTTGCTGTCTCTGGCTAGATCAGCATTTATTACCCAGAGGGCAGCTAAGAGTTGACCGCATTGCTGTGGTTCCAGAGTCATATGTTGACTAGACCACGGATAAGGATGGCAGATTTCCTTCCGTAAGGGGCTTCAGTGAGCCAGAGGGGCTTTTAATGGCAATTAACAGAGGTTACACGGTCACCATTAGGCCAACTCTTTATTCCAGATTTATATTAGGCTTACTACCTGCCTACAGTGGGCTTTGAACACACATGCCCAGAACATTGGCCTGGGGTTACTAGACTACTAGTCCAGTGACATTGCCGCTGCACTATCACTTTCCCTAAATGCAATATTTAGAGCTGACTGGTTGCTACTGGAATTATTCCCAGCAGCGAAGGGGAAAGCACCCAGTCCAAAGATTCACTTTTTCCTAATCACGTTAATTCAAAGTTCAACTTTGAGCATCCCAAGGGAGAAAAGGACAGAATCATAGAATCCCTACTGTGCAGACATTGACCATTCAGCCCATCAAGTCTGCACTGACCCTCTGAAGAGCATCCTACCCACACCCATCCCCCTACAGTAACCCTTAACCCCACATTTCCCACGGCCAATCCACTTAACCTATACATACCTGGACACTATGGGCAATATGGCACAACCTGCACAGCCTCGGGCTGTGGAAAGAAACCAGTGCACCCGGAGGAAACCCACACAGACACGGGGAGAATGTGAAAAGTCCACACAGCCAGTCGCCCGAGGCTGGAATTTAACCACGTCGTTGGTGCTGTGAGCCAGCAGTGCTACCGGGGTCACCCATGGTTCAGCTTTTCTGCTGATTGAGATGAAGGGAGTTAAAGGCTAAAGAGCAGAATAAATAGTGGCATGATGTGTACCTCTTAGTAATTCTACTCCAGGTCATCGATAGACACAGAAGAGTGAAGCTGAAATTTAAGAATCTGAGACTGGTGTGTGAAGGTTATGTTAGAGAACAATTAAAAACTTCAAGATTTTAATTTACCCTCTTTTGTGGTGTTGAAATATTGTGTCAAATTCTTCAACCCCCAGGACATTCAGCAGCTAAAATGAAGTGAGGACAAGCTGGGGGAGAATATAATTAACTTCCCAGCACTGCTTCTGGTCTAGGAAGGTAAAGACCTAGGTGTATTATCGCTGGACTGTTAATCCAGAGACCCCGGTTCGAATCCTTCCATGACAGATGGTGGAGTTTGATATCAATAAATATCTAGAATTAAGAGTCTACTGACAGCAACAAATCAATTGTTGGAAAATCCCATCTGGTTCACAGATGTCATCTTTACCTGGTCTGGCCTACGCGTGATTCGAGACCCTCAGCAATATGGTTGACTGTAGAAGGGTCCCGACTCGAAAAATCAGCTCTCGTGCTCCTCTAATGCTGCCTGACCTGCTGTGTTCCTCCAGCTCCACACTGTGTTATGGTTGTCTCTTAACAGTGTTCTGGGCAATCAGCGATTGGCAATAAATGCTGGCCCAGTCAGTGATGCCCTCATCCCCTGGATTAAAAAAAAGGTGGCAGACAGAAGTACATGACCTGGGTCCTCTATTCCCAATACGAACCCATCTCAGCACCCTGGAATCCCCCAGGATCAAGATTGGACTTCTCTCGAGATCAGATCTCTCAGAGACTGGAAGATAAGACTTCACAGATTTCAGGAAACACTAGACTTCTGAATTGCCCATCGAAAGCTTCATGCCTCCACCTCCTTACCCCGTCCCTCTAGTATTTGGGTCTAAGCACATAAATGATGGCACCTGGGATAGGATGCAATCTGTGCTGTTGAAATCCAGTAAGTTTGGTGCTTCTCACACAGGCACCCGGGAGAGGAAAAGGAATGTCATGATGGAAGTAAATAAATTGTTCTATTTGTAAAATAAATCAAAAGTGACATACCTGTGGGGCATTAAAAGCATCATATTGAGCCTCAGCATATTTGGTTTCCAAGTGCCTCTATTGAAGAGCCAAATAAGATTTATTTATTCAGAATGCTCTGATCTAGCTAATGTATGACTGATTCCACTTGAGTGCATTTCTGACAAATGAATATTTCTGGGAATTGAAACTGAGAGCAAGGGTGAAGGGGTTGGACTTGCTGTGCTGTATTTTGGTTAATGTTCCAGGCTGCAATAGATTGTGAACATTTTCTAACAACTGCCGTACTGTGATGTGGACAAGATGTCAATATGAGCCTGAAATGATATAAAGGGGAGTTAAACCCTTTAACAGATGCCAAAGTCCCAAAGCTCAGTGCACTAAACCAGTGGCTTTTCATCTGTGCCAAATGGATTACATTCCAGCCATACTGAAAATACAGTGGAAGGATGGCTGCTAATATCAGACTATCCAGTTCATGAAACCAACACAGACATTGGTGAAGAAACTCAGCAGGTCTGGTAGCATCTGTGAAGAGAACTCTGTTTGGGTCTTCACAGATACTGTCAGACCCATTGAGTTACTCCAGCAATTTCTGTTTTGGTTTCAGATTTCCAGCATTCAGAGTTCTTTATTCTATTGCTGTCCAGGTAATGAGTCAGGAAATTACCTTCACTAAATCTGAGACCTAAAAAGTAAAAGTAAAATCTGAAAAAAGGAGAGAAAATGCTGGAAATTCTCAGCAGTATAAGGAGAGATATAAAGGCCCAGAATAGATATTGATTTCTCTCTCTACAGATGCTGCCTGATGCGTATTTCCAGTGTTTTCCTTTTATTATCCTGATTTGCTTAATCTCTCATTGTAATTACAACTGAATTAGCTTTATTGTCACATGTACTCACATAAGGACAGTGAAAAATTTACAAGTCGCTACCTACAGCGTCATCTGTGGTACAAGGTACCCAAGTACAGATTCTTCGGTGCAAGTTCTTAGGAAATAAAAAGTAGAAAGATAAGGAAATTGTAAAAGGTCCAGCGCTACAGTTCGTAAGAATAAATTAGAAAACAGAGAAATAAAAAGTTCAGAACAACAGTGCATCTTACTCAGTCCAAACTCGCACCTAGTTTCCAGTCCACACCGAGCCTTGACTCCAGACCATGTCAGGTTTTACCTTGAGGCTCTGAAGGCCGGGAGACTACTCTGGAATCTCCTTAATGCCAGACTTCCATGCTGAGGCCACACCGGGCCAAGAGATCACTACACCAGGCCAAGGGACCACCATATACCGCGGAGAGACCGCCCATGCTGGGCCAAGAGACTGCCATGCTGGGCTGGGAGATGACTCGCCGGAGAGGGAGACCGTCACGTGCCACCAAGAGACCTCCATGCCTGGCCCTTGGAGACCAGGAACCATTGAAGCTGTTCTCTCTCAAAGACCAATATATCTAACCTCTATGACAGGTGGTCCCTGGAACTGCTCACAGTTCTCCAAATGAAGGAATCACACAGTTTGAATGCAAAATAGTAACTGTGTGATTTGGTTTGAAAGTTTATCCTTCTAACAAAGATTTGATTGGTACAATAGGAAAGGTTCCATTTACCTTGCCTGATCCAATTAGGAGAGGTGATGATGAGGTGGTAATACCATTGGATTAGTTATCCAGAACTCCCGGTAAAAGTTGAACTGAACCTGGCTTTTAAAAAAAAATTTGGAATTAAAAGGCTAGTCTAATAGCAAGCATGTTGATTCTCATAAAAACCCACCTGGTTCACCAATGTCCCTTAGGCAAAGAAATCTGCCATACTTATCTCAACTGGCCTACAGTCCCACAACAATGTGATTGACTCTTAACTGCCCTCTGGACAATCAGGGATGTGGAATAAATGTTAGCCTTGCCAGTGAAATCAATATCCCAGGAATGAATTTAAATAAAAAATATCCTTTTAAAATGTTTTGCAACAAAATAAGTACATACATTACATCTTGAAAGGAATTCCTTTATAACTAATTGAGGCTGTTCATGTGTTTCCTAGCAACCAACCTTTGCACAAGTCCTTTCAGCAGAGATAGAGGTGAGCACAATTCGATAATCTGCGTATTCACAGATTCCTGGCCAGTGATCCTCCAGGATTATTGCAGTATATTCTTTTCCAGTGCACTCCCTGCAGTTTGCTGATGTGTTTGTGCTTTCAGTCCTGCCCATCTGAGAACTCTGGTTCTTGTCATTTAGTCAAGTGTGGTTTTATGTGCACTATTGATTTTCTTCAATTGCAGCCTTGTAATGTTCTGTCTCTGCTGTGCTCTCAATTGAAAACATGGATATAGGAAACTGATTTGTAATGGGGCTTCAAAGGGAAAGTGTGTGCTACTAAACCGTGTTGACCTCCTCCAACACAGATCCCAATGGAATGTTATGGCACGTTTCCTTCTTTTAAACTTTCATGCCAGGAGTGGTTCCTAAGATCACGAGAGCTAGGAACAGGAGTTGGTGACTCAGCCCCTCGAGCCTGCTCCACCATTCAATACAATCATGGTTGATCTTATCTCAGCCTCAACTGTGCTTTCCTGTCTGCTGTCCAATAACTCTTCAAGCCATTATTGATTAAAAACCTGTTAGCTCCTCCTTAAAATGACTCAATGTCCTGTATTCCACTCACTCTGTGGTAGTAAATTCCATAGATTCATGATATTTTGGGAGAAGTAATTTCTCATCATCTCTGTTTGAAGTCTGTTATCCTTTATCCTAAAACTGTGACCTCTCATTCTAAATAAAAACTGAAAGAACTGTGGATGCTAGATTACACGATATGAGAAAATATCCTCTCAAAGTATGTCTACTTCATCATCCCATTTAGCATATTACTCAAGTAGATCTCTCCTTTTTCTAAACTCCAGAGAGTATCTATCTAAACTGTTCAATCTCCCTGCATAAGACAAAACCCTTAATTCTGGAACTAATCTAGTGAACCTCCTCCAAACTGCCTCTAATAAAACTACATCCCTCCTCAATTATGGAGACCAAACTTGTACACAATACTTGAGTTCCAATCTCACTAATGCCTTGTATAGATGCAGCCACACTTCCTTACATTTATATTCTATTCCTTTAGCAATAAATGCCATCATTCCATTTACAACAAAGAACAAAGAAAATTACAGCACAGGAACAGGCCTTTCGGCCCTCCAAGCCTGCACCAACATGCTGCCCATCACAACTAAAACCCCTTTCCAGGGACCATATTCCTCTATTCCCATCCTAATCACGTATTTGTCAAGACGCCCTTTAAAAGTCACTATAGTTTCTGCTTCCACTACCTCCCCCAGCAGCGGGTTCCAGGCATCCACCACCCTCTATGTAAAAAGCTTTCCTTGTACATCATCTTTAAACCTTGCCCTTGGCCCCTGGTAACTGACTCTTCCACCCTGGGAAAAAGTTTCTGACTGTCAAGTCTGCCCATGCCCTTCATAATCTTGTAGACCTCTATCAGGTCCCCCCTTAACCTCTGTCGTTCCAGTGAGAACAAACCAATTTTCCCCATCCCCTCTTCATTGCTAATGCCCTCCATAACCAAGCAAAATCCTGGTAAATCTTTTCTGCACCCTCTCCAAAGCCACCACGTCCTTCTGGTAGTGTGGAGACCAGAATTGAACACAATATTCCAAATGCGGCCTAACTGAGATTCTATAACGCTGCAACATTACCTGCCAATTTTTAAACTCACTGTCCCGGCCAATGAAGGCAAGCGTGCCTTATGCCTTGTTGACTACTTTGTTTTCTTATTACCTGCTGTACGTGCTTGCTAGCCTTTGGATGATGTTATCGTCTATTACTTTGTTTAAGTGATTATTTTGATCTTCAGACTTGGTTAATTATTGTGAGAAATTTATTCAACCGTGTTACATTGTTGTTATTCAACTGATCTCAGCCGACTCTGGAATGGCTTGACATCCGCACATGCACCGGACAATGGCCAGAAGTGTTTCCACTCCTCTCAGTCAGCCAGGGATTCTATTAACTGTCTAGCTGAGATCTTCCAACTCAAGAGAGGCGAGGTTTGAACCTGGGACCTCAATATTACATGTAGACCCAGCGAGTCATCTGAAAAAAACAACTCGGTTTGTAAGTTTCAGTATGATTTCCAAACAGATATCAGCACAAGAAAATGGAAATAACATGGAAATGGCATGTGAGTAAGGTACAGCAATAAATATTTACACTTGGTGCTCCATGACCTTCAACAATGGTTAAAAATCAAGTTGTCTAAGCCAAGCCCCGTCCTTCAAACTGGATGCCCTCAGAGTTAAAATCATCTGATTTCATGAATTCTCAGTTGGTCAGACTGCCTATTGTTTCAGACCCACAGGACAATGTTCCTGTGATGTGTTTTGGATGATCATTGAAGATACTATATAAATACAAATTGTTATTGTTATTGTTGTTGTGTGTTACTAACCATCCTACTGTAACCCAACAGTCAATTCAAGCCAACAAGGTACAGGGCTGGATGAACACAGCAGGCCAAGCAGCATCATAGGAGCAGAGAGGCTACTACTCATTAGCTTACAGCAAATAGTTGCATTGCAAAATACAGAGTAGTTCAATTCAGACAATACATCTGCTCTTAGTTATGGATTCTCCATTTCCACAATTAATATTGGCCCTAAATAGTTCATATTCAATAGTCAACTGATGTATTGAATAAAAATGTGGCTCATTATTGATTTGATTTGCAGTGTTATTGAAATACCTGATGTACCTCTTCAAACTACTAAACAGTGCACAAGGCAAATAGAATTTATTAAATTGTAATGTTTCTCTTCTGGGGCCATCAAAGAGCTGTATTGTTTTGAAACAAAAAGAGAATTTGAAACTTGGCCACTCAGTACTCTAATCTGCCTCACCAGTGAGTCTCTAAGCTTTTGCCAAGTATAAGACAATTTGAATTTGACAGCCATATGGCTAGCAAACTTAATCCTTTAATTGTGTTCAACCAAGATACCCGAGCCCTGTATATGTAGGATTAGGAGTTAGTGTTATCTCATGTGATTCGTGTTTTTGCTTTCTTTTCATTTACTGGAAATAGCAAAACAGTTAAAGTTGTTCTTTCCCAGAGTAGCTTCAACTATTTAGCTGGCTTTGTTATTTAGCTTCTGCAGCCTGTGAGATTAGAACTTGCTGTGCTGTTTGCCTGGATCACCACTGCTAGCACCTTGTATATCTACCACCTCTGCCAGAATGTGGCTAAGGGTAACAGTGGTTTGTGGTATATCACTGCCACCTATCCTCCTTTGTCTCTACTGGGTCTAGGGCCTATCTAATGATCAGTGGTAGAGGATGGACCACTGGTGAGTCTAAACTGAAGTGGCAGATGGTTGCTGAATCATGTACAGTTCACATTTTTAGTCAGGCCTAATTACTGAGGACTCTTAGGAGTTGTACAGAATACATCTGCTTTCAATGAAGGCTGTTGTAGAATTCTCTGTTTCTGTCCAAATACTGTGTGACATCAGTTTGGATGAAGCTGAATGCAAATTCAATGTTAACTCTTTCAGAACCATTATCTTATACAATACCTGTTAGCCTTTTTTCATCATCATATTGAGAAAGGAGATAGCCAAAATTCATCTTGACATCAGAAAATGGGTAATGGAGCTTTCAGCAGCATTTCCAGGCTTAATGGCAAACAGACTGATGATGCTCTGGAAACTTTATAGTAGCTGAATCATTTCTGGGATTTTATGATTCAACCCTGGTCAGTGTGCATGACTAAAGGCTTAAAAAGGCCAGGAATATTCTTTAGCCATTTGTCAAATTAGGATCAAAAGGATTAATGAAGACTGCATCTCTACCCAGAAGAGGAATTAGATAATTGTGGTTACTCCCCTGGATGTCTACAGTCTGAGACACTGTCTGAGTCATAGAGAAACACATGACCACACACATGAAACCCAGTCTCCACTCATTCTTGCTATTGTCACCACAGTGGATTAATACTTACCTTGTAGTTCTAGTATACAAATAGTGGTTATCGGCCTTATGCATTTAGACACAGCCAATTGCAAGGCCCTCTGGGCTCCAGTAGTACCTGAAAGGGAACAAATACAAAGAAATTGATGTTGGTGGTGAGTTTTGCAGCCTTTCGTGATGGATAGATCCAGCATGGAGAAGGAAGCCTGACTCAAATGGATATAATAATCTCAAACAGCGCAGCATCTGAGGAGTCAATGCAGCTGAGCCTCTGTCAGTACAACCTGAAAAGTGGGTTGTTTCTGCTGCAGACTCTATCCTTCCCTTGTTCCTTTCTCTCTGCCATTCATCCCTCTCTGCAGCTCCATCTCCCACCTCACCCTGTTTTCTAGCTGCAGCTCCCTCCACAATGTGCTCTTGTTACGGATGACGTGATCTGAAATTCCAGGTGAAGCAATCCATCCGAGCATTTTCTGTGCAAACTCCTCCAAGATCTCTGAGTGGGTCTCCCATGTCAAACATTCTCGCCAAACAGTTTCCCAGAGGGGCTGTTTCTATTCATAACAGGACTCCTGAACTTGAACCATCTTCACTAAGCACGATTCAGTTTCACATCCATTTGAACGCTGAATTTTCAGAACCTTGCACAAGCCATGTTTTATTAAACATTTTTCCTGTGATGTGGGTGTTACTGAAAATGCCAGCCATTGTTGCCCTTTTTACTCTTGAGTGGCATGGTCTAGTAAGATCAGGTGAGTGGTCATTAACAGGCTTCATTGAACATAACTATGATAAGAGGATATTTTGTGGAATCCTATAGAGTTTGGTCTCAGTTCCCTATGATCTGATGTCACTGTAATATAGCCTTTTACAGAGTTATTGTGTATCGATTCTTAAAGGTATATTAAACATTTTACTCCACATGGAGCTACAGATGGAGCAAAGTCATCTGTTGTATGTATTAGGGTGTCAAACAGTGCCAGCTAATCTTTCAAGTTATTCATATCCTGATGAGGCGTGTTAGGTATTTTAATCAACTTGTATAATGCAGCTTGAGGGCCAGAGGGAATTGAACATCCAGATCTTCAAGTCTGGAGGCAACAACACAACCTCTATGCTGCAAGACTTAAACTATCTTTAGGCAACCTGTTATGACACTCCTCTGTGGCACGTGGGATTGGAACTTGGAACTTTGAGGCTAGAGGGAGGGGCACCTCCACTGTATCTCAAGACCTGTAAAAACAAACCCGTTTCTGTCCTCAGCCAATCACGTAGCGATCCATCCCTCCCTAGCAGGGAATTGAACTCCAGACTCTTGTCTGACAGGCGGGATTCTGATCATTATACTAACAAAGAGCTTCGTCGAATCTACTTGCCCAATGTAGGACTTGAATCCACAAACCCAAAACTAGGAGTTGCATACTCTGTTGACTGAGCCAGCTAGCTGTACTGAGTCAGAAATGGATTCTGTTAATGAAATGTCCTTTTCACACGTGATAATCCTCAAACTTCAATGATTTTTGTTAACACAGTTTTAAACAGGAGGCCTTTCCTGCATGTGGGGACAGTTCTGATAGCCACTACAGAAACATAGCACTTTAAATCCCAACCAACTGTGATGGTGGGATTTGAGCGCATATTCCAAAGCACTGGCCTGATCTCTGGATTACTACCTCATTGATATTACCTTCCCCCATGTCATGGTGATATACATATTCATATCGCCACAACATTAGCCTGGGTCTCTGGAATAGTAGCCCTGTAACATTACTCGTATGTCATGCCTCCTCTATTTATTTGTTCAGCGCATTTCACCACCTGCCATGGAGGGATTTGAACGCAATCTTGAAATCATTAGCCCATGTTTTGGATTTGTTAGCCTTGTGACGTTACCATTATACCACAACCTTATCCATCTTTAAGCCCTGTTATGACACACCACCATCGTAGGGTGGGGTTTGAACCCACTGCAGCAATGAATATCTCATTGGGGTATTGTGCTGGAAAATAAGTCACTCTGTTCCTGCAGTTGTCACAGAGATTTTTGTTTAAAATTGCACAGAATTCTCCAAGTCACCTGTCTTTTAGATCTAGGTTGATAGAAAGCAAGGACCAGTTTTCTGTACTTTGTAAGATTTTCTGTTTATTACAAATACAAATCTAATAACTCTAACTACAGATAAACAATTCTGGACCGCTGACATATAAAAAGTATTTAAAACGCTAGCCCATTTATAAACTTTCTCTCTACACACACATAAAGACAGACATAAAAATAAAGTATAGGTGTTTTGGGCAGAGGGGAAAAAAGCTAGGAAGGCAGAGTAGTGGTCCCTTTCCGCAGGATTTATCCACACCCAAGCCTGTACGTCGTCATCATCAGACTGGGTGAAGCTTAGTACAGTCTCTAACATTAACCCTTTGAAAACCATTACCTTATAAACAATATCTCCTGAGATGCTGGCCAGTCTGAGTAACCTGTGTTGGAGGTGTTGAGTTGCTGAATAAGCACAGATATGATCCTCATTTAAACATTATAATTACCAATACCCCTCTCCAGGGCAGGTTGCTTGGGTGTATCCAAACCTGCTTCACTGAAGCTGGAGTGGCAAATTCGGTCAGAATTCCTATTTTTAACAATTTAACCCCGGTTTTAACACCCTGGTTAAAAATTGTCCATTTAATCTCTGCGTTAATGACAACAATTTGTCTGTGATTATAGTGGGTGACTACAAGAGTAATTGTAAATAACTGGGTTGTTTGTTTACACGTTCCTAGCAGATTGTGCTGGTCATGTCATGGTGGAGTCACATTGGAATGGAGCACTTATTGTACAACTAATTACAATGGGCAGAGTTGCTGATTGTGTAATCACACAACAAACAAGACAATTAGTACAAATTGGTCCTCCAGTTTTCAATTCCATTATATCCACTGTGTGTATTTGTCTGTCACGATAATGGCATTCGAACCTATGCAGTCACATAACCATTTGAATTGTGTACCCCAGCCCCTTTCTCCATCTCACCAATAGGTTTGAAGTTCTGAAATCACCCAGTGACACCTATTCTAATGTCATCAACTTTGAGTCAATGTAAATGTTTGTCTGATAATCCTCCTGTGAAATACACTGGGAATTTTTCCACATCAGGGTGCTTATTCCAAAACGCTAGTTATTTTGTCATTTATTATGGAACTGGTTTAGAAAGCTAACATTGGCTTAGCTGAATAAAACATGAATAATTAAAATGTATTAAAAGTAAAGGTAAAATTGTCAACAACTCACCTGACCATACGGCTGTTTTCTCGCAGAGACAGACAACCAGTGGTGGTTTAACATGATGGTCACCATGCACTAGGTGAAGGGAAAGGTTCAGAAAGAGAACTCTTCATAATAACTACAGCCCGTATGAGAATTGAACCTATTCTGTTGGCACCATCCTGCATTGCAAACCAGCCATCCGAGCTAAATGCCCCCTTTTTTAAAAAAAATACACAGGATAACATGCCAGCTTGATAAGAATTCACATGAATTATATTTGATCATTTCAAATGTGTACGTTAGGATATAACATCCTTTTGTGTTTGATTCATTCTCTTTAGATGCAAAACTCAAGATTTACATTATCAGCCACATTGTAATGTTCAATCCATTGCAAAAGTATTAAAGATTTCCTGGGTTTATTCTATTCTATTTGTGTGTTATTTAAATACATAACCTGGAAGCATGGATTGAAATCAGTCACACCACCAGGGAGTTCAAAGCAGTAGAGAGTGACGGATCCAAATTCCATATCTTACAGTCCCTGTGCAATTTCTTTGCTATTGGCTGCCCATAAAAGATGCATAAACAGGCATTACACAGAGTATGTCTCGGATTCTCCAGCATCTGCAGTTCCTACTATCTCTGATTCAATTACACAGAGTATATTAGTCTGTTCAAATATTACAAAGTATTAGAAAATATTTACAGAACGGAAATAAATCATTCATCCCAAAAGGCCCATGTCAGTGTTTATGGTCCACATAAGCCCTTTCCAGCCCTCTTCATTTAACTCTATCAACATAACCTGATAATCTTCTCCCCCCATGTAGATCCCTCATAAATGGATTGGCACTAGTTTTCTCAATTACTTCTGACGATTGCAAGTTACACATCCAAGCTACCATGTTAGAGATATTTATTCTTGGAATATCCAATGAGTTTACTAGTGACAATATAATATTTGTGGTCCCTAGTTCCTATACCACATGCAAGTGGAACTTCTCTTTCTCTATGTCTTCCCTATTGACATTTTTTAAAAGCTTGAACATCTCTACTGTATTTGTCACCCTTCAGTCTTGTCTCTTCTGGAGAAAGGAGCCTAATAGTTACAATTTCTCACTTCTGTCTCCATTCTGGTAAGTCTTTATCTCACTTTCTCTGGTGTGCCTATCCTTTTCTTTCATTTGGCATGGAAGCCAGAGTACATCAGGGGTGGCCTAATCTAAGATTCACAGCAATTTAACGCAAATTTTATGCTTTCCAATTCTGTTCTTGTATTGATTCATAGAATCATAGAATTCAGTACAGAAAGAGGCTATTCAGTTCATCAAGCATGTGTTGGTACTTTTGAATAACAAAACATTGAGTTCAGGCCATTACCTTGGACATTCCTCGCAATGTTTTGTCCTTTAAGTATGTCACAACTGTGTCATTATAATACAGTACGTTTTCTACAGAGGGCCAAATACGTCTTACATATAACCTATTTTTGTAAACAACCTGTTCACCGATGTTATTACACACCTCTGGAGCAGGTGAGACTTGAACTCAGGCCTCCCAATCACGGAGCAGGGACACTACTACTACACTATAAGAGTGCCCTTGCCAATCTGGCTTTTTAAAATGGACACAGCGTCTTGCAAAATGTTCTCTAGAAGTCACGTGACCACCATTGTCAATTTACTGTCAGCCAAAAAGGCAGACTGATCTATCATCTTTACACAGAGGGAGAAATTCAGAATTGAATTAACATTTGGACAACACAATGGCTTCTTCAAAAGGTGTGATAATTCAAAGCTTCAGAGAAAACAGAAGACTGGAAAGGCACCATGGGGAATTCCAGCATAAAACACATTGGTTTGAGGAAAAATGATTCATCAAAGTTAACATAGCAGCCATCTTCAAGTCTGTATCTGTATAAGACAGACTGTGAGTCTCTATATTGTTAGAACTCCCCAAGAAGTACACTGACAGACACTATCAGAGTGAGATAACTCAGCCAAAAGGGCACAGGGAGAAAGGCTTTCAGAAATCAACCATCATTCTGTTGAAAGAGTCCGGGAAATCTGCAAGTGCTATCAAGTCATAGAGTCATTGTCTCACAGAGTCATATAGCACGGAAACAGACCCTTCGGTCCAACTTATCCATGTTGACTGGCTATCCTAAATTAATCTAGTCCCATTTGCCATATCCCACTAAACGTTTCCTATTCATATACCCATCCAGGTGTATTTTAAAAGTTGTTATTGTACCAGCCTCCATCACTTTTTCTGGCAGCTCATTCCATACACACACCATCCTCGGTGTGAAAAAGTTGTCCCTTTTAAATCTTTCCCCTCTCACCTTATACCTATGCCCTCTACTTTTGGACTCCCCCACCCTGGGGAAAAGACCTTGGCTATTCACCCTAGCCATGCCCCTTATGATTTTATAAAATACTATAAGGTCACCCCTCAGCTTCCAATGCTCCAAGGAAAATAGCCCCAGCCTGTTCAGCTTCTCCCTATAGCTCAAACCCTCCAGCCCTGGCAATGTCTTTGTAAATCGTTTCTGAACCCTTTCAAGTTCCACAACATTCTTCCTATAGCAGGGAGAACAGTTTAACTGCAGTATTAGTGAGGAACGAGAAAGCCTCGCTTGCTCTGTTTTGATTTGATTTATTATTGTGTACCTCTCTGTAAACCTGTTCAAACCTTCTGACCCCGCCAGTGCAGGCAACATCCAGCTATTTCACTAGAGAAGCCATTACAGCAGAATTCTGACTTCAGGTTCAGGTTTTTAAACTCTTCACTTTGAAGAGAAAATCTTCTAGCAAAGAACAGGCTTGCAACAATAACAGAAAGTTTTGTGCCTTCTTTGTAAGTACAGCAAACTTTGTTTTTACAGACACCTAAACAACTGGCAAACCTGATAAACTGGCAAAAATTATACACCTCAAATACAGCGTTCCACCATGATGTCCAAGTACCTATTATGCTGTTAATAAAATATTATAGTGATGTGTATATCCCCTGCATTATATTTCTATTACTGTGTGTTTTTACATTGATTTTAGGAGGTGTGGTGATGTTTTTGCATAGATATTTTTGAGGGATTTTGATATCTTAAAGCTTTGTATGGTAAAGATTTACTGTGGTTATGTGTACCTCTTCATTATCTGAAATACTGGCATGCTCCTGATCCCATAGGTGTCAGCTAATAAAATGTTTGTTATATCTTTTATCCATGTCTAATTTTAAATCTTTATGGCTATATTTTAACTAATAACTGTTATTTGGAACCATGCAACAATAAAAACTAAATGTAATAAACTAATCTTTATCTAGTCTAAGACTAAAGCTTAACCGCTGGTTAATTTTTCAAGTGGGACTCTCAAAAGCTAAAAGGTGGTAAGTAACATTCGCACCACACAAATGTCAGGCAATGACCATCTCCAACAAAAGAGAATCTAACAATCATCCCTTGGCATTACTATCACTGAATCACCTACCAACATCCTGGGGGGTTACCATGGACCAGAAATTGCTCTGGACTAGCCTTGTAAATACAATGGCTACAAAAGCAGCATGCTGTCAGGCAGAGTATTACAAATACTAAAAACTAGTCACATAAAATAAATATTTCCTCCTATCAGCTCTGACTCTTTTGCTAAACCACTTGTAATTGTACCCCTTGAAGTAACTCTACGGAGGCCAGTATCCCCTCACCAAGTCCCCCTTTACTGACACATGGACCATCCCTCACTACAGTACTGCCTTGTACAGAGTCAGGCATCACAGTGTCAGTATCCCTGACATTCCTACTTTTTAATGTCAGCCTGGGCTCTATGCTTGGACCAGATTAATAGCCCCAATCAGGGAACTCATCTTCTATGATGTCCAGCTGACTGACCTCATTACAGTCGCTACACACACTTCAGTCACAGTGAATAGTTTCTCTTTATCTACTTTGTCTAAATATTTCATGCACATATTTTTTGAACATCACTATAAAACCTCCTCTTCCTTTTCCCTGCTGCAGGAACCCAGCGATGCACGGTGGCAGCAGAATATATGATCCACAAGATGGAGGGTTTGAGCTATAGGGAGAAGCTGAATAGGCTGGGGCTAATTTCCCTGAAGGGTTAGAGGCTGAGGGGTGACCTTATAGAGGTTTATAAAATCATGAAGGGCCTGGTTAGGTTGATTAGATAAGGCTCTTTTCCCCGAGGTGGGGGAGTTGAAAGCTAGAGGGCATAGGTTTAAGGTGAGAGGAGAAAGATTTTAGAGGGACCTCAGGGGCAACTTTTTCACACAGAGGGTGGTATGTGTATGGAATGAGCTGCCAGAAGAAGTGGTGGAGACTGGTACAATTACAACATTTAAAAGGCATCTGGATGGGTACATGAATAGGAAGCGTTTAGAGGGTTTGGGCCAAATGCTGGCAAATGAGACTGGACTAACTTAGGATATCTGGTTGGCATGGACAAGTTGGCTGAAGTGTCTGTTTCTGTGCTGTATATCTCTATGACTCTATGGTTCCATAACTCACTAAGGCTGCTTTGACAGCACATTCCAAACTTGCGATGAGAAGATCGGCATATACCCTGGAAGCATTATCACCTGCAAGTTCCCCTTGAAAGCACTTACCACCCTGACTTAAGACCATATGGCATAGGAGCAAAAGTAGTCCATTCAGCCCATCAAATCTACTCCACCATTCGATGTGATCATGGCTGATCTGATAATTCCTTAGCTATACTTCCCTGTCTTTTCCACATCAACCTTAATTCCCTCACTGATTAAAAATCTGTCAGTCTCAGCCTTGCGTGGAGTTAATGACCAGCCTCAACAGCCCTCTGCAGAAAAGAATTCCACAGTTTCACCATCTTCTGAGAGAAGAACTTTTTCCTCGTCTCTGTCTTAAATATGCAATCTCTTATTCTGAGATGATGCTGTCTGGTCTTTGATTCTCCCACGAAGGGAAACAACCTTTTCGCATCTACCCTGTCAAGTCTCCTAAGAATCTTGTTTGCTTCAATAAGGTTGCCTCTCAATCTTATTGTCATTCCTTCACTGTCATTGGGTCAAAATCCTGGAACACCGACCCACACAGTGCTGTGAGTGTAGCTAAAGCACATTGGCTGCAGTGGTTCAGGAAGGAAACTCACAACCACCTTCTCAAATTCGATTAGGGATGAGCAATAAATGACAGCCTACCCAACGAAGATTACATCCCATGAATGAATAAAACAAAAGGATAGCACCATCTTCTCCAGCCTATCCATGCGATTGCAGTCCCTCATTCGTGGAACCATTCAACTAATTATCTTCTGTTCTCCAAAGCCCTCACAACCTTCCTAACGTGACATGAATTGGATGAATTGGCATAATCAACTGCTGTGTGGTCCAACAGGATTTATGTGCATCTGATTTGATAATTCAACGTTAAACGCCCGAATAGCAGAAGGACTGCAGTAATTCAGTGACAAAAATGCAGCAGAATTCAGCTGTATGAAGAAAGACATTGATGCACAGAGTTGCAGTGATCATTAAGTATAAATGCACTCTTTGGGGCTTTGGGTTATAGATGAGGACTTGAAGTTAGCCATGATGTTGCCATGATGTTGTTGAGGGAGAAGTGTAGATACAGTTAAGTATAGGTCATCAGTAAAACACCAAATCACAATGGCATCAACATAGGAAGTGGTAGGTTCATCACTTGCAGCCAATGAGTTTCCAATCTGCCATTCTGCATGGAGGCAAACAGGGGAAATCCTAGAGACGTATCTATAAGGACAGGACTAGGGCATTCAAGTCCTCAAGTCCATTTCAGCACTCAGTCATGGCTGATCCACACCTTAATCCATTTACCTGCCTTGGTTCAATAACCCTCGCTATCAAAACCTGACAAAATTCCGACAGACCTTCCTACCATGACGTATGGTTAAGATATATTGCAGTTGACTGTTGGTGATGGTGATCAAGTTGTTCATAATGTTAACCTTGATATTTATCCAACGTGGTTATGTTGTTCCTCTTTAAGAACTTGATGCCTAAAAATATTTTAATCCCCCCTAAAGGGCGATACGATTCTTTGAAGAAGGTGATAGTAGGAGTCCTACAATGGAAGTGATGTACTGTTTTCTATCAATGGTAGAAATGTTGCTTACAGAAACCCCTCTGACATCTCTTGCAGTAATATTGAATAGATGCCTGAAAATGACCTTATAGAAAACAGTCTAATGATACTACTTACCCAGTGTATAAGGTTCCCAATGGAGGTGCTTTGTGCCCTTCTCACAATCAAGCACAGCTATTATTCCGGTCTAACAATATTTATGCACAACCTTGTTGGGATCTGAATTGCCATTGAACATAGCAGCCTCTCCATGTCATTTCCACTCTTGCTGTGTGCTGGAGATTTTATTCCAAGGGCTATTTGATTATGATAAAACATTGTCTCTTTGCATCACCCATCTACCTGGTCCACTTTTGTTCTACTTCCAGTCCTTCCCATGAACTGGAGAGTCGGATGAGCAGATCTTAAAGCCATGAATCTGTTTTTAGCAAAACAATTCACTTCTCACCTTTCAAAACTAGGAACCACCATGCTACATTCACTTTGTTGGGAATACTGCATACGTGTAGCAGTCTCTGAGAAGTGTCCTCATAGTCAGTGTCATAGTGCAGCAGTCTGGGAAGGGTATCATCACAGTCACCGTCACAGTGAAGCAGTCTGGGAAGGGTGTCCTCACTGTCGGTGTCATGGTGAAGCATTCTGGGAAGAGTATCCTCTCAGGCTGTGTCACAGTAAAGCATTCTGGGAAGGATATCCCCTCAGTCTGTGTCACAGTAAAGCATTCTGGGAAGGATATCCCCTCAGCCTGTGTCACAGTAAAGCTTTCTGGGAAGGGTATTCTCTCAGTCGGTGTCACGGCGAAGCATTCTGGGAAGGGTTTCCGCACAGTTGGAGTCACAGTGAAGCAATGTATCACCATCTTTATGGAATAAACTGCAATAGTTTAAGGATGCAGCTCATGCCACTTGTTAAGGACAATTAGCAAGGTGCATTAAATTCTAGCCCAACCAGTGATGCTCATATCCTGTGAGTGAACAAAATTTTAAAAAAATTGTAGGTCTTGTATGGAGTATTCTGTGTGCTGTGGTAAAAGGGCAGTCCATAGACATTCTGTTTTGGATTTCCAAAAGGCATTTGACAATTTGCAAATAATAGGTTATTGCAAGGTCAAGTCGTATGGAATAACATCTTAGTATAGATAAAAGATAGACTGGCAAAAACAGACTGCATAAATGAATTTTTTTTCTGATTAGCAAGATGAAACAAGTTGAGACCTGGAGGGGTCAGATTGTCAGCTTCTTAGAATTTTTATTAGTGACTTAGATGAGGGCAGCAAAGAAATGGTAGGTACATTTTCAGATGACACAAAGTTAAGTACTGAAGTGCATTGTGAAGTGGGTATAACAAGGTTGTAGATGGATATAGATAGATGGAGAGAGTTAGTAAAAATCTGGCAGCTGGAGTATTGGGAGAAACATGTGAAGTTATTCACATTAGCAGAAGAATAAAATAACAGTGTGTTACTTAAATTGAGACCGATGGCAGAATTCTGAGGTGCAAAGAGATCTGAGTGTTCTCGCGAGTCGTTAAGAATGAGTACGTTGGTACAGCAGATGATTAAGAAAGCTAATGGAGTGCTACCCTTTATTATAAGAAGAAACTAACATAAAAGTTAATATGTTATGTTTCACCTTATATAGTGTATTGGTGAGGCTATATCTGAAGTACTGTGTATAATTATGTTCTCATTATTTAGCGAAGGATGTAAATACATTAGAGGTAGTTCAAAGAAGGTTTACTAGACTGGCACCTAAAATGGGGAGGTTACCTAGTGAGGCAAGGTTGGACAGACTGGACCTTTTTTCCAGTAGAGTTTAGAAAATTGAGGGGAGACTTGATTCAAAGATATAAAGACCTTGAATTGTCTTAACAGTGGACAGAGAAAGAATGCTTTCTGTTGTGGGTGAGTCCAGAACTAAGAGACATTGAGGTCAGACACGAGGAGGAATATTTTCTCTCACAGGTTCTGCTTCAGAAGGTTATAAAGATGGGATCATTAACCATTTTCAAGACAGACACAGATTCTTGCCACACAGGGAAATCAAAGGTTATCAGAGGCAGATGGGAATTCAGATCACAAACTTGATCAGTCATGATCTTATTTGATGGCAGGGCAGGCCTGAGGGACTTCTTCAGTGCCTACTTTATTTTTGTTTATATGTCCATATTATGCATTCACTTATGTAAGTCTATTATCTAAATGCTCGATGATGAAATACACATTTTCTTCACATTTCTTTGATCTTTTTCTGCAGCCTTTTGTGGTTAATGGTCGCCACATTACAGGAAGGATATGGACCATTTGGAGAGGGTGCAGAAGAGGTTTACCAGGATGCTGCCTGGATTAGAGGGTTTGAGGTATAAGGAGAGGTTGGACAGACTAGGGTTGTTTTCTCTGGAGCAACAGAGGCTGAGGGAAGACCTGATAGAAGTTGATAAAATTATGAGAGGCATAATTAGGGTTGACAGTCCTAATCTTTTTCCTAGAGTTGAAATGTCTAATACTAGAGGGCATACATTTAAGGTAAGAGGGGGAGAGTTCAAAGGAAATGTGGTACAATAGGGACATTTAAGGGTCTTTTAGATCAGCACATGATTAAGCAAGGAATAGAGGAATATGGACCATGGGCAGGCAGAAGGGATTAATTTAACTTGGCATCTGCTCGGTGCAACATCAAGGGCCTGTGCTGTACTGTTCTATGTTTTAATGTTTCAGTTATTCTATGTTTGATTGTGTGAGACTTGTACTGGATCTGTGTACACTGTACTTGATTAGTTAAGCCTAAGTGTGGACTCAGAGCAATGCAGATTATTTCACCTGCTATGAATGAGTCCATTCTATTCACCGATTGGTTAGTGTGCTTGAGACATATTCGTGACCGTATTCCTAAAGTAGTTAATTGGCAGCTAAGCACTTCCTGTGGTACTAAGCTTGTAAAAATTGATGCATTCTTTCCCTTTTTTTTCATATGGAATGGATGTTATCTGTAGTTTCCTGGCTCACCTTTGCTACTTGTGTTACCTACGTTCACCTTACTGAACATTATTTGGTGACTCCCTGATATATACAGACATGGGCAGGGACATTAGAAATTACTTGGGGGCCAGTAGTGTACTGGCCCAGGATGCCATTTGGGCCAAATGCTGGAAAATGGGATTAGCATAGATAGGTTGGTACAGACTCGATGGGCTGAAGAGCATCATCTATACTGTATGACTTTATGATTGTATGGATGCCTTTCTCGGGATCAATTGTATAAGATAAGCAAAAAGCTGGATTTGGTAAGGAATCCAGAAGAAAAAAGAACTCTTCAAGTTATCCTTTAAAATTGCAAACATTATACTCGCTGCTTTGCCATGACACGATTGTGGTATGTTAAAGAGAGGGTACGATCTTTATTTGCAGGTTCAAGGTCCTTTTTGTGCGTTCCAATCTGAACTGATTGTGCTGAGCCTGTTCTGAGTGATTAAACAAGTTGTGACACATTTTGTTTTATATAGACTGAGGCTTCTGAGATGCTGACTCTCTCTCCTGCTGAGGGACAGTTACTGAAATTGTCCTTTCCTGGATCAACCTTGATCACATTGAGCAGTGAAACAGCCTGCCTTGAAAGTCTGACCTCAGTTTGTCACTGTCTCTCGTTGCTGCGAGACTTTCCTCGGAGCTCTGAATTAACTGTTCAGAGGCTGGTATCCCATCAACAATCACCCTTTATTTGCAATGCATAGCCTTTGACAATAGAACTCTCTCTCTCTCATTGATTCAGGCCCCCAATATCCCTGACTTTCACTCTTTTATGTCAGCCAAGTCTCCCTGGTGGACCAGATTAACAGCCCTAATCAGGGAACTCACACTCTATGGATCAATATGAAAGCTGGTTACAAGGCCGACCTTAGTTCCCTGCGAGGTTGCTCCATCAGTTGTATTAAGGGCTATGAGGCTCTGAAACTGCACCCACTATATCCCCATCCACTATTCATGTCCCCATGTGCCCTCCTTTCCATGCCCCTTCCATGTCTGTCCCATGATATTTGGAGTAACAGATGTTTAACTATATGTTTCTGTTGATACAGTTCCCATATGGTCTCATTATGAAAGCTGGACTGAGCTCCAGGATTCAAGCATGGGGAGGATCAGCAGGGCTTTGTTTTTACAGACCAGAGGAGAACATTGGCTTTGAATGATTGACATCTTTATGAGCTGGTAACAAGCTCTTCTTACTTTGATCAAGTTTTTTTTTTATGCCTGTGAGTTTATTTCGGCAAGATTAAAAGATGTTAAGTGAGGTAAATTTTCATTTTTTGATACTCGATTAGTTGTCTTAGTGTTGAGAGGATCCTGCACTGTTAGAAACAACATAGAATCATAGAGTCATACAGCACAGAAACCGGCACTTTCAGCACTGGCCTCTCAAGTGGGTGTAAAGATCCCAAAACAAAACGTCACAGAAGGGGAGTGTAAATCCCTCCCCTACCCTCTGCTCAATATCTATCCCTGAAATCAACATCATATAAACAAATTACCTGTTCATTTGTCACAATTCTGTTTGTGACACTTTGCTATGTACAAATTAGATGCTGTTTTCTACACAACAGCTGTGAATTTGTTAAAAAGAACTCTATTGGCTGTGAAAGGCTACAGGACAGCCAGAGCTAATGAATGACACTACATAAATGCAAAAATATACACTTTGAAAATACTTTGAAACTTACAATTAAAAAAATGTTGTCCGGATCAACTGGGACATACCTACATTTATCTTCCACTTGAGTAAATTGTCCTAAGCCTGTGCACAAGCCATTTGAACCCTTTCCCAAAACCCATCCTTTAGATATGAAAGATTGATTATGATATTTAGACTATTAAACTATCAACAGATCTAATGATAAAAGCAACACATCCAAAATGTAAATGGAAGTCAATGGCAGATTGCAAGCTCTGTGATAATCTGGCTCTCTAATTCTTTTGACCAGGGATTGACCTCTTTTGACTTGGTCCCCAGCTTCATTGAATTTCAGGATGAGGATTAGATAGAACGTCTGATCACAATTTAGTTTAAACATTCTAACGATCATTTGCATCATAGAACATAGAACAGTACTGGCCCTTCGGCCCATGATGATGTGCCGATCTAATATCCTACTCTAAGATCAAACTAACCTGCATACCCTTCATTTTTCTATCATCCATCTGCCTATCCAAGAGTCGCTTAAATGTCCCTAATGTGTCTGACTCCACTACCACTGCCGGCAATGCATTCCACACGCCCACCACTCTCTGTGTAAAGAACCTACCTCTGACATCTCCCCTATACCTTCCTCCAATCACCTTAAAATTATGCCCCCTCGTGATAGCCATTTCTGCCCTGGGAAAAAGTCTCTGGCTATCCACTCTACCTATGCTTCTCATAATCTTGTAAACCTCTATCAAGTCACCTCTCATCCTTCTTCACTCCAATGAGAAAAGCCTTAACTCCCTCAACCTTTCCTCATAAGACCTGCCCTCCAGTCCAGGCAGCATCCTGGTAAATCTCCTCTGCACCCTCTCTAAAGCTTCCACATTCTTCCTATAATGAGGTGACCAGAACTGAACACAATATTCCAAGTGTGGTCTAACTAGGGTTTTATAGAGGTGTAGCATAACATCGCAGCTCTTAAACTCAATCCCCCTGCCAATGAAAGCCAATGCACCATACACCTTCTTTACAACCCTATCAACTTGCGTGGCAACTTTGAGGGATCCATGGGTGTGGACCCCAAGATCCCTCTGTTCCTCCACACTGCCAAGAATCCTGCCATTAACCCTGTATTCTGCATTCAAATTCGACCTTCCAAAATGAATCACTTCACACTTTTCTGGGTTGAATTGCATCTGCCACTTCTTTGCCCAGCTCTGCATCCTGTCAATGTCCCGTTGCAACCAACAACAGCCCTCCACACTATCCACAACTCCACCAACCTTCGTGTCATCGGCAAACTTACTAACCCACCCTTCCACTTCCTCATCAAAGTCATTTATAAAGATCACAAAGAGCAGAGGCCCCAGAACAGAACCCTGCAGAACACCACTGGTCACCAAGCTCCGGGCTGAATACTTTCCATCTACTACCCTCTGTCTTCTATTGGACAGCCAATTCTGTGTCCAGACAGCCAAATTTCCCTGAATCCCATGCCTCCCTACTTTCTGAATGAGCCTACCATGGGGAACCTTATCAAACACCTTGCTAAAATCCATATACACCACACCCACTGTTCCACCTTCATCAATGTGTTTTGTCATGTCCTCAAAGAATTCAATAAGGCTTGTGAGGCATGACCTGCCCCTCACAAAGCCATGCTGACTATCTCTAATCAAATTACGTTTTTCCAAATAATCATGAGTACTATCTCTCAGAATCCTCTCCAATAATTTACCCACCACAGAAATAAGACTGACTGGTCTGTAATTCCCAGGGTTATCCCTATTCCCTTTCTTGAACAAGGGAATAACATTTTCCACCCTCCAATCATCTGGTACTATTCCAGTTGACAGTGAGGATGTAGCAATCTCTTCCCTCACTTCCTGTAGGAACCTTGGTTATATCCCATCCGGCCCAGGGGACTTATCTATCCTCATGTTTTTCAAAATTTCTAGCACATCATCCTTCCTGACATCAACCTGTTCAGCATATCAGCCTATTTCATGCTGTCCTCACAATTGACAAGGTTCCTGTCACTGGTGAATACTGAAGCGAAATATTCATTAAGGACCTCCCCTACCTCCTCTGACTCTGCACACAAGTTCCCTCCACCTTACCCTCACTCTGGCCATCCTTTGTTCCTCACATAAGTATCGAATGCCTTGAGGTTTTCCTTTTGCCTACCTGCCAAGGCTTTTTCATGGCCCCTTCTAGCTCTCCTAAGTCCATTCAGTTCCTTCCTGGCCACCTTGTAACCCTCTACAGCCGTGTACGGTCCTTGTTTCCTCCACCTTAAGTAAGCTTCCTTCTTCCTCTTGACTAAATGTTCCACATGTGTTGCCATCCAAGGTTCCTTCACCTTACCATCCCTTCCCTGCCTCAGTGGGACAAACCTATCCAGCACTCACAGTAAGTGCTCCCTAAACAACCTCCACATTTCTGTCCTGCATTTCCCTGAGAACATCTGATCCCAAATTATGCTCCACAGTTCCCGCCTAATAGCATTGTAATTCCCCCTCCCCCAATTAAATACTTTCCCATATTCTCTTACTGGTAAGATGATAAGGCTTGTGGGGTGAAGCATATTCAAATACCTTGGAAGCCCCAGATGGTAAAACCCACTGTCCAACTTTCTCCGGTTTAAAATGACCAATGATCTTTGCAATATGCCACCATTGTGAAGTGTGTGGAGTGAGAGGTTATGCACTTTACTAGGTGGTCTGTTGTTGCAGCAAAATCATGGTTCACGTAGATACCGATGATATATGTAAATAGAAGAGAGAGGTTCTGTTGAGGGAATACAAGCAGCTAAGGATTAAATTATAAAACAGAACCAACAAAGTAATAATCTCAAACAAATTGGCAGAGGGTCAGCAAGATTAAAGAAGTAAACATGTGAATCAAAGATCAGTGGCAGAACTGGTTGTGAATTCATGGGGTTTTGGCACCAGAATTGGGGAAGGAGAAAGCTGTTCTAACAGGACAGGTTCCACCTGAATCAGTCTGGGGTCAGAGGAGGCTTAAAAGAATGATCCTGGGGATGTTGGACTTGTCATATGAGAAGTGGTTGAGGACTTTGGATCTGTACTCAATGGAGTTTAGAAGGATGGGGGGTGGGGGGGGCGGGGATCTCTTTGAAACTTATAGAATACTGACAGGCCTTGATATAGTGGATGTGGAGAAGATGTTTCCACCAGTAGGAGAGACTAGCACCCGAGGTCACAGTCTCAGAGTGATGGGACGATCCGTTAGAATTGACACGAGGGTGAACTGAGAGGGTGATAAATCTGTGAAACTCATTGCTGCAGAAGAGACCCAGTCATTGAGTGTATTTAAGCAGCGATAGGTAGTTTCTTAATTAGTAAGGGGATCAAGGGTTACAGCGAAAAGGCAGGAGAATGGGGCTGAGAAACACACCAGCCATGATTGAAAGGCAGAGCAGACCTGATAGGCTGAATGGCCTAATTCTGCTCCTATGTTTTGTGGTCTTATGGTTCCAAACAAGTGAGGAGGTTCTTCAAACCTTCCTGCAGGTGTTGGACCTGGTCTGCCACCAGGATGCAATCTCCAGGTATTGGCACTGAACCCCACTGCCTCCAGGGATCTAGAAGCTAATGGAATAACACCAGCTAGCCCCTGACAATAGGCTTTTAAAGGTCATCTGCTGATTGCTGTTTTGTTTCAGTTTTCCCTATTGTGTCTCTGGAAAAGACGTGTGAAGGCGATTGGTGGTGGGGGGGGGGGGGGGCGGGGGGGGGGCACCAGAGGGCATTGAGAAATTCCAGCTCCCATCATCTTCACCGGACAAAATAAAAAGTTCAGCTAGAATTAGGTGTAAACATTTGGAGTGAGTTCAGCTTTTGATTGTTCCTGTTACACTCAAAATGAGGCCAATATCGAAAGAGCTAGGCAGTGCCTTTCATTCATTGTGAAAATATCATCAGAACATTGACCTGTCACTCAGATACCTCAGTGGTGAGTCTGGTAATGTTTACAAGAGAGCTTTGCAGATGACAGGACCAGCAGGGAGCCAGCACCATTAAGACTGTTCTGTCTGTAATGGATACATTTGACAGTAACAGGGTACTCCAGCGTATAATTATTTTGTAAGGTTGTTCATTAATAACTGTCAAGCCTCCATCAGGAGAGCTGTACAAAGTCAGATGAATCATAAAAGGAACCATGGAAGATAATGAGATCTAAATTCCCATCTCTCCACATGAGCAAAAATTTCTAGCATCTCATCGCCACAGATCATTCGCATTGACTGAAAACGCTTTGCTGTTCACTTTGTTTTCCACTAAAAAGCAGGGTCTGGTTTTGTTTTTGGTTGGAATACAGTTTCACATCTGTCCAAAGCCTCATCCATACCTCAGAGTCCCCTCTTCACTCGTGGATATCTGTACTTCATAACACATCCAAGATCTGTACCAGGAGATGTCACTGAATTGCAGTCAGAAACAAGTATCCTGGATGTTCTTGTGCTATCCACTACAGTGAGAGTACTAATGCTGACGGTGGTCTCTGTGGTACTGCCTCACCACAGATCGTGGAAGGAATCCTGGGCTATGCTGATCTATATTGTTATTGAAAGATTGCGAGTAGAAATGTACAATGCCTATGGATGGAGAACCAACATTAATTCGTAGAATCACTACAGTGTGGAAGCAGACCATTCGGCCCATCAAGTCCTCACTGACCCTGCAAAGAGCATCACACATAAACTCCTACGCTATTCCTTTAACCCTGCATTTCCCATGGCTAACCCATTTAGCCTGCACATCCCTGGACACTATGGGCAAGTTAGCACGGCCAAACCACCTAACCTGCACATCTTTGGACTATGGGAGGAAACCAGAGCACCCAGAGGAAACCCATACAGACACGGGGAGAATGTGCAAACTCCCGCCTGAGAATCGCCAGTCCCTGGAACTGTTAGGCAGCAGTGCAAAACACTGAGCCGCCGTGCTGCCCTGGTGTGTAAAGAAGTCAAAAGTTTCAAGTTGATGACTTGGCATCAGATTTTAAAGATACTAGAGATTAAAAGCAAATATAGAGTCAAAGAAGGTTAGTGATATGTTAAACATATTATCCACATAGTCCAGTGAGGGACATTACTTAGTTAAATACCCAGACACTCTATAAGGAGAGACTGCTGAGTAGCTAGAAGACATATAATGCTGTATTATGTAAATAAAACAATTATCAAGAAAAGTGTGTTGAGTGGTAGGACCCTGGGATGCACTGAGGATCAAAGAGACTTTGGTGTTCATGTACAGCAGTCCCTTAAGAAATCAGTACAGGAGCATAAAATAGTTAAGAAGACATATGGTATACTTGACTTTATTAGTCGAGACATAGAATTTAAGAACCGGGAGTTTACACAGGAGCTGTACAAGATAACAAAAAACAAAAGAACAGCGGATGTTGGAAATCAGGAACAAAACAGAAGTTGCTGGAAAAGCTCAGCAGGTCTCGCCGCATCTGTGACGAGAAAATCAGAGTTAATGTTTCGGACCTGGTGAAACAGTCCAGTTCTGAGGAAGGGTCACCAGCTGTATAAGATGTTGGTTAGGCTACAGCTTGAGTGTTGAATGCAGTTCTAGAATTCACATTACAGGAGGGATATGATAGCAATGGAGAGGGTGCAGAGGAGATTTACCAGTATGTTGCTTGGGCTGGAGAGTTTCAGTTACAAAGAGAGATTGAACAGACTGGAGTATTTTTTTCCTCAAAGCAGAAGAGATTGAGAGATATAAGATTATGGGTAGCAGAGATAGCATAGACAAGAAGAAACTTTTTCCCTTGATGGAGTGATCAGTGACTGGGGATATAGATTGGAGGTAACAGATTTAGAGAGTTATAAGGAAAGACTTGTTCACCCGAAAAGTGATGGGAATCTGAAATTCACTGCCGGGAAAGTTTGTATCGACAGAAAGCCTCATAAAATTAAAGAAGTAGAATATAAATATATGCCTTGGCATCATAAGTGCACAAAGCTATGTGCCAAATGTTGGTAAATGGGATTAGAATAGTTAGATGATTGCTTTTGACTGGCGTGGATGTGATGGGCCAAAGGATCTTTTCTGTGCTATAGATTTCTATAATTCTAAAAGGATTTGTGCCGAGTTTCACACTTCACCATATGCCTTGGGATTCAGTTAACAGGGAAAGGGAGATACAAACAAAGAACAAAAGGGAAAAATCAGTGATGGGTTGAAGGGTAGGAGCAAATAAATAAATAAAGAGACATAGTATAAAAATGTAAAATACTAGAAAAAACCATGATGCAAGTCAAAGGAAAGTGACAAAGGAAAAAAAAATTATTAAAACAAAGGATGAGTCCATTGGAGATGTATGTATGTACAGAATATCCAAGAGAAAATGGGAGGTTAAAACCTAACAACTAACAGTACGTATCTGGCAAATACCTCAAAGGAAGCTGAGCTGCTGTTTCTAAAGCTTGTATTAAACCCCTTTGGAAAAGTATAGCAAGCTAAGAAAAGAAAGAAATCAGAAACGGATGGTGAGTTAAACAGATAATTGATGACATGGAGCAGACCAAATCCCTTCAAAACAGATCAAGGAGATAGCCTAGACCCTAACAGTTATTTTATTTAAAGGCAAGTGTAAGGTGCTGTGTTCCAGATGTGACTCGATTGGTCAAACTACTAGGCTTTAAGCAAACCACACTTTATTCTTACACCACAGTTAAAATACAAACAAACAATGAAGAATTGACATAATTTTAACTCTATTGAAATAGTTATTAAAATAGTATATTATTTAACTACTACTCATCAACTGTTCCGATTTACCAGCATCCCATAAACACACCCTTGGCAAAGGCATATTTCAGCAAAATCAATTTCCCTCACTTGCTATCTCCTCCAGTCCAGGACAAGGAACACCAACAGAATAGATCTATGAGCAGACAGAACTCAACCTTTTGCAGTGGCAGAGAGAGAGCTGTATCTAGCAGCTTCTACTCCAAAAACCCCCAAATTTGACAACTCAAATCAAAACTAAAACCCTGGGTCTGTGTGTGCCTGACTCCACCCATTCATGCTTTCTTTTTGTCTAAATAAATGAACCCAAAGCTACTTCCTCTGCTTTCCAAGGTGCAGGCACCTCATCATCAGGTTTAAAACACCCCTCTTCAAGAGAAACATGACAGAACGAATCCCTCTTAAAGGCAAATATTGTCACACTCATGATGATTGCATGCTGAAGAAATCGGCATTTGATCTGCACAATATATCAGTCACTGCATCAACAACAACTTGCAATTACATAACACCTTTGACATAATGAAATGTTCCAAGACACTTGGGTGTTTTTTTTTAAAATAATTCACATGAAATAGGTATCCCTGGCTAGGCCAGCATTTGTTGCCCATTCTTAATTGCCCTTGAGAAGGTGATTATGCACAATGCTCTCCCTTTGCCACTTTGTCTGTTTTCCAGGCCAGTTAATAGTCAACCACACTGCTGTGGGTGAGCCTGGAGTCACGTATAGATCAGATGAGAATGGTAGGTTTCCTTCCCTAAAGGGAATCAGTGAATCAGATGGGTTATAAAGAAAACCAATAATAGAGACAATTAAGCTTTTTTTTCTTAATTATAGATTTTATTGGATTCAAGTTTGACCATTTGCTGTAGTGGGATTTAAACCCATGACAGCAGGGAAATGAGTTTGGATCTCTGGATTATTAGTCCAACACTATTGCCACAACATCACTGCCTCTCCTCCACCACGTACAAGTTGAAGCAAATAGATGTAAGTAAAATTAACTAAAAATGTGGTCAAATTGTAGATGAATGGAACTATTTATTATTTGTACATGGGATGTGGGCATCACTAATTAAATCAGAATTTGTCGCACATTTTTAATTGTCTTGAACTGAGTGGCTGGCTCGAGTATTTCCAAAGACACTTAAGTGTCAACCATCTTGCTGAGGGTCTGGAGTCACATGTAGACCAAACCAGGTCAGGACGGAAGATTTTCTTGTCAAAGGAACATTAGTGAACCAGACAGGTTATTGTGACGAACATCAATGGTTACATTTTCACAATTAGAATGCTTTTAATTTCAGATTTTGTTGAAATCAAGTGTTACTGTTTAATATGCGGTAACCAATACCTAAGGCTCTAGATCACTAATCCAACATTACTACAATGTCACCAGCTCCCTGCTTAAAGGGAGAGGGAATACAAGAGCTTAAGGGAAGGACTTTCAGAGATTGGGGCCAGGCAACAGAAGAATTTGCTGCCTTATAGAGGAAAGGAAATAACAAATGTGCAAAAGGATAGTTTATGTGTGCAGAGAGCTTGGAGCAATGAATGAGATTAGTCCTCCTGAAGTACGTGACCTGTTGTCTTTTGAACATTGTTATAGAATCTGATTTATCCCAAATCCTCCGAGATGTAAATCACCATCTGTGTGACATTTATTTTCTTATTTTACCTCTAGTTTTTTTGTGAATTATTTCAGAACTATCACATTCGTTTACCAATCCACTTCTTTGAGAAGCAGACAAGGAGTGAGAAACTATCAAAATGTGTCCTGATTTTGAACACTTCCTTTAGATTACCTCCTTGCCTTCTTGGAGCAAGGGAGAACATTTCCAGCAATGTTAATGACTCACGTAACTGATGGCTCTCAGCCTTGGCATCATTGGGCAGATGGATGTGACGTGTTAATGCCACTGGTTGAGTAATCCAGAAGTCCATCTTATTGCTCTGGGGAGAGGTATTCACATCTGCTATGGTGGCTGCCAGATTTACAATGGATTAATCTGAAATATAACACTTGTCTCATTGACTAACTGTTATCAATTTTCATTACAACACTGGTTCATAAAATTCCCACAGTGTAGAAGTAGGCCATTCAGCCTAGTGCATCCATACTAACCCTTTAAAGAACATCTCACCCAGACCCAACCCCCCCATCATGTAACCCTGCATTTCCCATGGCTAATCCAGCTAAACTGCACATCCCTGGACATTATTGGCAATTTAGCATGGCCAATCCACCCTAACCTGCTCATCTTTGGATTGTGGGAGGAAATTGGAGCACCTGGAGGAAACCCATGCAGACACGGGGAGAATGTCCAAACGCCACACAGACAGTTGCCTGCGGGTGGAATTGAACCCAGCTCCCTGGCACTGTGAGGCAGCAGTGCTAACCACTGAGCCACTGTGCCACCACATACCATACCAGTTTGCTGGTACTTTTTTGGGAAGGAAATCTGTCATCCTTTCTTGGCTTGGCCACCATGTGACTCCAGACCAACTGTAATGTTGTTGACTTTGAACAGCTAAACAAGCTACACAGTTCGAGGAGAATTGGTTTGGGGCACAAGTACTGGCCTTACCAATGATTACCACATCCCACGACCGAATAAAAATTTAAATTTGCTGGTAAACCTCCTTTGAGTCCCTTCCTTCCTAAAGTGTGGTGCCTAGAATTGGACATTGTAGTCCAGCTGAGACCTAACCTGTGATCTACAGAGTTTGTGTGTTCAAGTCCATATTCACAAAGCCAAGTATCCAATACACAGAGATAGTAGGAACTGCAGATGCTGGAGAATCCGAGACAACAAGGTGCAGGGCTGGATGAACACAGCAGGCCAAGCAGCATCATAGGAGCAGAGAGGCTGACGTTTCGGGCCTAGACCCTTCATCAGAAAATCCTCAATCATCTTGTCAACTTGCCATTCCTTTTTCAAAGATTTGTGAATACGGAGTCTTCTTCCCTGAACCCTCAGATCATTCTGCTCTAGCACGGTCTCCGATTATACAATTTATCAGGTACATTATAGGGGTCAGTTAGCTCAGTTGACTGGACAGCTGGTTTGTGCCGCAGAGTGATGCCAACAGCACAGGTCCGATTCCTGTATCAGCTGGGGTTACTGTGAAAGTCTTGGCTTCTTAACCTTGCACCTCACCTGAGGTGTGGTAACCGTCAGGTTAAACCACCACCAAGTCGGTCTCTCTAAAGAGAGAGGAGCTCCACCCCAGTTCTCTGGGACTATGACAACTTTACCTGGGACACGCTCCATACTATAGATCCGCATCTTGAGGAGCAAATCCAGGCAAGAAAGTGCTCAGACGTATTTGTAGAATATTTAAATAACTTAGGTGTCAACATTTTGTTTGTTATCTTGACGATGGGTTTTGAAGCTAGAGTTCAGAAGGGACATTGGCTTGCTTTTGAAAGCAAACAGCATTTCACAGACTTTGACTCTTGTCAAAAATGAATGACAGAGTTTTTTTTGGAGCTCCTCCAATTCTAAGCTCGCTCAGGCAGCAAGCCTATCACTGCCTGATAAATTGAAAATGGCAGAAGAGCCAACAGAATAGACATAGACAAAGGAAATGGAAGGGCAGATAGGATTAAGGGGATAGTGGTTGTATTCAAGACAGGATGCCTTCAACCCTTATCAAACTCAAAATGCAGCTTAAAAATCTTATTGGCAACTCTGAAAATGGAGCTTATCTGAGTTTTGGAAGAAAAAGAATTTAATGTATTTTCAGCAGGCATCTAACAAAATTGAATCCAATCCCCTTAAAATGTTAAAACTACATATTCAGCCCAAATGATTGGGATTACTTAGAAATAATCTTGGAGTTGGATGTAGTATGGATTTTAATTTTAATCATTTCTGTTATTGACTGTATGTTCAGAGCCCATTGAGGTTTTGCTCTGGAGAAGTCTACTGTATGCAATAGAACTATTGCTATAAAGCTGCATGCTTGAGTGCATTCAGTTTTCATTCCTGACTCAATCCACAAGAATGGTTGGGGACAGCATTATATACTCAATCCTTGTTTATTTTCAGGCTGGTGAGGACTCCGAAATTGGAAGCTGTTTGCCCAGAAGCTACCTTGCTTGGATGTGGCAATTTAAAAAGGAGAAATATTAGTTCAGAAAAATGAGATAAGATTATGCCCAGAGTGATGGACTAAATAAGTAGGAACAATTGAAAAACAACTCACTACCTGAAAGGCTGGTAAAAGCTCTCAAAGTTATTTAAGCAATGTTTAAATATACAGTTGAAATGCCATAGCATACAAGGCTAGGGTCCAGGTGCTGGAAAATGGGATTTGGATAGATGGATGTTTGATGATTGAGGACCCAATAGGCTGAGGGGCCTCTTTTGGTGCTGTAAAAAACACTCTATGACTTCATGACACCCCTCCCAATCTGCAATGCACCTGATCTCCAATTGCAAGACAATCATAGAATCCTCAAATCCCTACAGTATGAAAAAGGCAGTTCAACTCATTGAGTCTGCACTGACTCTCCCAATAGCATCCCATGCAAACCCAATCCCCTACCCTATCTCTGTAACCTCGCATAATGCATAGAATCCTCATCTTGTTTTCGTGGCTCTCGGGGGCTTTGTTCCTCCCTACCTCGGCAATCCCCTCCTGTCCTAAAACCCTCCGAGATATCTGCCTTGCTGCAATCTTGTCCTCTCCAGCATTCCATAATGTTCACCATTCCACTGTTGATGGCTGCGCTTTTAGCTGCCTGGACCCTAAGCTCTGGATGTCCCTTACTATCTCTCTACCCTTTCCTGTTTTGGTCATCAGCCCTGAAATATTCTTATGAGGATTTGCATCAGATTTTATTTTGGAATACCCGGGTGTGTTTTACTTCATCAGAGGTGCCATGCAATTGCAAATTGTTGTTGATGTCTGACCATTGTCTGTGTCTGTCTGTCTGTGTGGAGTTTGTATGTTCTCCCTGTGTCTGCATGGGTTTCCTCTGGGTGCCCTGGTTTCTTCCCACAGTCCAAAGATGTGCAGGTTAGGTGGATTAGCCATGGGAAATGCCAGATTACGGAGATAAGGTAGGGGACTGGATTTACATGGGATCCTCTTTGGAGGGTTGGTGCAGACTCAATGGGCTGAACAGCCTTTTTCTGCACCATAGGGATTCTAGGATTCTATGATTGTCTTGCAGTCTCTGTGAGTTGGAGACTAATCTCCAGGATAATGCCATGAACATTAAAGAAGTGTTTTCTTTATTTCCTTTGAGTAGTTCTATTTATCAAATATAAAAATATTTGGGGTTGTTAAAGCAAGTTATTTAGCAAAGAGTAAAGAACCAACCATCTGGAGAATATAGGCTTTTTTCTTTGTAATTGGTGGGATACTGTAAGGATTGACAGTTTATGCAGTCAATGGTGACACTGTGGAAGTGGGTTAATCTGAGTCAGGTCGCTGTACAGTGAAATCTGCAGAAGTACATTCAACCAGAGTAGGTAACCTTAACTTACTCCTCTATAATCAAGGGTTGGCATGCCTTCTCATAGATTCATAGAGATGTACCGCATGGAAACAGACCCTTTGGCCCAACTGGTCCATGCTGACCAGATACCCTAAATTAATCTAATCCCATTTGCCAGCATTTGGCCCATATCCCTCCAAACCCTTCCTATTCATATACCCATCATTGAATAGGATCATGGCTGATCTTCTGCTTTCAATCCATTCAAATGTGTTGTTACTTTGGGATGAGCTCAGGCTTATGAAAATTCAAGTTGGGAAGCCATTCAGAAGTCTGCACCTTGGGGTGAATGTCTGCTTTATCCTTGTGGGAATTTTAATGTATGCCAACATGATAAAAATATAGATCAGAAGCTACATGATATTTGAAGTAAAAGAGCACTCATTCACTCAAGTTGTTTATCACATATCTCTACATCATACTATGACATTCTCAACGGATAAATCTGCAGAAAACAAGGTTGTTTTGGTATTAATCAGACATTATTTTGTACTTCTATATTTTCAAAGCAGAAACTTTTAAAACAGACAGAATGTGAGGCATGAGGGTCAGAAATATGATTTACTTATCTTTCATATTTGGTGGAAGACCGGGAAAGATTACTTCATTGGGGCAATGTCTTTCAATCCTGCAAGTAGTACATTTAATGAGAATGTTTGCCACTTCTGTCGTATTGGAAAAGATAATAGAATTTGCTTGTAAAATCAATCCCGAGTAATCTCTCAAAAGCTGCTGTTATGTAATCGGACATATTCTTCTTAAACTGGCATCATACATCAGCAGAACGTGCTTAGAGATCTCCTGCATGATGAATTAGTTCAAAGAGATTCCAACAGCTGCACAATCCTTTAGGTGGTTTTGGTGAAAAGTGGAATATAAGAATGAGCAGAGACCATTCACCCCCTTGAGCTTGTTTTGACATTCAATTAGATCATGGATGGTCTGGTTACAATGATAGCCCTCCTGCACAGCAGGAATTAAAGATGTTTGTCATTTCTTCTAACTAGAGGTTTTATTTTTCATGCCTGCTTCAGTACATCAATGATGAAGCATAATTTTAGATGATCATTGCAACATTACCTCTATGAGTCATAGCTTGCTTTTACGCAGTGGGACACCAGTTAGTTAAGGCGGCTAAGGTCTGGTGCTGGATCATGGCACTGGCTGTACCTTTGATCCCTGGACTGGCATGGTGGCTCAGTAGTTAGCACTGCTGCCTCATGGCACCAGAGACCCAGGTTCAATTCTACCCTCAGGTGACTGTCTGTGGGTTTCCTGTGGGTGCTCTGGTTTCCTCCCACAGTCCAAAGATGTGCAGGGTTAGGCGGATTGGCCAGGCTAAAATTCCCATAGTGTCCAGAGACGTGCAGGCTAGGTGCATTTTACTGTGGGAAATGCAGGGTTATGGGGTTGGGGATGGGGCTGGGTCTTGGTGGGATGCTCTTTGGAGGGTTATTGTGGACTTGATGGGCCGAATGGCCTGCTTCTACATTGTAGGGCTTCTGTGATTCTACAGCTGTGGTAGATCAGTGAGGCCTCCTTGCCTGAATGCAGACTGCTGCCCTGCAGGTTATAACAAATTGCTTGTCTCTAATGGAGAGAGGATACCTACGGCTGTTAGTGTACTATGGCTAATTACACTACTATGTAGCAATCATAATGTAGTAAAATATTGTAAGTTGCCTCACAGCAGCAATCAGTAAACAACATTTGACCATGCGCCACAATAAAGGATATTAGGCTCGGTGACCAAAAGCTTGGTCAAAGTGGTAAGTTTAAAGGAACACCTTAAGGAGAGTAAAGGAATTGGAGAGATTTATGGACAGACTATAAGTTTCTGATAGCGCAATAATCAAGTGTGCCTCCTAATTACTTTTAACATTTAAGATAAAGCAAGAATTGGGTAACATTCAGATATGGACTGATAAATAGCAAGATACATATGTTACTCAAGTACCAGGCAATGACCATCTCCAACAAGACAGAATCCAACCATCTCCAGGTGACATTTGATGGCATTATCATAGCTGAATCCTTCACAATCAACATTGGGCCAGTTACGAAGTTGAACTGGACTAGTCATATGAATAATGTGACTACACAAGCAGGTCAGAGGTTAGGAATTTTGTATTAAGTATCTGATCTCCTGACTTCTTAAGCCTGTCCATCATCTACATGGCATGTGTCAGGAGTGTAGTAGACTACTCTGGCTGAGTGGTTAGCACTGCTGTCTCACAGTGCCAGGGACCCAGGTTCGATTCCACTCTTAGACTGTCTGTATGGAGTTTGCACATTCTCTCTGTGTCCAAGTGGGTTTCCTCCAGGTACTCTGGTTTGCTCCCACAGTCCAATGATGCGCAGCTTAGGTGGATTAGCCATGCTAAATTGCCCGGGGATGTGCAAGTTAGTTGGATTAGCTGTGGGAAATGCAGGGTTACGGTGATGGAGCTGGGTGGGATGTTCTTCAGAGGGTCGATGTGGACTCAATGGGCCGAATGCCCTGCTTCCACACTGTGGGGGTTCTATGAGCTCCGCCCTATCTAATCCACATAGCCTGCTCACGATTTTGACAACTTCAGTCAAATCTCCTCTCAGTCTCTTGGCTCCAGGGAGAACTTATTCAATCTAACATCACAACTGGAGCATTCTGCTAAGAAGTTGGACCTCGTACAGCTTGGAGCATGTTGCCCTGTAGCCTTACCATCATATTCAGGGAGATAGAAGTGGAGAGAATGCCAACTAACTGGTGTTAGCAGGACACAGGGAGAAGTAGCCATTATACAGCCTGTACCTTTATGCAGATTTAGCATTGACTAAAACACATGACTAAACACATGAACCAGTTTCTGAAAATTGCAATCCAAAGAAGACAAAACCATTAAACAAGCCATTTATAGATTCATCACAGTGGCTGCCGCTGAGCTGAGGGAAGCCTCAGCTTTTGACTGCAACATATTTGCTGTCACTCTTTCAGAGAACACTACATTATTCTTCTGATGTCTCAGTCAAGATCAGTGCCAGGGCCTAGCTGGAGTTTTGCCCATTTGAAAGTGGAGAAGTAAGCGCTAAATGGAAGTTTTGCAGATTGAATTTTAATTAACCGGAGACATCTGCACACCCACCATGAGCTTCATCTGTCTTCAGATGTTTGACAAAACAAGTTGTATTGTTCCTCCTGCCTCAATTCTTCATGTTTAACGAAAGGCTATGCAAAAATGCTTAGAGAGAGAGATTAATTATGTAATTTTTTTTAAGTCACTTGAAGACTGGTATCAGTCACAACATTTTGGTAATTCAAGGAATCAGCTGATGTAATCTTCCTCTGAATAGTCCCGGTTAGATTCAACACGGAGATGGCGAGAGGAGAAATATAGTCACCGTTATATGATATATGTGTCAAAGCAGATAAAAGTTGTGAGAAGCTGGTGGGTTGCAAAGTCACTGGTAACATTTGTTTGACTCGAACCCAGACGTTTGGAACTAAATGGGATGAATTTAGGTAATGCCAATTTAATCGCTCATGCACTAAATTCAATGTCATAGCATTTCCATGAATGTCAGTAAGATCGTTCAGTTGAGTATGAGACCCTTAACCTTGGTGTCATGGGTTCGATCCTGATGCTGAGCATCATTCATTATGGAGGGCAGTTAACTCGGGTGATTACGGTTTGGGACTAATAATGCCTAGCCCATGCATTTGATTCCTGTGCTGGCCAACACATACTATGTTCCCAGGAAAACAGTTACTTACTTCCCCCTAAGTTGAAGTATTCACAGCAGAGTTTGATGGTCATTTGGCCCTATTTACCTTTGCTATCTCCCTTCCAGGGTAAGTTTTTGTAGGTCCAGATTCAGAGTCCCACATGGCATTGAGATACATGTCTGAATAGACAGATTATAAATAATGTTTATAATTTCCATAATACTGGCAATAACCTATTGCTGGAATTGGCCACTGCTTTACTTTTCCCCATTCTTTGCAAACTGGGAATTAGTTATTGGAGAAAGCACAACACCCGATTAAATGAATGGAATGAGAAAATTTGTCTCATCATTTCCATTCTGGAAACAAAAATATCAACTCATATTTATATGGTTTCTTCAATATAGAAGAAAATGTTCTAAGACGGTTCAGAATGACAACCGGTGTAAAATCCAAAATGATAGCAATTATATTGAGTATGAATAACAGTTATAAAGACCGGATGTTTACAAAGTTCTGGTTAGCCTATGAATAGAGTATTGTACTCAGTTCTGATCAATCCGCTGTTAGGAACGATGTGAAAACTCTGGATAGCTTGCAAAGGAGGTTTGCCAGAGTGGTTCTAGGGATGACAGAATTTAGGAATTAGGATAGGTTGGATAAGTTGAGTCGTGAGCTACCTGAAAACAATCGAGGTCAAAGCATTGTATGATTTCAAGAAGCACTTGAGGCTAAAGGGATCGAAGAATATGGGAGAGAAGTGGAAACAGGTTTTATTTTCTCTGAAGAAGGGTTCCGACCCAAAACATCAACTTTCCTGCTCCTCTGATGCTGCCTGGCCTGCTGTGTTCCTCCAACTCCAACATCGTCAGTTCTTACTATCTCTGAACAGGCTATTGAGTTGGACAATCAACCATTTTCATAAAGAATGGCGGAGCAGTTTCAATGGGCTGAATGGCCTATTCCTGTTTCTATTTTCTATGTAAGCAGGTGTTGCTCCCTTGGGATAAATGAGATTGAGTAGTGCGGAAATCATTTGAATGTGTAGCAAGCCACATTTACTATAATCTAGAAGATATCATTCAATCTTGCCTAATCATAAATGTATACTTCTGGAAACTTTCAGAAAATCCACTGTGCAAGTAAAAACATCCTTGGGTCACATTTCCTGCTGTCCAGCCTTAGTCATTGTATTTCCAATGTGGCAATATTCCTGCCACCTGCATTTTGGGGGATCTGCTGCATTTGTGGGACATTCCAACCACACATATAACAAGCCATCTAGTTCCTTCCCAAGGTTCTGAACATTGACGGGCCCAGGAATGTGCAGAGAGCCCATGCACCCACATTTATAAGAATTAAATCAAATGGAAGGAACTGAGTTGTACCAGCTCAATATAGAAATTTGCCTGTGTCTGTGTCACATCAGGAGGTAATGGCTATTGTGGTATAGCTATGCATTATCAGTGATGTCAAAAGAACATAGAAGAACATAGAACTGTACAGCACAGTACAGGCCCTTTGGCCCACGATGTTGTGCCAAACTTTTACCCTAAACCTAAGGTCTATCTAACCTCCACCCCTACCTTATACTATCATCCATATGCCTATCTAATAGCCGCTTAAATGCCCCTAATGAGGCCGACTCCACCACCCTCTCCGGCAATGCATTCCATGCGCCTACCAGTCTCTGAGTAAAGAACCTACCTCTGACGTCTCCCCAATATCTACCTTCACTCACTTTAAAACTATGCCCCCACATAATAGCTACCTCCACCCTAGGAAAAAGTCTCTGGCTGTCCACTCTGAAATATACCGCTGAAATTTTGTACACCTCTATCAGGTCAACAAAATGCGACATCCTTTTGACCCAAATCTCTGTCAATAATGTAAATTGTTAATAAACGTTTGCATGTACCCAATTTCCTGTTCTCATCTGTCAAAAGCATCCAGAACAATTAACAACACTGAAAACTGGCTGGTACCGATATTTCCACGGCTGGCTTCTGAATATTCATTTGTCATAGAAGTTAGCCTGCTGTGCATTTTTTTGTTTCTTCTTTAATGGGATTTGGGCATCGCTTTCAAGACCTGCATTTGTAACCTCTTCCTCACTGACCTTGAAACTACTTGGCTTGCTAGGCCATTTCAGAGGGAAGTTAAGAGTTAGTCACGTTGTAGTGGGTCTGTGTTACATGTAGGCTAGATAAGGTGGTGACACTAGACCCGGTTGGGGGGAGTTGATTTGTTTTCCTAACTGAAATATGAAGCAGTTTGTTCATCTTAAAAAAAGAACAACAACATTCTCTCTATCACTGAGACATTGTGTGCTTTGAACTCATGTCCCCACAGTATTAAGCCTGTGCTCTGGATGATTAGTTCAGTATGAGCACTAATATATCACCATCCACCCCTACTCAAGAAACCTGATGGGATAGCAACTCTTAAAGGCTGAAGTTGGACATTACGTTTAAAAGACACTTTAAACACATAAATATTTATTTATGTATACAAATAAATACATGAATAGGAGGGATATAGGCCAGCAGCAGGTAGGTGGGACTAGTTTAGCTTGGGATTATGACTGTTTGGACTGAAGGGTCTGATTCCGTGCTGTATGTCTCTATGACTCTATGACTAGTTCTGGTGCAGAACGAGAATGTTAAGTGATTGAACTGAGCTGAGATATGTGGACAATGCAGCCTCTTTTCATGCATAATTGCTGCAGGACACGAAGAAAGAAAGACTTGCAATGATATAGTACCTTTCACAGTCTCAGGATGGTCCCAAAGGTGTTACACAGCCATTGAAGAACTTCCTGCGCTATCTCTATATTCCTTAATCTTTTTAATATGTTCGGTTTTGTAAATCACAGTCTTGAAAAACAACAGATACTCCAAACTACATCTCAAGATCGTCATTAGAGGATTTCTCAGTCATTGTGAATTCTGTCTTCTAAGACCCAACCAGCTTGTAATGCCTCTTCCTATGAATGCTGGGTCTGTTAGCCCCAGTTGCCAGTCCACCATTCAATAAAATCTCAGCTAATCTGCAGCTTTACCCCATTCCTGTTTTTACAAAGAACAAAGAATGATACAGCACAGGAACAGCTCCCTTGACCTACCAAGCCTGAGGTGACACATAATGCCTTTTTAAACTAAAAACCTTTAGTCTCTACACCCTCCATATCCCTCTATTTCCTGCCTATTTATATATGTGCCAAGATGTCTCTTAAACGTTGTTATTGTATTCGCCTCCACCACCTCCTCTGGCAGCACATTCAAGGCATTTACCACCCTCTGTGTAAATAACATGCCTCTCACGTCTCCTTTAAACTTATCCCCTGTTACATTAAGCCTACATTGTCTAGTAATTAACATTTCTACCATGGGAAAAAGACTCTGCCTATCCATTCTATCAATGCCTCTCATAATTTTGTAAACTCCTTTCAGGTCGCCCCTCAGCCTCCGATGTTCAAGTGAAAAAAAACAAAGTTTGTCCAATCTCTCTTCATAGCTACTACCCTCCAAGCTAGGCAACATCCTGGTAAACCTTTCTGTACCATCTCCAAAGCCTCCACACTCTTCTGGTAATGTGATCAGACTGTACACAATATTCCAAACGTGGTCTTACTAAAGTTCTATACAGCTGCAATGTTACTTGCTCATTTTTATACTCTATGCTTGACTGATGAAGGCAAACATTACATATGCCTAGTTGACCACCTTATCCACTTATATTGCCACTTTCAGGGAACTGTGGACCTGTATGCCTAGATCCCTCTATATGTCAATGCTTCTAAGGGTTCTGCCATTTACTGTCTACTTCCCCCCAGCATGAGATCTTCCAAAATGCATCACCTTGCACGTGTTGAGACTAAATTACATCTGCAATTTCTCCACCCAATCTCTCTCTACCCTGTTGTATCCTCTGGCAATCCTCCGAACAATCCATAGCTCCCCCAATCCTTATATTCTTCCCAAGCTACATTCTCCTTCAAATCATTTATATATATTACAAACAACAGGAGACCCAGCACTGTTCCCTGCAGAACCCCAATGGTCACAGATCTCCAATCAGCAAAATACCCTTTCACCGCTGCTCTCTGTCTTCTATGACTAATGCTATTTTCTATCTATATCACCAGATCACTTGAGATCCCATGTGAGTTCACCTTTTGTATCAGCCTGCCATGAGGGACCTAGTCAAAGACCTTGCTAAAGTTCATATAGACAACATTTACCACCCTCGCCTCATCAATCATCTTTGTCACTTCCTCAAAAAATTCAATCAAGTTTGTGAGGCATGATCTTCCCCACACAAAGCCATGCTGCCTGTTGCTAATAAATCTCTATTTGTCCAAATGTGAGTAAATCCTACCCCTAAGAATCTTCTCCAATAATTTCCCCAACACTGACATAAGGCTCATTGGCCTGTAACTTCCTGGATTATCCCTGTTTCCCTTCTTAAACAAAGGAACAATGTCAGCTATTCCCTGGGAGCTCCTTTGTGACTAAAGAGCAGATGAAGATTTTGCACAAGAGCCTAGCCTAGCAATTTCTTCCCACGCCTCCCCCTGCATTCTAGGACACATCCCCTCAGGTCTTAATGCTTTTCAAACATCCAACACCGCCGCATTTTTATATTGACATGTCCTAAAATATTAACATTCTGAGACTCACCATCGACCATGTCCTTCCTTTGTGAATACATATGTACAGTTATCATTAAGGAGCTCACCCACTTCCTCTGGCTCCGCACATAAATTCCCTCCTTTGTACTTCAAAGTGGACTATCTTTTCCCTAGCCACCCTCTTGCTCTTTATAAATATATAAATGTATAAAATGTCATGGGATTTTCTATAATTAGATTTGCCAAAGACATTCAGGGCTCCTTTTATTCTTTGTAATTTCTTTTTTGAGTTCTTTTCTGCCATCTCTGTATTCTTTGAGGGGTCTTGTTTGTTTTCGGTTTCCTAAACCTTAAGTATGCTTCCTTTTTCTTTTTTAACTAAGCTCTCAGTTTCCTTTGTTATCCAAGGTTCCTGAATCTTGCCATCCTTATCCTTCATTTTCACAGCAACATGCTGAGCCTGAACTCCTATCAACTGACCTTTAAAAGATGCCAACATGCCATATGTGGATTTACCCTCGATCAGCCACCCCCAATCTACATTCCCCAGTTCCTGCCTGATATTGTGGTAGTTAACCTGCCCCCAATGCAATACTTTCACCCAAATACCCTTATCCAATCCATAAGTAATTTAAACCTTACAGAATTATGGTTACTGATCCTGAAGTGCTCCCTGTCTGTTCTTCCTTTTTGCCTTACTGACCTCAGTCTCTGACTCCTCCTTCATCATTTCACTTGTTGATCTACTGCTCTGGTTCTGCCCCCATGCCACACCAGTTTAAAAACCCACAGTGATACTCGCAAACCTTCCTGCCAGATATTGATGTTCCTCCAGCATAGGAGCAACCCAACCTATTTTTACATGTCCCACCTGCCCTGGAAAACATCCCATTATCCACATATCTGAAGCACTCTCTCCTACACCAGCTTTTTAGCCAAGTATTTAACTATACTATCTTCCTACTCCCAGCCTCACTGCGATGCGACATAGGACATAATCCTAAGAATACAACCCTAGAGCTCCTGCTTTTCAAGCTCCTCCCTAACTCCCTTTGCAGAATCTCATCTCTCTTTCTGCTTATGTCATTGGCACCAATATGGATCACAACCTCTGACTGCTCAGCCCACTCCTTCAGAATGCCCTGCATCCGCTCAGAAACATCCTTGACCCTGGCATCAGGGAGGAAACACACCATTCTGGAATCTTGTTTGCAGTCATTGAAACACCTGTCTGTGCCCTTGACTACAGAGTCCCCTGTCATTATCACTCACCCACATTTGGAATTGAACCTGGGTCCCTGGCGCTGTGAGGCAGCAGTGCTAACTGCTGAACCACCGTGCTGCCCCATCCTGTTGCATAGTTTCCTAACTTTGAGCCAGATGCTTGTCTTTCAGATTCAATGTCACTGCTGGATTGATGGCTTTCAGAGTGCATTGAACTGGTTCTTCCTCTTGAAGCTGTGAGATTTCACATGCTGTCTTAGCATCCTCAACTTTCTTCAGAGGGAGAGCTGTTTTTGACAGCAATGTGCATCTTCTTCCCTTGCTCGTATATCACAACCAGATGATATATTTGATATTGAAATGACATTCTTTCCAGTTTCTTTTGAGTAGATAGAAGCAGTTTGAGGATGATTCTTTGAAGCGACTTGTGGTCAGACTCCACTGTAACTTTGTCCCTCCCAAACAAGTATTGATTAAAATGTTTAGAAGGAGTTTAGCTTATTTGCTCAGTCTTATTATTCAATTCATAGTTATATTATAGTTTTGCAACCAAGACTGGGAAACAAAAAATCTCTGATTGTAGCTTATATCTTCTTTTAAGTCCACAGCAGTAGAGAGTGGAAAATTCAGAGCCATTCTGACTCACCCAGTCCTTCAAAGTTGCAGACTGAACCTTCTAATTTTTCATTGCTATTTTATTTTATAGTCGCTCTTACAGCTTTGGAAATGAGCTCAATTTCAGCTTCATATTTCCGATACCATGTTTCATGCAACATGTTTAATGGCTGACACTAGCTAAAGTGGATTTACTGATAGCAGAGGTAGATGTTACATGACTACAGAAAGCCAAAGCCATGCACAGAAACACTTGTCCAAACACAGTTTGCAGAGGTTCTACATTCACAACACGCAAACAGTAATCGTCCATTCAAATCTCGGAGGTTCTTCAGTAGATCATAGCTCGGGTCAATTGAGAAAAGGTATTTTTGCTGGCTTCGAATCAAAAATTAGAGGAAATATTCTAAAAAAAATTGGAACCTGACTTCTGTCAGCAGTGAGGATAGGAATATTTCTACTCGCAAACAGTAGTTGAAGTTTGGAATTCCCTGCTGGAAACTGTAATTGTTAGTGAACGTGGAACTGAATCTAGGGGCAGAACTCCAGAGCTGACATCACAACTCAAAAAGTGAACGAGGCTTGGTTGCTCAGGATCCAGGTTTGCAGACTGAGTGAGTAATGTCTGGAGAGAGATAAAGTACTTATCGTTTGTAAGTGTAGTCTGTTAGGAACAGAAGACAGGAGTGAGAGACCCCAGTTTGGTGACAAATGGATAAGGTTGTGTAATTAGTTCCTGGATTATTGCCCCTAGTTGATAAGGCTCTAATTGGCAGGAGAATTCGGCCCCACAGAATGCCCCTCCTATAATATGTGGGAAATCAGGGACACTTCCAGTCTCCATGGTGACTACATATGCCGTGTGTTCAGCTGCAGCTCCTGATTTGCCATATGGAGCGCCTGGAGCTACAATTGAACTCACTATGGAGTATCCATGAGGCTGAGAATGTTGAGGATAGCATGTTTAGCAAGCTGATCATGCCACCAGTAAGGTCTATACAGCCAGAGAAGAGTTGGGTGACCACCTGAAAGATGAGTAAGCATGGGCAGGCAGTACAGGCCATTCCCCTCTCAAACAAGTACATCGGTTTGGATACTATCCAGGGGAGGGATGGCTTCTCAGGGGAAAGCAGCAGCAGACAGAACAGTGGCACTATGACTAGTGCTGTTGTACAGCAGGAAGGGTCGATGTGTGGAGTTTGCACATTCTCCCTGTGTCTGTATGGGTTTCCTCCGAGCGCTCCGGTTTCCTCCCACAGTCCAAAGACATGCAGGTTTAGGTGGATTGGCAGTGCTAAATTGCCCACAGGGTCTAGGGATGAGCAGGCTAGGTGGGTTAGCCATGGAGAATGCAGGATTACAGGGATAGGTTGGGGGGAGATCTCGGTGGGATGTTCTTCAGAAGGTCAGTGTAGACACGATGAGCTGAATGACCTGTTTCCATAGTGTATGGATTCTATGATTCTAAGATGGGATTCTCCAGGTTCTGCAGGAAATACTGTTGAGAAGATGGCTGAAACATTCTTAGGACACAAATGTTGCTATAAGTGAATGTTTAGCATTTGGAGATGAAGGTGATAGTCCAGTATAGCACTTCGCATAAAAGAAATAAAGCTATTAGCCCGAAGAAAATGAGAGAAGAGGTGCTGAAGCACACACATTCAAGTTGTCAAAGAATTAAATCTAGTCTGAGGAAGGGAAAGAATTGCGCTTTACTGGCCTAACATAAGCAATGGAATTAAGGACCACATCAGGTAGTATATTGCTTGTAATGATTACCAAGCTAAGCAAATGTTAACTCTGATTTTTTTTCTTCACAGATGCTGCCAGACCTGCTGAGCTTTTCCGGCAACTTCTGTTTTTGTAAGCAAACTAAAGAGCTGCTTATGATGCATGACATCCCAGACCCTGGAAGAAATTTGGAGTAGACCTCTTCACTCTGGCAGAAACTGAATATCTTGTTACCATCAGCTACTACTCTGACCACTGGAAGGTAGACTAGCTGATGTCACTGATTATCAGCAACAGAGGAGAATGCCTAAAAGCACGCTTTCGTCGTAATGGCATTTCAGACAATGGGATGAACAACAATGGTCTTCAGTTCACAAGTGAAGAACTTGGACATTTGATGAAGGATTGGGATAGTCAACACCATATATCATCCCCACACTATCCCCAGTCAAAAGGACAGGCTGAGATGACTGTGAAAGTTAAAGTCAAAGGGGTCCTAAAAAAATCAATTAAATCCAGAATAGATTTGTACAAGGTAATCCTGGCGTGTAAAAACATACCTACTGAATATATGGAATATAGTCCAGCCCAAAGACTAATGTTACACTCCTTCCAAACTATTCTTTCAATAGTTTAAAAAAAAACTCTTGAAACCAGAAGTAATGACAGGTGCAAATAACAAAGTCAAATGAAAACCACATTTCCCTTCAGTAAAGCTGACAAAAGGTCGCCAAAGCTGAGCATTGTAGATCCAGTCTGAGTGCAAACATTTTATAATATTTAGCCCATGTATCAAATTGGGATCTGTTTAAGGCAGCCATCACCCTTATCATAAGCATTGCATGTGAACTACCAGATATTTTATTGCAAATACAGACATCTACATGCAACTGGATAAGCTGCTCTTTCACTTCAGTTAGTTGACCTGGTAGTTGTGATCTCAACATCTGCACAAAGCACAGAATAACCAGCATCCTGGGAGGTCCACTATCTCCCAACAATTGGAAATGGATCAGCGGCAACAACACTGACTGAAAAATTAACACCACTCAAGGAATGAATAAATGAATAGCTAACACCAATGTGCAAACATACTATTAGAAGACATGTACAATTTAAAAGTATGCATGCAACACATGTGCAGAGACTAATGAAAGAGAAACTGATTAGAATTAACATAGTATTATTAGGAATGATAATTTTCTTTGTTGATCACACATACTGAGTAATTTTGGTAACTTGAAATTGCAAATGATAGCGCTTGTAGTTTTTTTTAATGGAAGTGAGTCTGTTTAGAGAAATGTGTTTGGGCATAGAATGTTAGCTGGCTTCCCAACACCACCTCCGCTGCAAGTTTTTCCACTTTAGTCATTTGCAACCGTTATGCACATTGCATAAATGTGCCTGTTGATTTAATGTTCTTCCCTATATCTGCTACCTCCTCCAGCCCCACAGCCTAATGGAGTTCCTCTAAGTCTGGAGACTTGTGTAGGACACATTAAAATAGGAGGCCTTTAGCCTTTATCATGTTAACTGGAAGAGTGTGAACTTGAGCAATTAAGGTTGGGTATTAAAGACAGTCTGCTAAGAGCCAATAATTCTGGGTGATTCAGGGAAAGGAAACTAGATTTTCTTCAGCATTCGCATTTAGACACACTGTTGCTTTAAGGGATAAATGTGGATCGTACATAGAGCAAACAGTAAATGTTCTTCAATGCATCTCTGTCTTGACATTCGCTCTGATTCATTTAAAAGATAACATATGTCAAAATGCTTGTGATCTGATGAAAGACCTAGTTAAACTCATTTTTCAACACAATCTACAAATTAATTAGGACAATAATAATTTGCAAGTAGCATTTCAAAGGTTGAGGAGGAGTAGAAAATGAACATGGTCAGGAGTCTTGAGGCATAGAGTGGGTGTCACAAATGAGACACAGAGATCTAGGGTCATAGATAATTAAAATATCACAGACAGATATGGAAACTAATCAGAAAGTCTAATGGAATGTTAACCTTCATATCTAATGGACGAGAATACAGGTGGTTGGAAGTCATAACTCAATTATAAAAACCTTTGGTTAGACTTGGAGTAATTTTGGGCACCACATGTCAAAAACAATATATCAGACTCGGAGGGAGCAGCATGGATTTACTTGGATGCTAACCATGATTAAAGTACAAGAAATTATGCAACATAAGGCTGTATTACCCAGAATTGGGGAAAGTTCAGGAATAACTCAATTAATGCCTTAGAGATAACAAGGGAGCCAGATGGGGAAAAAATATTTCTGCTGATTGGGAGCAAGTTTCTCTCAAATCTGCATAGAATAATGTCTGTCACACACGAATCTTGGAGGTCCATACAGGAAGAAGCAAAAGTAGACCCAATGATAATGGGGAATCCAGGACTAATGGGCTTAGCATAAAATTTATAACTGGAAATACTTCTACATTAAAAAGATGGTAGACCTTTGAAACTCTCACAAGCAGTGACTGATTTGCTCATTTCAAATCTGTGATTGATAGATTTCGGTTAACCAAAAGAATGGTATAGGACAAAAGGAGGTATACATAGTTTCCGTGTTCTTTCATGGGCAATGCTGCCAATCCCCATTTGCCTTGAGTGACTTGCTTAGCCATTTCAGAGGGCAGGTAAGAGTCAATTGGGTCCGGAGTCCCATGTAGGTGAGACCAGTCGAGGATAGCTGATTACCTTCCCTGAAATGACAACAGTCGTCATAGTCACCAACATTAAGACTAACTTTATGTGTCAGAATTATGAAATTAAACTTAAATTCCATCAGCTGCTGTGGTGGGGCTTAAACCCATGTCCCTGAAGCATCAGCCTGGGTCCCTGGATTTACAGTACAGTGATGCTATCATTGTATCATCATCTTCCCGAAGATCGGTCACAAATCAGCCATTATCTTACTGAGTGCTGGAACAGGCTTAAGGTGTTAAATGGCCTCCTCCTGTTCCTATGTCCCATAAAAAGAATAAAGCACCTGGTTGTTATTTATTCCCTTCCTAAGAACCTAATTAAAAGCTGTTTATAATGCTTCAACAAAAGCACATTCAGTGCCACTCAGTGATTTATGTTAAAGACTTATTTCTGCAAAGTTGAAACTGGGATTGAAAATGAAATTGGTGGCACTTGCAATGGACAATATGGAAAATACATGGGCCTTGGGATAGGATCTGGATCACGTTCAACATTAATAAATTTGTCTTCATGAGTAAATTTTTAAACTCAAACACCAAAATGTGTTCACTAACAAGAAACATGACTTTGGCAAAGCTTCTGGATGAAGCAGCTGGATGTTTGTTTTTATTCACTTGTGGGATCTGGGCATTGCTGGCTGGCCAGCATTTTATTGCCCCATCCCTAGTTGCATTTGAGAAGGTGGTGAGCTGCCTTCTTGAACCGCTGCAGTCGACCTGCTGTGGGTTGACCCATAATGCCCTTAGGGAGAGAATTCCAGGATTTTGAGCCACTTTCACCTTCATTGTATTTCGCCTTCGCTGCCTAAGATCACTGAGGTCAAGTGGCAGGACTAAGTTCCTGACTTAATGAGCTTGCAACGTGTTGCAAACCTCGCATCAAAGCATTCTCACTGGAGCTGAGCTTCTCTGGGCTATCTTGCATGGGAAGTTCCTGGACACCAAAGACAGTACTCTGTTTCTCTCTGGTGGTGGTTACCTCAATAGAAAGGACACCTCCTTGTGCTGATAAGATTTTTTTTATTCATTCACAAGATGTGGGTGTCACCAGATGGGTCAGAATTTATTGTTCATTTCTAATTGCCCAGGGAGCAGTTAATAATCAACCACACTGTTACGCAGTCTGGAATCCACGTAGGTCATCAATTTCATTTCCAAAAGGATTTGGTCAACTTTGTCATCATTAAACTCTTATTTCCAAACTTTGAATTGAATTTAGATTCCATGGTAGGATTCAAGCCTGTGTGTCCAGAACATTACCTGGGTTTTTGGATTAATAGTCTAGTGATAATGCCACAAGGTAATCATTTCCTCCTTGTACAATGATGGTACAATGGGAAGGTGCCCACATTATGAGAGCAATTGTTGCAATATAAAGATTATTTTTATTATTGAGTAACCCTAATATGTTATGAAGATTCCCTCTCTCTGTGGACGGAATTGGTGATACCAGGCAAAGGTTCTCTCCTCCTGACTTAGACTTGTCAGTGTTTTGTGGAGAAAATATCATCCATGGTATGGTACGATGCATGATACCCATTTTACAGTACTTCGCTAGATGATCTAATATGAGGATGTTTGTCTGGTTCACAATTGGATGTGTAAGGACACTCCCCAAGTACAAAACCAAATGATATAAAGTGGAAATCCTTCTCTTTGCTGCTAGATTAAATTGTAGTGTGAAGGTATCTCTCCAGTAAAGGGTATAAAAGGAGCTGTGTGTTATAACACTGGTTTCACCTTGAAATAGACTTTGCTTAAATCCAGACAAGATAATCTACTGTTATCTGTTATATAGTACATTCATTAGCAAAATATTTCAGTTGATCAATAAAAGTGCTTCGTATATTAATGCCACACATATGGATTGGTGATCCTGGTGATATATTTTGAAATGCAGCAGTCTCATTTCCCATTAAAAGGTCCTACAATGTGACTGCTCTTTCAACCATCTTAAAGCCTGGTGTCAGAGAAATTTACTGAAGTACATTTTTAATTCTATTTAACATGGAGCAACGTTAGAATTGCCGGAGACCAATGACTAATGGATAAGACGCCAACTGGAGCGTTATCACTTCAGAGAGACCAGAGACTCTCAGTCTCTCTGCAAAATCAGGAGCCCTCAGATTTTGGATAATTGTTTGACAGAGAGGCTCCAAGATAACAGATCTCCTCTGGTTCTGGCTGCTAGCATATGCTCCAGTTTTCTTTATCCAACCACTGACAGCCAAGCCTTCAACTGCATTCTGGAATTTCCTCCCTAAACCTCTCCACATCTCTACATCACTTTTCTTCTCCCTTCTACTGTAAGACATACTTCTTTGATCAATCTTTTGGTCACCTATCCTAATATGTCCTCACATGGGCTGTGGATGGCAAAGTTTGGTTCATTGCTCTTCTGCGGACCACCTTGTAATATTCTACTATACAAATAAAAGTTGTTATTGAGATTTCAGCTACATCAGGGAATACATAGGCATGCAGAATGCCGTGGATCAGCCCACAAAGCACCTATACAAGGCACAAACTCTAGCAAGCCAACAGCCCACTGTTTACATCCAGGAATGAAAGTGTTAAAACTCTCACCTGGCCCAGAAAGAGAGTTGGAAAAGGGGGTAAGAAAGAAAAGTGGTTACCTTACAGTTCATGGTGTAATTTAAACCTCTAAACAAGATTACCATATTTTAATTTCATCTCAGTATTTGTTATTTTATATCTGAAAAGATAATTACCATTTAATTGACTCTTTTTAATACTAATAACAGTACAAGTAGAACATAGAATAGATAGGACTTTAATAACTCTTAGATTTGACCATTGAGGGGAAGTGAGGCATCAAAGATTCTGTACGTTGAGGATTTTACCTTAGTCCTGACCCATCCAATGTTATTTATACAATATGTGAATCAAATCTGATTTGCATTCATTAATTATGTTCATTACAACATAGACCTTAACCAATAACTTTAAACACTGCTGGGAGTAACCAACTAAAGATTTGGTTGTTTACTCATTGCTTTGTGACGAAGAAACTGTTTCTGAACTATGCTAATTAGATCTTATTTGCATATCCAATTTCAGGTTCATTAATAATGGACATCTTAAGCAACTCAATACCACATTTTTATTGAAATACTGAATTTATGCCCATAGGATTTTCATTCTGTTAATATTCTGTTGCGTGGTCAGTCTCTCTCTCTGCTCCAATTTAATTTAAATGGTTGTTAATTAGAATGAACTCTGGTAGCAGCTTTATATTACAAATTATCTCTGCACTTTCTTCAAGATGATGGATGAGTGGAGGTAGTGATCTGTGCTCGAGATGGTCAAATCTACATCATTGACCATTGTTGTGCCATTTCAGTTTGATGAGAACATTAGCGTATTTTGCATTGGTAAGTGTCAAACAAAGTAATAGTCCATTTTTTCATAGATTTCTGTGAAAGGAAATAATTAGGGAAGGCAAATGGAATGTTAACCTTTATTTCTAAGGGAATGGAATATTAAAACAAGGAGGTCATGTTTGAATTATACAGAGACACCTAGTCAGAGCACAGTTAACAACTTGGTCCCTTTATCTAATGAAATACATATTGGCATTGGCGGCAATCCAGAGAAGGTTCACTGATTGTGGGTGTTCCGGGATTGTCTTATGAGGAGAGGTTGAGTCGGTTGAGCCTATACTCATTGAAGTTTAGAGAAATGAGAGGCAACCATTTGAAATATATAAGATTCTTAGGGAACCTTGACAAGGTAGATGTGGAATGTTTGTTTCCCATGTGACCAGAGGACATGATCACAGAAAAAATGGATCACCATTTAGAACAGAAATGAGGAGATTTCTTTTCCTCAGAGGGTCGCAAACCTGTGAAATTCTTTACCAAAGAGGGCTATCAAAGCTGGGTCATTAAGTATATTCCAGGCTGAAATAGACTGATTTTTAATCAGTAAGGGAATCAAGGGTTATGGAGAAAAGGTGGGAAAGTGGAGTTGACGATTATCAGATCCGTGATGATCTTATTGGATAGCAGAGCAGACCCGATGGGCTGAATGGCCTACTTCTGCTCTTACATCTTATGGTCTTACTCTGTGATAGACGTAGTAATCTGCACAGGCAATGTTGGACATCCTGGGCCTACAATGAGCATGTAGATAGTTCTCCCTAGTTTAACATATTTCCATACCAATCAATGACCTGGATAGACAATGCAGCAGCGAAAAAAAGGAGCGATTACTTCTCTTGTCAGGGCCTCTTGAGGGCTGTGCAGTCTGATCACATCCAAGTAAATGTGTTTGGTCGACAAGGAGGAGGCAATGCATCTGTGATTCTTATCATCCCTTGTATTCCTCCTTTTCTCCCTCCTGGAGAGGAGAATTCCAATTGGGACACCCATTATCCTAACAGGATCTATGGTCTTGGACACAAAGCTGCCTGATCAACTGTGCTAAAGCAGGAAGAAAGATTCACAAATTGTCTTAATGTTCCGGAAAAAATGTTGAACCACAGGATTTGTGCGCAACACGTGTTTATGCAGTACCAGAACTTTTCACAGGATCTTTATCAGAAAAGTTCTGACACCAAGATACTTAAGAAAATATTAGGTAACCAAAAACTCAATCGAAAAGATATTTAGACAGTGAGTTCAAGAGCTATGTAACTGAAGACTTGACACTGAACGAGCAAATGAAATTCAGGTGTGTAAGAGGCTGGAATTGGAGGAGCACAGAAATCTTGGAGGGTTCAGTCTTCAAGACTTCAGACTTTACAACCTCAGTGTCTGAATATCGAATTTCTTAACTTCTGAAAGTTATCGTCATATGTCTGTTCACCACTTCTCTTACATTCTCTCCCACCTCCCCTTCAAAGCCTTGTCGTGTCTGTCTTATTTACTCTGCCCTTGGGAAAGAGGACCTAATCACTCCCTTTCACGCTTAAACCTACGTCTGTTTTACATCTCTTTTTTCTCTTTCACTACCATTTGCACTGAGAGTCTACATCATCTGCCCCCCTGCGCCTTTGTCAAAATTAGAACAAAAGTTCATTTTCCAACAACTTTCAGTTATGCCAGACTTGAAACATTAACTGCATTCCTTTCTCCACAGATATTGCCAGATCTGCTGAGTTTCTCCAACATTTTCTGTGTTTGTTTCGGATTTCCACCATCTGCAATGTTTTGTTTTTAACCTTGGAGAGTTGTTGGGCTGGAGGAGGTTACACAGAATAGGAGAGGCAAGGCTTGGAAGAATTTTAACACAAATATGTTATTATTAAAATTGAGGCATTAAACAAGCAGTACATCACACTGTCATTTTATATGGGCATGCCAATGATTAACTGCTGTATTGGAATTGACACCAGCAAATAGATGGACTTGTGAATGGTTTCACTGGGGAAACATTTCAGTAGAACTAACTGCAAGCAATAGAGCTATTCAGTGCCAGTACAGAGCCTGACTAGGAAATTGTACGGTATGCAAAATGGGCAGACATCTGCTGTTGTGCATCTCAAGCCATCTTTGCAATCATTCATCCGTGGTTTATTACCATTAGACAAACAATTGATCAAATGATTTATCTTTGTTTTCCACATTAAAATTTTACCATTTTTCTGCACCTATCTTCTTCAACCTGGTGTGCCCTGAAATCCCGAAGCATCAGGCAGCAAACATTTGATCAGATTGGGACCCTTGCCAATCTTTACACTCTTGGTACTTCATTGGTTCAGAAATTAACCTTTTACACCAATGCTTCAGTCAAACAATTGACACATTTTTGTGGACAGTGTTTATACATTAGAATAGACCACAGGAAGCAAGAACCAAACAAATAAGCTTTTGGAGAAAATGGATTTTGGAATGGATTATAAACAAAAGGTAAATATTAATTTTTAAAGCATATTTAAAGCAATCATGCCAAAAGGAGAGGCATGTTATGGGGAGGAGGCAGCAGAATGGGGTTGAGAAACATATCAACAATTTGATGGGCTGAATGGCTTAATTCTTATGGTCTTTTGTTGCTGAAACCTGAAAGGTTGATCAAGACAATGTAGTTTATTCTTAACTACCCTTTAATGTTGCCCTACCATACCTCTCAGTCCAGGGGCAATTAGGGTTTAGCAATAAATGCTGACCTTGCTGCTGACATCCATATCCCATAAATGAGTAAAGAGCAAAGGCAGGAATGTCAAATTTCAAATGAACTGAACAGGTTATATTGCATTCTGCAGCGTTCTCCTGCAATATTAATTCTTGTGATTGTTTGAGATTTGACATTCTAATGTTTGTCCTGATGAATCTAAGACACAAAGCAAAATGTCTCCCTTTTCAGCTATTTAGAATTATTTTAAAGAAAAGTCAAAAATGTTGTGAAGAGTGATGATTGAGATTACAAAGGGCAATACTACAGTGGATTTATTTAATATTTTATCTTCATTTAAAAATATGTGCTTTTTCAGGATTAAGACGGGATTGAGCTACAGGGAGATGCTGCATAGGCTGGGGCTATTTTCCTTGGTGTGTTGGAAGCTGAGGGGTGACCTGATAGAGATTTATAAAATCATGAGGGGTATGGATAGGGTGAATAGCCAAGGTCTTTTCCCCAAGGTAGGAAAATCCAAAACTACAGGGCATACGTTTAAGGTGACAGGGGAAAGATTTAAAAAGGACCTAAGGGGCAACATTTTCATGCAGAGTGTAGTGCATGTCTGGAATGAGCTGCCAGAGGAAGTGGTGGAGGCTGGTACAATTACAACATTTAAAAGGCATCTGGATGGGTACATGAATAGGAAGGGTTTAGAGAGATATGGGCCAAATGCTGGCAAATGGGACGAGATTAATTTTGGATAACTGGCTGGTATGGATGAGTTGGACCGAAGGGTCTGTTTCTGTGCTGTACACTCTATGACTCTAGAAGACTCTGACACAGTAATAAAGTTATGATTTGACTGAACAGATGTCATCAGGTTTTAGTATTATGCATCATATTAATTAATGGTTGACAAGGAATTGAGTCAATTCTTTTTTAAAATGCTTCTGATTATGCTGTTCTTCACATCTAGAAATGCAAGAGATGAGGCTCGATTGAAGAAGTCGAGATTGTTATTCTCACAGAAAAGGCAGCTAAGAGGAGATTTGATGGAGGTTTTCAAAATCATGAGCGGGCTGGATAGGGTAGATAGGGAAAAATCGCTCCTACTTGTAAAATAGTAGAGAATAAGGGGGCATCAACTTAACATAATGTACAAACAAAACAAGGGTGATGTCAGAATGGGATTTTTCACATAAAGTTTGGGTATGGAATGCACTGCCTGGAAATGAGGTGGAGGCAACTTCATTTGAGGCATTCAAGAGGGACATTGGATGATTATTTGGATAGAAATGGTGTATCTGGATATGGGGTAAAGGCAGGAGATTGACTCTATGTATTAACGCATGTACAAGCATGAATGGCCTCCTACTGCACTATAACAATTTTGTGATTCTGTGATCTGCATTGCCAGACCCAAATCTTTGTTTGATCTGGTCGTATACAGCTCTCACCACTTCCTGTCTCTCAGAAACTACTCATGATATCTCGACAAATCTCATCCGGATAATTTCTATGGTGGCTGCATTAGTGTTTGTTCAAGGTTCATTGGCTGTGAGCTAAAAAGGTTAAAAAAATTGTTCACTTTCTAAGTTGTGTACGAAAACATGCTGTATTTTTGGTTATCACTGTAATGTTAAGTATTGGTAAAATAGATTTGCTGGTTATTACTATAATATTAAATATTTGTTGCACAGAGTCTCTTCTGTTAAGTCACTGTTGTGGAGAAAATGCTAACAAGCATTACATTGAAATCTATGTTGCAGAAAGAAGATTCCTGAGATTTTCTTCATTGTTTCCGTGGTATGGGAGTTGCTAACATGACCATCATTTGTTGCCACTCCCTAATTGCCCTTGACCTGAGTGGGTTGCTCAGAAATTTCAGAGGGCAATTAAGAGTCCACCACATTGTGGATGACATGGTGGCACAGTGTTTAGCACTGCTGCCTCACAGCACCAGGGACCCATGTTCAATTCCAGCCTTGGGCGACTGTGTGAAGATTGCATGTTCTCCCCTTGTCAGTATAGGTTTCCTCCAGGTATTCCACTTTCCTCCCACAATCTAGGGGTGTGCAGGCTAGGTGGATTAGCCATGGCATATGCAGGGTTACAGCGATAGAGAATCCTCTTGGGAGGGTTAGTGTGGACTTGCTGGGCCGAATGGACTGCGTCCACACTGTAGGAATTCTATGCTATGGGTTTGGAATAACATGTGGGCCAGACCTTATAAGGATTGCAGATTTCCTTCCCTAAGGAATTACTAGCTAACGCCATTACAGTGACATTAATACTACACCCCTATCTACCAATGTCATGAACAGTATTATTCTCGATTACTAAGGCAGATGGTTGGAATGAAGATAGAGATCAGATGGGATCCCATTAAAAGATGGAAAAGACTCAAGAGGGTGAATGACTTCCTCATCCTCCTATATTTTTGTATCAATACAGTGTAGCAGGCACAACTCCCTTGTGTTTGTTACATATTTGATGTGGGTGGAAATATATGAACATGGTGTTGATCACTCCAAGGCTCCAGTCATTATTGTTCCACCTGGCACTCACATAAGCCTTAATTTAATCAAGGAATTAACTAAAACACTAGCTAAGACTACTTTGAGTGAATTTCATTGTGTAAAGGTCATTTATTTTGCTAACCAAATTTTTAATAAATAACGTTTAAGTTCTTGCCTGACTCACTCTTGTGTGCATATTTACTTCCTTTATTTGCACAAATATTAATTTCCCATCACTTACACAACCATTAAACTTCATTAAAGTTTGCTAATTAGAATGCAACACCACATTCTTTCACTTAAATTTTACAAAAGAAAAATCTGAGTAGCTTGATAACATTGCAGGGCACTGTCAATTGAAGATCCTCTGATGCATTGCCCATTGTAAATTGAAAGATAGAAACAGGGGTGTTATGTACAAACTGTGTTATTCTGCTGCTCAATTCCTCAGTTAGGTTTTATTTTTCCCCTTTATTCACACAGAATCCAATTGTTGCACGTAGACCCATTCTAAGGCCAACCAGAGGACAACAGAAACACTGTAAATTGGTCATAGTAGGAACTGCCAATGCTGGAGTCTGACATAACAAGGTGTAGAGCTGAAGGAACACAGCAGGCCAGGCAGCATCAGAGGAGCAGGAAAGCTGACGTTTTGGGTCTGGACCCTTCTTCAGAAATGGGGGAGGGAAGGGGGCTCTGAAATAAATAGAGATGGGGAGGCAATGATAGAAGATGAATAGAGGAGCAGATAGGTGGAGAGAAGATGGACAGGTCAAGGAGGCGGGGTGAAACCATTACAGGTGAGTGTTGGTAGGGAGTTGGGATGGGGGTGATCAGTGAGGAGGGAGGGGTGGGTAGGTGGGAGGGAAGACAGACAGGTCAAGGAGGCGGGGACGAGATGGGCTGGTCTTGGGATGAGGTGGGGGTTGGGGAGATTTTGAAGCTTGTAAATTCCACATTGAAACCATTGGGCTGCAGGGTTCCCAAGCTGTAAATTAGTGTCTGCTTGTAAACTCTTACTCCTCCTTAAAGGCCAGGAAACATCAATAAGAAATGAAACAAGCAGTAACAGAAATTGCTGGAGAAAGTCAACAGATCTGGCAGCAACTGTGATGAGAAATCAGAAACAACCTTATGAGCCCAGAGACCCTTATTCAGAACTGGTCCTACTCATTGAGAATTGTAGATGTGACATTGGTCATTTTATTTTCTCTGCTACCCTTAGCAATTTCAACCTATCTCCCTCTGAACTAGCTGCACTCTGTGTTCTCAGATCCAACCCTGAATTTGGAATCTGGGAGGAAATAGCCAGTGGTATTATCACTCGTCTATTAATCCAGAAATTCAGCGAATGTTCCACGGACTCGGGTTCGAATTTTACCATGGCAGCTCGTGGAATTTGCATTCAATCAAAAAAGTCTGGAATTAAGTGTCTAATGATGATCATGAAACCATTTTCTGATTGTTGGAAAAATCCATCTGGTTCACTAATGTCCTTTAGGGAAGGAAACTGCCTTCCTTACCTGGTCTGGCCTACATGTGACTCCAGCAATGTGGTTGACTCTCAGCTGCCCTCTGAAATGACCTGGCAAACTGTTCAGTTCAAAAGCAGCTAAGTACAGGCAATAAATGCTTATCAGCTGGCAACACCCACGTCCCATGAGTGAATAAAAAATGCGTTATGAAGAAGGGTCGCTGGACTTGAAACGTTAACTCTGCTTTCTCTCCACAGATGCTACCAGACCTGCTGAGTTTCTCCATTAATTCTTGTTGTTTGTGTGTTTCAGATCTCCAACATCTGCAGTTCTTTCTTTATCTATAAGAAATTACTGGCTCTCTTAATATTAATTCGTACTCTTAACAAAATTGTGCAAATGAGGTTCAACACATAGTATCATATAATTGTTTAACGTGTCACTCCGGTTCTGGTTATTTAAAGAATCCGTCTAATTAGTTCCAGCCACCTTCTTCTCTTTTAATATTGCCTTTCCAGTATTTATCCAATTTCATCTTACAACCTACTGTTGAACTTTCTTCCACCACTTTTCAGGCAGTGCATTCAAGATCATAACAACTCACCAAATGAAAGAAACACCTCCATCTCCTACCGACCAACCTCATCCCGCCCCCTTGACCTGTCCGTCCTCCCTGGACTGACCTATCCCCTTCCTAACTCCCTACCTACACTCACCTTTACTGGCTCCATCCCCGCCTCTTCGACCTGTTTGTTTCCTCTCCACCTATCCTATCCTCTATCCATCTTCTATCCGCCTCCCACTCTCTCCCTATTTATTTCAAAACCCCCTTCCCCTCCCCCTTTTCTGATGAAGGGTCTAGGCCCGAAACGTCAGCCTCTCTGCTCCTATGATGCTGCTTGGCCTGCTGTGTTCATCCAGCCCTGCACCTTGTTGTCTCGGAGATAGCAAGAACTGCTTGCAGATGTTGGAGTCAGAGATAACACAATGTGGAGCTGGAGGAACGCAGGAGGCCAGGCAGCATCAGAGGAGCAGGAAAGTCAAAGTATTGGGTTTACACACTTCATCAGGACAGGGTTTAAACTCGAAATGTCGACTTCCCTGCTCCTCTGCTGCTGCCTGACCTGCTGCGTTCCTCCAGCTCCACAAATGAAAGAAAGCCTCCTCATCTCTATCTACCTGTAATGTTAAGTCTACGTGCTCCAATTACCGATGCTCCCAATACTTAAAAGTGTGAAGCACAGGCATTGAATGCAAGGTAATAATGACGGCTAAGAAGCACTTCAAAGAAAATAAAAATAAAGGCAGACTTACATTACTATAGCACATTTCACAACTAACAGACATCTCAAAAGTGCTTTACAAAGAAGATTTTTGAAGTATAGTCCCTGTTGTAAATGGGAGTATGCAGCAGCCAGTTTTTTTTTTCACTCACCATCCTGACTTGGAAATATATTGCTGTTCCTTCACTGTCACTGGGTCAAAATCTTGGAATTCTCTCCTGAACTGTAATGTGGTCAACCCACAGCAGGTGGACTGCAGCAGTTCAAGGAGGCAGCTCACCCCCATCTTCTCAAGGGCAATTAGGGACGGGCAATAAATGTTGGCCAGCTAGCCATGCCCATATCCCAGAAATAAATTTAAAAATGCAGCCAGTTCACACATTGTGAGATCACATGAACAACAATGTGATAATAACCCTCTTTTTATGTGATGTAGATGAGGAATAAATATTGACCAGAACACTGGGTGGAAGTGACTTGCATTTCTTTAAGGTGCACTGTAGTTTTGCACTGGAAGTGTCATTATCATATTGCACTTTTCTCAAAGTAATACTTCAGTTTTATCATTTGTTAATGGGTTTGCCTTTTATAATGTGTTCTCAAAGTCAGATTCATTGATGTTTTATTCCTGGTGGGACAAGGTTTTTCAGAAGTCAAAACTGGAGTACATTTATGAGCTCCTAGTAATATGGAGTTTTAAAGAGGTCCAGGTGGCAAAGTGATTATGTTCCACTCCAATGTAATGCTGAGCTGGTTCTCCCCAGCTCCTAGTTGAGGGCTTGCATCTGGAGTTGAACTGCCTGTCACCTATCCTCTCCATCAATGAGCTCGCTGTCCCAAAGACAAGCTGCCTACACCACACTAGGGGGACCAGTCTGAACAGGTCTCATAAGAGGTTTCTGGAGAACAACTCAGATGGTGATGTATTCGTAAGATTTCCCAAAGGTAAAGAAGTAATATTGACTACAGCCTGGCAGGTTTCTGAAAAAAACACTTATATGAACAATCCTCATTTGGGGAAGCAATGGCCTCCTGGCATTATTGCTAGACTAATAACCTAGAGACTCTGCTAACAATCTGGGAATGCAGGTTTAAATCACGCCATGGCAGATTGTGGAATTTGAATTCAAATAAAAATCTGGAATTAAGACACTAATAATGACCATAAAGTGTGGATTGTCAGGAAAAAAACCATCTGGCTCACTGATATCCTTGAGGGAAGGAAATTGCCATCCTTGTTGGTCGGGCCTTCAGGTGACTCCAGATCCACGGCGATGTGTTTGACTTTGAACTGCCCTCTGGGCAGTTAGGGGTAGACAATAAATGCTGGCCTAGACATGGATACCTACATCCCATACATGAATTAAAAAACCCGATGCCTACTGTGAAGTAGCACATCCGTCTTTGGTACAAACTATTCTCTTCATTTTCTTGGGGTCTAGCACATGACAGCTGATGTCACTGTTAAATCATCATATCCATCACTATCTCATTTTTTTTTCCTTTATTAATGGGATGAGGGCATCACTGGCCAGGCAGCATTTATTGTCCATCCCTAATTACCCAGAGGGCAGTTGAGAGTCAACCACATTGCTGTGGGTCTGGAGTCACATGTAGGGCAACCCAGGTAAGGATGGCAGTTTCCTTCCCTAAAGGGCATTAATGAACCAGATGGGTTTTTCCTGACAATCGACAATGGATTCATGGCCATCATTAGATTCTTAATTCCAGATATTTTTATTGAATTCAAATTCCACCATGCATCATGGCGGGATTTGAACCCGGGTCCTAGAACATTATCTGGGTCTCTAGATTAACAGTCCAGCAATAATACCACTAGGCCATCGCCTCCCCCGTTACTCAACATCTCCCCTCAAGTATAATCTCAATTTTTATAATTACATTATTGAACCATTAAACTATTTCCTTGAATTATTTACATTATTACCATCTCTACATAATGTCCCAGGATAATTCCTTCCAGCCTTGCTGAATATACTCAGTTTATATTTCAGTGACATTAATACTTTGCCACCACCTTGATCCCATCGGATATCCAAACTTGGAAAAGCAGGAAACTGGGTTACCAAAATAGTTTTAAGGAAATTATTACGGCACTGGGATGTATAACGAAAATCTGGGACTGCCCCCCTACCCCCCAACAAATTGGGGATCAGTGGTCACAGTAATAATTCCAGGAGAAATCTCCCTACATTTTACACTCAATAAGGAAATAATCTCCATTGTCTTTTATACCATTTGCTTCCAAATTTACCAACCTAACATCTCAGGGACTTAATTTCTTTGAGCTACTGTTTGCCATTAAACTGGACATTATGAATGTTGTTTGCATTCATGGTCAAATGGAATATTCTGTTGCTTTATTCAATCTGATATTCTGTAGTGACTCCATTTGTATAAAAGTGTAGAGTGAAAGTGAGCAAGGACCTTAGTAAGAGTATGTGCAGAGATAGTCAGAGATACCCTATGAAAATTTTCCATAAGATTAAAACAGCCTTGAATTTGTAATAGTTGTTTCTCTTTTCCTTGTGAATGTATAAATGTGCTCTCCTTCATCATACAAGTGAAGAGAATGGTGTTTCATTTGAATTCTTTCAATTTTTGATTAAATGTCGAAGGAATGTGGTGTAAGAGCATAAAAAATAGGAGCAGGAGTAAGGCACAGGGAGCATTAAACTTACTGTACCTTTCAATGAGAACATGATTGCTCTGTTCTGCACTTTCCTGCCTGTCCCCAATAACACTAGACCCTCCTATGGCTCAAAATTGTATGCATCTCACTTTTGAATGTATTTAATGACTCAGCTTTCACTGCTTTCTGGAGTAGAAAGTTGCAAAGATTCCTGATGGCTTGTTAGGAGCAATGTTTACTTTGTACTTTTTGTATTTTGTGTGCTAAGAAAGGCAAGACATGGTTGGTCATTTTCACAGTGTAAGTTGTGAGCATGGGAGCTGTGGTGGTGACAAGTCTGGAGATGCTTCTTGTTGCATTCATTTTAATGAGGGTTTAAAAGCTTTGTGGTGAATAGAGTCATAGAGCTGTACAGCATGGAAACAGAGCCTTCAGTCCAACTCATCTTTGCCAACCATCTATCCTAAACAAATCTAGTCTCATTTGGGCATTTAGCCCATCTCCCTCTAAACCCTTCCTATTCATATGCCCATCCAGATGCCTTTTAAATGTTGTAATTGTACCAGCCTCTAGTAATTCCTTGGCAGCACATTCCATACACACACACCCCTCTGCATGAAAAAGTTGCTCCTTAGGTCCCTTTTAAATCTTTCCCCTCTCACTTTAAACCTATGCCCTCTAGTTTTGGACTCCCCCACCCTGCAGAAAAGACCTTAGGTATTCACCCTATCTATGCCTCTCATGATTTTATAAACCTCTACAAGGTCACCCCTCAGCCTCTGATGCTCCAGGAAAATAGCCCCAGCCTATTCAGCCTCTCCCTAGAGCTCAAACCCCGCCAACCCTGGCAACATCCTTGTCAATCTCTTCTGAACCATTTCAAGTTTCACAACATGCTTCCTACAGCAGGGAGACTGGAATTGCATACAGTATTTCAAAAGTGGCCTAACCAATGTCTTGTACAGCCACAACATGGCCTCACAACTCAATGCATTGACCGATAAGGGAAAGCATACTAAATGCTTTCTTCACTATTCTACCTACCTGCGACTCCACTTTCAAGGAACTATGAACCTGCACTCTAAGGTCTCTTTGTTCAGCAACACTCCCCAGGACCTTAGCATTAAGTGTATAAGTCCTGCTCTGATTTGCCTTTCCAAAATGAAGCACCTCATATTTATCTAAATTAAACTTCATCTGCCACTCCTCGGCCCATTGGCCCATCTGATCAGGGTCCCGTCGTACTCTGAGATAACCTTCGTCGCTGTACAGTCCACCTCCAATTTTGGTGTCATCTGCAAACGTACTAACCATACCTCCTACACTCACATCTAAATCATTTATAAAAATAACAAAAAGCAGGGGACCCAGCACCAATCCTTGTGGCACACCGCTGGTCACAGGCCTGCAGTGTGAAAAGCAACCCTCCACCACCACCATCTGTGTATCACATTTGAGCCAATTCTGTATCTAATTGGCTAGTTCAGTGTATTTTTAAAATAAGAGTAGAGGAGGAGGGAGGAAATGTGTCGTTGCCTGGTGACTGGGGCACAGACAGGTAGGGAAACAAAACATTACCAGAAATTGTTAATGAGTTTGTGTGTGGATTCACACAGAGTAGAGGCAAGGCAGCTGGGTAGCAAAGTTTAGGAAACTCATTTATTTATTTTTAAGTTGGAAATTAGAAGTATCAGTGAGTTTAGTTTGCAGTTGATGTCAGGTAAGTTGGGTAGTGACAGCAAATAAATAGAAAGTGTATTTAGTGACTGCACAGAAATTTCCTGCAAGGAAGCCCGATGCAGTTATCCCAGTCTGAGTAAGCAAGGAGCTGTAGTGTGATGATTGTGATGGTTCTTCAAAGAGATTTGAGAATTTTTAAGAATAATGTTGGATTAAAAAGGATCATTTGGAAACGAATCTTTTTCTGATTTTGTAACGAAACTTTCTTTTTTTAACCTTTTCTTATAAGAACATAAGAACATAAGAACAAGGAGCAGGAATAGGCTATCCGGCCCCTCGAGCCTGCCCTGCCATTTAATAAGATCATGGCTGATCTTTTTGAGACTCACCTCCACTTACCCACCCATTCACCATGACCCTTAATTCCTTTACTGTTCAAAAATTTATCTAGCCTTGCCTTAAAAACATTCAGCGAGGTAGCTTCAACCACTTCACTGGGCAGGGAATTCCACAGATTCACAGCCATTTGGGTGAAGAAGTTCCTCCTGACCTCAGTCCTACACCTACTTCCCTTTATTTTGAGGCGATGCCCTCTAGTCCTAGTTTCACCTGCTAGCGGAAACAACCTCCCTGCCTCCACCCTATCTATTCCCTTCATAATCTTATATGTTTCTATAAGATCTCCCCTCATTCTTCTTATGCCTAATGTGCTATAGTTCTGAAGAATATAATTTTGAACTAGAAACATTAACTCTTGTTTCTCTTTCCACAGATGCTGTTAGACCTGCTGATTTTCTCTAGCACCTTTTTTATTTTATTTTGGTTCTCCAGCAACCACAGACCATTGCCTTTACTTATTGCAATGCAGTCCATGTTCTTTTTCCTTGTCTAATAAATGTTTCATTCTTTGTGTTAAAAGCAGCCTCTTGTAAATGTGTTCAGGATGTGACCTCCAGGATTAAAAAAAACGCAAAGTTAGGATCTAACAAGCCAGTTTTCACTCTGAGATCTGACTTGCATAGAATTTACTGCAACTGGAATCATAACAGACAGTGTAAGGCAAGAAGCCACGGTTATTTCTGTCTTAAAACGATGATCGAGACACTGACTACCCTTGATTGGCTGCAATGGGCTGGGTATGTTGTCCACATGATCAATACGAGGCTCCCCAAGCAGGTGCTCTACTCCCAGCACCAATACAGCAGGCAAGCCCCCAAGTGGACAGAGGAAGTGCTTCAGGGATACCCTCAAGTGCAGCATTCCCACGGACACCTGGGAGTCACTGGCCCAAGACCGTCCAAAGTGGAGGAATAGCATCCGGGAAAGCCTTGAGCACCTCGAGACTTGCCACCGGGAAAAGATACAAGCCGGGCTAAAACAGCGAAAGGAGCACGCTGCCACACCAACGCCCCACCCACTCCTTCCCACAGCCACCTTCTGCTTCAAAAGTAACAGCCTGTGGTAGCCACATCGGTCTGTGGTAGGCGCATCAGTCTGTGGTAGCCGCATCGGTCTGTGGTAGCCGCATCGGTCTGTGGTAGCCGCATCGGTCTGTGGTAGCCACATCAGTCTGTGGTAGCCTCATTGGTCTGTAGTCGCCACATCGGCCTGTGGTAGCCGCATCGGTCTATACATTCACCCATGGACTTACCATGAGAGTGGAACAGAATCATCCTCAGTTGTGGGGGACCATCGGTGAGATGAGAAAATGAAGGCCCCTTATTCTGAAATTATGCCCCTGGTTCACAGTTCTGAAGCAGATTCATATTGGACTCAAAATCCTAACTTTGTTTCTCTCTCCACACCATGCTGTCAGATCTGCTAAGGTTCTCCAGTATTTTCATTTTAATTTGCAGCATTTACAGTATTTCACATTTATTTCATTGAAATGTAGCCCATGTTCTTTTTTTCTTATTGAATAAATGTTTTATTCTCTGTGCGCTTTGCTTTTCTGTAACCCCTAGTTCTAGGTTCCCCATGAGGGCAAACATATATTTTCGTAAAGGTTTTACTAAAGATTTACTTTAGAACATAGAACATAGGACAGTACAGCACAGTACAGGCCCTTCAGCCCACGATGTTGTGCCGAACTTTTACCCTGAACCTAACATCTATCTAACCTCCACCCCTACCTTATACTATCATCCATATGCCTATCTAATAGCCGCTTAAATGCCCCTAATGAGGCCGACTCCACTACCCTCTCCGGCAATGCATTCCATGCCCCTACCACTCTCTGAGTAAAGAACCTACCTCTGATGCCTCCCCTATATTTACCTCCACTCACTTTAAAACTATGCCCCCTCGTAAAAGCTACCTCCACCCTAGGAAAAAGTCTCTGGCTGTCTACTCTATCTATACCTCTGATCATTCTGTACACCTCTATCAAGTCACCTCTCATCCTTTGTCGTTCTAAAGGGAAAAGCCCTAGCTCTCTCAACCTTTCCTCGTAAAGTTCTTGAGAGCGAGGAGACTTCACGAGGAAAACAGTTTGGTTATAGCAAAAACAAACTAAAACAGAAAGTGCTGGAGAAACTCAGCGGCTCTGGCAGCACCTTGACAGGTCACAAGACCCGAAAGGTTAGCTTTGTTTTTTCTCCACAGATGCTGCCAGATCTGCTGAGCTTCTCCAGCAATTTCTGTTTTAGATTGTTTCAGATCTCCAGCATCCACAGTTGTTTGTTTTGTTTTAGTCTCTGGTAAAACTAGCAGAATCTGTACTGACCTGATGAATTGCACCCAGGCAGATCAGTTTCTTGAGGGGTAATCTGCAAGTGCTACCAGGGAGGGTCTGAGCTAACTTGGCAAGGATGTTGGAACCAGGAGATAATAGTCAAGAGGAATATCAAGTTGTACAGAATGCGAGGAAAGATAGAAAGCACCAGAATCCCCAAAATCAGAAACAGTAGGGTATTCGATTGGATCAGCACAAGAGGAAAAGCAATAAAGTCTAAATTAGTGTTACTTGTGATGATGCTGTCACTTTAAAAAGTTATTTCATCCTTTTTTTTTGAAGGGATGTTGCAAGGCATAGGTGATGAGCTGTACACCAGAGTAAACAACATGTGAAGTCTTTACATCTTTTTTAAAGTTAGAATAATGGAAGCACTCTGAATGGGTGTGGCCAGCTCTCACTGATCCAGGTTTCTGGGTTTTGGTTTATCAGTAAATCAGAAGCTGTTTGGGGTGCCAAAAGAGTTGGAGCTTCAGTGAATATCTCTTGACTGCTACACTTTCTTAATGTTTCTTCCTCCTGAATTGGAGAACTGCATGTAAAAATCTGAGTCTGAGTTTGCCTTTTTGCCAAGGGTTGCGTTTAAAGGACGTTACTATATTGGAACAATTAATGAGTAATAGGTAATGTATCTATTATTCAATTAAGTTTTCCAGCAGTTAAGTTAACCCAAATTCCTCTTTCTTTTGTTTGTATTTTAAGTATAGTGTTTAAATAAATTATGTTTTGCTTAACATTGAATAGTTTGACCAGTCACATCATATCTGAAACACACACTTCACATCTACCTTTAAAATAAGAAAAAAATTGTGTCTGGGCTACCTTTTTAAATTATTTTGAGACGGCCTGATCTGGTCCATAACATACTGTTCATGTGCGCGAATGCACAGAGTGCAGCAAATAAGACTTGTGGTTTGCACAAATAACCACATGAAAATATAACGTTGTGGCAAATACAGGGACCTGGCTCAAAGAAGGGTAGAATTGGATTAAAAAACTAAAGTTCTTGGATACAATGCATGCTAAATCATCCAATATCAACAAGTACCCATACACTCAGGAGAAAATAATCAAGTTCTAATCAACTTATATATTGCAGATTACACTGGAGTGAGAAAGGCACTCTCAATCCTAAGAAAAACGCATTGTGACAAGTTTTGATAAGACTTTACAAGGGTTTATGGGTCTTTACATGTCTTGACACTTCAGATGGTTTTACACACAATTTTCTCCATAGTTAATAATCCCAAAGGGCACTTGATACCATCTCCAAGGGATTTCTGAACGCATCCCTGAAGGCGCTCTGGGACTGCGTCCACAGGGATTATCTTAGCTCTCCAATGGAGTACCCTGGCTGTCCAAAAGAATTACTCTGAGAACAGACCTGGCCTAATCTCCACCACTGGGATTCCAGAGACCACGGATTCCAAGATCCGATTTGCATGGAGGCATGTGTGTGTGACCCAGGGTCCACCACTACAAAACTGAGAGAAGCTATGTTCAATGTTCAACTGTCTTAGGGGGGCTCAGTTATGGCTAATATATACCTGAGAGTATTCATTATTCCTGTAATCCTCATGCCTAAGGCACATTAAACGGACAAAACATTCTCACAGTAGCTACCCTGTAAAGATCCACTGAATTTTTAAAAATGTTCTGATATTCATGAGAAAATGACAAGAGAAATCCATTTGCCTTAATTAGCTTGGATTTTCAAAGAAGTTTTGATAAAGTTCTACATTTACATCTACTCTCCACAGTAGAAAAATGTTGAGCTGACCAACTTTGGAAAAGATTGTCCTGAGTGGTCCTTGTTTGAGCTGAAAGTGGGACGTCTGCCCCTTCAGGAGAAGGAATCTCACACTCAGGAGCTGCTAGAAAATTTAATTGGTCCAGCAACTGAATATTCCCAGCAATGCCAGGAGCAAGGAATGATCATCTCTGGGATGAAGAGTAAGTACCAGGAAAAAGACGAGTCCCTCATTCAGCTACATCCAGGGTTTGAGGATGGGAGAGAGCAGGTTCCCAGCGAATGGGGTAGGGGAGTTGGGAGATCAGGTTCAGATTCAGGAGATGAGGGGGGTGGAGTAGATACTATCTCGGGTGGAGGGGAGATGTCTTTGATGGGCATCAAAGGATTTACATATTTCTTTCTTTCCCACAATATAGCCCAGGGTGGTAAAAGAATGCCCTGTTCATCTCATATTGCCCGCCCTCTGAAACTGTGGGAGCTACCTCAGGCGTGGAATGAAAGGGGGTGTAATAGTCTCCTGTCCTGTTCTATGTCCTCTCCCCCTGCAAATAAGCCAACAAGGGGCTGTGAATGTGCCCCCTACCCCTGCCATAACCTATTTAATGAAAATCAAGGTTTTGTGAAGTTAACTGGAAGCTATTAGGAAGAGTTGGTGGCATAGTGGTAACGTCACTGGACTAGTAATCCAGCCAAACCCCTGGTTAACGCTCTGTGGTGCAGGTTTGAATCCCACTATGCCAAATGGTGAAATTTGAATTCAATTAAAAGCTAGCCTAATGGCAGCCATGTAACTATCCACTGTTAATTGTTGTAAAAACCCATCTGATTTATTCATTTCCTTTCAGGACAGAAATCTGCTTCCCTGACCCTGGATGAGACTCCAGACTAATTGCAATGTAGTTCATTCTTAACTGCCCCTCTGTGCAATGAACGATGAGCAATAAATGCTAACCAACTCAGTGATGCCTATGCCCTATGAATGATTGGAATAACGTTAGGTTTACAATATGGAACTGGAGAAGCAAGAAGTGATGAAAAGAGCCAGACTATTTTGGATTCAACATAGAATGGATCCTTTCAGAGTCTATTCTTAGTTTGTTACTTTTTCTACCATTTGTACTTTGAACCATTTGTGGTGATATTAAGCCTGGCTACTTGTAGACTTGCGCGATTAACTGTATTAACTGTTTGTATGGTTGTTAAAACTTCAGACTTTGGCTTCTGGGGCATAATTCTCTACCTTATTCTCACTCTGACATTACTGCCCTTGACTTGTTAATATGTTCCATTAAAGCCCAATACAAATTTCAGAAATAAGACCTCATCTTTCAGCTCGGCATCCTATTACCTAATGAATTCAGCTCTGAGTGCAATAATTTTAAATCATAAGTCAGACCCCATTTTGACTTGTTTTTCTTTGCTTCGTTGTTCCCTCTTGTTTTTCTGTAATTTTTTTCGATTTGGAATGACAGGTGTTCAGTACCTTGCCGTTTACATCTCCTCTAGTCCTGTCTTTGCCTGTCCTGCTCCATTTCCTTTGGCCTGGCACTCTGAAAACTCCTGCCGTTTGAAATCATCTTCCCCTACCCTCTCTCAGATCGCCCCTTTTGTTCATTTCTCCATGTCCTGCACGTTCATTTTCTGAAACTGTTGCAAACTTTCCCCATTTCTGACGAAAGTTCACGAATATGAAATGTTAACTTCGAAAGGACTGCTGAATATTTCTAACTTTTCTTCATTCTATTTCAGATCTCCAGCATCTGTAATTTGTTGCTTTTGGATCTCAAACTGTTAATTTCTGAAAGAAATCCATATAATTTGCATTTGAGACAATGCTATCTGTCATCTCCCTGGAGGGCCTGTTCTGTAGATAACCACACACACTCTGAAATCGTCTTTTCACAGATTAGTTTGAAGATGGCCCCCTTCAAATACAAGCTATGTTCTCTGCGGGGTTTGATGGCTGTCAAAAAGATAAAGTAACAAAATTCTTTCCAAAATTGATCTTCTCACTGTTAAAAAATTGGTTAGAATTTTATCCTTCCACACTTGGGCTGAGAGTTGGGTGTGATTCTGTCATTCGATAAACTTTCAGCATCTGGGCAAGTGAACATCATTTTATTTTTGCAACTGCTGTGCATCAGCTTTTGCAAACATTTTGAAAGCCATGGGAACATCCAGAACAGAAAGGCTTGACCAGCTTTGGAGGCAGATTTTACTTTTTTGCCTTGGGGCATAATAAAAATATATCAGTCAAACTGTGCAGATTAAGAATTAGGAGTGGTGGGGTAACCACAGCTTGGCTATGAATGAATCGGAACTTGCATCTGATTGTGTTTGATCTTGGTCTATTAATAGTGGCTTGTGAATGCAGCAAGGACAGATATTTACAACGGATGAGCTAAGAGCATTCATTTGACTGCTAAGAATGTTTCCTCATGTGGGTCAATCTAGTATAAAGGTTGGCCAATTTAAAACAGAGATGAGGAGGAATTACGCCTTTCAAAGGGTCATCAATCTGTGGAATTCACTGCTTCAGCGTGTGGTGGATGCTGGGAAGTTAAGGAGGAGATAGACAGGTTTTATTTAGTGACAGGTTGAAGGGTTATGGGGAGCAGGCAAGAAAGTGGTAAAGATGCTGAGGTGAGCTCAGCCATGATCATACCAATTATGGAGCAGGCTAGACTGCATTGCCTACTTCTTATGTTCTAATACACAGAATTCACAAACAAACACATTCCATTTTGAATGGGGGAGTGCAATGGATGAATTTTAAATCCCTTCCAAGTCTACTGATGCTCTACCACCTTCTCCAGGGCAGTTACGGATAGGCAATAGATGTTGGCCCAGCCATCAGCACTCACATTTCACAAGGGATAAATGATTAATGTAAAACGCTACATGGGAAAGTCTCCCCATTACTTTAGGTTTCTGTGCAAAATCTGTTTATATGTGTTTACGATAATCCTTCCTTGTTAAATTAACTAAAAGATATGTAATATACGTCAATTAAGCGACGAATTAAGTTAAGTAGATCTGTATTTGCAGAATGTCCCTGACCCTTGGGTTATCTTTGCCACTAAGAAGAAGCCTTGAATTGGTTCAGGAGTCCTGTGTGTGTCTTTGTAAACCTCCTGCTAGCATTTTGTTTTGCAAATGAAATCTATTTGCACTGAAAAGTCTTCTCAGATATTGCACTCTGCCACAGAGAATACCCCACCATCTCCGAAACCATCTGTGACAAAAGAGGGAAATTAAACAATAGGGTTTTACTATCACTTTGAGCCACTCGATCTCAATTTCCCAGGTAGTCAGTGAGGATACAGTTAATCATCAAACTGAATCTTTGTGAAAATTCCTGGAATACTTGCACCATCTCTGTCGTTGCTTTTGGAATGGGAGGAGTTGTGCCATAGACTGTACTGATGATGTCAGCCTTTATAAAGAGCTGGCCTTGCTGGAAATTGACCAAAGCATACTTTATTTCATTTTGGTTTCAACAAGGTGGTCTCTCATTGAAACATAAACATGCAATATTACAGATTTGCTCTAACAATGGAACAAATTCACGTATAATGCAAGTTTAGAGATTTTGAAACGCACCATAACTTATAATATCAATTTAATAACATTCTCTTATAATACTGACACTGGAGAGAATTTATTTCTCTCTCAGGTCTACAAGGCTTAATTTAACTGTGGTTTCAATTTCATGGCTTGATGATCTAACAGCGTCCTTCGGGAGCCTTCATATAATTAAACTTAAACATACTCAGCTTCAAATAACCCCTTCAGGAATTTGACCAAAGACTTCTGGTCTGGATATTTTACTAAACTGCTTAAGTTAAGGTGACTAATTTTTTTTAACAGTTTTATAATATCTTCTCAATACCTCCTTCTCTACCATGGAATACCTATTTTGACTTACGGTTAATTTCTTTGAAAAATATCTATCAGGCTATTTGGTTCCCATCTTGTCATCATGCACTGACATCGATGTTGCTGCCATCAACAGCTTGTTTTAATTGCCTCTTATACACTGATTTGGCTAAAACTGGGCACAGCTTTCAAGTTTTCAAAGGCACTTGAACGGTCTTGTGATCCTTTAATTTTTATGGCTTTCAACAAGTTTTTTAAAGCTGTAATAGCAATGTTGAATTCCAGAACAAACTTGCAAGAAAATCCACTCATGCCAACATAACACAAAATTTCACATTTTGTCTGAAGCATGGGAAACCCCAAACAGCCCATAAATTCATTCCATAGTCTTGTCCCATTTCTGCCCAAACAGGTCACTTATGACCCACTCCCTAGGTGACCTGTCCATCCTGAGCCTCCTCCAGTGTCACAATGACACCACACGCAAGCTGGAGGAACAACACCTCATATTCCACCTCAGGAACTTACAACTCAATGGCCTCAATATAAAATTCACCAGTTTCAAAATGTCCCCACCCCTGGCCTCATCCCACGTCCGGCCTTCCCTCTCATCCCCACCTCCTTGACCTGAACATTACCTGTCCATCTTCTTTCCTACCTACACATTCCACCCTTCCCACTGACCAATCTCCACTAACACCTACCTGCACTCACCTATCACCATTCCACCCACCTTCCCCAGCTCCATCCCCATCCCTCTATTTATTTCCGAGCTCCCTTACCCCTCTCCAGTCCTGATGAAGGGTCCAGATCCGAAACGTCAACTTTCCTGCTCCTCTCATGCTGCCGGACCTGCTGTGTTCCCCCAGCTCCACACTGTATTGATAATGACTAAATTGGATTTTTTTGTGGCTGATTTAACTTTTCATTCAGGTGGTGTAAATATAATTCCCAGGTTTGGCTGAAAACAGGCAAACTGTTGATGTAAACAATACATTTACATTGACCTTCAATGACTCAATTGCTGAATCATTGGAATACGTCTGGTATATTTTTTATAACAAGCAACATGACTTTGTGCTGATAATATGCATTCAGTGTTACAAAAGTTATTTGGGTCTAACAGTCAATGGAGCTTGCCCACATTCTTTTAGAAAGGTGATTTTTTAACAAATTACGCATGTCCAATTCATTCAATACAGTCCTCCAGTCTCAGAATGAGATATGAATCCTCTTTTTTTAAGCATTCTGACTTTGCAATAATTGATGCAGAATCTTTGTGACCCATCCAGTTTCAGCAGCATCATGATAGGTGAGCTCCAGCTGCTGTGACTCAGTTCGATAAGGCAGTCCCTGGGTTGTGAACAGGTTCCACCCTGAAGTCCGTTCATAAGTCAACTTGTACACAAGTCAGAACACAACGCAGGGCAATATAAAGTGGCCTTTCATAAGTACAGGAAATGTTCATATATCAGGCCTTTAAAAGTACAGCCAACTATGTTCATAAGTATGAGGATTCATACATCAGACGTTCATAAATCAGGGACTCTTATAATATAATTGCCCACTTTAAATTAGTGTCTTGCCTCAATGAAGCCAACTGCTCAAATTGAGTCTGTAAGGGTGTTGTTTAATAGGTAATGCATGCCCCATATTAGCATCAAGTACTATCAAAACCATTCCTACTTGACCATTCCAACAACTTGATTTATAATTCTGTCATAGCCCTCATAAGTCACTCTGATAGATTTAGGAGATAAAACATGATGCTACCTAACATTTAAACATCTCTGTATTTCCAAGCTGATTGTTGGAAAGTCAACTTTTGAATTTTCGATACCTAGTTCTCTCTCTAATTGCTCAGACATTTCAATTTTACTTCCTATTTTTTTCACTAAGCATTTTTTCCCCTTTTTACTATCGTCCCTGTCATAATATATTTTCAACACGTTGCTGAATCTTTCTCATGTCTGGAATATTAATTACAAAATACACACATTGAATTTCTTTTGATTTGATAAGGTCGGGTGAAACTTCTTCTTAGTAATTGTCCATAGACAGGTAACAAACTTCAAAACTGTGTCTCCCACAGCAAAATACTAATGTTTGGCCTCTTTTGTCTCCTCTAGATTTCATTGTTTTTGTACATTCTTTAAATACTTTTTAGCCAACTGACAGGCATTGGGTTAGTTTTTGTCTGAAACTTGAAAGATGGATTGGAAACATCAATTCTGAGCTTTGGTTTATCAATTTTGCTTTAATCAATTTAAATGGTCCTCTCACTTCATGTCCATATATTGTTGAAAAAGGACTAAATTCTGGGGATTCATTTGGAGTATCACTACTCCCAAATAATTACAAGGCAATAAACTCTAACCATGGTCTTTCAAGTTTTATGCTATATTTGAAACCCACTCCGAAATTGTGTGTTGGAAGTGAATGATGTAAATTGTTTTATTCCCAAACTGGTCGTCACTTTTTTGAGTATTCACAACATAAAATTCAAACCTTGATTTGATTGTATTTCTATAGGTAATCCATATTTTGTAAAACAAAATCAACTTCATTTTCCACCATCATTTTTGCAATAATTTTTAAAAAGGGCTCTGCTTCAGGAAATTTAATGGAAATGTCATAACTATTAAAAGGTGCTGGTTCTCATTCCTGGTTTCTGATAGGGGTGCTGCATAATGTATTAAGATTATGCTAAACCAGTCATCGAAAACTTCTGTTGGATTAAAGTAGAAGGTTTAATTGTGGTTTGGTGATTCGCCAATACTGACATATATGGCATGTCTGGCAGAATTTGACTACACCTTTGACTAATCTTGGCCAATAGATTACAAATAGTAACAAAGGCACTCCCTTATTCCAATTATTAGGGCCTTCTTGGCAACAAACTCTGAACATGGACTTCTGTGTTTGGTGCCATCTTTCCAATGCAGTCTATTTTAAACTGTCAGCCTGTATTTCCCTAATAACTATGTTTTGAGGAAGGGTCACCGGACCCGAAACGTTCACTCTGCTTTTTTCTTCACAGAAGCTGCCAGACCTGCTGAGCTTTTTCAGCAACTTTGTTTTTTTTCCTGATTTACAGCATCTGCAGTTCTTTCCTTTCCTTTAAAAACATTCAGCTATCGTTTTTGATATAATCTCTGACGGTGCTTGGTATAAACTTTTCAATTCTAAATTCACTGGTATGTCTATTAAAGTAGATGGGATAAACATCACAGCCCCATTCTTGTTACTTTCATCCTTTTCATTTTTTTGAAAATTATATCCACTAACTGAACTCCCAAAATTTCTCCCTGTTTCCATGGTTTGTTTTCTTCCTGCCTAAATCTATAGGCCTGAGATCTAATCAGAATACAGCCAGGAATCAATCCAGGATGTTCCTTTTGGAACATTTCAGTTTCTTCTATCTCCACTGGTTTTCTCATCCTTGGTGAAGTCAATATTCTTGAACATATTCATTAGGAATTTGTTCCTCTACTCCCATTACAACTTCTCCATTTATTAAGTCATTCTCTAATGCAAACCGGTAAAATAAAATGGATTTGTAATCATCATGTATTTCTCTAATTTTTTTTTTTCCTTTACTAGCCCCTCTGGAAGACAAATAGGATAATCAGTGAACAAAAACAGAAGTTGCTGGAAAAGCTCAGCAGGTCTGGCAGCATCTGTGAAGAAAAATCAGAGTTAAAGTTTCGGGTCCGGTGACCCTTCCTCAAAACATCTTATTTTTATTAGGATAATCAGTGACTGACTCAATCCAGTGTCTCTTAATATCTTTATATTCTCAACTTCTTTGTTGGACTCTATCTTTGATTTGTAAAATAAGGAAATACCTCCCATTTGAGATAAGATACTTTTTCACTGAACTATGGGTGTTTCCCCTAATCAAAAGAAAATAAGTCAATCCCTGACCTTCTAAATTGAGCATTATACAAAACTGTTTACCATTTCACTTGTAAAATTCTCCCAATTTAAATTAAAATCCATTACTCTTCAATATGTCTTTCTCTTATGCTATGTTTCTTAAAAAGAAATCACCATGCCTACAGAAATACTTACAAGCTAATCATTGAATGGCTTCTTATACAGGAAAAGCTTATATGCCACCAGTTTAACTTCAAAACATCTAAATTCAAAATGAACTAATATTTATATGTATGCATCTATAAATATCACACCTTACATCAGAAGAGATGGGAACATGGATAAATTGTGCAGGTGGAGTGTCAGGAGATAATTTGAGGATATAGAGGGCGAAAAGATGGTGTGTGGCTATGGAGCATTAGAGGGTAGTGCAGTAATGTGGAGGACGAGGAGATAGTATGGATGTATAGACAGTCAGAGTACAGTATAGGAGACTGAGGATACAGTGTAGGGAGAGGCAATGGCCTTGTTGTATTATCGCTGGACGTTAATCCAGAGACCCAGAAAAGTGTTCTGTGGACCTGGGTTTGAATCCGGCCACAACAGATGGAGAATTTGAATTTAATTAATATCTGGAATTAAGAATCTAATGATGACTAAGAGTCCATTGTGGATTTTCGGAAAAACCCATCTGGTTCACTAATATCCTTTAGGGAAGGATCCTTACCTGGTCTGGCCTACACGTGACTCCAGATCCACCAGCCATGTGGATGACTCCTAACTGCCCTCTGGGCAATTAAAGATGGGCACTAAATGCTGCCGTAGCCAGTGACGCCCTCATCCAAGATAGAGTGGAAGAAGTGGAGGAGGTTCATCCCCTCAATGTTTGATGGAGGCTATCCATGGTTTCAATTTAACCTGAAGGAGCCACACCCAGAATGATAACCTTTTCACATGATTACTCACAAATCTGGATTTATTATTAAAATGATTCCAGCCTGTGTGCAGCAGCTATGTTTAAACAGCAAACACTTCATCCCGTTTGTGAATATGCCCTGGCATTAGAAGCCTTTAGCCCCAGAATTTACTGGAGCCTCCAATCCCAATGGTGAAGCAGAATCATTAAAAGAGAATATACACCTAAGCTACCTGATGCTAAGATAAACACTGCAACTAAATTACAGGCCTCAATCATTCCTTCTCTTTATAACTGGTTGTGAACACTCTGCCAAGAATCCAGGATTCTGATCTCAGCTGCTGCTGGGAATTGTGTACAGGCTCCATTGCCAAGCAAGAAGCAGAATAGGTTCTCTGTGTGAGAGCTGAGCATCTTTTCTTGATTCAATTTATTTAAACCTGCTGTTTGTCCTTTCCTCAATAACTGACATTGTGATGTAATTCCAAGGGCACCTCTGCTTTAACCAAGCAGACATTCCTTTTGGGCATGTTTAACCATTGTGCCATGCCTGGGGTTCATGGGGTTCACCGTCCTCCTGCCTTTTGACGAGCTGTGTAACAGAATCATCATTTTTTTCCCATCCATGTGAGACATTTTCTTAATTTTCCACACCTTCACCATTCCCCATTCACTTCCCCATAGAAGAGAGAAAGACATATTTGTATTTGTATGCTACAGTCACTGATTGTGTTTAATGTAGAAATTGGCACATTTTTAATATGAGTGACATAAATGGATATGGGGCTAATGTAGGAATAAAAGCATTGAAATGGATGATCAACCATGATTGCATTGAATAACCGAGCTGAGTGGGCTGAATGGCCAATCCCTGCTCCTACGCTTCTCTGTTTTTATTGATTACTTGATGTAGGCATCACTGGCAAATTAATCTTTGTTGCCCATCACTAGTTTCCTAATAGTCAGTGGTGGTGAACTGCATTCTCAAGCCATTACATTCCATGTGGTTTTGGTGCACTCTCAGTGCTATTAGGAAAGGATTCCAGCATTGGAACCAGTATCAATGAATGACTGGCTGTACATTTCCAAGTCACGATGGTATGTGAATTGAAGAGAAACTTGGAGGGTACAGGGTTCATTTCCTGCAGTGTTCTTGCTGGTGGAAATTGTGGGTTAATGAGATGCAGTTTAAAAAACTTTAGTGTAGATAGTATACAGCTTAGGTACAATCACTGGAGGTGGGGATTTTGGGGGTGGGGGTGGCTTAGTGGTTGGGTGGAGGATTAAGGGGGTAGATGGGCTGCCAATCAAGCAATTTGCTTTGTTGTAGATAGTGCCGTGTTTCCGAATGGTTAATGCATCATCCATATGCACCTTGAATGACAGAACAGACAGGCGTTCTCCTGCCCATATGTTCATCAATGATGGTACGGAGATTTGAGAAATCAGGAAGGGCTCCAACTTGCCCCTGAGTACCCAGCTTTTGATTTACTAATGTCGCACCACATTTATGTTCCTGGTCCATGGTGGCTTTTATATTCTGAGAACATCCCAAAATCTCACAGCAAATCAGTTCCTTTCTGAGATGTGGTTACTGAGCTTTCTGAAATCAATAGGAATTTTACACAAAGCAACACCACACAAATAACAGTGAGATGACCGGCCAGGCAAATCTTTCACATTGGTGTTAGTTGAAGGAGGACTCCTGTAGTAGAATAGCCTTCTTGAAATTCCTCTTGAACTAGTGCCATTGGATCCTTTGTATCCATATTAACAATGCCTGGATTAGTGACACCAAGATTATACAGCCACCTCAGTAACTGCACCGAGGTACCAGTTTCGATTTTACTTTGTCACATCCAGGAGAGAAACTTAAAGTGATCCTGAAGTGAGAATTTTCCTAAATGCTGCTGTGCACTCAGACTCTTAGGATGTGGTGTGGGAAGGATCAGAATCTTCAGCATCCCAGCGACACTGTGCGAAAGTGGAGTTGAGGATTATCAGTTGAGCCATGATCTCATTGAATGGCAAAGTAGTCCCAATGGGCTGAATGGCCCGATTCTGCTCCTACATCTTATGGTCTTGTCATGGTCTAGTGGTGTGAGAAGTTCCTACTGTCAATAGCATAAGGGAGTTGATGTACCTGCTCTTGTTCACTCCAGCAACCCTTGACATGGACCGATGGAGCTCTAGCATACTGATGGGCTGCTCAATTTTGGTTTGTCTGCATTATGTGTGTTTCACTGCTGCCAACAATCGTCAACTCGTTATATTCCTGCAACATTCCTCACACTCATGGTCCTCATTGCATCGAGAACAAAATATTGGGTGCTGAAAAGTAAAATAGAAATTAAGAGAGATTTAGGTTTGAAGCAAAGATTGAAGAGTTTTGAAATTCTTTTTGAAAGAAGTCTACAGGCCAGGCAGGAAGTTAAAGTGTACAACCACCTGAGTACCTCCAAATGGCAAATGCTGGGAGAGAGGGGAATAGATGAAAATCCAGCTTTACAGGACTGGACTGAGTCTGCAGAAACTTGAAGCTAGAGTCAGGATTTGTAAGGAAAGACTTAAATTCCCTGAGGTGTATGGAGTCAGTGAAGAATGTTTGGAATGGAAATGTATGACAAGTGCAGACCGCTCTGTCACTTGTGAAAGGAAGAGGCTGGAATACCTGGAATACCTGTTGAAATGTAGAATCCCCATAGTGTGGAAGTAGGCCATTCGGCCCAACAGGTCCACACCGACCCTCCAAAAAGCATTCCTCTAGACCCACTCCCCTTCCTTCTCCCTGTCACCCTGCATTCCCCATGGCTAACCCACCTAGCCTGCACATCACTGGGCTCTGTCGGAGGAAACCAGAGCACCCGGAGGAAACCCACACAGACACAGGGAGAATGTGCAAACAGTTGCCTGAGAGTGGAATTGAACCCAGGTTCCTGGTACTGTGAAGCAACAGTGCTAGCCAGTGAGCGACCATGCCACCCCAACACCAAAGAGGCCAAGATGCTTGATGACAAAGGTTTGGCCTTGGGTTGGCAGAAATGGAGGAGAAATCGAGACCAAAGATTGTAAAAAGTTCTAGAAGCGGAACAAAGAAATGTGGTTGCTGTAGCAGATGTGGGAAATTCACCAAAGCTGTGGGTTGTTCAATGTAGGGACATAGGAATTGAAATCTAAATAAATTCCAAGGGTCACCTTGTCTATAGAGTCCCATTGCATGATATGATAATGGAGTTGTTAACTAAGTGCATCAATTAATCTTTCATTTATGGACCTAGAGACAGATACCGTCCAGTGGTGGGAACCATGGGTCTAAATTCACTTGTTGCTCCCCACCGTGCTACATACTATGTCTCTAATTACTCAAACATAAAATTCCAGAATATTCACTGACAGAAATCTTAACAAATTTGCATTTTATTCGAATGAAAGGATGAGGTCTGTTTCTACCATCTGTCCAAGCAGCCTGTTCTACAGTTTGACCGCTCGCTCACTGAACCAATGTCTCCAAGATTCATTCTGAATTCAGCAACCCCCCTTCCTTCGAGTGCTGTGAGCCAGGGACCCATACGGTTGGGGTCAGTTGCACAGGTTAATAGACTAAAAGCGGTCAAGCTGTTTATATCTCTGCTGAGGCAAGCAACACCAAAGGGGGCAATCGAGGAGCTGATGAATACACCTGAAAGCATGATGACAGGGCAAGGCACAGAGGAAGAAACACCATTCTTTTGAAGCACCCTTCTGACCTCTCGATCAGAAACTGAACCTGAGGGGGACATCCCCTGCAGATGAGAAAGTAAATTTAAAATGTTGTGAAATCTTAAAGACTGGGAGCATCTTGGAAAGGAGAGAAGTCACACAGCAGATGCGTTCACATTCGAAAAGGAACATTTTCTCTGACATTGATTAACGTGATCTGTATTTTCTGCCTGTGTTCTGGCTTTGGGCTCACTCAAGCTTAATGCACATGATAACTAAATAGTGAACATTTGAGATTCTCTAATGCACCCTTCACGCAATGGGCAGCTATTACACCAGTTAGCTTAGAGCCTTCACTCTTTGTGAATGTGGCAGGGTGGGCAGATTCTTGTACATTTAATGGAGTACTTTGTGGAATGGCTCGTGAATATCAGCTCTTCTCATTGAATGTTGCTGCTTCCCTCAGCAACTTCTGCCCAGCCATTCAGCCTCACTTTTTTATCTTACACACACAGTTCACCCTGTCGCTTACCATCTGGCCAGATCAGCTCACCCTAGTCTTGTTGGACAATCCTGCCTATTCCACTTCGCATCCGCCCATACAGAGTGATAGCTCGTAGAATCCCTACAGTGGGGAAGCAGACCATTCAGCCCATCAAATCCAAACTGACCCTCCAAAGAGCACACCACCCAGATCCACCCCATCGCTGTAAGCCTGCACACTATGGGTGATTTAGCATGGCCAAACCATCTAACATGCGCAACTTTGGACTGTGGGAGGAAATCCACACAGACACAGGGAGGACGTGCAAACTCTACACAGACAGGCATCTATTGGCGGAATCGAACCCAGGTCCCTGTTGCTGTGAGGTAGCAGTACTATCGACTGAGCCACCACAATGTATTGTATTAATATCCTGTCATTTGCCCTGCACAGCTATTAGCGTTCTCGTGGATCATTACTGGGCCTTGATGATCTCTCTGCCTTTTAATGTACATGGGAAGAATATTTGTTCTCTCATGTTTCTTTTTATTTGTCGTACCGCCTCAGGCAGTGAATATAAATGTAACTTAGTTCATGTGGAAAAAAACAACTGTCTTTATTCAACAGTCACGCTGCCAGGGTGTGTTTTCTTTTCCCAGTACTTTTGATTAATCTTGGCACAAATGAAATTGAAAAATGTGTGAAATTGACACATTAAAAGCAGCTTTGACATTTTAAAAAAATCTGTTCTTTTATGCGCGTGAAGACTTTCAAAGCTCTTGAAATATACCTGTTACATTGCACAGCCTTTTATTGCTTTCTAGCTGCCAAAATGGACTGTTTCATATTTTCCCACATTGCATTTGCCAATGAGTGGGCAAAAGATGTGGCAAATGGCGTGCAATGTGGACAGATGTAAAATTGTCCATTTTGACAGAAAGAGTGAAAAAGAAACATATGATCTAAGTGGTGAGAGACACAGAGCTCTGAGTTGCAGAAAGATCTGGGTATATAATGCATGAATCACAAAAGGTTAGTATGCAGGTAAAGTAAGTAACTAGGAAAGTTAATCGAACATTATTATTTATTTTGAGGAGAGTTGCATACAAAAGTAAGGGGTTATGGTTTAGTTACATTGGCATTGGTGAGACCACATCTAAAATATTGTGTACACTGTTGGTCTCCTCATTTAAGGAAGGATGTCAATGCATTGGAAGTAGTTCAGAGAAAATTTATAAGAGTAATGTCTGGAATGTGCAGGTTATCTTTTAAAAAAAGATTGGATAGGCTAGCTTGTTTTGACTGGGGTTCAGAAGAGTAAGAGGCGATTTGATTGAAACATAAGATCTTGAGGGATCTTGACAGGAAGGATACGGAAAGGATCTTTCCTTTTGTGGAAGAATAGAGTCATAGAGTCATGCAGCAAAGAAACAGGCCCTTCAGCCCACCGTGACTTTATTGACCAATACACACCAAACTACAGCGGTGGCTCGGTGGTTAGCACTGCTGCCTCACAGCACCAAGTACCCAGGTTCATTTCCACCTTTGGGCAACTGTCTGTGCGGGGTTTGTACGTTCTCCCCGTGTCTGCGTGGGTTTCCTCCGCGTGCTCCAGCCTTCTCCCACAGTACAAAGATGTGCAGGCTAGGTGGATTGGCCATGCCAAATTGCCCATAGTGTTCAGGGATGTTTAGGCTAGGTGGGTTAGACATGAGAAATGCAGGGGTAGGGCAATTGTTCTGGGTGGGATGCTCTTTAGAGGGGTGGTGTGGATTTGTTGGGCTGAATGGCCTGTTTCCATACTGTAAGGAATCCTTTACAGTAACCCTAATCTAGAATTGGGTGTCATCACTTAGAAATAAGGGATTGGCCAATAGAGACAGAGATATTGTTACATTGAGTCTTCTGCCCAATTTTGGTCTTTCTGCCGCTACTGTATCCATTTCATCATCCTCCAGTTCCATCTGTAAATTGTTAGCCACTCCTTTTAACATTTAGAGTTTCTTGGCTTCATTAAAACATTTAATTGTTCAAGGTACAGAGCTTTTAAATCCTCAAAAATAACTTGCCCTAATTCTGATAGAAATGTACTGGCATTGGGTATTTTTTATGCAAACTTAAGAAAATCTTCTGTGTTATTTTTCCTTTAAAAATTAACTTCAATGACAAAATTTACCCAGTCTAATTCAGAGTGTGAGAGACTTTATTTCCTTTCTTCACTTACAGTGCAGGAGTGTTTACATAGCTGTTCTCAGAGCTGTGATTCTGTAGTCCACACACTAACACACCAGGCCACTAACACATGCAAACTGGAGTGGAAGTTTGCATTTTTAACCCTTGTGTATTCTTGAAAGGGTAGAAGCATAAAAACGTCTCTCATCCAGACTACTGCCTTTTTTTAAACCACTGTGTTCACATTCTAAGAAACTCTCTGAAGTTTACAAGTTCAGTTTATAGTAACTTTTCTCTATTTAAAGCTCCTTTGACACCTCAACAGGTGTGATATTCCAGAGTTCCTCTCTCTCTCTCGCTCTCTCTCTGTCTCTCTCTCTATCTCTCCAGGCAATTACTGAACTTATATCTTTGGTGCATATCCTCTTTCTAAGAAAATATATTGTAACATTAAGTGAATTAGAGGGCGGCTGAGTGTCATCACAGTGGAATTCTGGGAGACGTCGCCACAGTCATCACAACTGTACAGCAGGTCAGACAGAACATGGTGTCAAGGTGTGGTTAAGGGTCCTGGACTCAGGATCACCCAGGGTGCAGAGAACATCATTGATAAGAGCTATTGTGAAGTGGTCACTCCTAAGATGCAGGCTGCAGGTAGCTGGGTGACCACCAGAAGAGATAAAGTGGGGAGGCAGATAGTGCAGGGTTCCCCTGTGGCCATTCCCTCAATAACAGGTACATTACTTTGGATACGGCTAGCAGCATCAGTCACGCCAGTGGCACTGAGACCGGCTCTGATGCCCAGAGCGAAAGGGTGCAGTCAGACAGAGCGATACTGATAGGAGACTCAGTTGTGTGGGGGTCAGACAGGGGATTCTGTGGCTGTAGGAGAGACCCAGGATGGGAATGGTCACACTGTTGGGACTGTATTATAGACCCCCAAATAGCCAGCGGGTACTAGAGCAGCAGATGTGTAGAGATTGCAGATACCTGTAGAAATAATAGAGTAGAATTGGTTGGAGATTTTAATTTCTCCTGTATTGACTGGACCACCCAGAGTGTAAAGGGCCCGGAGGGGTGGAATTTATCAAATGTGTCCAAGAAAGTTTCCTAAATCAGTACGTAGAGGGCCCTACTTGGGAAGGTACAAAACTGGATGTCCTCTTAGGAAATGAGGTCAGGCAAGTGACTGAAGTGTCAATAGGAGAGCACTTGGGGTCTAGTGACCATAACAGTTTTTAACATAGTTATGGAAAAAGATAGGACGGATCCATAGATTAAGGTGCTAAGCTGGAGCAGGGTCAATTTTGGGGCTATTAGGCAGGATCTAGCAGAGGTCGATTGGGTGAGTCTGTTTGAAGGAAAGGAATGACTGGCAAATGAAAGGCTTTTAAAAGTGTGATATCAAGAGTACAGGGACAGAAAAAAGAATAGATTGGGTTTAAGCTATCGGGATCAATTAAATCCCTAGATAACTATATAAGGTGTAGGTGCATACTCAAGAGGAAAATCAGAAGAGTAAAAAGAGTGTATGAGATTGATCTGGCAGATAAGGTTAAAGATAATCCCAAGAGGTCCTATAGCTATATGAAGAGTAAAAGGGTGGCTAGGGAAAGAATAGGTCCCCTTAAAGATCAGCATGCCTGTCTATATGTGGAGCAACAGGATGTGGGGGAGATTTTTAATGAATATTTCTCCTCACCTCAGTGTTTACAGAGGAGCGAATCATGGATGCTAAGGAAATAAAGGAAACAAGTGGGGATGTTTTGAACCGCATACATATTACCAGAGAGGTGGTGTTTGCATCCTTAAAGCACATTAAGGTGGATAAATCCCCTGGGCTTGATCAAGTCTATCCTCGGACATTGTGGGAGGCTAGGGAAGAAATTGCAGAGGCCGTGGCAGAGATTTTTGCTTCACTTTTAGCCACTGGTAAAGTTCCGGAAGACTGGAAGGTGGCCAACGATGATCCATTGTTTAAGAAATGAAGCAAAGACAAGCCAGGGAACTACAAGCCAGTGAACCTGGCATCAGTGGTAGGCAAGTTATTAGGGAGGATACTGAGGGATAGGATCAAACCACATTTGGATAGTCAAGGTCTGATTAGGGATAGTCAGCATGGATTTGTGCTCGGGAAGTCATGTCTGACAAGTCTTTTAGAGTTTTTCGAAGAGATAACCAAGAAGATGGATGAGGGTAGGACAGTAGGTGTTGTCTATATAGACTTTTGAAAGGCCTTTGACAAGGTCCCGCACAGCTGACAAGTCATGAAATTTAGGTTGCGTGGCATCCAAGGGAAACTAGCTAATTGGATTCAAAACTGGCTCAATGGTATGAAACAGAGGGTAATGGCTGAAGGTTGTTGTTTGGACTGGAGGCCTGTGACTAGCGGTGTGCCACAGGGGTCGGTGCTAGGACCTTTGTTATTTGTTATTTGCATAAATGTTCTGGATGGGAATGTACAAGGCATGGTTAGTAAGTTTGCAGATGATACAAAATTAGGAGATATCGTTGATAGAGAAGAAGGATATCAAAAATTACAGAGGGATCTTAATCAGATGGGGAAGTGGGCTGAGGATTGGCAAATGCAATTCAATACAGAAAAGTGTGAGGTGTTGCATTTTGGAAAGTCAAACCAAGGTAGGACTTATACAGTAAATGGTAAGGTCCTGAGGAGTGTTGTGGAACACAGGGACCTAGGGGTACAAATACATAGTTCATTGAAAGTGGCATCATAGGTGGACAGGGTGGTGAAGAAGGCATTTAGCATGCTGGCCTTCATCGGTCAAGGCATTGAGTATAGGAATCCTATAAGTTGTTGATGAGGCAGCACTTGGAGTGTTGTGTATAGTTTTGGTCACCCTGTTATAGGAAAGACATAGTTAGACTGGAAAGTGTGCAAAGAAGATTTACGAGATGTTGCCAGGACTAATAGGCCCGAGTTATAGGGAGAGGTTGGCCAGGATAGGACTTTATTCTTTGGAATGTAGGAGAGCTAGGGGTGACCTTATTGAGGTGTATAAAATCATGAGGAGCATGAGGATGAATGCATATAATCTTTTTTCCAGGGATGGGGAATTGAAAACTAGAGGGCATAGGTTTAAGGTGGGAGGGGCAAGATTTAAGAAGGACCTGAGGGGCAACTTCTTCATGCAGAGAGTGGTGTGTATATGGAATGGGCTGACAGAGAAAGTGGTTGAGGCAGGTACAATAGCAACATTCAAAAATTTTTTTGATAGGTGCATGGATGAGAAGGGTTGAGAAGGATATGAACCAAATGCAGGCAATTGGAACAGCTGAGTGGGCACCATGGTCAGCATGGACCAGTTTGGGCTGAAGGGCCTGTTTCCATGCTGTATTACTGTATGACTCTATGACTCTAAAATTAAAGTTTGAGACGTCGATAGGTGATCTAAGGTTACATCCCATGAGCATGACAATAAGGAGAATGTTTTTCCACAGAGGGTTGTGAGTCTCTGGAACACCATTCCACAAAAGATGATGGAAGCAGCTTTCTGAAATATTTTTAAGGCAGAGATGGCAAAGGTAGATAGATTCCTGATAAGCAAGGGGGTGAAAAATTATTCGGGATCGGTTGGGAATATGGAGTAATCAGAATAGCCATGATTTTATTGTATGTGGAACAGGCTATTGATACTGGCCTACTCCTGCTCCTAATTTGCATATTTCATTGTAATGTTAAATGCAATGTGTTTAACAAGACACGGCATGTTTTACATTATGGTGTAGGGTCAGCTTTCCTGGCAGGAATAATCCAGCAAAACTGGAGATTGAGACATACTGTTCTGTTGTGTGTGGTACACCTCAAAATGCACTTCAGTACACTCAGCAGTATGTTTGTTGTCAAATATTACTGGTTTTCCCTGACTTCTTTCCCCTCCTTGATTGGAAAGTTGAGAAATCAAATGACACCTGAATACTAAGAGAGAGTGCTGCATCATTGGAGGTTGATGTCTTTTGAACAGGAAGTTAAACTAAGGACTTATTTGCCCTCATGAATGGTTTTACAAGATTCCACACTGCAATTCAGAGAAGAGCTGGCAGACTCTTGTTCTGCCCAATATTTAGCCTTCAACCAACATCAAGAATGTATTATTTCATTGCTGTTAGTGGTAGCTTTCTGTGCGTGCATTTTCCTGCATTCACAGCACCACGGACCCGAGTTCGATTCAATCCTCTGGCGACAGTCTGTGTGAAGTTTGCACATTCTGCCTGTGTCAGAGTGTGTTTCTTCCAGGTGCTCTGGTTTCCTTCCACGATCCAAAGATGTGCAGGTTAGGTGGACTGTTCATGGTAAATTGCCCATAGTGTCCATGGATGTGCATGGTGGGTGGGTTAGCCATGGGAAATGCAGGGTTAGAGGGATAGGTTAGGGGGTGTGTCTGGGTATGATTCAACAATGCAGCAGTGACAAGGTGTCAAGTTGTACATTATTGGATGTAAAGCAAATTGCAATATTATGAGGTTGTAAATGGCCTGATATAAATTCAAGCCTTCCTTTCTCTTCACTGCAGTGAGAATCCAGAAAATTCCATCAAGAAAGCCATAACTCACATCAGTGTGAGATTGATAGTAATCCCTAGTTCTGGTTTTGGAATTGGCAAAAGAACCAGTGGGAACTGAGTGATTTTTTGTTTGTTTTGATACTGTAGTTAGGAACTCTCGATCTAAAAGAGAGGTAAAAGCAAAATTTCCAGAACAAATTAAAAATATACTCAAAAAGGAGATGTTCCACAAATCAATGGGGATGACCCATTGGGAGTAATTGGATCCCCTATACAGTGTTATCTGTGCTGTTTGATTCTATGATACTTAGTTATATTGAAAATTGAAAGAAGCAGTGGACATAATTCTGAGATTGAACCACTTATACCACTTATTTCCATTTCCAACAGATAACTTCTTTAGGTGGCTAAAAGAAGTACAAAAGATAATTCTAGCCAGACAAAATAAGAAATTAAGAAACAACTTAAAATGGAGAAGTCATTGGACCCATCTATACCCTATCAGGTCAAACAGTGTATCCAACGAATGCCATCTCCTGAGAGAGATAAGTAATGTTTACTTGCGACTATCAAGAAAGTAATATTAGAGTTCACTTTACAGATTTCTGCAGGTAATTGAGTAAAAACACTTCTGAGTTATTAACTAACATTGGAATATGATTGAACTGGAGCAGGTGTTGCACAGATGACATTTGCACTGCCCCAGGGGTGCTCTTAGAGCACTTAAGCTCTAATGTATTGAGAGTTGCCTTGACAATCTACCATACTGTTCATAACCAGCTACATAATCAAGGCTTCTTTTCTTTATTTGTGGGTGTCACTGGCTAGGCTAGAATTTATTGCCCATCCTTAATTTAGTTAAAAGTCAACCACGTTGCTGTGGGTCTGGAGTTACAGGTAGGTCAGACTAGATAAAGGTGACAGTTTCCTTCCTTAAATAACATTAATGAACCAGATGGGATTTTTTCTGATAATTAACTCATGGTCTCATGATCATCGTTAGACTCTTAATTCCAGATTTTTTGTCTGAAATAAAATTCCATAAAGGAATTTGAAGGCAGGTCCCAAGAATATTACCTGAGTCTGTGGATTAATAGTTGAACAATAATACCATGGCAACACTTTGAGCGCTATGTGTTCCTCTGTCTCTGGCCTCTTATGGATTCCCTTTCTCTTGGGCCTACTTAGTTCCTCTGTCTTCAGGTGTCCCTCTTCTAAACTATGCAGCTCTCTCTAAATCTTTCTGCTCCCCCATTGCATCATGACCTTTCTTAAAACCTGCCTCTTTTGACAAATCTTCTGGTCACTTGTCTGAATGTCTCTTTATTTGACCTAGTGAAGTGAAGTGGGACATTTTCCTGTGCTACAAGATGCTATTATAAACCCAGGTACAATATCCAGTTGATAAATGAGCACATGATCACCCTCAAGCTCCTCACCAAATCCCCACCTTCCACTTGGAACCATATCACCAACGTCACTGGGTCAACATTTTGAAACTCCTTCCCCAATGGCACTGTTTTTATAGCTACACCACGTGAATTCAGTGATGTTATATGTCGTTGCATTGTCTGTAAAGATGTAAAGAGCAAGATTCGCTTGAAACTGGCTGCATGTGTAAGTGTTCCAGTTGGCAATGTTCATGGCTGCACTGCAGAGTCAGCTTTAGTGTAACCGAACACCAGCTCAAGCAGTTTCCAGCTGGGTAGCACGACAAGCTAGAATTAAACAATGAGGTTCAACCATTCCAAACTTAAAATGTAATTCCAACACATGACAACAAGAAGACAATTAAGAGACTTAACAAGTAGTATAAGAAGGTGGCTCACCAACATATTCTCAAGTGCAACTGGAGATGGGCAAGAAATGCTAACCTTGCCATCAATGTTCATTTCTCATGAAAGAACTTATAAAGAAAGTAAAAACACATTTCCTTTAGCCTTTCTGTTTGTTCTGAATAAAGAGATCAACGAATTGAGATGACGCTCTCAATCCAAAAATTTATTGAAGCTGGGATCAATTGAAATTTGCCATACAAAGATTGATAGATTTTTGTGAGCAAGTGTGTAAAGAGCTATTACGCAAAGACTGGGACAGATGTAATTCAAATACAGACCAATCCTATTTTAATTGACTGGCAGAACAGGCTTGAGTGACTGAATGACTTTCTCCTCTTTCCATGTATCTAAACAAATCCTATTGCCCCACTTGCCTCCAATAATCCCTTATCTTCCTCAACTTCAGGTACTTCCCTTAGAAGATGCAAGACACACCACCTCTTCATTCCATTCTGCAAAAACACTTGATCCTCCAATAGCTCTAAGCTTAAACAGATTCACTCCCTATCCCATCCTCGTCCCATTTTTTCTGCATATAAACTGACGTTTTCTCAGCCGCCATCAGTTTTGAAGAAGGGTCACTTGACCTGAAACGTTAACTCTGTTTTTTCCCTTCACAGATGCTGCCAGACCTGCTGAGCTTTTCCAGCAACTTTGTTTTTGTCGTTGTTGTTAAACAGATTTACTTTTGCTCTGAGACAGAGGTAGGGGGGAGTGGCTGGACAAGAGTTAACACTTTTTTTTGATGATTTGTCACCGCGTTACAATTGGATTTTGCATCCCGGTATTGCTGTTTAACATTACTACAGTGTCAATTCACAGCCTTCTGGCATAAATTGCAGGAGCCCATTGTTGAACCCCTTTCCAAATGAAACCTTATGCAAGGTGTGTGAAAGCAGGCAGTGTTACATCATTCCCCACAAAATGATACCAGGGTCTCCATACAGCTCCTTCGATGATAAGAGGTCAGCCAGGCCTCTTGTGTCAAGAGATAGCTCAGTTTGACCCAGGACTGAATGCTGGCTGTTGGTATGTAACAGAGCCTCATCTTTTTTTAACAATGGAGGATTCTTAATGAAAATAATAACTGAAACTGGTTCCTCCAATTGGCCTTTAGTATTATGAACAAATAAAACTAGCCAACGTAATATGATATATTAATATACATGGCACGGTGGCTCAGTGGTTAGCACTGCTGCCTCACAGTGCCAGGGGCCTGGGTTCAATTCTAGCCTCAGGCAACTGTCTGTGTGGAGTTTGCACATTCTCCCTGTGTCCAAGTGGGTTTCCTCTGGGTGCTCGGGTTTCCTCCCGTAGGCACAGAGATGTCCATGTTAGGTGGATTGGCCATGGTTACTACGGGGATGGGGTGGGATCGTCTTTGAAAGGTTCATGCAGAGTCAATGGGCCAGATGGCCTCTATCTGCACTATACAGATTCCATGATTCAGGAATGGGGTGTTAACACAAGGAAACCTCTTACAGGGAATAAACACTTTGGAGAGATGGTGGATGCAGAGTGGTTGGATATCTGAGGCCATTCCTAATGGGTCAGCAGTGATGTAATGATTGACCAAGTCCACAAAAGCTGATTAATATCTGTTGGTGCACAAATAAAAGCTGATGGTAACTGTTAGCTCAGCTGCCTCTTGTCAGACTATGTGGATGCAATTAGCAGCCAAACAGCAGTAGAAAAAAAGCTCTGAGACCTTGTTAATTACTTTGAGATGTGAGTGTTACAGCAATAGGTTGAGTAATTATGAAGGATTCTTTGGCTCACTGTGTGGGGGTGGGAAATGTTTGTTTATAAATAAATATAAAGCTTATTTGCATCTCACAGCAAATAGCTTTTGCTGGACATAGCATGGTGACATAGATTCCATATGGTGAGTTTTATGTCAATAATTAACTTTTAAAAGGTGTTTAAACACCCCAAGGGCTTTTGTGTACTTAACAGTGTTGTCCCAATTCATATAGACCAGAAGAATCTCAGGCAGTTGACCATTCTTGTGTCAAATGCTACATCGAATTGCAGTTACTTAGCACCCTTAAAGTAACAAATCTCCCACAGTACATCCGAAGAGTGTGATCAAAAAAACATTGACACCAAGCCACATGAAGAGATATTAAGGCAGAGAAGTTGATTTTGACAACAAGAATTTGCACATACATAATATTTTTCAGTGTGGAAATATATTCCAAGAAGAGAGTCATCAAACAGAATTAAACAAATAGTCAAGGACAACATTCCATCTATTTTTTTTCCTGCTCTTTTTCTCAGTTGGCAAGTATGGAACCTCCCAATTGCTGCACAGTTTACAGGGTATGTTGGTCAAGGGGCCCCTTTGGGTTCTACCATGTTTTCGGGTGATCTAAACAATGGATATAAGGCATGGATTTAGCTGTATAGTTAATGCCACATTTTCAACAAAAGGTGGCTTAAGTAGTCCCTTACGATCCTTGATTTGAGACAAATTGAATGACCCTATCCTAGCTCGATCGCATCATCAGCTCCTTTGATTCTGTGCTTTTCATTTTGATTATTCAGACATTTGCTCAATGAATGTTCTTCATGTAAACCTTTTCTGGCATCATTACATATTGTACATCGCTCACTTGAACGTGTATTCTTTCACCTCACTAACATGGTTTCACTCACAGTTATGTTGTTACTTCTTACATCCACCAGGATTTGGCCAGTTCCTCCCTTCAAACATGATAAGTCCACATTTCTCCAATGTTTCCTCAGAATCAGTTTTGGTTTCTCCCTGAAGGCTGCCATTACAGCTCAGTTGGATGCAGTCTCTCTGTCAAAAAGTTGGGCGTTCAGAGAGTTATGAGTTCAGAGAATTCAGAGTTATGTCTAAGAATATAATCAAGGTTGATAATCCCAGGGTCTTGCCCAGGAAAAGTTTCTCTGTCTTAATGCTGTCTTTCAAGTGAAATGTCAAAGTCAAAGTAGTTCAAAGATCACATACTATTTCAAACAAGATCCAGGGATAGTGCTGAGTTAGTGACCTAACCAAACCCTGGTAATATGAACAGAAGAAATTCTCTGACCATTGTCTTAGTATGGGTCATACAAATTAACTCTTGTGTTTGCTGCATTTCAATAGGGACTCTGACTTATAACTCACTATAACGCTTTTGGGACATCCTAAGGTTGTGAAAAGTTCTTTATCAATGCCACAACTGGGAGGTGATGGCACAGTGGTAATAGCACTGGGCTGGTAATCAAGAGGCTCAGGCTAATACTGTAAGGACATGAGTTCAACTCTCACCATGGGCATCAGATTAGGCTGCACAAATATTCAATTCTCAATGAATGAGGAGCACAGTATATCATGCAAAATATAGAGCTGAAACATTTGCAACAATCTTGAGCCAGAGTGCTGACTGGATAATCCATCTCAGTCTCCTCCAGAGTTCCCCAGCATCACAGATGTCAGTCTTCAGCAAATCTGATCCATTGTGCGTGGTTTGTAGGAAATAGCTGAAGTCACTAGCTACTACAAAGGCTATGGGCCCTGACAACTTTTCAGCAAAGGTACTGAAGACTTGTCTTTGAGAATTAGTAGCTCCCTAGACAAGCTATTCCATTTTGTCAATAATACAGACATCTACCTGGCAATATGGAAAATTCCTGAGGCTTATCCAGTCCCCAGAAAACAAGACAACTCAAACTCAGGCAATTATCATCCCATCAGCCTACTTTCAATCATCAGCAAAGTGATGGAAGAGGTCAGTAACACTGCCATCAAGGAGCACTTGCAATGCAATAGGTGCTCACTGACGTTCAGTTTGGATTCCCCAGGATCATTCAGTTCCTGACCTTGCTACAGCTTTAGTATAAACATGGATAAAAGAGCTGAATTCCAGAGGGTGGGGAGGTGACCGTGACTATCCTTGACAGCAAGGCAGCATTTGACTCATTGCAGCATCAACGAGCCCAAGCAAACCTGGAGTCAATGGAAACCAGGCAAAAAGACTCTCCGCTGTTTGGAGTCATATCTGGCACACAGAAAGATGGTTGATGGAGAGCCATCATCTCAGCTCCAGGACATCTCTGCAGGAGTTCCTCAGGGTAGTGTCTTCAGCTCAAATATCTTCAACTGCTTCATCAATGACCTTCCCTCCATCATAAAGGCAGAACTGGGGACATTTGCTAAAGATTGCACAATGTTCAGCACCATTCACAACTCTTCAGATATTGACCCAATCTGTGTTCATATACAGTAAGAGCCTAGAAAACATCCAGATTTTAGTTGATAAGTAGCAAGTAACATTTGTGCCTCTCAAATATCAGGCAATGAACCAGGCAATGCTAATTAGGAGCAGAAATAGGCCATTCTGCCCCTCCAGCCTACACCACCATTCATTAACATCTTGCCTGATCAGTTTGGGTTTCAAATTACACATTTGCATCTACTGTGATAACCTTTGATTCGCTACCTTAGGAAGGCTATCTCTAACAAGAGAGAATCCAACCATCCACCCCTAGACATTCAAAGGCATTACCATAGCTGCATCATCCATTATCAATGTTCTGGGGATTGCCATCGAACTAAACCGAATGGACTACACACATAAGTACTGTGGTTACAAAAACTGGTCATTCTGCAGCAAGTAATCACCTCCTGACTCCCCAAAGCCTGTCCGCCATCTACAAGGCACAAGTCAGGATTGTGGTGGAATACTCCCAAATTGCTTGGATGGGTACAGCTCTAACAACACTTGCAAAGTTTGACACCATCCAGGACAACGCAGCCTGCTTGATTAGTACGACATCCGCAAACATTTACTCCCTCCATCACCTTCGACATTCACTCCGTTCACCACAGACACACAGTGGCAGCACAGTGTTTGTACCATCTACAAGGTACACAGCAACAACTCACCATGGCTCCCTAGATTCCACCTTTTAAATCTATGGCCTCTACCATCAAGGGCATGAGCACACTACCACCTGCAAGTTCCCCTCCAAGTCATTTCCCATCCTGACTTGGAAATATATAGCCATTCCATCAGTGTCGCTGGGTCAAAGTCTTGGAATTCCCTCCCTAAGGGCATTGTGGGTCTACCTACGCCATGTGGATTGCAAGAAATCAAGATGGTAGCTCACTACCACCTACTCAAGGACAATTAGAGAGATATGTTATAAAGGCTGCCCCAGCCAGCAATGTTCACCTCCAGTGAATTATTTTTTGTCAAAGAACTTGTCAATTGTATTTATGAAGGATAACTGTTTTCTGTGTAAAAATGCGAGATTTTTTAAAGAGGTGGGCTCTGTACAATGTGAAACATGTAGCTGAGTTTGGTGAATTTAAATTAAGGAGTGGACAACCCTCCATTCGAAGTGATTGTGAGAAATTACCACTTAACGCACAGCAACGCTGTAATATGCCAACAATAAAACATGAACACTGTATTATAAATTGCTATAAATAATTACTTAAAAATATCTAATAGCACATTGCATTAAAAATAATAATTCAGTAAAGATATTGCAAAACTGCAGCAAGTTTATAAATGTCTAATATCATTAATTTGTAAAAAACATTGATTATAAAACACTTAAAAACATGCTGATGACATACAAGACAGAGACAAGCTGACCACTACCTCTTAACATTTAACGGTGCTACCATCACTGAATTGCCTGCTGTCAATATCCTGAGGGTTGCCATTGACCAGAAACTAAACTGGCTAGCCATATAAATGCAATTGCGACAACAGCAGGTCAGAGGCTCAAATGCTGCAGTCAGTAACAGTCTTGACTCTCAAAAGCCTGTACACCATCTACCAGGCGCCAGTCAGGAGTGTGATGGCATACATCCCACTTGCCTGGATGAGTGCACCTCCAACAATACACAAGAAGCTTGACACCATCCAGGAGAAAGCAGCCCACATGATTGGCACTATATCAACAAGCATTCACTCTCTCCACCACCGATGCTCAGTAGTAGCAGTGTGTACTGTCTACAAGATGCACTTCAGAAATTCACCAAGGCTCCTTTAGTCAGCACCTTCCAAACACATGACCACTTCCATCTAGAATGACAAGGACAGTAGATACATGAGAACACCACGACCAACAATTTCCCCTCCAAGCTAATTACCATCCTGCCTCGGAAATATACCACCTTTCCTTCACTGTCACTGAGTGAAAATCCTGAGACTCCCTCCCTACTGGCATGGTGAGTCTACCTACAGCATATAGAGTACAGCAGTACAAGAAGGCAGCTCATCAGAAACTTTTTCAAGGGCAAGATAGGGATGGGCAATAAATGTTGGCCCAGCCAGCAACACCCAGATCCCATTGAATATAAAATTGAATATAAAAGAAAACTAATGATTCCCCAGTTAACGCCCACTCCTTGCAAACAATTAAAGGCTATTGGTGCCCCAGTTCTAATACTGGCCTTGATTCAATGGTTGAACTGTCCAATATTTGTCAGAAGGCCATGAGTTCGAATCCCACTGCAGACAAGATCCAGATTGACACCGAGAGAGTGCTGCATTGTTGGAGTTCTCTGAATGAGGTGTAAAACTGAAGCTCTGCCTACCCACTCAAGTGGATGTAAAAGATCCTAAGGCACTATTTTGAAGAAGAGCAGAGGAGACCATTCTGGTATTATGGTCAATATTTATCCCTCCGCCAGCATCAACAAAGCAGATCTGATCATTTTCTTGGTCATTACTGGACATTTGCTATGTGCTACATTGACTGCCACACATCCCTCATTTAAAAAAGTTTTTATTGGCTGTCAGGTGCTTTGCGAGGTTTGAAGGTTGTATGACATGCTTCACAAAGTCTTTTGTTCTTTAGTTTCCCAGTTTGAGGTGACCGCTGATGAATGTGTGCCCAGTAAATGGTGCCACTCCAGGTATGAGGCATGCCCGTTTCTGCAGGTAACACCATGTAAGACCTGTCACTGTAACCGGACGCAGCATGTGATGCAACACGTCAACTGGATATAGGAAAACAAAAAGTCTCTTGTTGTTCGCTGAAGAGGCAACAAAACAGCAAAGCAAGGTGTAATTTTGCTAATGCTCTAGTTTAAGTAATTACATACCCAGCCAAACTAAGGTTTTTATCTTAAGTGCTGTCATTTCCATGGTCTCTGCTATACTTGAGTTGCCCTGGTAATGAAGAACACAGTTAAAGGAGAATTGTTACCATGGTGAAGACATTTACAATGTTTGTGAAGCGAGACAATGAGAAATGACCTGACTAGTGACGCTCAATGTATCAGCTCTGCTCATACATCCCTCCAGTCCTCCAGTGAATTGTAGGCTGTGTCTCTCAGGGACCTGAGGCTTTAAAGGAAAGGGGTCAGCAAAGTTCAAATCCAAGTCCAAAGGTGTACAGGTGAGGTGGACTGGCCATGGGAAATGCAGGGTTATAGGGAATGGGGGTGAGTCTGGGTGGGACACTCTTTGGAGGCTCGGTGTAGACTCGATGGGCTGAATAATCTGTGTCTGCACTGTAGGGATTCTACGATTTTACGATCCTCGCTTCTGCTAAATTGGTCAATCTGATCCCGCCCCTGTTGGAGGTGCTACAATGGCTTTCTGGATAGCAGGGCAAGGGAAGGGTTTTTTTAAAATTAAAAAACAAATAACTAGGGTGACACACTTGACTACTCTTTGAAAGTAGCTTCAGGAGCAAGTAGCCTGTTGAAACTTCCATCGGGAATTACTTTGGACTCAGTTGGTCACCCCAAATATACCATAAGATTGGCAGATACTTCAAATAGATTCATGAAGTGAATTTTCACTGATTGGCCATCTTAACTTTGGGGTTACATCAAGTGAACATTCCAACAAAATTCCCGTTACTTGTCATTGAGCTAACACACACTGAATGGCATTAAGGATGGAAGAATCAGAGGTTAAAATTGTGACAAATCAGCAAATTTAAGGAAAAGGTGGAGAAAGGCTCCTAAATATGGGACAATATGGTGGGTTTGTGTCATGCCTTCATTTCTGCATAGCAATCAGTCATCTGCGATTGCATTCAGCAACTTGATGAATCCTGATCTTCTCCAACTCCTTATCTTAGTGGCACATGCCATTGGTAGTAAACAGCTTTGAGATTTCCAATGGTCAGGAAAAATATTAAGTTAATGCATGTCCTTTTATTAATTGATAACACCGAAAGAAGGAAATTTGTGATGGACTGATCATGGAGAGGTTCTGCATGGAGCAGATTTGACTGACTGAATAAACTAAGTCTCACTCTGTAGTTTTTGAGGTTTCTGGTATCAGGTGATACTACACTAAACAGAACCAACCAAATGACTCATCTGCCTAAGTACGAAAATCCCTCTGGTTTTAAAGGTCATTAGTAACAAAGCAAAGAAGGATCATTTGCATGGGTCCAGAATAGACTTCTGACATTTTCTTGAAGACCTCAATCTCATGCAATATATTCCTTGCTGGTTAATCTCAGGGATTCATCAATGCTCCACATTACTTCAGGCCTTGTGTATTATTGCTGGACTATTAATCCAGAGAGTCAATTAATGTTCTGGGGACCTGGGTTCAAATCCCACCATGGCAGATGCTGGAATTTGAATTCAATAAAGAATTTGGAAGTAAGAGTCTAATGATGACCATGAACCATTGCCAATTGTCGAAAAAAATCCCATCTGGTTCACTAATGTCCTTTAGGGAAGGGAACCCATCCTTACCTGGTCTGGCCTACATGTGACCTTAGACCCCCAGCAATGTGGTTGTTGACACTTAACTGCCCATAGGGTAATTAGGGATGGGCAGTAAATGTTGGCGTAGCTAGCGAAGCCCACATCTCATGAGCGAATAAAAAACAGTGAGATATTTAGGAGTCCTTGTGCATAAATCATGAAAAAGTAATGCATAAATTTAGCAGGTAATAGGAAAGGCAAATGGAAGCTGGCCTTTATTTCAAAGAGTATGAAAATAGCAACACCTTGCTAAAATTATATAAGGCACTAGTCAGACCATACCGACAGTACTGCGGATATTTTCAGCCTCCTTTTTCAGGAAAGATATACCTGCGTCGGAGAGAGCCTGGAGAAAGTTCACTAGGTTAATTCTGGGTATAGAGGGCTTTTCTTATGGGAAAGGGTGTGTAGATTGGATCTGTAGTCATTGTTGGAATTTAGAAGAATAAGAAGCAACCTTATTGATACATATAAGATACTTAGAGGCTTGACAGGAGAGATGCAGGAAGGTTGTTTTGCCTTGTAGGAAGTCAAGGGCCAGAGGGGCATCATATCAGAATGAGGGGTCACACATTTAAGACAGAGATAAAGAGGAATTTCTTTCCTCAGAGTGGAGTAGATCTATACAATTCTTCAACTGATAGCTTGTGAAAGACGGAGACTGATGATGGAGGTTGGATCATTAAGTATATTCGACGCTGATATAGACAGATCAGTAAGTACATTGATCTCTGTTTTAATCGGTAAGTGAATAGGGGGAAAAGGCAGAAAAGTGGAGTTGAGGATTATTAGATCAGCCATGATTTTATTGAATGGCAAATCAGACACGATGGCCCCAAATAGTCTATTTCTGCTCCTTTGTCATATGGTCATCTCTGAATAATTCAGAAATATAAAATAAATGAGAGAGCATACTTCAAAAGTGGGCACAAAGTGTTTGTGATGTACTGCGATCATGAAAAATATTGTGCAAATGCCAGTCTTTTCTTCCAACATCCCCTCCCTGGACTCTTTTAAGCCACATTACTAATGCTCAAAGGAGGCACCAAGCAATTGGTGCAATGATATCTCTGGTCAAGGTTAATGAACAACAAAATGCAGAGCAATCAATGGTGAACAATCAGGTGAAGTCACAGGGAGAAGGAACAGCAATACTTAACACTCATAATGAGTGCCAGCATTTTTTTAAGGCAATTACTGCCTGAGTTCACACTACTTCTGTTAATAGCTTGGGAATGCCTGTTCTCCGTGCATTCATTTGGCTCATTAGTTCAATCCTTCCCTACAGAGCTTTGCACCTTCATCTCCTCTTTTATCTATTGGAAACTTGGCAGAATACTTTCCATCCAAATTAAGAACAGCAGTTAAGGGGGACCCTGGGGTACGAAGAAAGAAGCAGAAATTTGCTCAGCTCCCTTTGAATAAATGTATCGTGAGAATATTGATTAGTATACTTTGTGCACAAACACTTAATACATTCTCAACGCATTCTTATTTCTAACCTGACTAATACTTATTTAGCTTAGATCCTAGGAGCTCGGTACCTTTCAGTTAGTTCTCTGTCTTTATAAGAAATAAAATTCCCATTTCTTTAATGACCTTGAATGTCCCAATGTACTTTGCAGCCAACTGCGTACTTTTTTGAAGTGTAGTCTTTGTTGCAATGTAGGAAATGTGGCAATCAGGTGATGGCCTAGTGGTATTATTGCTAGCCTATTAATCCAAGGAGCCAGGTAATGTCCTGGGGACCTGTGTTCAAACCCCACCTTGTGTAGTGGTTGAATTTGAACTCAATAAAAGTCTGGAATTAAGAGTCTGATGAAGATAATTAATCCATCATTGATTGTCAGGCAAAACGCATCTGGTTTGTTAATGCCCTTTTTTTAGGGAAGGAAACTGCTAGCCTACAGACCAGACCCACAGCAATATTGTTGACTCTTAACTGCCCTCTGGGCAATTAGGGATGGGCAATAAATGCTGCCCTAGCCAGTAAAGCCCTCATTCCATGAAAATAATTGAAAATACAAGTGTGTCCATGGCCAGGTAATGTCTGTTTTTGAAGTTACAGGTACGGAATAAGTATTTCTGACATGTTTCATCTAGAACCTTGCACTTTAGAGTCAGCTTTGATATTGTGCTCTTCTCCATACAGGGACAGGGCAAGAAGGAGAGGAGAGGGCAAAGGAGGAGGAGGGGGCTGAGGTGGAAAGATGGAGAGAAAGGGATGAAGGAGAGTGGAGATGTGGAGATGGTGAACAGTGGATGAAGGAGGATGAAAGGACAATGAAGGGAAGAAGGAGGGACAGAGGGGGTGAGGAGAAGGAGATGCGGGGGACAAATTGGAGGGAAGAAGAGAGATAAAGGGGTGGAAGAGAGAAAGGAGAAGAAGGGAGGGTCAGAGTAAGGCAAAGGAGGTGGGGAATGGGAGTAAGTGGAGGCAGGGTGAGAGAAAGTAAATTGCACAAGATCTGAAGGGAGGGAAAGAGAGGAGAGGAAGAAGGAGAAAGGAAGAGGGGAGATTAAAGTGGCTGTGCTTATCTCTGGGAGGGCATTTAACCAGTGACCATATGGGGATCAAGAGGAATCTCTGAATCATATGTAACTGTTTCTCAATTTTTAAAAATGAAGTTTGAGCAAGAATAGAGCAGCACTGAAGATGTAATTTAGTAACAACATTCTAAACACTGGACACTGCTCTCTACAATTGCTTCCTTGAGGATCATGTACTCCAGGTTTGTTCTCTTCCTGTTAATGAAGTCTATAAAATTCATAGATGTCGGAGAGTGAATTACAACCACTTGGCAAACAGAGAAGAAAAGAAAATCTTCAACAGTGCTCCAGGAAATCACCTTCTCCATTATTGAGTTAGCTTTTAACTCCTGGAACATTCTGCTTCAGAATGGCAAAGTAATTCCCAATAACATCTAAAGCGGTGCTATCACCCGCTGGTACAGTTTAAACTGCTGCAACGTCACAACATTACCAGTTGTGGATTCTATCAAGAACATTGGCACTGAATGGATAATATCGCATTTATCGATGGTGGTCAGTTGACCCACCGTTGGAGTAAATTTCAATGGCACAGCCAGAAAGCTGGATTAAAAAATAATTATGAGTTGAATGTTGATCACTGATAGTCAGATGGCAATAAAGGACACAGGTTTTGCACTCTGTAATTAAATTGTCATTTAAAACACTAGGTAAGATAGTTTTGGTTTTTTCTCCACATTGTCTATTATTTCCTGTATTGTGGTGCAATGCAGTTGAGGTAATGGTCCTATTGGACTATAGCGCTACACAATGTCCAAATTGTTGTATAGTGATGATTAGTCATTCCGCCATTCGGTTGTGACCCTGTGGAAAGTACAGTCACCTTCATTCCACAGGTTATAGGGTTCAAATCTCACACCATCAGTTTGTCAAAGCATATCTAGGTTTATGCTTCTGTGCAGTGCTAAGGGAGTACTGTGCTGAGGTTGGTTGGCTCACCAAGCTGGTTTGTTTTTCCGCAGATGTTTTGTTACCATGAAACGAAACGTCTGCGAAACAACAAACCAGCTCGGCGAGCCAACCAACCTCAACACCCACAACCCGAGCTACAGGTCTACTCCAAAACCTTGGAGTACTGTGCTGTTCGTGGAGCTGAATGTAGGCTGAGATGCTAAACTAAGACCCTGCTTTCCCTCACCGATAGATCGAAGTGATCCCGTGTTAATATTTGAAGAAGAGCAGAATGGTTCTCCACTATCATTAGATAAATTTAAGGTAGAATGAGACTGAAGTGGAGCACAAGTACCAAAATGATCGCTTGATATTGCAATATAGTGTCTATTGCTAATGATGTCACTCATATCAACAGTCATGTTACAGAGACACAGAAAAGAGGAAAGGAAGCACTGTATTAGTGAACTGGAATCAGTATTCTGCAAATTAGAGTGTAAATAAAGACTTTGCAGAGTCAGCCTAGCTAAGTAGAGAAGATTCAAGAATGCAGTACAAATACCCAAAACTCAGGGCCAATGGTAAGCAGAGTCCATGAGGATAGAATAATGCAGGCTTGGGTCCTTGGGAATAATGTGCTCCATGGACACAGGCATCATAGCACAAATCGAGAAATTCTGTACTTGAGTGTAGCTGAATCAAAAGATTTTAGTCTTGCATTCATAGGACAAATGCAAGAATATCAAATTTCAAACAATCAAAACAGTTTACATTACAGGAAAAATGTTGATTGGCAATCAACTCTGATTGAATTAAACAATATGTTCCTCTGACTGTTCATATAAGGCAGAGTACAAGCCATACTCAACCAATCCATATGTACAAAACCCAAAAGGCCATATCTATAGTTAGATAGAGTTACAGTTAAGCATGCTGAACAATCCAAGGCGCGCTGACGGCTAAACCAATAAACAACTTAAGGTAATCAAATAATGTGGCTTAAATATGCATATCAGAAGTGACATACTTTGATATACAGGAACACATTCTCTGCGAACAGAAATAACATTTTCAAGTTCATGCCTTCCATAAATGGGCAGGAAGCATAAGAAACCTGTTTCCATGCCAATGCCTCATCCAATCAGCAGTTATTTGCCAACCACTCAGCGATGCATTTTGCCTGTCGTGTAAATTGTTGTGATTGTTTGAAAATTGGCATTCTTGCATTTGTTCTGATGAGTGCCAGATGAAAATCATCAGCAAAATGATTTTAATTTCCAGCAAAATATTGAAATAGACCTGCTGAGCTAAATAGGCTGTTTCCTGTGTGATTCTATGCAACTGTTCAGTGAAGGAAATTGTATGCTTTCGCTCTGTGATAACTATATCACGGCAAGTCAGACTTTAATCGATAATAAAAAAAAAATTCTTAGCGCACAATATCTACTACAATGAACCAGGATATGTGGACCCAAATCTTACATTTTTTTGGCTAAGTACGAGTTGTATCAAGTTCTTGATGGATTCTAGCCTTATTTTACGAAAAGTATCTCATTAACTACCCACCCTGTCCCTCATATAAGTTTTGAACCCATCTTACCATGTGCCATTCCTTTAACAATGTGCCAGTCAATGGATATCCACTAAAACACCAGCATTCCTGGTACGCATGCAATCATTACGAACTTGTTGTGCAAATCAACAAGCAACATTGGTCCAGATCTGCCCTAACCTTTAGCCCGGACATGGCATACTGGGGGAAATTGGCACCGTGCTTTGTGGGCAGAGCACAGTAGCCCCTGCCAGATGGTCTGGTGCACAGATAGGACAATCACTTCCCCCAGGATTGGCAGTGGAGGCCATGACCCCAGACCATACCAGCTTGGCCTGAGGTTGCCACCTGGGTCACTGTAGTCTCAGCCATCTGGAGGAATGCCCACTACCGCAGGAAGGAGGTTAATGACCTTCTCCATTCTGCCTGCATAAGTGCCACCAACTTCTCTCTGATACCTCATGCTCACTGTAATTCTGCTACAGTACCCACTGCCCAGGGAAGGTACTGTACTGAGGCCCATGCTCTGTCTTTCTCACTATTGTCTGCATCATTTTCCCTCACTTGCTCTCACCACTACCAAACTTGACTCCACTAACCCTGTATGGCTGCGCTGCCTACTCACTCACTCACTCACTTACAGGGGCCACCTCCCCTCACCCTAACATCCTGTAACTGTAACAGCTGTGCCACCCAATTTCATCCTCCATGGGTTGCTCAATATTCAGATCCTCACCCCCAATATAGAGAGAATCCTGCCCCAAGTGACTAACTGGCTGTGTCCAAGCCCCTGGACGAGATTGGAGGCTGCCCTCTACTTACAGTGACAGGACTCCCTGACTGAACAGTGTCTCTCTAGATCTGACTATAGACTGCTGAAAACCATGACAACCTTTCTGGCTTTGTGTCTACACTAAACTCCAAGGCAAGACAGAAACAGTCTGAGCCTGTGTCACTGGCTGAGGCAATGCAAGGCAGGGATGCTGGAGCATCAGGTTGACTCAGAGTGAGTGAGCGCTACGACACTGAACGAAGAGATGCAGCCTGGTCCAGACCTTGAGCTGGATGTGTGTCCCTGAGCACACAGTGTCTTTGCTGCAGCATTAGAGGGAGGAAGACAATGACCTAGTGGTATTATCGCTGGACTGTTAATCCAGAGACCCAGATAATATTCTGGGAACCCGGGTTTGAATCCCGCCACGGCAGATGGTGGAATTTGAATTCAATAAATATCTGGAATTAACAGTCTAATGACGACCGTGAATCCATTGTCAATTGTCAGGAAAAATCCATCTGGTTCTCTAATGTCCTTTAGTAAAGTAAACTGCCATCCTTACCTGGTCTGGCCTACATGTGACTCCAGACACACAGCAATGTGGTTGACTCTTAGCTGCCCTCTGGGCAATTAGGGATGGGCAATAAAACAATAAATGGTACATATCAGATGCCAATGCCAGTGGGGTGCATGTGTCTTGTGCCCATGGAGTATGGCCTTAGATGATGATGACTAGCCTCCAGTATGGAGGTCCTCAATGCCAATGGTGAGCTGAAGTCACCAGGTACCTGCACTGACTGGGAATTCTCGATGTCTAGCTTGGTCGGTGCATTTGACAAGATTGAAAGCTGAATTTTAGTGAGGCAAGTTGCTAAGGAATTACACAGTTGCTAAGGAATGTTAAAAAGGAGTTTCGCAAGCCCTAACACTGCTTCATTTTCAACTTGCTGCTGCCTAATAAGAATCACACCAATCTGCTCAGCAAATGCTCCTGGCCTCAACCTCATCAGATGGCACCCTGCTTCTGACAAAAACCTCACTATAACCTATGCTGCTCAGACCCCTATAAAATTCTGCCCTTTCTGTTTCTTAAAGAGAATGGTTGAGAGGAAGTTCAATTTGGGTTAAAAGATTTTACTATTTCGCAATGAAAAATCTTGCCAACTTGTCTTCTTAAAATTCTGGTATTCAAGCTCTATGAACACACCACTGCACCATGTCTAACAGCTAACTCAGTCTATGAGAATAGGTTAATAGAACGGCCCAGCAGCTTTGGAGACAGTGTCTCACAGCTTAAACATTGTCAACTGAGAAAAAAAATGCTAAAGAAGATTTGTGTAGAGCTTGCATTTACACAATTCCCTTCAGAACCTCAGGATTGTTGAGAACAATGTAGACCCAGCGTAGTATATACATTTTATAACGTGGAAATCACAACAAATAACAATGAGCAAAGTGACCAGATAAGCTGCTGTTAGCCATGATAGTCAGTGAATTAAAGACAGCTGTTATCTGGGACTAGTTCCCTTTCTCTTCTGTGCAAAGTACCACGGGATCTTTTGCTCAGGTGGTAGTTGAAGCTTCATTTAGCCCATCTGGAAGACAGCCCCTTCAAGAGTGTAGTTCTTAAATAGAACATAAAACACGAATAGTACATCACAGGAACAAACCCTTCCAACCCACCATGTCTGTTCTGGCCATTCTAACCTAATCCTATCTGCCTGTATCCCTCTGTTCCCTGCCTGTTCGTGTATCTGTCTAAATGGCTCTTAAACATTGCTAAAGCATATGCTTCAACCCCCTCCCCTGGCAGTGTGGTCCGGGCACCTACCACCCTCTGTGTAAAAACTTTCCTTGCACACCTCCTTTAAACTTTCCTCTCTCACCTTAAGCCTATGGCTCCTATATATTTCCTCTGGCTATCCACCATATCCACACCTCTCATCATTTTATATACTTCTATCAGGTCGCCTCTGAGCTTTCAACACTTTTGTGAAAACAATCCAAGTTTGTCCAACCTCTCCTTGTAGCTGATATACTCCAGTCCAGCAACATCCTCTTAAAGCTGTTTGGCACACCTTCACATCCTTCCAAGTTTGGTGACCAGAACTACATACAATACTCCAAATGTGGCCTGACTAAAGTTTGACTTTCCTCAGTGGAAATCTGGATTATGAATTCCAGTCACTGATATCCAACGTGGAGCCAGAACCCTCTGCCAGGAAAGTGACATTCCTCCTGCTAACCAATGGCTGACAATGACCATAAGTTCCCAGTGGAAACCGAAAGAACTGCGGATGCTGAGGAAGGGTCACCGGACCCGAAACGTTAACTCTGATATTTTTCTTCACAGATACTGCCAGACCCGCTGAGCTTTCCCAGAAACTTCTGTTTTGCTCCCAATGGAAGGTGGTCATTTGAACAAACTGTCATGCTTTGAGTGAGCTCTTCAATGACTTTGCGTAGGATGGTTGTAGATGCCTCTATGGATTGAACTTCTCCCACAGACTCTGGGTTGAATTATTATCTCCTCATGGATTCTATATTCTCTGAGTTCTTTTGAATGTTGAGTGGTCTGTCCTGTCCTCCTGGAGCCTGCATTGTCTTGCTAGACTGCTAATATTTTGATTCCCTTACATCTCTGGTCTATGTTAACTTAGATTAATTTTGTCTAATTGAAAAGTCTTTATTTAACCTATAACATACATTTCAGTGAATATTCTCCCAGTTAGTCTAACTTGTCTTCAGCTCCTCCTCAAGCCTCAGTCACAATGTTTTCTCTCTCTCCGCTCTGCTGATGTCAACAGTGGTATCTTCATTCACAATATCATCTCGAACATATTCATTTCCTGTTATACTCCAAATGTTTTCCTCCCAATGTCCTTCAGGTTTGTTAATGACAGCTTTCACCAGAAATGTTGATTTAGAATCGAATTGTCCTTGCAGAAACTGACATGTAATAAATGGAAAGGAGAAGGAATCTTGGAATGCAGCCTATGCCTGTTTCTAAGTTTCGACAGTGGAGGAAGAATAGCAGTTTTTCAAACTGTTTGTCTATCTTGAGAATGTGCAGTTGATTGTTTGGATTAGCATAGATCCATTTTTTTCCCTTCTGTGCTGGTGTAAAATTCTCAAATTGATGTTAGGATTGCATCATCTGTCAGAATTAACCTTGGCACATGTGTACACACACACACAACGTACTGATCAAATAAACTCTTTTGAACAAAGAGGTGCAGGGCTGGATGAACACAGCAGGCCAAGCAGCATCATAGGAGCAGAAAGGCTGACGTTGCGGGCCGAGACCCTTCATCAGAAAAGGGGGAGGGGGAGGGGAAGGGGGTTCTGAAATAAATAGGGAGAGAGTGGGAGGCGGATAGAAGATGGATAGACGAGAGGATAGGTGGAGAGGAAACAAACAGGTCGAAGAGGCGGGGATGGAGCCAGTAAAGGTGAGTGTCAGTGGGGAGTTAGGGAGGGGATAGGTCAGTCCAGGGAGGACGGACAGGTCAAGGGGGCGGGATGAGGTTAGTAGGTAGGAGATGGGGGTGCGGCTTGAAGTGGGAGGAGGGGATAGGTGGGAGGAAGAACAGGTTAGGGAGGCGGGGACGAGCTGGACTGGTTTTGGGATGCGGTAGGGGGAGGGGAGATTTTGAAGCTTGTGAAATCCACATTGATACCATTGGGCTGCAGGGTTCCCAAGCGGAATATGAGTTGCTGTTCCTGCAACCTTCGGGTGGCATCGTTGTGGCACTGCAGGAGGCCCAGGATGGACATGTCGTCTGAGGAATGGGAGGGGGAGTTGACATGGTTCGCGACTGGGAGGTGCAGTTGTTTAGTGCGAACTGAGCGTAGGTGTTCTGCAAAGCGGTCCCTAAGCCTCCGCTTGGTTTCCCCGATGTAAAGGAGGCCACACCGGGTACAGCGGATGCAGTATACCACATTAGCAGATGTGCAGGTGAACATCTGCTTGATGTGGAAAGTCTTCTTGGGGCCTGGGATGGGGGTGAGGGAGGAGGTATGGGGGCAGGTGTAGCACTTCCTGCGGTTGCAGGGAAAAGTGCCGGGTGTGGTGGGGCTAGAGGGGAGTGTGGAGCGGACAAGGGAGTCACGGAGAGAGTTGTCCCTCCGGAAAGCAGATAGGGGTGGGGAGGGAAAGATGTCTTTGGTGGTGGTGGTGGGCTTCCTCCCACCTCAAGCCGCACCCCCATCTCCTACCTACTAACTTCATCCCGCCCCCTTGACCTGTCCGTCCTCCCTGGACTGACCTATCCCCTCCCTAACTCCCCACCGACACTCACCTTTACTGGCTCCATCCCCGCCTCTTCGACCTGTTTGTTTCCTCTCCACCTATCCTCTCCTCTATCCATCTTCTATCCGCCTCCCACTCTCTCCCTATTTATTTCAGAACCGCTTCCCCTCCCCCTTTTCTGATGAAGGGTCTCGGCCCGAAACGTCAGCCTTCCTGCTCCTATGATGCTGCTGGACCCGCTGTGTTCATCCAGCCCTGCACCTTGTTGTCTCGGATTCTCCAGCATCTGCAGTTCCTACTATCTTTTGAACAAATGTAGCCTAAGCATCTGAAAGATCTCTATGTGTTTATTCTGATGGGTTCGACCATTTGGACTTTACATATTTTCCTAATCAACCTGTTCAGAGATGTTAAGACACACCTATGAAGCAGGTGGGATTTGAACCTGGGCCTCCTGGTCCAGGAGTAGAGACACTACCACTGCACCACCATAAGGACATTATGCTTTTCCCTTCACAGCGATGGTTAGATGAGGATATGATCTGAATTAGCTGTGATGTCCTGCATTGTTGAAACACCACTCCCACAAACATCAGGTGACTCACAGAAACCCACAAGCTGATTGAACTCATTCATACTTCACATCACATATCCTCTCCAAGATGACCTGTCCAACCCATTTACTGCCTGCTTTCCATCTCTCTGCTCCATATAGAGATCCAATAGCAGACATTCTTCAGATCGAGAAAAGGAACACACAAGAAGTCATCACCAACTTCTTTGTGTTACCGGACCCGAAATGTTATCTCTGTTTTTTCCTTCACAGATGCTGCCAGACCTGCTGAGCTTTTCCAGCAACTTTATTTTTGTTCTTTGTGTTAAATCCCATCTGTCGAATGGCAGTCTTTGAGCTACAACAGCAAGAGTAGGCCTTGCTAAACGGGTTCAGAACAGGACAGGGCACCATTGTAACCAAATGTTCACTACTGGGTCCTCAGTACACACCCCTTATGCACTTATGGAGAGGCACAAATTTGCCTATTACTGAGAAGTGTCCCCTCTGCAGAATAATCCCCTTAAACTCAGCAACTAAGGAGGTAATCTTTTGGCTTCAGGAATTGGCATTCGTTAATTAAATCATAATAAATTGCCAAACAACCCACCAACACTTACCTCCTGAGCTCCCAGGAGAATGGCCATGGTTGAGGAACCAGATCATTGCCACACTCCTTCTCATGAAGGTAGCTTTCAACAGGACTCTGGCCCCTACCCTGACTATCACCAAACCCTGTTCTCCCATCACCCCTGGGCTTGCACATCCGCATTGTCTCCAGGTCTGAAAGTATCTTGGATTTAGAATGTTCAGCTTTGTGTTCAGATTCATCCAGGGCTCAGCCTTCTGAAATTCGCACATCCCGCTAATTCTGGCTAACTTGCATGATGCTGATTTTAATCATTCTACCATTGACAGCCTTCAGCCGTGCAGGCCTTACATTTTAGATTTCACTAATCCTCTCTGTTTCTCTACTCCTTTCAAAAATCAAAGTCAACTCTTATCATCTCTGTCTGTAGGTTAATGTCAAACTTTGTATGATAATATCCCTGCCTTGGAAGGATTTATGATATCAAAGGTGCTAAATAAATACAAATTATTGCAGTGATAGGCAACGGGAAAGCCAGCTGAGTTTAGGGTGCCATAGGGTGCATCACACAAGATTTGAAACACCTGAGACCTGAAGCATCTTAGATATATGTCTTAACACAAGAGAACGCAAACACTAGATGTTCCAAGATGGTGGCGGAGTAGGACGCTTCAGCCAGAGCTCATCTGCTTCGTCTGTTTCTTTCTCATTTCTTTCTCTCTTTTTTTCCCCCTTTCTTTCTCTCTTGGTGTTTCCTTTCTTCAATCCCGGCCTCAGCACGGACCCGACGAAGCACCCGTGGAAATGTCTCAGCCTGGTCTCTCAGCAATTTGTGGTGGTCTCTCAGCCTGGTCTCCCGGTGGCACATGGTGGTCTCTCAGCCCGACATGGCAGTACCTTGACATACAAGTGTGTCCTGCCCTGGCATGTGCCTGAGGCACCGGGGGAAGGCTGGGGAGTCAGCAGCTTCAGCAGCAATGGCAGTAGCGATGGAATTGCGGGCCAATATGGGACAAGCGAGCGGTGAGGGAGTTTCTCTGGTATTTGTGACAGTGTTGAGAACATGCAGCTGAGGTCTCCCGGAGAGCGAGATAAGCAGAGGACTCATTAAAGACTGTTGAACTTTTAACTTCATTCCTTTAGTTTTCCAGTTTAAATTAAGAAGAACGTTAATTTTAAATATTACCTTATTTCTCTATTTTTTTCAACTTATTCTATGAAGTAAGCTTAAATCTTAACTTTTTAACTTTGTTTCTCTTACTACTTTGTACCTAAGTTTTTTGTACCTCGGGACATTTGTACCTAAGATGGAACTGTGTGCAGTGATATTATATACTTTTCACTGTACTTCTGTACTTGAGTACACATGACAATAAAATCTAAATCTAAAATCTCGATGGGTAGGGGAATAGCTAGGGGTCTTCAAGTATGTCTCTGCATTCCACAACCTCACTAAAATAAAGAAAAAAGGAATCACCAAAGTGGCTACTTTGACCGACTTTTGAACTTCTCAAAATGACCACTTCCTTTCTCTAAAACCTTAATGTTGTGTTGTATTATCCATGTGCTGAGGATAATGATGTTTATGACTGATGCAAAGAGAAGACGAAGAACAGAGGATTCGATAAGAAGGGAAGGTAAACAGCAGGAGACGAAGGTGTGAGAGGACGACGAGGAGAAACTCTGAGAACGACAAAGCAAAAATAGAAAGATGGAGTGAGTTGAAACAAAATCAAATGCATTACATACCATTAGCCTTCTCCGCTCCTGAAGACAATGAAGTATGACTCCTTTTTTTGCAATTTTGTGAACAACACAACAGCCTTTTCACCAAATTCAAGTTTAACCTTTGGTTTCAGCTGACAGTTGATATGTAATTTAGTCATTAAGTCTTTCCCAATCACATCTTGTCAGTGTCTAGCATCGGCTCTTGTTTCCCCAATCACATGCACTGTTAAGCCATCGATGAACACTGGGGTTATCCGTTATGTGTCTGTCAGTCACATGCCTAGCATCCCTGATTGTAATGAATGACCTATCATGTGCTGATAAATACATACAATTGTTACGGGACTAACATAATCCAACAGCTGGCTGGCTGTGTACTATGCACTAGTAAATAAAGGTGATTTGGTGATGGGACGTCAGCTTCTGTGCAAAGAAAAAAGAAAAAATTTAATTCAACATCAACAGAAAACCCTCAGTTACTACTGCCTTTACATCTTAACGCATCAAGTGCCTGACTGAAGCCAATGCAAACTAACAACAGATTACTATATATTTGAGCCTTTCATGATGTTCTCACCTTCCCTGCTCCAAGTAAAGAAAAACTCCACCTTTTCATTAAACAAAGCTTCCAATCAAGACCATTCCCAATGACACATAACAACATAATTGACCAAGGGTCATAGAAACATAGAAACTAAGAGCAGGTCCTTCAAACCTGCTCCACCATCCAACATGATTATGGCTGATCCTCTATCTCATGCCATACTGCCACTTTCTCTCCATACCCCTTGATGCATTTAATATCTAAAATATATATTAATGTCCGAAACATACCCAAATGACTCAGCCTCCGCAGCTTTCTGTGGTAGAGAATTCTACAGGTTGACCAACCTTTGAGTGAGAAAATGTCTCCTCATCTCAGTCCCAAACAGTCTACCCCATTGCCGATTTATAACTGCAAGCATAATCACATGGCTGCATCAGTTACAGGCAAACAGAACCAGAAAGTGCTGGAGAAACTAACCAGGTCCGGCAGCACCTGTGGAGAGAGATCTAAGAACTCAGCCAGTCTTGACACCTTCAGGGGAGGAAAGAGAAGGAAAGCAGGACAGGACATTTTGGAGTACTGTGTGCATTTGTGCTGTCGAAGGAAACTTTTAAATTGGAGAGGGTGCAGAAAAGATTTACAAGGATGTTACCAGGATTGGAGGGTTTGAGTTATAAGGGGAGGCTGGATAGGCTGGGGCTTTTTTCCCTGGAGTGTAGGAGCTTATAGAGGTTTATAAAATCATGAGGAGCATAGATAAGGTGAATAGCAAAGATCTTTTCCTAGGGTAGGGGAGTCCAAAGCTAGAGGGCATAATTTTAAGGTGAGAGGGGGAAAGATTTAAAAGGAACCTAAGGGGAAACACTTTCACACAGAAGGTGGTTCTTATGTGGAATGAACTGCCAGGGGAAGTGGTAGATGCAGGTACAGTTACAACACTTAAAACACATTGAACAGGTAAATGGGTAGGAAAGGCTTAGAGCGATATGGGACAATCATGGGCGATTGTGACTAATTTAGTTTGAGAAACCAGGTCGGCATGGATGAGTTGGACTGAGGAGTCTGTTTTCATGAGTATGACTATGATTCTAAGTCCAATAATCTTTCTTCAGGACTAGATGCAGCTAGGAAGAGGTGGCTTATATGCAGTTGACAGGGGGTGGGAAGCAGGGGGAAGGTGTGGGCCGATCGTTGGAGATGGAATCCAGAAAGAGAGAGACAAAAAAGGGTAGGAAGACAGATAGATTGTTGCTAGTAAGCCAGGGAAGAAGAGAAGCTACATAGATAATAATGTGGGCTCCAGGTGGTTGAAAATGAATTGACTGTGCTGAAAGCAATCCATTCCCTACCAGGATTCCCCCATTTCACTGTCACCATCACCTCACCAATACCTGGGATCTCTGCTCAACTACCGCAACCAGGAATCTCCAGCTCCACTGCACTTTATGGCTATAGACATATTGCCATTGAATAATCAAGCATTATGTTTAGTTTCTTATTTGCTGTTAATAAAACATCCCATTGGCTAAAAATACTCAGTAATACACATGAATTGATCCTGCTAAGTTTCTCCAGCAATTTCCATTTTTGTTTTGGCTCTTCAGCATCTGCAGTTCTTTGTTTTATACTTTTCTTTGTTGTAAAAGCACATCTGGTTCACCAATGTCCTTCTGGGAAGGAAATCTGCCGTTCTTACCCAGTCTGCACTACAAGCGACTCCAGAACCATAACAAAGTGGTTGGCTCTTAATTGTACTAGCAAGCTACTCAGTTCAAGGACAATTAAGGATGGGCTACAAATGCTGGCTGCAGGTTAGGTGGATTGGCCATGCCAGATTACCCATAGTGTCCACAGATGTGCAGGATAGGTGAATTAGTCATGGGAAATGCAGGGTTACAGGGATAGGGTGGGGAGAGAGGTGGGTCAGGGTGGGATGGTCTTCGGAGGGTCCATCTGGATACGATGGATCAAATGGCCTGCTTCCACACTGCAAGGATCCTATGACTCGATGATTCTATAACACCCACCTCCTAGGAAAGACTAAATTTTTAAAAGATGTAATATGGTCCTGGCACAGTAATTACCTTAAATTATTACTTGGGCACCAGAGGGAAAGATAATGAGAATCCAGCCCATTTTGAATAAAAAGGAGGGCATTTCATTTATGTAGCACCTTTCAGAAACTTAGGACAACCTGAAGCACTCTGCAGCTAATTAAATACTTCAATGTTGCAAAGCAATTGGCTGATGTGTGCACAGCAATCTCTCACAAATTACAATGTGACAATGGCCAGTTCATTTGTTGTGATGGTGTCAATTGAGAGTTAATTATTGACCGGGTCAAAAAGTATCTCCATTCATCTTCTATAAAAACTGGTGCCATGGGATTGGTTATGTGAGAGATAAAAATCAAATCTGAAAGATGGCATCTCCAACAGTACGGCACTTTCTCACTGTAACAGCGGAGCGTTGGACTCGATTTCTGAGCTCCCATCTCTGGAGTGCAACTTTAATCCATGAATTTTGACTTGCAGGCAAGAGAGCTGCCCAGTGAGTCAAGGCTAGAACTAAACGTAAAGGATATTTCCTTTCTCAGCTGACTGCTCGGAACTAAGTAGCAGCAATGTGGTGACCTTGCTTAAGAGGAGGCAGTAATATTGCCACTGAACCAGTAATTCTAATATTCTGGGATCATAGGTTTAAATCTCACTGTGGCAGATGTTGAAATTTGAATCAATGCAATGCTGACCTAATGGTGACCACATAACTATTGTCAACTGCTGTAAATACCCATCTGGCTCACTAATGTCCTTCAGGGAAGAAAATCTGCCTTCATTACTAGGTCTGACCTACATGTAACTCCAGACCACAGCAATGTGGTTGATACTTAACTGCTCTCTGAAATAGCCCGAGCAAGTAAAAGGTGATTCATAGATTTTAAAATGCCAGCCTACGTCCATGCTTTCCCTTCCACCTCCACCTGGAGGTGAGTGAGTAAGAAACAGAATTTGGACATAGAAAATTAAAAGCAAGGAGCAAGAGTAGGCCATTCAGCCCTCAAGCCTGCTCTGCCATTTATGGCTGATCCAATTTCAACCACAACTCTTCAGTCAGCATATTGTGAGAGAGAGAGACAAAATAAGGGAGGAAGACAAATGGATTATTGATAGTAAGCCAGAGAAGCTACGTAGATGATAATGTGAACTCTGAGTGGTTGAAAATGGATTGATTGAAAACAATCCATTCCATACCAAGACCTGGAGTTGTTGGGGGTAGGCAATAGACATGGAAGGAGGTTTGCATGCTTTGATTTGTTCAACTCAATGCTGAGTCCAAAAGGCCTAGATATCTAAGCAGAACATGAATTGAATTGAACTGAATGATTTATTATCCAATTTTAACCTCAACTCTACATTCTTTCATATCCTTGATAATTTTTCATCCCCTTGCTAAATAAGAATCTCTCTACCTCTGATTTAAAAATATTTAAAAGAGTCTGCATCTACTGTCTTTTGAGGAAGGGAATTCTAAAAAATCTCAATCCTCTGAGAGAATTTAAAATTTTGTTAACCTATGACCTCTAGTTGTAGATCCCCCCCAACAAGAGGAAACATTATTTCCATATCCACCCAGTCAAGTCCTCTCAGGATCTTATATGTTTCAATTAAGTCACCTCTGAATCATCTAATCTCTGATGATACAGGCCCAGGCTATCCAGCCTTTCCTCATAAGGCAATCTGCTCATTCCATCTTCTGGGTTGGGAATTGCATTTTTAAAGCTTTAACACTTCCACTTGATCCAAACTCATCCATTTCTTTTCGTTCAAACTGCTCCTCCTCCCAACCTTGACCTTCTCCATATCTTTAGGTTCCCTGCAAGTAGGAGCTGTAGTGATTGTAACGAGGTCATCAAGTTAGACCTCATAGAATATGAGTTCCCTGATTGGGGCTGTTAATCTGGTCCAATCAGGGACACTTAGCTGACAGATGAAAAAGGGGAGTGTCGGAGTTACTGGCCTCTGTGGAGTTATTTCAGGTGCATTTTCTCATCAACTTTCTTGTACGCATTCATCATGTCTATCAGGGCATCTATCAATCTCCCCCTTTTTTAAAGATATCAGCTCCAGCCTTTCATGTATATATACCTCCAGATATCAACTCTTTCCTGATAATTATAACCTTCCCAAAAGATGTGCAGGTTAGGCGGATAGGCCATGCTAAATGGTCCATGGTGTCTAGGGATGTGCAAGCTAGGTGGATGAGCCATGGTAAATGCAGGGTTACACAGATAGGTGAGAGGGCTGAATGGGCTGCTCTTCAGAGGGTCAGTGTGAACTTGATGGGCTGAATAGACTGTTTCCACACTGTAGGGATTCTATGATTCTATGACTCCTTGTTCCGCAGACCTCCTTAGATCTTGAGCTAATGCACTACAATGTGGATTTTTACATCTTTATTATGGCCAACTCATCTGCGGTGTTCCAATTACAAACTGGTGTTTTGCTATGGTTGCAAGAAACCTACCTTGGATATCTAACTCAGTCTAAGACCACTCGATAATTAATATTGTATTTAAAACCACAGAGGTTTAAAAAAAATTACCACATCAGAATGACAGTTCGCATCGCTTTTAAGCATTTAATTTGCTGTGAGTTTGATAATTTTCCTTTTTATTTTGAAAACCTGGTTACCTGCAGAGACTTCGGGCAGGGATCGTGCTAGGTAGATGAGGGTAAAGGGACTTGGCTGACAGAGAGATGAGGTGTGCTACTGTGTTTGCCTTCCATCAAATTTTAATTATATTTTAAGTCCTATTCTGAAAAGTTCAAGGCAGTCACTAGAATAAAGAGAAAAGCAGGCAAATGGTCAATTAAAAATGTAATTAATATTGAGAAGTTTTATAATTAAATACCGCACTTGGCAGCGCAAGATTAAAACTCAAATCGCATTTTAAATCCTATTGATTTAAGAGCTTAAAAGTGTGAGTTGGCTATAACAAGGATTTATTTTAAAAGGGAAATGTTTTCGAGAAAATTAGTTGGTCTGCCCATAATCTTTACGTTTAGGAAAGAAAAGTGGTTTTCTGATGAAAAAATGACATGAAAGTACACTAGTCTTGAAGGGGTACAACATAAGCCCATCAGGATGATACCTCAGCTCACCAGACCAGGTTATAAGGATGAGGTGATTACAATTGGCTTGCCGTCTCTTGATTTTAGATGTTTAAGTCAGGATGTGTTTGAAGTTTTTTCTTGCCTCCTTAGAGTAAACTTTTAACTAAATATGAGTCATGGGCCTACGCCTGGAAAGACAGTCATGTTTAATGGATATGTTTCCTATCCTAGAGGTCTGGGATAATGCTATGGAGACAGAGGTTCAAATCCCGCCACAGCAGCTGACAGAATTGAAGGGTAACTTTGTTTTTAATCAACCTGTTTAGCGATGTTAATATACACTTGAATCTGGACCGCTTTGCAGAACACCTACGCTCGGTTTGTGACAAACGACTGCACTTCCTAGTCGCAAACCACTTCAACTCCCCCTCCCACTCCTTGGATGACATGTCCATCCTGGGCCTCCTCCAGTGCCACAATGATGCCCCCCAAAGGTTGCAGGAACAGCACCTCATATTTCGCTTGGGAACCCTGCAGCCCAATGGTCTCAATGTGGACTTCACAAACTTCAAAATTTCCCCACCCCCGACCTCATCCCAAAGCCAGCCCAGCTCGTCCCCTCCTCCTTGACCTGTCTGTCTTCCCTTGACTGACCAATGCCCATTCTAACTCCCCACCTACACTCACCTTTACTGTCTCCATCCCCGCTTCCTTGACCTGTCCGTCTTCTCTCCACCTATCTGCTCCTTTATCCACCTTCCATCCGCCTCCCTCCATCTCTCTATTTATTTCAGAGTCCCCTTCCCTTCCTCCATTTCTGAAGAAGGGTCCAGACCTGAAATGTTAGCTTTCCTGCTCCTCTGATGCTGCCTGACCTGCTGTGTTCATCCAGCTCTACACCTTGTTATCTCGGATTCTCCAGCATTGGCAGTTCCTATTAGTTCCCACTATCTCTTATTGAGTTGGGTGTTCAGCCACGATTATAATCATTGGGGGAGCAGACTCGAAGGATGAATGGCCAACTCTTGCTCCGATTTTCCATGTTTCTATCTACTAGGATTGGGGCTTAATGGTCACATAATTGTCTGGTGTCCCTGCTTTATGAAAGACGTTGTGAAACTTGAAAGGTTTCAGAAAAGATTTACATGAATGTTGCCAGGGTTGGAGGGTTTGAGTTGTATGCAGAGGCTGAAAAGGCTGGGGCTATTTTCCCTGGAGCATCGGAGGCTGAGACGTGACCTTATAGAAGTTCATAAAATCACGAGGGGCATGGATAGGGTGAATTGACAAGGTCTTTTTCTCCTGGGAGAAAGAGTCCAAATCTAGAGAGCATAGGTTTAATAAGAGAGGAGAAAGGTCTAAAAGGGACCTAAGGGGTAATATTTTCATTCAGAGGAAGGTGCATCTTTGGAACGAGCTGCCAAAGGAAATGGTGGAGGCTGGTACAATTACAACATTTAAAAGGCACCTGGGTGGGTATATGAATAGGAAGAGTTTAGACAGATATGGGCCAAATGCTGGCAAATGGGACTAGATTTATTTAGGCTATCTGGTTGAAATGATTGAGTTGGACCAAAGGGTCTGTTTCTGTGCTGTACAACTCTATGACTCTATGATTCTATAATATCATATGACTAAGAGAAAATGGAGCCTGATCTCATGGAGGACATACACTGAGTTTGTGTGGATTCTCCTCTGTGAAAATTGTCTTAGATCTCGCTGTTGAAATGTACGCAGGCTATCACAGAGGCATTTGAGAGACAATTCCTCTCCCTTCCAGCCCAAACAGAAGAAGAAACAGAGTGTGAGACAACAAGGTGCAGGGCTGGATGAGCACAGCAGGCCAAGCAGCATCATAGGAGCAGAGAGGCTGACGTTTCGGGCCTAGACCCTTCATCAGAAAAGGGGGAGGGGAAGGGGGTTGTGAAATAAATAGGGAGAGAGTGGGAGGCGGATAGAAGAGGGATAGAGGAGAGGATAGGTGGGATGAGGGGGTGAGGGGGAGGTGTAGGGGCAGGTATAGCACTTCCTGTGGTTGCCAAGGGTGGTGGGGCAGGGAGGGGGTGTGAGGGATGAGTTGCAGGAAACGCGAGAGATGCGGTCGAGGGTGAAAGACAAGGACCGCAACTTCCACTCCACAGTTGTCGAAAACACCCTTGATCGCATCTCTCGTGTTTCCCGCAACTCATCCCTCACACCCCCTCCCCGCAATAACAACAAAGACAGAATTCCCCTCATCCTCACGTTTCACCCCACCAACCTCCGGATTCAACGCATCATCCTCCGCCACTTCCGCCACCAGCAATCTCCATTACCAAGGATATTTTTCCCTCCCCACCCTTATCTGCCTTCAGGAGGGACCACTCTCTCTGTGACTCCCTTGTCCGCTCCACACTCCCCTCCAGCCCCACCACACCCGGCACTTTTCCCTGCAACCGCAGGAAGTGCTACACCTGCCCCTACACCTCCCCCCTCACCCCCATCCCAGGCCCCAAGAAAACCTTCCACATTAAACAGATGTTCACTTGCACATCTGCTAATGTGGTATATTATATCCGCTGTTCCCGTTGTGGCCTCCTCTACATCGGGGAAACCAAGCGGAGGCTTGGGGACCGCTTTGCAGAACACCTACGCTCGGTTCGTGACAAACGACTGCACCTCCCAGTCGCGAACCACTTCAACTCCCCCTCCCACTCCTTGGACGATATGTCCATCCTGGGCCTCCTCCAGTGCCACAACGATGCCACCTGAAGGTTGCAGGAACAGCACCTCATATTTCGCTTAGAAACCCTGCAGCCCAATGGTCTCAATGTGGATGTCACAAGCTTCAAAATCTCCCCTCCCCCTACCGCATCCCAAAACAGCCCAGCTCGTCCCCGCCTCCTTGACCTGTCCGTCTGTTCCCCCACCTATCCGCTCCTCCCACTTCACTGACCAACCCCCACCCCCACCCCCACCTCCTACCTTCCAGCCTCATACCTGCCTCCTTGACCTGTCCGTCTTCCTTTGACTGACCAACGCCCATCCTAACTCCCCACCTACACTCGCCTTTACTGTCTCCCTCCCTGCCTCCTTGACCTGTCCGTCCTCTCTCCAGCTATCTGCTCCTTTATCCACTTTCCATCTGTCTCCCCTCATCTCTCTATTTATTTCAGAGTCCCTTTCCCTTCCTCCATTTCTGAAGAAGGGTCCAGACCCGAAACGTTAGCTTTCCTGTTCCTCTGATGCTGCCTGACCTGATGTGTTCATCCAGCTCTACACCTTGTTATCCAACTCAATAACCCACTTATCCCCCATAACGTTTGATCCCTTTAGCCCCAAGTGCTATATCCAACTCTTTATTGAAATCATATAATGTTTTGGCTTTGACTGCTTTCTGTGGTAGTGAATTCCACAGACTCACCACTCTCTGGATGAAGAAATTTCTCCTCATCTCAATCCTGAAAGGTTTACCCTGTATTCTTAGACTGTGACCCCTGGTTCTGGACTTCCCCACCTTCGGGAACATTCTTCTTGCACCTACCCTGTCTAATTTTGTCAGAATTATATAGTTTTCTATGAGATCCCCCCCTCAATCTTTTAACTTCCAGTGAATACAATCCTGAACAATTCAACCTCTCTCATCATCCCAGGAATCAGTCTGGTAAACTTTCATTGCAGTCCCTCTACAGCCAGAACACCCTTCCTTCGATAAGGAGAACAAAACTGTGCATAATACTCCAGCTATGGTCTCACCAAGGCCCTGTATAATTGCAGCAAGACATCCCTACTCCTGTATTCAACTCCTTGACTCATTCTTTAAACCATCACCCCACAGTCTCCTCTAAGATGACTGTCTTCAGCAAAGGGAATTTGTTGCTGACCCCTTTAAGATCTTAAAGCAGGGACTTTGAAATACAAGATGCTCTAAATTAAGTGGCGTGAAAGGTGGCCCGCCCGCAGCAACATCCCTTTCCAAGACAAGTATCACCCCTCAAACTCAGCTGTGCCGAGTGGGACACATTGGCCGTGTGCCTGATGCTAGGCTCCTGAAGCAACTGCTACACACGGAACTCAGTCATGACAGGAGGTTCCTCAAAGGGCAGTGGAAATGCTGTAATGATGTCCTCCATGAAGAGGTCAAACATCGCCAATGGGAAACCCTTGCCTTTGAGCAACCAGAATGGAGAAAAGTCATTTGGGAAGGCACCAAGCATGTCAGAATGTGATGGATGAATTGTGGTGCAGGCTCGAAGGGCCAAATGACCTATTCCTGCACCTATTTTCTAAGTTCCTATAAGATGGTAGCTTATTTCCCTAGATCTTCTCTCTTGGACCTATGTTTGCCCACTGTCCCTGTTGACATACATTATTTTGGGGCTGGCTATCTCTGCTGCATCAATCATCTGTCGAGGCACTTTTAGCCAATGGTGGCTACTTTGTAGTCCCTCTGCTCAGCTACATTTCAAGAATAGTTTTGATTCCTTCTATAAACAAACCTCCTTATTTCCAAAAGCATTGCACTTCTCAGAGCGAAGTATGGTGCCTGCTAAATCTCCTGTTTATGAATGTGAAAGGCTGGTTATTACTGTAGCACAGTTAAATGAGGTTTCAGGCCACGCAGGAAATACCAAATATGGAATACTGAGTGAACACAGGTTTGAAGAGGACCCTAATTTCACATACGGGGGCAAAGTTGAAAAGTTGGAGTATGTGCACAAACCTTCAAACTACTTGTCCAGCTGCCCATCTCCTAGTTGCATTCATGAGACGAGACTGCAGAGCATACAACAGATTCATCAACCACTTCTGAACCCATCAAGCAAGAATAGCAACAAGTGACCTTAATCTGGAGGAACTGCATAAAAGAGAGATTAGCTATGTGTCCAAAAGGCTTGGTCAAACAGGCATATTTTCAGGGGCATCTTCCAGGAGGAGAAGATGGGGTGGAATTAAGGGAGAAGTTATTGGAATAATGGTTATGTCACTGGACTAGTAATCCAAGACTTCAGCCTAATGTTATGGGTTTCAGAAGCAAAATACTGCAGATGCTGGAAATATAAAATAAAAAAGAAATTGTTGGCAAATCTCATTAGGTCAGGCAGTCATCTGTGAATTATCTCCCAGCCCAGTTATAATCTCTTCCAACCCTTCCATCAGGCAGAAGATACAATAGTTTAAACACACTTACCAATGGATTCAAGAACAGCTTCTCACAGTTTAAATTTAATGTTGATCTCACTCTCTGTGCACCTTCTCTACAGTATAACATTGTATTCCTTGCTCTGTTCTATTACCCTAATGCACTTTGTATGGTATGATCTGCCTGTACTGCACACAAAACAAAACCTTTCACTGTACTGAGGAACATGGGACAATAATAAATCAAATCAAACCAACCTGCTTTCTCTCCCCAGATGGTGCTGGTCCTGAGATTTCCTAGCAAGTTCCGTTTTTGTTTTGATTTCCAGCATCCGCAGTTCTTTTTTTTAATTTTTATGTCATCTGTTATCAGGTGCCCATTCCCCAAGGCTAGATTTCTAGACAGCTCAAGTATGGACCATGTTCTGAATTATTCCATGTGATGTTGGTACCACTGGCAAGGTCAGTATTTGTTGCCCATTCCTAATCCACCTCAAGTGGCCAGGGCCATTGTAGAGAGCAGTCAAGGGTCAGCCACATTATTGTGGGACTGGAGTTATGTGTAAACCAGAGCAGGTAAGGATAGCAAAGTCCTTTCCTTCCCTATACTACGTTAGTGAACCTGGTGGGTTTTTCAACAATTAATGATAGTTTTCTGTGGGCCATACATTAAAACTGCCTTTCAATTCCCGATTTATTCGCGGAATTTACATTCCACCTTCCGGGGGTTTGAACCCACACTCAGAGACCATTAGCCTGGGTCTCGGGATGACCTGTCTGGTGACATGACCACTATTTGCATTCCCTGGTGTTATTTCTGCCACTGAATGCACCTCCGTGGTCCGTGCATGGCAGCAACTTGCAGAATAAGAAGTAAATGTGTCGGCATGTGAGAAATCCCTGAACTGCCCCTTTGAACATCATGCCACCATCTCCCCAGATGTTTATCCTCCTGCCAGGATCACTTCAACCATCAGAGAGGGGCCTGCGATCCTATCCCCATTGAGCAGCTGAATCTGGAACCCAGGAACCTATAAACTCTCCCCCACCTGCTTTCACTGAAGTGTGCAACAGATTGTAAACGAGTAATCTTCCATTCACTGCAGTCCCAGTTCACCCTTTGACACAAGATATCCCTTTCAATCTCTTAATTGTTTCTGAGACACTCACTGTGTTGACAAAAAGGAAGGATGAAAAGACATTCTACTCGATTCTGCTAAGTGCCAATTTCCATTGAAAGCCTTGTTCGTGAAAGGTGTGCCCTTTAGTGAAGTTGTCTAAACATTCAAAGCTTCTGAGGCATTTAAATTTCAAATGAACTCTGTGAGGTTGTGGTTCATTAATAATAAGGAAGGAATCATTTACAATTAGCTTTGGAATCCATACTAGGGAAAACTGAGTGGCTGAAGATTAGAGTCAGAGATTAGCACACAATTCTCTGGGATCTAATTCCAATATCCATGGAAAGCCTTCAGGGTAGCAGTGTGGGGAATTCTAATTGAGTTAAAGGTTGTAAATTATTCAGCTTAACACACATGAAAGCTGGGTGCTTTAACAGATCCCAAAGCAAAGTAAATTGCAATGAATTGATTATCACTCTTGATCTGGTGCTGTTCAGGATGAAATGACCCTGCTGCTCTTTCTAATTTGAAAAAGAGCAGGGAGGTTCTCTCTCATTGTTCTAGCCAATATTTATCACTCAACAGAATTGGTTGAAGCACAGTATCAAATCACTTGTTCACTATGGCCTCTTGCTTTGTACCCTACATTGCAACAACAGCTGCAATTCAAAGAGTACTCAATTGGCTGTGAAGCACTCTGGGAAATCCTGGTGTTGCAAAAGGAGCTATATAAATGCAAGAGATAGTAAGAACTACTGATGCTGGAGTCAAAGATAACGCAGTGTGGAGCTGGAGGAACACAGCAGGCCAGTCAGTATCAGAGGTTAGGAAAGCTGATTTTTCGGGTTGGGACCCTCTGAAGAATGCAAGGCTCCCCCTACTTTGATCAGTTCATCTCTGGTTTCTGCAGCATGTATCAGAAATAAACTCTGCAGTAATCTTAAGAACATTGTCACATATAATGGAGCAAAGATGCAAGAAAACAAATGGAATTTTTGACTTACAAAGAATTGGACCAGTTCCTGCTCGACAAGCATCCTAACTACATTTCAATTGCTTTGTTTCCCAAGTCAGAACCAGAGGTGTTCCGACCCCACTCCAGCATCTCAATATGAAGAGGATAGTTTTGCAATCTTGCACATAAACCTGGACAATCCCACTCAAGCTCCCCTGAGTTTTCAATGACCTTGGTTGATATTTCAGTGCAGTCCTGTGGAAGTGCTGTCTGTCAGATAAAACCTTAAACTTAAGCCTTGGCTTCTCACCTGTTGCCCTAGACTAGGCAGCCATTCAAAAGCTTGGGGTGGAAATTACAATGGTCTGTGGTGGTGGAATTAACAGCTGCCCATTTATTTTATTAAACGTCTGCACTGATACTCCGATGAATTATTAATTAGATGTTGGTATCACTGGCTAGGCCAGCATTCATTGCCCAGAGGGAAGCCAACCACATTGCTGTGGGTCTGGGGTCACATATAGGTTAGACCAGGTAAGGACGGCAGCTTCCTTCCCTAAAGGAAGGGAACCAGAAGGCTTTTCTCGACAACGGTTATCATTAGACTTTAATTCCAGATTTTTATTGAACTCAAATTCTACCATCTGCTGGGGTGGGATTCAAACCCAGATCCCCGGAACATTACCTGGGTCTCCAGATTACTGTCTAGCAATAACTTCATTAGGTCATCGCCTCCCCTTGTGAGTACTGCACTGTCAGGTTAGAGGCTCTGTCTTTCTATTGAGACATAAAACTGAGACTCTGCCTGCACTCACAGGTGAAAATAGAAGATCCAATGTTTGTGCTTTGGAGCAGAACAGGGACTATCCCACTGCTGAAGACAAAATACATCCCTCATGTGCGTCCTCTAGTCTTCTCTTCAGGGTTCTGAAGAAAAGTCACATCACACTTGAAACATTGACTCTGCTTTCTCTCCACAGTTGTTGCCATATCTGCAGAGTTTCTCCAACACTCTTTGCATTTCTTCATCTTAGTAACAGCAGATGATGAACAGGCAGCAACCAACTCCATTTCATTTGAGATGGCTTCATACAGCGCTCCTTTGCTGATGACCAAAGAGGCCAGTCCTTGAGAGGTGACCTTATAGAAGTTAATAAAATCATGAGGGGTGTAAATAGGGTTAATGATACTTGTCTTTTCCCAAGGATAGGGAATTTCAAGACCAGGGGACATATATTTAAGGTGAGAGAGGAGAGATTTAAAAAAGACATGAGTGGCAATTTTTTTACACAGAGGGTGGTTCACGTGTGGAATGAATTTCCTGAGAAAGTGGTGGATGTTAGTCAATTATAACGTTTAAAAGACATTTGGATAAGTACACAGACAGGAAAGGTTTGGAGGGAAATGGGCCAGGAGCAGGCAGATGGGACAAGTTTAGTTTGGGATTATGGACGGCACAAACTGGTTGGACCGAAGAGTCTGTTTTTGTGATGTATGACTCTGTGACTCTATGATGAAAATAGTGCACATGAAGCTTTGGAGGGTAATTGTGGGTTGTTGTGTGCATTGTATGTATCATGACCGAAGCTTTCCTGCAACAGCTAGCTCATACATTTTAGCTACTGACAGCAAGTAGATTAATATGGCGCCTATAACATCACAAAATAGCCCAAGATGCCACACAGGAGCCTTATCAGAAAATGTTTGACACTCAAAGCCACATCGGCGCAGGTGGCACAAAGCTTGGGGAAACAGTAACATCTTAAGGAACATCTGCAAGGGATCAGCAGCAGAGAGGCTTAGGCAGGAATTTCAGAGCTTAGGGCCCAGAGGCAGGGCTTGGGGAGGTCGGGGCCCCAAGCAGGTACGCAAGCTGACATTTTAAGATCCTGAGCTAATGACCACCGTGGATCTCTGGCTGAATTATAGCAGGTGCATTGATGCTCCAACCAGCATCTGCTCTCATAGGTCCTCTCACCTCCAACTAGCCCTGCCTCAAACCGCACTCTCACAGGTCACCCTGGCCCACATCTCAAAGTTCTTACTGAGCAGCCATGATCTTCAAGCCTAGAAATGGGATCAGCGAGTGAAAGTGGGGATGCAACAGGAGTAGGCCATTCAGCCCATCGAGCCTGATTTACCATTTAACACTATTGTGACTGATCGAACTCCTCAATGCCTTTTACCCCACTATCTCTTAACTCTTCATACCATTGATAATCAAAGATTCATCAACCTCTCTTTACACTGACTCAAAGACTGAGCTTCCACAGCGTCCTGGGGTACAGAATTCCAAAGATTCACAATGCTCTGAGAGAAACAATTCCTCCCAATTTGGTCCCAAATGCCACCCCCTTATTTTTAAGTTGTTCTAGATTTTAAACTCCCCTACCAGGGGAAACATCTTAAATGGACATGCCCTGCTTATCCCTTTAAGTATTTTGTAGGTTTCAGTGGGATTGTCTCCCATTCTTTGATACTCCTGTCCCAGTGTTCCCCAATTATTGTGTAGACAGCTGAAGGCTTGGATATGGATGATGGACAGGTGACAAAGGGGGTGCCAAAATTTGTCGAGTGCAGAGATATCACAGATGTTTCCACCAACAGAGTTAGAGATACTCTGCCCTTCTTGTTCAAACAATTGAAGAGACAACTAGCCAGATGTATAAAGCACCCATGGTTCTGTTATCCCTGCAATGGGAGTGCTTTGGCATCACTCCTGGGAAACAGGTGTAACAAGAGGGAGGAAGGTTCACCGGACCCGAAGCATTAACTCTGTTTTCTCCTTCACAGGTGCTGTCAGACCTGCTGAGCTTTTCCAGCAACTTTGTTTTTGTAACAAGAGGGACTCAGGGATGAGATCTTTAGCCCAGACCTCTTGATTACCCAGTCCAGGAACATACTCACTTTGCTAAAAACTACAAAACATTTTGCTAGCATTAATTTTAGTACATGTGGTCTATTGATAGAATTGAGATTTTAACCTCTGACTATTCTAGATATTTTTACCAACCTGTGCGGATATATAATGACAAATGCAGATAATGCTGGAGAAATTCAGAAGGTTTGGCAACATCTGTGGAGAGAGGAACAGAGTTAAATTTTTGAGTCCAGTATGACTGTTTTTCAGAACCTTTGAAGTAGGTAGAAATGGAACCTGGCCTTTTAGTGTGGATGTCAGGACACTACCACTGTGCCACAAAACAAAAGGAAGGCTGCCACTGTTTTAGTAGACCATGGAGCTGCTCTCTCATTGGAGAGTGGTGGTAGTTTAACCTGACAGTCACCGCACCTGAGGCAAGGAGAGAAGTGGAGAAAGAGAGTCCTTCATGGTAACCTCAACTGGTGCAGGAACTGAACCCATGCTGTTGATATCACTCTGTATCACAGCTGTATCACTATTAAGAAGTTCGGCACTTGATTATAAGTCACTTACTGTGATTTTAAATTGGGTTAATTAGATACTGGCATAGACATTTATTGAAGTACTTATTGGGCAATAAACATATTTTCAGCTGTACTAATACAACAGCATTGTTTCCACTCTTAGAGTTGAGATGCAAAGGAAAGAAGTGTCAATGTTCTATTACATTACAGAGTTGTGTCAGTCTGTGCAAAATGTTACTTTGGTGATTAGGTTAAAGGATTTTGTGAGGGCCTTGAAGCCTAACCTAATCAGGGCAGACTTTAGGCACAATTTAGGTGCAATTCCTGATTTCCTGAAAACACTACGCCACAATATTGTATAAACTAATCCCCGAGGACAGAGTTACCTCTAAGACTGGACTGTAGTCTTCACTAAATCAGTTGATTCAATCAATAAGAAGTGCTAAAATTTGGGATCAAGAAGTCACTTTCTACTTTTTTAAACTGGAGGCCCTACTACGGAGGGATTCCTCCTCCAAAACAGGTGACCTGGGAGCTATGGTCAATGGTTATTTTATAAAGGTACGTATCAAATCAAAAGACAAGTCAAGATGGCAGCACCTTCTCCTGCATCATCAGTCTCTCTCCTGCAGCGTCAATGGGGTTGCTGTCCTTCCAATGCCAACATGCCATTCCCATTGGACCTAAAGCCTTAAGAACCCACTTGCCAGTTGGATAGTGGTCACTGGAGTGGCCCCCTCTCATTAAATCTCATTAATGAGAGCTTTATCTGCAAATCCTAAACCTAACCTCGAAAGAAACAGGGCCTCCACTTACATTTTCTTGGAATAAGGTTCTATCTGCGCCTGTTGTAGACTAACTGATAGGGATTTATTGCTAGGATTAGTCCACTAGTCTACTATTATTGCATTGTGTCATATTCATGATGGGAGAAATTGAAATCGATGAACCTGGGTTTTTCTCGCATTCCTGTGTCGGGGGAGACATGGAGTAGTGGTCATGTCACTGTAAGTGACCCAGAGGCCTGGGCTAATGCTCTGGGAATATTGGCCCACAACCTCATCATAGCAGCTGATTGAATTTGAATTAATATTAAAGTTTGGTTCTGCAGTGAGGCCATGAAACTATCATTGATTGCTGTGAAAACATCTATTTCACAGTGACATTCAGGGAAGGAACTCTGCTGTCCTTACCTAGTGTAGCCCACAGCAATGTCTTAACTTCCCCCTGAAATGGCCCCAGCAAGTCATTTAGTTTAATTTATTACAGGATTTGCCAACAATGTCCACACCCTGGCGGCACTGTGGCTCAGTGGTTAGCGCTGCTTGCCTCACAGCACAAGGGACCCGGGTTCGATTCCACCCTCGGTCAACTGTCTGTGTGGATGTGCGCATTCTCCCTGTGTCTGCGTGGGTTTCCTCTGGGTGCTCCGGTTTCCTCCTACAGTCCAAAGATGTGCAGGCTAGGTGGATTGGCCATGCTAAATTGGCCATAGTGTTCAGGGATGTTTAGGCTTGGGTGGATGGGTCTGGGTGGGATGCTCTGAGGGTCAGTGTGGACTTGTTGGGCCGAAGGGCCTGCTCCCATACTGTACGGATTCTATCGAAGATTTTCCTCCCATAAAAGAAGAAAGCAGGAATATTTCAGTGATTGTAAAGAGGTCAGCCAGCTGGACCTCATAGAATATGAGTTCTCTGACTGGGGCTGTTAATCTGGTTCAAACAGGGAGCCCTGGCTGACATATGAAAAGGGTGAGTGTCAGGGATGCTAACACTCTGATGCCTGACTCTGTATGAAACAGTACTATAGTCATGGACTGTTCGTGTATAAATAAAGGGTGGCTTGGTGATGGACAACGGCCCCTGTGGAGTTATTTCAAGTATGCTTCTAACTTACGTAGTTTCAGGTCTAGAGCAAACGAGTCAATACAGGAGACTATTATTCTGATCAATTTACCTTTCAAACAACAATGCAATTTGCCTTAGCTTAATTAGAAAGCGTTTGCCCTGTTATGCCTAAAAATAGAGATCACTGGTTCTGGTAATGAGATCAGCCAGGTGGACCTTACAGAATATGAGTTCCCTGATTGGGGCTGTTAATCTGGGCCAATCAGGGAGCCCTGGCTGAGAGATATAAACAGGAGTGTCAGAGGTTCTGAAGAAGGGTCCCGACCCAAAACATCAACTGTCCTGCTCCTCTGATGCTGCCTGGCCTGCTGTGTTCCTCCAGCTCCACACTGTGTTATCTCTGACTCCAGCACCAGCAGCTCTTACTATCTCTTATTTGTGTCAGAGTTTCAGTTCTCTCTGAGAGCTGACTCTGAAGAAGCTGGACCAGTATCAAGTACTGTGCAAGTGTAAATGCAGAGTGACTTCATGATGGGATACTGACCACTGTGGAGTTATTTCACTGGTAAGAATACTCCCGAGTAATCGCCGAAAATTTGGGTACCCTTTCGCTGCTTCCTCACTTTCACCAGTCCACTGTTAGAGCTCAAGTAACTGCAATCAATTTGCTGGACACAGCCTGCCTTTCATAATAAACACAATCGTTTGCATTTATTGACTGTATTCTCATCTCCGATGTTCCAGTTATTTCTTTTTGAGCAGACTCCAGCCTTTTTCCTTCTATTGACATCAAGCCAACAGGGATTGTACTCCTGACCTTTTCAAAAATACACTGGTCACATCAGCTATCTTTTCATGCTGTGATATTGCCCTATTTAATCTCCTGAACGCTCTGCAAACCATGTCTCTTGTCTCTCTCAGTAATAAATGAAGATCCAACTCAGTTCCTGAGAAAGTCTGTTGACCGCTAATAGCTAAAGATGAGAATCACTCTTTCCAGCATAACCTGTAGCTGCTTATATCAGTGACTACTCCTTGGAAATCAATTCCTTGTGTGAAGACATCTTGGCAGGTTCATAGTTCCTTGAAAGTGGAGTCGCAGGTAGAAGTGAAGAAGGCATTTGGTATGCTTGCCTTTCTTGGTCAATTCATTCAGCATAGGAGTTGGGAGGTCATGTTGCAGGTATAGAGGACATTGGTTCAGCCACTTAGGGAGTATTGTGTGCAATTCTGGTCTCTGTCCCACAGAAGGACGTAGTGAAACTTGAAATGGTTCGGAAAAGATTTACGAGGATGTTGCCAGGACTGGAGAGTTTGTGTTATAGGGAGACACTGAAAAGGCTGGGGCTATTTTCACTGGAGTATCGAAGGCTGAAGGGTGACCTTATAGAGGTTTATAATATCATGAAGGGCATGGATATGGTAAATAGGGAAGGTCTATCCCAGAGGGTGGGGGAGTCCAAAACTACAGGGCATAGATTTAAGGTGAGAGGGGGAATAATTAAAAGGGACCTAAGGGGCAAGATTTTCATGCAGAGAGTGGCGTGTGAATGGAATGAGCTGCCAGAGGAGGTGGTGGATGCTGACACAGTTACATTTAGAAGGCACCTGGATGGGTATATGAATAGGAAGGGTTTAGAGGGATATTGCCCAAATACTTGCAAATGGGACTAGATTTATATAGGATACCTGGTTGGCATGGACATATTGGACTGAAGGATCTGTTTCTGTGCTGTGTATCTCTATGACTCAATGACCTCAATGATCAGCAAAGACCAGCACCAACACCTTTGAAATTTGGAACAAAATATAGATGCAGTACTTGCAAATAAAAATGTTAGCATGGATTCATCACTTAGATTTGACAAATAAGTGAATATTGAAGCATTATTCCTTTGATCCTTTGAGTTTGGAATGTAAAGAAATCAACCTTACCTCAGATTTCAATGAAAGATAGAAAGAAAAGTAAATGCTAAAAAAGACACAAGTCCTGAACTGAGCTCAGATGGCAAAACTGGTTATTGCTATCATGATTAGGAATGTCTACTTTGGCGTAGAGATGGCTGAGAGAGGACCTGATTGAGGTCTACAGCATTATAAAGGACACACATAGTGTCAATGGGAATAAATGTTTCCCCTTAGTAAAGGTGTTAATTATGAGGCGACATAGATTGAGGTAATGACCAGGACATTCAGGGGGGATTTAAGGAGAATTGTTTTCACCCAGAGGGTAGAGGGTATCTGGAACTCAAATGGTGGTAGAGATGTGGACCATTGAACATCTAACAAGTACTTAGAGGATTACTTGAAGCAGTTTACTGTACAAAGCTATGGTCCAATACTGGGAAATGGGATTAGAATAATGGAGTGCTTGGTGACAGGCACAGACATGATGGGCCAAAGGACCTCTTTCTGTGATGTCATTTCCTACGACCCTATGGTATTAGTCAGTGCCACAAACAGGTGTAATAGGATGGGAAAATCTGTCACAAGGTACAGTGGAGGGAAGATGCAGAGAGACGTTGTACAGTCATAGAGTCATTCAACAGGGAAACAGGCCCTTCGGTCCAACTAGTCCATGCTGAACATAATCCCAAACTAAATTAGTCCCACCTGCCTGCTCCTGGCCTGTATCCCTCCAACACTTTTGTATTTATGTACTGATCTAAGTGTCTTTTAAACGTAATTCACCATTTCCTCAGGAGGTTCATTCCACACACAAACCACTCTCTGCATAAATGATTTGCCCCTCATGCCTTTTTAAATCTCTGTCATTTCACCTAAAAAGTGCCCCCTCATCTTGAAATCCCTTAGTCCTAGGAAAAGACACCTACCGTTAATCCTATCCCCTCATTATTTTATTAATCTCTATAAGGTCACTTCTCAACCTCGTACACTCCAGTGAAAAAGGTCCCAGCCTATCCAGCCTTTCTTTATAACTCAAACCTACCATTTCCCAAAAGAAGGGAGTTCTTTTGTCAGTCAAACTGAGACATAAAGTTGGAAGCCAATTTAGTTAGGTCCATGATATGACACATTTGTGCTTGCTAGAAGCTACATATATTTACACCTAGGACCCTGCTTTGTATAGTGAAAGGGAACTAGCACAAACCTCGTGCCTTTACATTGGGAAGGAGGTCAAGTAGATTGTCAACCTCTGCTGTATTCTCACAACACCACCCCGACCTATCAGAGTTTACTTGTCTGTTCTGAGATATAAGATTGACAGTTAACTACATCCACTTGGCAAAGATATCCCCACCAATCTGCGCATTCCCTTTTAATGCTGCGTAAATTGATGTTCCCTTTTCAAGTGTTCTGTGCATCCCAGTCCTGTTAGCACAGAATGAAAAGCTTTGACTTTGTACCTCCTTTTACCATTGTTTAACTTCTGTACAGCTGAGCAATTATCAGTCAAACAGTTAACCCATACATAAAAGGAACTTAAAATATGTGTACTGAAACAACTTGCACTGATAAAGCAACTTCAGTTTATTAAGATATTTCAAGGTGTTGTCAAACAAAATCTGGCACCAAAGATATTCGAATCCATGAGCAAATACCTGGTAAAGGACTGTGTTAAAAGAGAAGAGGAGACAAAGGTGAAGTGGTAGAGAAATTTAGCAAAGCCAAATAAGAGGCAACTGAGGCATGAGTCTCGAAAACAGAAATTGCTGGAAAAACTCAGCAGGTCTGGCAGCATCTGTGGAGAGAAGTCAGAGTTAATGTTTTGGGTCCAGTGACCCTTCTTCAGAACTGAGGCACAAGTCTGTTGTCCAGAGAAAATGAAGAAACTGGTAGCTAACAATTCTGAATGGCGGCAGGATTTGGTGTGAGCTAGGCTGTGCAAGAATTGTATTGAATGCAAAGGCGTTCGATGCCAAGCTACAGGCCATCAGTATGACTCCGAAGGTGATCTGTCTTTATCATCAACTTATTGAGATTGATTGAATGACTGCCATTATGAGAAGTTTGGGTCATAGGATAACCACTATGTCAAGATGAAATGAAACATTTCAGCTGAGAAATTGGAAACAGAAAAGGAAAATATCCTTCGATTGATTTATAAATCTGAAGTCTACAACGCAGAGAAAATAGAACTCTGAGTCTCAGTCCATGCTGTTTATCACACTGGAAGGGATATTTAGGTTGACTTATTGTTTAAAAAAAAATAAAATGCATTCATCTATGGGATGTAGGTGTTGCTGCCAAAATCAACAGTTATTGCCTGTTCCCAATTCTCTTGTAAAGGTGGGTGATGAGACCAGACAATACAGAGGCAACAACCAATTGAAATATTTTGTCTCTGAGATAACTGCTTTCATAAAGTTCAGAGATAGTAGGAACTGCAGATGCTGGAGAATCTGAGATAACAAGGTGTAGAGCTGGATGAACACAGCAGGCCAAGCAGCATCAGAGGAGCAGGAAGGCTTTCCTGCTCTTCATAAAGTTCAGGCCTTTTGAGCATTCCACATTTTAAGTGCTCCACCATCGACAGTTCTGCCTTCTTTTGTCCATACACAAAGCTCTAGAATAGGGGCAGCTCAGTAGCACTGCTGCCTCACAGCACCAGCAACCCAGGTTCGATTCCACCCTCGGGCAACTGTCTGTGTGGAGTTTGCACATTCTCCCAGTGTCTGCGTGGGTTTCCTCTGGGTGCTCTGGTTTCCTCCCACAGTCCAAAGATGTGCAGGCTAGGTGGATTGAACATGCTAAATTACCCGTAGTGTTCAGGGATGTGTAGATTAGGTGGGTTACAGGGGGATGGGTCTGGGTGGGTTTCTCTGAGGTTCAGTGTGGTCTTGTTGGGCCAAAGGGCCTATTTCTACACTGTAGGGATTCTATGATTCTATGATCTTCATTCTACAAATACCCTTCATGAACCTCTTTGCCCGTTTACCCAGCCTACCTCCCTAGTAATGCTCCTTAACACCTAAGTCGCTACCCATGCCCTCTGACAGACAATCCTACCATCTCATTATGTGGCTCAATGCCAGAATTTGTTTGAATGGAAGGGGAAAAGCAGTCGAATATTCCAGTCTCAGCCAAGATTTTGAGGGGGTTTGACATGGAAGAAAAAAACCAGTAAGACTCACAGGCCAACTCATCTTGTATACTTCAGAGTGGAGTTCCAGTACGACAGTACATTCATTTCCAAGCATCACTGGTTTTCTCTCTGGCTGGATGCTGAGATGATATTTCCCGTTGTAAGGGAATCAGAACTATAGGGTATGGTTCAAAATAAAGGATTTCTTATTTATGATAACGATGGGGAGGAATTCCTTCTCAATGATCTTTAGAATTCTCAATTGCAGTGACCAGGGCCATTAAATGTTGTTTCACTGTCACTAGGTTAAATTCCTGGAACTCCCTCCTTAACAGCAGTATGCTTTCCCCACAGGAATTGCAACAATTCAAGAAGAAACTCTCCACCACTTTCTCTAGGGCAATTAGGGATGGGCCATAAGTGTTGGTTTTGCCAATGACACCCAGGTCCCACTGTAAAGATCATAATTTTTTTTTTGCTTTCCTGTATTTTCGATTGTGGACTGGAATGGAAAAAGGATTGTTTACAACCAAGGATGCTGGAAGGAATTGCTGCACTTTCTAAAAGCAGATTACTCTTGCTCGTTTTAAGAGATGTTCTCAGTGAGGGTTGTACACGTTGTAGAGGAAATTGAGTTGCAGACAAGCTGGCACCAGAGCGTGTGCACAGTATGAGATACAACCAGCAACAAGTAGCTGACTGGGTGTGGGAATGGCCTTCTGCCTGCCAATAACTACATGATTGGCTCCAGATAACTAAACAGCTTGTAAGTGTGAACAATAGGACCAGAAGCCTTCAGACCTCTGAAAAAGAAAATGATATCTCTTTCTCGTTCTCTCTGTGATTAAAAAAAACCTAAAGCCTGAAGAAAATCAGGTTTATTTTCCCTCACCAGTTGCTGTATATTGTGGCTTTTAACCTGTAACCAAAAGAGTTTGCAATTTGTGAGCCAGTCTCTCGGTAAGCAAGTGAAATGTACGTGGAGAAGACAGGTTGACAAACAGCAAATCCTAGCGAGCAAGGATCATCTCAGTGAGCCCTGTGGATAGGGACCATTCTCAATATTTCCCTCTATCCAGAATTCCAATGCTTTTATTTTGTTTACCTGTGTCTGTTTGTATGTGTGTGCAGGGGAGTTTTATAAGGGCGTTAGAGTTTTCACTAGTAGTGTTATATCTAAATAGTTCATAAATGTTTAACTGTTGGTAGAAACTACTTAATTAAGTACAGAAACCTCTCCTGTTCTTTCAGTTAAACTTGGTCTGAGAGGCAGGAAAATTGGGGAATTTTGCGTACTTTGATAAAATCCTTTTTTTAAATGCCTTTAGATAAGCAGGTTGAATTCCAGCACACAGCTAGGGGAGGGGGATGGGAGGTTAGCTTGGATGGCGGGTTTGCAACGCAGAGCGTTTCCAACAGCATGAGTTCAGTTCCTGCACCAGCTGAGGTTACTATATAGGTCCCAGCTCCTCAACATTTCCCCTTGCCTGAGACATGGTGGCCCTCAGGCTAAACCCTCACCAATCACCTCCCTCTAATGAACAAGTAACCCAACGGTCCAATAGGACTGTAGCTAGTTTATCCATTGAGGTATGACACCATGAATAAATGCATTAAAAACAAGTTAATGAAGGATCACGGAGATCAAACAGGAAGTGGATTTAAGACCACAATCAGATCCGATCAGCCATGATCATATTGAAGGGTGGAGCATACTCAAGGGGCTAAGTGGCCTAATCCTGCTCTTATTTCTTATACTCTTCTGTACTGTCTAGTGATCAGTACTGAAAGATCCAGTTAAACACCACTAAAGGGCAGGATTGAGCAGTGATCATCCCACAGTGTAATCGCCCATTGACATTCACTGTGTAAATTTGCACAGCCACAATACAGTTTCTATGTATGTCACGTCTACTTCTGACCAAAGTATAACCACAACAAGACAGATAGGAGGGACATGCATTTGTGTAAAAGTTTTCAACTTAGTTACTCCTGTAGCTTAAGAAACGAGGCAGCCAATTTGCGCAGAGCAAGATCCCACAATCTGCGACATGAAAATGACCAGGTAATCTGTATTCGTTGAGGTAGGGACGCATAGCAGCCAGGACGTCATGGAAACCTCCCCTTGTTATTCTTCAAAATAATGACTTACATTCACCTGAGAAAGCTGGTGGGATCTTGGTTTAATTGACAAGCTGATGACCGTTACTTTCTAGAAGGACAAGGGGCAGCAGACACATGGGAACACCACCGCCTCCAATTTCTCCTTCAAGTCACTTATTATCCTGACTTGGAAATATATTGCCGTTCTATCAGTGTCACTGGGTCAAAATCCTGGGTCTCTGCCCCAACAGCATTCTGGTTCTATCTATAGAATGTGGGCTGCCCTGGTTCAAGAAGCAGTTCAGCAACACCCACCTGCCATGAATGAATAAAAAAAAGTATCTGAAACTCCTTCAGTAAGTAGGGGCATTAACCTCAGCAACTGTCATCAAGGCTGCCGCACAATAAATTAGTATTAAATCTGGAAGTACTCAGCAAGTCTGGTTTGATCTGCAGAAAGAAACCGATTTCATGACCTTTCATCGGAACTTAGATCAGTCGTCATTAAGGAGGCAGGGCCAGGTTTTTGATGCAGCTAATACCCCTTTGTTGCAGCACTGTGCCTGTGAAATGGTCATGTATTGGTAGATTCCGGCATCTTGTAAATCATCAGTTTTAATCATTCCCTCTTAATGACTGCATCTTCAAAACCTGGATAGCTATAGTTCATAAAATCATACTTTCAATTCCCTTGACCTTCAGCTCTGAAATTCCCACTCAAAACCTTTCTGTATCTCTACCCTTCTTTCCACCAGGGTTCACTCTTGCCCTTCAAAATCTAAATCTTTGTCAAAGCTTCTGGTAATCTGCATTATGTGGTTCAGTGTCAAATTTTGTTTAATAAAAGCCCTGTGAGGCAGCTTAGGACATTTTACTGCATCAAAAATATTAAAGCCCCCCTTTAATTGTGTTGTCTTTCCAACTATCGATGTCCTCCTTTATGTTTCTGGCACATTCTATTTTTATTTCAGTTTTGCAGTTTTTCTAATTAGTTTCTTTTCACACATTTCCGTTCTATTAATACCTTCTCATTGCTACACTGAAGGAACACTGCTGCCAGTTTTTATCTTTTTGTCAAACTTTCAGTAGCTCACGTTACCACCATCCCCCAACCCTCCGCCCCCGCACTTCAGATCTGTTCAGATTCGATAAATAATTCACTCATTTTCCAACTTGCAGTTCTGACACAATATTCACACCTAAAGCACCACCTTTCCTATCTGCTAAAAAGAGAAAGGAAAGACTTGCATTGCTAAGGCATCCTCCACAGTCTCTTGACCGAAAGAAGCTGCATCTTCAACAATGCAGCACTCCCTCAGTATGGTACTGCTTCACAGCGTTTGCCTTAATTTAATGGTCAGATCCTTGGACTGAAGCCTAACTTCACAACCACTCAAATCCAAGATAAAAGTAAAACACGGTACATCCGACCCTGTTGTGTATTTTTCATAGAATCCCTACAGTGTTGAAACAGGCCATTCGGCCCAACAAGTCCACACAGCCCCTCCAAAGAGCATCCCACCCAGACACATTCCCCTTTCCCTGCATTAACCATGTCTAACCCACCTAACCTAAACATCCCTGTGCACTATGGGCAATTTAGCATGGCCAATCCACCTAACCTGCACATCTTTGGACTGTGGGAGGAAACTGGAGCATCCGGAGGAAACCCACGCAGACACAGGGAGAATGTGCAAACCCACACAGACAGTACCCCGAGGTTGGAATCGAACCTGGGTTGCTGGTGCTGTGAGGCAGCAGTACTAACCGCTGAGCCACCGTGCTGCCCAAACTGTATACCATACAGTTTTTGTTTTAATATGTGTTTGAATATTCCCAGCTAGATTTCAGGTCTGATCTATTGCGTAAAAATTCAAAAATTTTTTGCTGTCAATCACAGTCAGTGATAATTAATTATGATTGTTCTAAATTTCATTTCTGATGAAGAAATTATAGTGAAGGGTTATAAAACTCTATTTCAAATGTGCAGACAAAAAATTTTAAATTAATGTTAATGTTACTGGATTGCTGATTTTAGTTAAAATCCATACCACTATTTAATAGGAACCATCTACTTCTGTGTGAAGTAAAGTCAGAAAGAACTTGCATTTAAGCAGTTTCTCAGTCACATCATCAAACATGTAAAGATATACAGCCCCCATTGCTTTTATCAACATTCTGTGGGTCACCATTGAACAGAAACTGAACTGGGCCAGACATATACCTGACAGACGAAGCAGATCAACAGCTGGGAACTCACCTCCTGACTCTTCAAAGTCGTCAACCACCCACAAGGCACAAGTCAGGAATGTGATGGAATACTCCCACTTTGCTTGGATAAGTGCAGCTGCAACAACACTCAAGAGGCTCAACACCGTCCAGGACAAAACCACCCGTTTAATTGCCACAACATCCACAAACATCCATTCCCTCCACCACTGATGCTCAGTGACAGTATTGTGTACTATCTACAAGATGCACTCTAGAAATGCACCAAGGCTCCTTAGACAGTACCTTCCAAACCCAGAACCAATTCCATCTAGAAGGACAAAGGCAGCAGATATATGGGAACACCTGCCAGTTCCCCTCCAAGGCACTCACCATTCTGACTTGAAAATATATCGCTGTTCCTTCACTATTTCCAGGTCGAAACCTTGGAACTTCTTCCTTAGCAACACCCATTCTACAGGCCAGCAGCTTCAAGAAGGCAGCTCACCACCAACGTTTCAATGCCAGTTAGGGATGGGTTACACATATTGGGTCAAAAACTTTGAGCTCTGTGCTTAACATTTCTAGTTGAAGGTCTACACCATATGGACCGCAGCAACTCAAGATAACAATTCAACCCCATTTTCTCAATGGACAATTAGGCCTTGTCAATAAATGCTGCCTTAGCCAGCATCCCGTGAGAGAGTGTTTAAAAACCAGGTGAGTTTGCAAAATATGCAGCCACCAGGTAGTCAGCCATAGGTGAACCTTCACCTAACATTTGCTCACAGTGTTTGGGTGTCACTGGCAAGGCCAACATTTGTTGCCAATCCTCACTGACCTTGAGAAGGTTGTATTGATGTGATTTTATATTGCTTAGGGTCATAGATAGGGTAGGCAGGAAGAAACTTTGCCCCTTGATGAAGAGATCATTGATTGGGGGCATAGATTTAAGACATGGGACAGAAGGTTTAGAGCGGATGTGAGGAAAACCTTTTACAAGCAGAGGGTGGTGGGAATCTGGAACTCACTGTCTGTAAGAGCAGTAGAGGCAGAAACCCTCATCACATTTAAAGAGTATTTTAATGGACACATGATTCCAAGGCATACAAGGCCATGGGCCAAGTGCTGGAAAATGAGATTAGAGTAATTAGTTGCTTTTTAATTGAGCAGCTCAGATGCGATGGGCCAAAGGGCGATTTTCCATGCTATACATCCCTATGACTCTAACGTGATGATAAGCTGCCTTCGTCAGTGGCTGCAATCTGTATGATATTCTAATTGGATTGTTCAGAGTAGTTATAGAGTCATAAAGTCGTACAGTACAGAAGCAGACCCTTCAGCCCAACTTCAGACCATGCTGACCAGCTTTGCCAAACTGAACTAGTCCCACATGCCTGCATTTGGCCCATATTCCTCTAAACCTTCCCTAACCATCTACCTGTCCAAATGTCTTTTAAATGTTGTAATTCCTCTGGCAGCTCATTCCACACACATACCACTGTCTGTGTGGAAAAGATTACCTCTCAGGTCCCTTTTAAATCTTTCCCCTCTCACCTTAAACATATGCCCCTCTAGCTTTGGACTCCTCCACCCTGGGGGAAAGAAAACTTTGGCTATTCACCTTATCAATGCCCTTCATGACGTTATAAAACCTTTTTCAGTTCAGCCCTCAGCCTTCTATGCTCCAGGGAAAAAAGTGCCAGCCTATCCAGCCTCTCCTTATAACTCAAACCTTCCAGTCTTGATAACAACATTGTAAATCTTTTTTGCATCCTTTCCAGTTTAATCACGCCCTTCCTATGTAACATGACATCCCAACTCCTGTACTCAATACTCCGACCAATGAAGGCAAGAACCAAATGCCCTCTTCACCATCCTGTCTATCTGTGACGCCACTTTCATGTGACTCTATGGACCTGCACCCCTTGGTGTCTCTGTTCAACAGCACTTCCCAGAGCCCTACCGTTAATTGTGTAGGTCCTGCCTTGGTTTGTCTTACCAAAATGCAACACCTCGTATTTAAATGAATTAAACTCTATCTGCCATTCCTCAGCTCATTGGCCCAGCTGATCGAAATCCCATTGCACTCTTAGATAACTTTCTTCACTGTTCATTATACCACCAATTCTGATGTCATCCACAAACTTACTAACCATGCCTCCTATATTCTCATCCAAATTGTTAATGTAAATGACGAACAATAGTGGATCCAGCACAGATCTTTGCAGCACACAGCTGGTTGCAGGCCTCCAGTCTGAACAACAACCTCCTACCACCATCCTCTGTCTCCTACTGTCAAGCCAATTCTGAATCCAATTGGCTAGGTCTCCCTGGATCCCTTGTGATCTAACCTTACTAACAGTCTACCATGCAGAACCTTGTCACAGGCCTTGCTACAGTCCATGTAGACAATGTCTACCACTCTGCCTTCATCTATCTTCTTGGTCATCTCTTAAAAAACCTCAATAAGATTTGTGAGTCACAAATTACCATGCACAAACCATGTTGACTATCCCTAATCAGTCCTTGCTTTTCCAAATGCATATAGATCCTGCCTCTCAGAATCCCCTCCAACAATCTATCCACTGCTGACTTTTGCTTGCAATTTTTCTTAAATATTGCCACACCATTAGCCACCCTCCAATAAAATTAGGTCACTTTATAGTGAACCTGAAGTTAAATGGAGGTGACACCAGGTAGCGTTGTGGATTTCTGTTTCTGAGGTACTCATTGAATTAGATCATCATTTACGATAATCTGTGAGTTTCATGATTGTAATTATGGATGCTAGCTGTTCCTTCCAGGTTCAGTGACTTAATTGAATTTACATTCCCCACAACAAATGTCTCTGATTTATAAATTGCAGATTTTAGGGTTACTAGTTTAGTAATATTGAACATTATGCTACCATTCCCTTTGAAAACAGTACAGGTAGGTGATCTACAATGTTCTCACTGTGAGGTCTTTGCTATAGGAATATTGGTATGATTTTATATTGCTTTTGTTTTCAACAAAACAAAACAGTAACATAGAATTGGTTTAAATTGTTTTCTCAAAAAGCCTGTCTCTTCTCCTCAATGATCCTGATAACATTAGAGAAAGATGAATTTCAGGACCAGGGACCTTATTCTGCAAAGACAGGCAACTATAAATAAATAAGTTAGGAAAGGAGATGTTGAGTTTAAAGAATTATTAACATTGAAATGTATAAGCTTTTAGAGCACAGGCTTTTCATTGCAACAGAGGTAATGTAAAGGCAGGAGATTGCCGTGATATAAAAAGATGATGCCGCTTTGAGAACATGCATCAAAGTGTACTTCAACAAAACTGTAGCTAGGAAATAGCACTGCAAGGAAGTAAAAGTCTGGTGTATAAAGACATGGATATCTCATCCAGGTGTCAAAGTATCTTTGCTCAAGGATGCCTTATGAGATTTCTCATAAGAATTTCTTGACGGCTACACTTTACGTAGAAACAAAGGGATTAGGAGTAGGAGGAGGCAATTCAGCCCTTCAAACCCGCTCCACCATTTAACATGATCATGGCTGGTCTTATCCTGGTCTCAACTCCAGTCTCCCGCCTGCTCCTCATAGCCCTTTATCCTGCTTCTCATCAGAAACATACCTATTTCTTTCTTGAATCTGTTGATTTATTCTGCCTCCACTGCACTCTGGGGCAGTGAGTTCCTCAGATTCACAACCCTCTGAGAGAAATAGTTTCTCCTTATCTCAGTTTTGAACCTACTTGCTCTCACTCTATATCTTTGACCTCTTGTTCGAGACTGTCCCACAAGAGGGAGCTTCTGTTCCATGTCTACGTTTTCAATCCCCTTTAGCACTTTATATACCACAATCAGATACACCCTTGTTCTCCTGAACTTCAGTACAAGCCCAAGCTATTCATCTGTTCCTCATATGACAGCCCTTTCATCCCTGGAATCCACCTGGTGAACATCCTCTGAACTATTGCCAGTGACACTACACCCTTCCTCAAATAAGGAGACCAAAACTGTACACAATACTTCAGGTATGGTCTCACCAACACATTATATAATTTACTTTTATAATCCAATCCTTTTGTAATAAATGCCATGATTCCATCTGCCTTCCTTATTATATGCTGCCCCTGCATTCCCACTTTCTGTGACTCAGCCACAAGGACACCCAGATCCCTCTGCACTGATGCAGTTTGAATCTGCTTCCCATTTAAGTAATAATTTTCCCTTTTATTTTTCTGGTGAAAATGGACACTTTTAATTTTTGAGGGTCTATTTCTGTCATTCTCGTTCTAATAGATATGCAGTCAGGCAGTAACATTATCTCTGGTATTTGTGTGACCACTTTTTATGTTATTTTTCTTTTGGTAGATACCCAAATTACCAAAGATACATATATGTAAAATCTTACAACTTGAAATCCATTTCTAAGATGTTTTTGTTAATTTATTTCAAATACATTTTCTGAGTTCTATTTTCAAAAACATGCCAGATTCTTCGGGGACTTGGCATGGTAGATATGGAAAGGTCATATCATATCAAGGGAGAATCTAGGACCAGACCCTACAGACTCAGAATAAGACGTTACCATTTAAGATAGGGTTGAGGAGGAATTTCTTCTCTCAGAGGATAGTGAATCTGTAGAATTCTTTACTGTTTGCAAGTTGATTCATACGCAAGTCAGATCCCAATGCAGGACAATATAAAGCAGCCATTCAAATGTATGAGGAAATGTTTGTAGTCTGATCTTTAAAATGAATAGTAATACATCCCTGCATGGAGTTGCATTCATAACTGTGGAATTCGTAAGTCAGATGATCATAAATTGGGAACTCACTGTATATCTTTCTTTAGATAAGGGCCCAAAGGTGTTGATTGAGTATTGAGCTGAGAAGAATCAAATCCAGTGGGAAAGCCTGCCCCATCCCTGAGTGGAAGTCTATTCCACTTTTACACCTCCCCAGCACTTAGTTACAAAAGAAAGGAAATTTGGCTCATTGCGATTATAGCTGCAATCTGCATGTTCAATGCACAATATTTAAGCTCACTGAAGTGTCAAGGGGACAGACAAATCTAATAATGCATTCAAAAAAGCCAAAGAACTGCGAATGTTGGAAATCTGAAACAAAAACAGAAATTGCTGAAACCTCAGCAGGTCTGGCAGCATTTGTGGAGAGAGAAATACAGAGTTAATATTTTGGGTCCAGAGACCCTCCTAAGAATAATGTATTAATTTGAGTTTCAAGAGCTCGAGTTCAAAAATTAAAGGAGCCCTCCATGGAATGATGCCAGGGCAGTGTTAGCCAGGGGCTGCAGAGAGAGAGAGAGAGAAAGGTACTAGCTGCTGACATCGCTGCCTGGGGAGACATTAGACAGAGGCTGCAGAAAGATAAAGAGAGATAGAAGGGTACCAGCTGCCAATGTCACTAACAGGAGATACTAGATGCAAAAAATGCTGGTACGAAGAGAAATAATACAGCTTGTAAACTGAGGATGACCCAGGTCCAGGAGCTGGCCTGAGCTGGTTGAAACCACTTGGTGCCAACCAAGTTCTGCAAAAAGTGAGAAAGATGAGGTAATCCAAAAGCCTTATTTGGACGAGAGGCCATGAAGTAATCTACCTAAATCTCTGGTCCAGGGCCAATAAGGTAAAGACATGCAATAAGTGAATTAGCTTGAGCCAACAGGAAAAAGACAACACGACTTTTGAGAGAGATAAGGTAAAAGGATAAAAGTGGATCCTAGGGCATGCAGCCAGCAAAAACTCCAAAGACCCAACATTTGCAGAAACACATCCCCCGTCAGGGACATGGTGACAACATCGAGTACAACATCTGACCAATGTCAATCCTCAGCAGCAGTAGCTATCCTGCACAAGTAGTCGCTTTTATATTTTGTGACTACTCAGGGAGTGTCAGGAGACTCTAGTGGGTGTCCAAATAGGTGCTACTCTTTTGGGGGAATGTATGAATTACTCGTGTATTGTCTAACGTTTAAGCCATACACTGTACCTTTTATAACTCGTGAATAAAGTGATAAGTGAGTTACGGTAAAAGGAGACTCCTCTCCTCTCTGTAAAAGCTAATAACCGGAGCTGGTGTTCGCCAGGTTCCAACAGTAGGGCAACAGCTCCATAAATTCCCCCCAGCCCTGCTGAAACATGGGCTGAGAGCCTCTCCCGCTTCCACATGATCCCACTCCTCAATTAGCTGAAACAGGATGACTGTAGATTTTAAAATGCAATCTAAGTATCTCTCAACGCAACACAGTGAGCACGTTTTAGTTCACGTATGATTAATAACTTACCCTTACCTGGACAATCATACAATTGAATGTGAAACTCACATTTAGCAATTCTCCAGCCCCCACACCTGTCCAACTGAAACTCTAGCCCAGCCATATTGGACACTGACCACGATATTAACTGAAATCCTTGGACTGGATGTTAAATTTGCAACAAGTGAGTGGGTGGCATGGTGGCTCAGTAGTTAGCAGTGCCACCTCACAGTGCCAGGGACCTAGGTTCAATCCCACCCATGGGTAACTGTCTGTGTGAAGTTTGCACATTCTCCCTGTGGCTGTGTAGGTTTGCTCTGTTTTGTTTTCCCCACAGTCCACAGATGTGCAAGTTAGGAGATTGGCTGTGCTAAATTGTCCAGAGATATTTGGGTTGCAAGGGTGTGGGGTTGGGGGTGTGCTCTTTGGGAGGGATGGTACAGACTTGATGGGCCAAATGGCTTCTTACCACACTAAGGGTTCCATGATTCTAACAACAAAAGTCAACACTGAGGTAATGTTTGCTGCTGGATTAAAATTCTCATTGTATTTTTTTTACATCCACCTACTCTCTCCCATGACTATCCTACCCCTCTCCCTATCACTGTGATCTTCCCCAGTCACACAACTGTCTATTTTTGGCTTCTTGAGCATCCCCCTTTTTAATTGTTCCACTTTTGGTGGCCTTGCCTTCAGACCCTATGCTCTTGTATTTCCTCTCCTGAGCTGCTCCTTAAAACTTCTGTCTCTGATTAAACATTTGGACATCTGCCCTATTGCCCCATCATGGGGCTTGATGTCAAATTGTGCTTTGTTACACCCCTATGAAGTCCCTTAGGATGATTTGTTACCTTAAAGATGCTAAATAAATGCAGGTTACTGCTTTTTGGGTTTGTATTTCAGAAAGTAAGCTTTACGGGAAATCAGACACGCCTCAAAATTGTTAAAATAGCATTTGCTCAGCATTAGAGACAGGATGACCTTGTAACAACCTATTGAAGATGTCTGTTGCTTTTAGTCTACCCTGGGAAGTGGGTGTTTCTGTCCAGGATGGCATGTGTTGCTTATTGTTATTTGCCTTTGAGAATGAGCATATGTGTATCTGTCTGTACATATGTATGTGTCTGTTTGTGTGTATGTGATAATATGTGTGATATTACTCTTTTGTATGTATTGTCTACATATGCATGTTTGAATCTATGTGTGCGTGTGCCTACACACGTGCACTTGATTGTGCTGAAATGTGTACATATATTTGTTTGCGTCTGCTTGTTTGTGTACGTATTGATGAGTGTTTCTGTGTGCCTGTGTGTACATTTGTCTGTGTCTATGTGTATATGTGTGTATATCTGTCTTTGTCTATATGTGCATAAGTGTATGCTTGTTTGCATGCGTATTTATGCATGCACATGTGTATGTTTGTGTTTGTATGGCTATATATGTTTGTGTTTGTGTCTCTGTGTGTGCTTGTGTGACTGTGTGTGTTTTTGTGTATGCACACACTTATGCACATGTGTGCATGTGTCTATCTGTACACGTGTGTGTGATTGTGTATGTGTGTGCTTGTATGTGCTAGTGTGTGTATGTGTGTGCACATGTGTGTGTTCGTGTATGTAACTCTCTGTGTGCCTATCTGCATACATGTGTGTGCATGTCTGTATGTGTACATGTGTCTCTCTGTGCACATACACATGTGTTTGTGTGTGCACACATATTTATATGCATGTCTGTATGTGCATATTTGTGTAAGTGTGTGTATGTGTGTGTCTGGATGTATCTGTGTGTGTACATGTATTGTGCGTGTGTGTGTGTCTTTTTCTTTTTCTGTTTTATTTTCAATATTATTTTATTATTGCCTCACAGGAGTTGCCTTTTTAAAGTAAAATATCAAGAATGCCTTCCATTAGCCTTTCGAATCTGAAACACTTTAATGGTTTGAGGCTACATCTTTTACAGGAACCCTCTTCATAACTTTGATTGATTATCTATTTTTCATAAATTGTGCTTTTAGCCATTTCCCTTAAATGCCTGGTGCACTTTTCTGTCCTGATCTGCCTGTTTTATCCATTCATTGACGAATTAGGGAAAAGGTGAGCAGTTGAGTAGCTATCAGCATCAGTCACTCTCTTGTTCCTCTGTATAACCTATTGCTCCCTCTTCTCTCTCTGATTTGGTCTCTTGTGAATCTTCATTTTCTTTAAGCCACTCCATAAAACCTACCTCTTTGACCAAGCCTTGGGTTTCCATATCTACTGTATGGCTCACTACTTCTGATCATTTCCCTGTGATGTGCTTGGACTATCTGACTGTGCTACATAAATGCAAACTATTGTTGTTGTTAGTCACAAAGGAAAGATGTGGTAAAACTTGAAAGGGTTCAGAAAAGATTTATGAGGATGTTGTCAGGGTTGGAGGGTTTGAGTTATAGGCGGAGGCTGAATAGGCTGGGGCTATTTTCCATGAACCGTCAGAGGCTGAGGGGTGACCTTACAGAGGTTTATAAAATCATGAGGGGCATGGATAGGGTGAATAGCCAGGGTCTTTTCCCAGAGTATGGGAGTCCAAAACTAGAGGGCACAAGTTTGAGGTTAGAGGGGAAAGATTTAAAAGAGATCTAAGGGTAACTTTTTCACTCAGCGGGTGGTGCATGTATGGGTGGCTCAGTGATTAGCACTGCTGCCTCATAACGCTAGGGATCCAGGTTCGATTCCACCCTCGGGCAACTGTCTGTGTGGAGTTTGCATATTCTCCCTGTGTGGTTTTCTGCTGGGTGATCTGGCTTCCTCCCACAGTCCAAAGCTGAATAAGTTAGATTGATTAGCCATGCTAAATTGCTCATAGTGTTCAGGGAAGTGCAGGATAGGTGGGTTAGCCATGGGAAATGCAGGGTTACAGGAAAAGAGTAGAGGGATGGGTATGGGTGGGATGTTCTTCGGAGGGTCGCTGTGGACTTGTTGGGCCGAGTGGCCTGTTTCCACACTGTAGGGATTCTCTGATTCTCAAATCTGTGAATGAGCTGCCAGAGGAGGTGGTGGAGGCTGGTACAATTACAACATTCGAAAGGCATCTGGATGGGTATATGAATAGGAAAGGTTTGGAGAGGTATGGGCCAAATGCTGGCAAATGGGACTAGATTAATTTAGGATATCTGGTCGGCATGGATGAGTTTGATTGAAGGTTCTGTTTCCATGCTATATAACCCTCTGACTCTATGACAAGTAGAACTCACGAGTGAGCCTGGTTCAGTGATTCTGAAGACTCGGCTGGAAGAAATACTCACATGTGGGATAAACATATAAACTAGGAATAGGCATAGATCTTTCTGCCCTTTGACCCTGTTCCACTACTCTATAAATCACGGCTGATCTGATTACTCCACATTTCTGTCGACCCCCAATATCCTTTCAAGCCCTTTGTTTATCAAGGAGGACTGTGAGGACTAATGAGAAGATGTGGGCCCTCAGCTCAGTGTGGGTCACCACATGATGGAACTGAGGAGAAAAAGAAGTGAAAAGTTTTTTTTTATATTAGTGTGCCTCTAAATAGGTAAATATTACCAGCCATATAGGCAAATAGTGAGTCGGAAGTTTACATTTCAATCTTAAAGGCATAAACTCACATGTAAGATCCAAATATGCAAGCTTTTGGTCCTTGAATTTTGAATAGGCAAAATATACAAGGAATAAAGTAAAAATAATTATTTCTCTCTGGAAGTGGACTAACAAGACTTATACCAATGGCTAGTAAGCTTAAGTGGAGTATTCAGTTCTGGAGAGGACATTTTAGGAAGTCGTGTGAGTTTGCCTCCAATAGAATTGCAATTAAAATGAGGTTTATTTTCATGTGCACTCAAGTTACAAAAGAACAGGAGTACAGTGAAAAGTGTAAAATGTCACCAACACACAATGTCATCTTAGGTACGAAGTACCAGGATACGAATCTTAGGTACAAAAAATAGATGCAATAAAGAAAAAAAATGACACTACATTACAGATATACATAGTGTAAGGAAAATAAGAAATAAAGTTAAAAAGATAGACATTACAGCCCTTCTATGAGGGCTTCCACATGGTCTAACTGGACTCCATCAGTTCCCAAACAGTAGCCATCATCGATCTGGGCCCTGATACAGCATTATTTGTGTTATTGCTCGTAACTTAAGCAACTGAGCATAGATCTCTTGACATCGAAGAATCCAATAGATATTTATTATACACAAACATTAAATTTCTCAGGTACAAACATATCTGGGCTAATATTCAGCTATTGTATTACAATAGGGGAGCTTGCTTCCACTTCAAGTGATCTGAGGTGAGATAAAGTATGAGATTTTTGTATCGTCAGATTGTGTGCTATGATATAGCAATATCATGAATGTTTCTCTTAAAAGTATGCCAATATGTTGAAATGAGACATAATTATAAGAACTGTTCCAGAAATGAGGAGTTGCTTGGATAACTGGATAAGCTGGGGCTGATCTCCTTAGAGTGGAGGAAGCTAAGTCAAGATATGATAGTGAGTTTTAACAGAAGGATTTATTGCGAGTTGGAAACTATCCTGTGGCTCAAGTGTCAATATTTAGAGGGAGCAGTCTAATTGTGAAAATAAGCTAAAGATGTAATGAAGCAATAATGGACTACAGATGATGATTGGATAAATACATGAAGAAGAAACAATTACAGGGATATGATGAAAGAGGAGAAGATTGGGATTAATTGGTTTGCTATCTGAAAGAACAGGCATGGTCTGCCGTTCTATGATGATATGATCCTATGAGGATGGAATGGACAGAGCTGATGTTCATTTCAGTTCCTCATACTGTGGTGGAAGAGTGCATGCAATGTAAGGTCTTCTCCCAGATTAATAGTGCCACATATTGCCCTGGGTGAGCACTGGACCTTCTTATGAAATGGAACGGTGTGTAACTCAAAGTTTCCCTGACAACTCTCAAACTCCTTAACTGTGTGGAGTTTGCACATTTTCCCCATGTCTGTATGGAATTCCTTCGGGTTCGCCACAGTCCAAGGATATGCAAGTTAGGTGGATTGGCCATGCTAAATTGCCTAGTAGTGTCCAGGGACATGCTGACTAGGTGGATAAGCTGTGGGAACTGCAGAATTACAGGATTAGGGTAGTGGGATAGATCTGAGTGGGATGCTCTTTGGACGGTTGGTGTGGACTTGATGGGCTGAATGGTCTGCTTCCACACTGTAGGAATTCCGTGATTCTGCAATCTGGCACTACTCTCAGCTTTCAAAATATGAACAGATGTGTCTGGACTGTTCAGTTTCTTTGATACAATTCCAGTCAATTTAGAACCTTCATACTCATGAAAGCCTGGCTTTTAAAACATATAGCTACTGGATCTAAGGAGCTCTGATACTGCCTTTTTAGAGACTTTCATGGCTGGATGTTGTATCATCTCTGCTGGCGGCCACTAGATGCTGTCTGGTCACCAATCCTGACCTGCTGTGTGCAAAACATTGATAATTAGGGGCTATCTGTAGCACATGACAAAAAAACTAAAAGAATTTATAGAGCACCTATAACATTTATATAGCACTTTCTCAGGATGCTCTTCCATTGTTATCTTGATTTAATTTGATTTTATTATTGTCACATGTACTGAGATACAGTGAAAAGTATTGTTTTGCGAGCTAACCAGACAAATCATACCTTACATAAGTACATCAGGTTAATAGAACAGAATGCAGAATATAGTGCTACGGCTACAGAGAAGGTACAGAGTAAAATCAACTGTAATATATGAGAGGTCCATTCATAAGCCTGCTAACAGCAGACAAGAAGCTGTTCTTGATTATTTTTTATTTTTGTTCTTGTATCTTTTTGTTCTTTCAAGTGACATAAATGCCACCAGCAAGATCTACACTTGTTGCCCACCACTTGCCCTTGAATTGAGTCGCTTACTAGGCCACTTCAGAGGGCAGTTAAGAGTCAATCACATTGCTGTAGGTATGGAGTCACATGCAAAAATGCATCACTCGACTCAAAATATTAACCTTGCTTTCTATCCACAAATGCTGCCAGACCTGATGAGTTTTTCCAGCAACTTTCTGTTTTTGTTTTCAGATTTCCAGCTGCGAGGTTCTTTGTTTTATTTCTGGTATTATTGAAGTGTCTCTGTTAAGACACAGGAAACACAGCAGCCAATGTCCGCAGTAAAGTATCCCAGAGAGAACAATAAGACCAGATTCTGTAACGCTGTTTCAGGAACAAATATTGGCCCCGGATGCCTGGGAGAATTTCCTGCTCCTCTTCAAAGTAGCAGCTGTTAAATTCGCCTGAGAGGCCAGACAGGGTATCAGTTTAATGTCTTATATGTGACGTAACACCTTTCCCTCAGGTTCGTCAGCGTAGATCTAGTGCTCAAACTTTGGAGTGAGACTTTAACATGCATGTTTCTGGCTTGGAGGCGAGAATGATTCTACACACAGAGCCAACAAAACAAGCTTTTAAAAAGAAAACATGCTCTGTGTTTGAAGGGGAGATACCACGTAAAATAAAGCCATTACAAGCAAGAGGATACCACAATGAATATTAGCTACTTTCGGCAAAAGGGATGAATAGAGGTTCTGTAGCTGGAAGACTGTCTGGGGGGGAGGGCAGTTATTGATGAGCATCAGAGATAAAGTTAAATACAGAAAGCTATCACTCACATGGCTATTCGGTTTACTAATGCAAAGCGATATGAAGAGCAAGGTGTCCAATCTCTGATGAATCGGATCTAGTTGGGCCCTGAGGGAAAACAAACAACACAAAGCCTATTTCCATGGACACGATTGCTTCAGAATTTAACAGTGTCTTGAAAGAATCAATTCGACTGCAAACTGTGTTTTACCACCTTCTTCAAAAAGAAATCAAAGTTCCATACAAGTGAAAACAAACATTGTAGAAAAAGGCCATTATGTACCACTCTTCCATGCTGGTATTCACATGCTCCATAAGCCTCCTTCTGCTCTGATTAATCCCCTTATTTTATCATTTTATTCCTTTCTTTCTATTGTGCTTATCTGTCTTCTCCCTCATTTATACTGATCACTTTGTAGCAGTCAGTTCCACATTCTTGTCAAGTAGAGAAGGTCTGCTGAATTTCTTCTGAGATTTAATGTCCTTTAGTTTTGGACATCCCCACAAGTGGAACATCTTCTCCACATTGACCCCATCCAACATCATCGAGATCTTTATCAGGCCACCCCTCAGCATTCTCTTTTCTATTGGAAGAACTCACCATCCTGACTTAGAAGTGTATCGCCATTCCTTTACTGTCACTGGGTCAAAATCCTGGAGCTCTCTCCCTAACGGACTGTGTGGGTCAACCTAGAGCACATGTACTGCAGGGTTCAAGAAAGCAGTTTACCACCAACTTCTCAAGGGCAATTAGGGATGGGCAAAATCCAGATCCTGTGATTGGATATGCAAGTAGCCTGTTGACCCTTTATCTAACACGTCTAAAAATGGAATTGATCCTCGTACTATTGGCACCAATCTGATCATCATTGGCTACTCAGTCAGGGAGAATCAGGAACCCCACCCTCCACTACAAAGTGTCTGAGTTGCTATGGCATGTTGCAGTCTGGAACTATGAATAATGAGAGTGGAGGGTCCATCATATTGTGGACCTGGCTTACCTCCCACTCTTACTGCCTGCCACTGGGGTGTGTTCACAGCACTTTCAAGCTGATGCTGAACCCACATGACAGTTTTATGAATGCCCCAGACCTCTCCCACTTTCTTGATATACCCTCTCAATTCTGGTATCCTTGAGAACCATAGAGTCATAGAGATGTACAGCACAGAAACAGACCCTTACGTCCAACTTGTCCACGCCAACCAGATATCCTAAATTGATCTAGTCCCATTTGCCAGCATTTGGTCCATATCCCTCTAAATCCTTCTTATTTACATACCCATCCAGCTACACTTTAAATGTGGTAATTATATCAGCCTCCACCACTTCCTCTGGCAACTCATCCCATACACACACCACCCTCTGTGTGAGAAAGCTGCCCCTTAGACCCCTTTTAAATCTTTCCCTTCTCACCTTAAACCTATGATCTCTAGTTCTGGGCTCCCCCACACTGGGGAAAGACCTTTATTTTTAGTATCCATTATTTTTAGAAAGAATCAAGACTGCATAAATACTGACAAGTTAATCATTAAACCCCTTCATTCACAAAGTCCAGAGCCACATATCACTAGTTCAAAATGCAATTTCTAAAATAAATGCATCCCAATGAATACCACAATGACTTCTGGGGACCAGAACTGTGCATGATTCTAAGTGTGGTTCAACTTTAGAAACTTTTAGATAACATTTCCTAAGAAAGAAGGGAGTTACAGTCAGGCTCTGTATCTGGGCAAATGAGGGGTAATCGATGAGTTGGTGTTCCCATTTCTGAGCACTATCCTGAGTGATAATCGCTGACGTTTTGTAGATGATATAGTCTTTCCATATCACTGTCCAGGACCATAGACAGCAGCTATATTATCTCTAACAATGTAGACTTCCTAAGATTTAAATTTTCCTACCATCCTTTCAGATAATACATTCATATCAAAACAGTTCATAACAGATTACAAAATCTCCTCACCTCTCCTCTGGTTCTTTTGCTAATGGCCTTTAATCTGTATCCCATAATTTTTGACATTTCTACCAGTCAAATCGGTGTTACAATCCCAGTCAAGCCAGATGATGGCTGATGGTAGCTGATGGGCAAGTAAGATCCCAGACCAAACTTTGGTTTAATAGATTTTTTTTATCAAGGTGGACTTTCATTGAAACACATGCACACAATGCTGTACACCTCATTTACACGATAAAACCGAAGTTTATTATGCAAAAGGAAGAATGAAATAGAATAAACCAAACTATTTACAGACACAGAGTTGCAGTGGGAGGCTTGGGGACCGCTTTGTAGAACACCTACACTTGGTTCGCACTAAACAACTGCACCTCCCAGTCGTGAACCATTTCAACTCCCCCTCCCATTCCTCAGACGATAAGTCCATCCTGGGCCTCCTGCAGTGCCACAACAATGCTACCCGAAGGTTGCAGGAACAGCAACTCACATTCAGCTTGGGAACCCTTCAGCCCAATGGTATCAATGTGGACTTCACAAGCTTCAAAATCTCCCCTTCCCCTACCGTATCCCAAAACCAGCCCAGCTCCTCTCCGCCTCCCTAACCTGTCCTTCCTCCCACCTATCTCCTCCTCCCACCTCAAGCCCCAGCCCCATCTCCTACCTACTAACCTCATCCCTCCCCCCTTGACCTGTCCGTCCTCCCTGGACTGACCTATCTCCTCCCTAACTCCCCACCTACACTCACCTTTACTGGCTCCATCCCCGCCTCTTTGACCTGTCTGTCTCCTCTCCACCTATCTTCTCCTCTATCCATCTTCTATCCACCTCCCCCTCTCTCCCTATTTATTTCAGAACCCCTTTCCCCTCCCCCATTTCTGAAGAAGGGTCTAGGCCCGAAACGTCAGCCTTCCTGCTCCTCTCATGCTGCTTGGCCTGCTGTGTTCATCCAGCTCTATCACCTTGTTATCTCTATTTACAGACACACGCCAGTTTGCCACCTGGTTTCGTTCTGGAGTCTGTTCACAAGTCTTAGAGTCATAGATTCATAAAGTCATAAAGCATGGAGACAGACCCTTCAGTCCAACTTGACCATGCTGACCAGGCATCCCAATCTGACCTGGTCCCATTTGCCAGCATTTGGCCCATGTCCCTCTAAACCCTTCCTATTCATATACCCATCTAGATGTCTTTTAAATGTTGTAATTGTACCAGCCTCCACCACTTCCTCTGACAACTTGTTCCATACACACACCACACTCTGCATGAAAAAGTTACACCTCAGGTCCTTTTTAAATCTTTCACGTCTCACCTTAAACCTGTGCCTCTAGTTTTAGACTCCCTCACCCTAGGAAAAAGACCTTGGCTATTCACCCTACCCATGTCCATCATGATTTTATTAACCTCTATAAGGTTACCTATCAGCATCTGATGCGCCAGGGAAAAAGTCCCAACCTATTCAACCTCTCCTTATAACGCAAACCCTCCAGTCCCGGCAATATCCTTGTAATATTTTTCTGCACCAAGTTGGAACACAATACAGGGCGGTATAGGACAGCTGTTCATGAGCATAGGAAAGGTTCATATGTCAGATATTTAAAATTATACCCTTGTGTGGGATCTGGTCGTAAGTACAAACTTTCATAAATTGGATGAAAAACAAAAAAACTGCGGATGCTGTAAATCAGGAACAAAAACGAAGTTGCTGGCGAAGTTCAGCAGGTCTGGCAGCATCTGTGAAAGAAAAAAACAGAATTAACGTTTCAGGTCTGGTGACCCTTCCCCAGAACTGCTTTGTTCATAAATTGGATGTTTGTTAATTGGAGGCCCTCATATAACACAATTTTACAGATTTTGAAATGCATAGTAAAAATGCAATTCCGTTTATTACAACATCATCACTTTACAATACCCAATCTCAGAAAGAGTTCACTACTATATCACATCTATTACTTTGACTTAATTGTTTCTTTTGATTCCCAGGTTTGAGAGATAAATAGCCACTTCTTGATTGTTCAAACAACTGAGATTAGATTTTCTCAGATTTGAATAATTCTTTTAGGGTTTTAACCAAACACTTCTGATCTGGAACTTTCAAGCTAAAATCCTTACACTGAGATAACCTGTTTACTAACTTCTCTGAGCAGCTCCTTTTTCAGGAGAAACTGTTCCATGCATCCATCTTCAATCAGGAATTTTGTTCATATTGAATGGTGGTGCAGGCTTGAAGGGCTGAATGGCCTACTCCTGCGGCAAAATTCCAAAACAGCAATGAATTCATGACCAGTTTCTCTGTTCCAGGAATGTAGGTTAAGGGATAAATATTGACCTGGACAGAGTGTAATAGGACAGAAAGAGGCCAATCAGCCCCTCCAGTATATTCTATTTCTTAATCTCCACTTTGTGAGTCGCCATCAAATTCCAGTCAGTCTGCATTCATTGTCTCCTTTAAATTCTTCCTCTCCTAGCCACGAAATCTCTTCTTGCAAAAATTGACAGACTCTGCTTTAACATTTTGTTGCAGAGCATTTCACAATCTGACGACCCTCTGTAAAGGATTTTTTTCCAGCCTTGAGTTTGATTCTTCTGGTGATTAACATAAATGAGTGACTTTCCACACACCAGTCATTGGTGGCTCATTGGGAATTTAGATGAGTCTAATTGCATTTGTGATAAGTAAATGAAAGCTTAGGAACAGGCATAGTCAACGATCATATGCCGTCAATGGTCATTTGCATGCCATGTGCATATGAGCTTTAACCTTTTTTTATGCATTTGTTGGTAAAATGATCAGCCAAAAAGCAGAATGTGTGAATGATTCTTATTCATCATGAGTGCTTCAAACTTTTGGTGACTGAAGGTGATAGATATTTGTTAAATAAATACTTGCATGCAAAGTATATTTTGTAGTACTATGGACATAATCAATCAGAAAGTTGATATCAAGCCAAGGAAGGAGGTAGCAGGACAAGAGATCAAAAGCTTGGTCAGAGAGATAGATTTGAACGGAAAGATGGTGAAGCAGAGAAATTTTGGAAAGGAATAACTGAGCTCAAGGGATTAGATTCACAAAGCTGATGGCCACCAATTGTGAGGTCAAGTGAAGGTTGTGGGGGAGGTTCAAGATGCAAAATTGAAATGCAAAGAAATTTGAAAATATAAGCCTGGTGTCAATCTTTGCCTGATTAAAATACGAAAGAACTGTGGAAGCTGGAAATCAGAAACAAAAAACAGAAAGTTCTGGAAAAGCTCAGCAGGCCTGGCAGCACTTCTGGGGAGAAATCAGACTTAATGTTTTGAGTCCCATGACCCTTCCTCAGAACTAATGGTAGCTAGGAAAATGTTGGTTGTTATGTAGACGGTGGGGTTGGGCGAGGGATGAAGAAGTAAATGATAGGTGGAAACAGAGCTCAAAGAGAGAGAAGAACAGTTGGATGGACAAAGGACCAGATCACAATCTGGCTGGGAGGGTGAATAGCTGTTAATGGGGTCTGTTAGTAGCAAACAATGAGTTGTGTTCAATGGCAGATGATGTGATAGTGAAGCACCTCAGGTGGTTTACTCTGTTAAAGGTGCTATAAAAATGCAAGTTATGCATGCAAATAGTTCTGTAATATTTGGGTAGTGTGTTGGCTCAGTGGAATGTCATTGGGCTAGTAACACAGGCCCATAGGCTATGGTTCAGGAGGTTTGGATCAGATGGTGAAATTTAAATGTAATAAAATGCCAAAACAAAACAAAAGGCTAGCAATCATGTAACCATTGTCCATCAGGATGCACTCGTCTTTTAAGGAAGGAAATCTGCTGTCCTTGCCTGGTCTGGCCTACATATGACTCCAGACCCACAGCAATGCAGTCGACTTTTAACTGTCCTCTGGGCAATTAGGGACGGACAATGAATGCTGCCACAGCCAGTGATACCACATCACGTCAAGGAATTAAAAGAAATCCAATTTCTGCATATCGTTAGAAGTGGTGCTGGAGCCACATCAGCCATTAGTCAGTGATTTCAATTTGACAACACTGTTCTAACTTTGCATTCTCTCATTTGTGTTTTACTAAGTCCTGTATAAAGATGTAAGGGTTAATACTGAGAAGCGTATTAAGCATTGTCCAATATGCTGACAATGTTACAACTCACTGGGATATTGCATTAAACACCAAGACCCCTCTGTTCCCAAAGTCATTACTGAAGTCAAAGATTTTAAAAAGCATGTAAAATTCACTGATTTACCTGTCTCTTAGACCAGAGTTGACGGAAAGTGTGGACCAGGTTTATGTACTTAACAATCATGACTATCCATTAAAGTAATTAGACTCCAGCTACAAGTAAACAATGATGAACCATCAGTCTGTAACTCCATTCATTAAAACTCTAAATGCCTTAAAAACTCTGTCTTATACATGCATGTACATACAAACATTCATGCACATGCAACACGCACACACAAAGACATGCATCTGCACACGCGCACCTGCATGCACATAGGTAAGTGCATGCACATACACATACACATATGCACCTATATGCACATGCACACACAGTCCCTCACACACACACACCGGCACATGCACATACACACGCTCATATACACACACACATATGCATATGCACACACACACCACACAGGTGCACACACACTCACAAATACACACATGCATGCACATTCAGTATTCTCTGTCCACAGGATCTGCTGAGATAATTCTTGTGCTGATCTGAACTCTGGTCTTCGGTCTTCCTTTTCTGAACACTTCCACTGGTTTTCTCGAAGAATGGAATGACTTATTCTTTTCTGAAATCTCTCCGACTTATTAATTAAAAGTCACATTTTATAACAACTGTTGGAGGAACAATAAACTGGTTTTATTCAGGCTTACATTCATTTTTAATCCAGAGAACAAAGTGAATTCCAGAATTGGTGAAGATCCAACAGCTTCTCTGTATCTTGTAGACAGTCCCAAGCTGTTTAAGTACCTGAGAACCAATCACATAATTGTTGGCAGGTTGAAGCCTTTGTCGTCAATAATTGGTCACCAGTCCATAGGCCAGTTAGCTACATTTACCAACCAAAGGTCCATCTGTTCACAATGCATCAGCTCCAATTCATCTCTAGTCATCATTTGACCACTGCTCAAACAAGTACCTGTGTAAACAGTGTTTATAGTGACTATCAGCTCACTTGCCTTCAAAACATGCAGCAATCCTCCACAATCCTTGGTTTTTCAAACCGTTCGTTTCTCACTTCGATCCACAATTAAAAATACTGCAAAATAAATAAAACAGCAAGGCCATATGGGCCTCGGGCAGGAGAATAGCACATTTATAGGAAGGATTATTAAGCAAGAGAGGACTCAGAAAATATTTACCAGCTTGTTGCCTGGAATGGAGGGTTTGAGTTATAAAGGAAGACTGGATAGGCTGGGACTTTCTTCACTGCAGCTTGGGACGTTGAGCGATGACCTTTTGAAGTTTATAAAATAATGAGGGGTATAGATTGAGTTAATGGTAGGTGTCTTTTCCCTAGGATGGGATATTTCAAGTCCCGGGGTACATTTTTAAGGTGAGAGAAGAGAGATTTAAAAAGACGCGAGGGGCAAATTTTTCAGAGAGTGGTTCACGTGTGGAATGAACTTCCTGAGGAAGTGGTGGGTGCGGGTACAATTACAACATTTAAAAGACATTTGGATAGGTATGTGAATAGGAAATGTTTGGAGGGATATGGGCCAGGAGCAGCCAGGTGGGGCTAGTTTAGTTTGACATTATCAACATGGACTGGCTGGACCAAAGGGTCTGTTTCTGTGCTTTATGACTCTATGACTCTATGACTACAACTCTATAAGTAAGACCTAGCATTGAGGTTTCAGTAACGGTATCTATCACAACAAGGTAATTGCTTTTAATCCTCCTGTTTAGACGTGTTACAAAACACCTCTGTAACAGATGGGACTTCAACTCAGGTCTTCTGGTTTAGATGGAGGGACAGTCCGACTTTACAACAAGACCCATATGACTCCAATCTGCCTTGTACTTAGTCGTTATTATGCAATAAACTACATCTACTTTAAGACAAGAGTCTCTTCTCCTTCGGTCACCGAGTGTATTTCCTGTAACAGGTCCTGTAGTTCTCAACCAGAAAAGATGATTGCAGCAGTAAATCGAGCAGATGTATCTTTCACTGAGTTGAGCTGTGGTGGGGATCCATCATAGAACATGGTGTCAGTGGTGGACATTGGTTTGTCTCACAATGAGTCAGCAAACAGTAAAGGTGTGAAGAGTCATCAGGTACAGATTTTAAAAGGCTGCTCACATAGATAGACAGCAGCGGATGGACATTGCAGAAGAGAAACCCATGGCAGATTTCAAAAGGCAAGTCCACAGTCTATGGTAAAGAGGATTTTACACCCAGTACAAGACATGTACAAGACAAGACATTCTGATGAAGGGTCTAGGCCCGAAACGTCAGCCTTCCTGCTCCTCTGATGCTGCTTGGCCTGCTGTGTTCAGCTAGCTCTACACCTTGTTATCTCAGATTTTCCAGCATCTGCAGTTCCTACGATCTCTCACAAGACATGTAGCAGTGAGTTTGAGCTCTGAACTCTCTGGAGCTGGGATACTCGTCACACTGAGATGATTCCAGATTGCATCATTGCCAATGATTTGTAGTGCTGCTCCTAAATTGAAGTTCAACTACAGAGTGAATGGACATTGAAGGCTCCATGAGTGAACTATTTGAAAGAAGAATGGGGGAGTTATCCTCAGAGTCTGGATTAGTATTTCTCCCTTAATCAATCTCACAAATAAACAGATTATCAGGTCTTTATCACATTGCTTGCTATGGCAGCTGGCTACACACAAACTGTTTGCTGCATTTCCTACATCACAGTGCTTCTATAGGAATTGAATTGACTTCAATTCAAAAGTATGTCATTGGTTATGAAGAGCTTTGGGATGTCAATAGGCATTACATAGATGTAAGGGGTTTTTTTTAAGGTTGTAGCTCGGAATGAGGGAATTACTGTATTGAAGTGAGGCATGGAAATTTTAATGATGCTGCCAGACCTACTGAGATTCTCCAGCAATTTCTGTTTTTGTTTCAGATCTCCCGCATCCATAGTTCTTGGTTTTTTTTGTTAAACCATATAGCACATTTGACAGTGCGGCACTCCCTCAGCACTGCATTGGAGATTCAGCCTAGATTGTTGCGTGTAAGTCTCTGGAGTGGGCCTCAAACACCACAGCTTGATGACTCTATGATTCACAGTCAATAATGTTGCCTGGCCTGGTAAGTATTGGCTGCGAAGAGAGATTAGACAGACTGGGAGATAGTAGGAACTGCCAATGTTAGAGTCTGAGATAACAAGGTGTGGAGCTGGATGAACACAGCAGGCCAGAGGAGCAGGAAAGCTAATGTTTCAGGTCTGGACCCTTCTTCAGAAAAACGTCAGCTTTCCTGCTCCTCTGATGCTACCTGGCCTGCTGTGTTCATCCAGCTCAACACTGTCTTATCTTAGATAGACTGGGGATGTTTTCCTTGGAACAGAGGAGATCGTGAGAGGGTTATGATCCAGATGTATAAAATTATGAGGGGCATAGATAGACGAGACAGGAAGGAAATTTTCCCCTTGATGGAGGAGGCATAGATTTAAGGTGAAGGGCAGGAGGTTTAGAGGGGGGTGTGAGGAAAAAACTTTCACTCAGAGGATGGTTGGAATCTGGAGCTCACTGCCTGTGAGTATGGTAGAGACAGAAACGCTCATAACATTTAAAAAGTATTTAGATGTACACTTGCAATGCCAAGGCATACAAGACTGTGGGCCAATTGCTGGAAAATGGGATGAGAATAGTTACCTGGTTGTTTCTGACTTAGCGCAGACTTGATGGGCTGAAGGGCCTTTTTCAGTGATGTAGACTTCTATGACTCTATGACAATATGACTTGGAATCAAGACTGTTATCGATTGATAGTGTTTCAGTGAAGTGGGTGAACCTGCACAGTGACTTTCCCATCAACTTTATAACACGGAGTTCTGAAAATTAATTTATCTCCCAAACAACCTGTTGTATTTTAGGCATACTAACAGGCAGGGAACCTATAATTCCAAAAATACAATCTTTTCAGACCCTGCAGTGAGTGCAAAAGCCCTTCCTTTATCATGAGAATAATAGGAATTAATTCCTGTGGAATTCACAAAATAAAATGTTTGCATGAACAGCTCTCCCAGCAGGATCCTTGTCTTTCTGTGCACATCTGGAACAATATGCAATATGCTAAGTGGTTGCCTATTAACACCTCTGGGGAGGGCGAAATTCTACTTAACAGCGATGAGGTGAGCAATGATTAATAACATTGCTTGGTTAAGCTACTTCAATTACAGAAGTCTGCAATACCACTTAATTCACCTGTTTTATGGCACTATCCCTTTGGAGTTTTATGTTAATCGATTGCCCATCAACCGATTTCCTGATGACTTTGTCTGATTACTTTTCATCACTCAGGTAGATTTGTTTTTTCTGCTTAACGTGTCATTTTTCTACAATTGAACCTCCCTTGTTTGTGGTCCTTATCTATAGGATTCTTTGCCAATTTCCTAAAAGATCTTTAAAGTTTGAAGCTTCAGTAAAATTGTGCTCATGCCCATCGCTGTCATGAAACTGAGTGGATTTGATGAATTCTGACACCAGATTTATTTTCTAGGCTATTAAGTTGCCGATTTACAACTATAGATGTATGAGCACTGAAGGATACAACACAGCTAGTCACACACAGGCACCTCATGATGTGACAGCCTGTCTTACAAAGGATACTGGGGCCTATTTCCTTCCCATGAATTTTTGATGACGCTGAATAATAATTAAAGGGGTTTCCGTGGGCTTTGTTCTGTGTGAGTGAACAAAGACTGATAGGAGGCCATGCAGTGAGAGCGAGGGTGTACAGCAAAGAGAAAAGAGCAAAGAAATGCCTCTAGTGATAGCACGAAAGAAAGAAATGCCAAAACCAGTAAACCAGCTTTACAGCCATTTGAAAAACGGGAAAAGTGAGAGTTTATACGTGAGGATGTATAAAAATAAACACCCATAAATCACTCTTTTGCAAGTTGTGGAATATATGTGAAACATTCCACTTGTAAATTCAAGTGATGGTGTATGAGAGAGAGTTTAGGAAGATATTTGAGTGAGTCTGAGAGGATATTTGAGGCATCTGAAATGATCTATCAGGCAGATTAGATGCTGTCAGATAATTATCGTTTTTTAAAAATACCAAACAATTTTAGAGAGAAAGATATGTATACCTTTAACAAGGTGCACGACAGAGATTCATCAAGGATCCTTAGAGAGCACTTTCCAAACCCATGACCACTACTATCTGGAAAGAAAAGGGCATCATCTGGGAACACCCCCATCTGCAAGACCCCCTCTGAGCCACTCACTGTCCTGACTTGGAAATATATCACCTGATGAAGGAGCAGCGCTTAAAAGCTTGTGATTTCAAATAAACTTGTTGGACAATAACCTGGTGTCATGTAACTTTTGACTCAGTCCTACACTGGCACCTCCACATCATGGAAATATACCACCATTCCTTCAGTGTTGCTGGGTCCAAATCCTGGAACTGCCTCCCTAACAACATTGTGTGTTTATCTACACCACATGGACTGCAATGGCTCAAGAAGGCAGCTCACCTCCACCTTCTCAAGGGCAACTAGCGATGGGCAGTAAATGCTGACCCAGCCAGCGACGCCCATGTCCTGTGAACGAATTTGAAAAAGTCCCAAAACTAGAAAGTGAGGGGACTACCAGTTAATCTGTTTCAGTGACTTTCTGGTTTGCTACGTCTGTAGTAATCCCAATTGCAGGAATTAGCTCTGTGGCTCTGGAAAGTTAAACAGAGCTTGAGAGCTTTAGGGCAAAGAGAAAAGCTAATGCTCTGAACGATTACTCGATCTGGAAGCAGGGGAGAATGGCTCTAACTAACTGGACAGAGTGCACAGTCCTTGTATCTGGCCCCAAAGTAAGCAACTGATATATGGAGACATTCACAGCATGCGCTTGAAGTCATTTAAATCCTCAAGTGGTGGAGCTATTCTTAAACTGCCGTTTTATCAAAAGTGTCCCAGCTTTACAAGCTTCACTTACATGTGCTTCCCCCCAAAGACTGAAGCTTTCAAGGGCTTCCAAGGCTGAGAGCAACAGACATTTCAGTCCATTTGGTGAATGATGCAGCATACAAAACAAGTGACTGAAAAGAACATACATTTATACCAAGCAATTTGTGACTTTTGTTTCTCCCTCAACACTTCACAGCTGATAACGCAATTCTGAATGTCGTTGCTGTTGTAGGAAATACAGCATCCGATTTGCACACAGCAAAATAGGTAGCAAGATAGGTTCTTGATTATCAAGGGGATCAAGGGTTACAGGGGGAAAGCGGGAGAATGGGGTTGAGGAACTTATCAGCCATGATTGAATGGTGGAGCAGCATCGATGGGCCGAATGGCCTTATTTCTCCTCCTCTGTCTTATGGTCTTATGGTCTTAAAATGAGGCAGGGAAGACTGACCACCACTTTTTACATCTTAATCCAAACCTGGGACAGTACAGCACTTCCTCAGTGCCACCCTGCAGCATCATGTACTTCAGTTCTCTGACAAGGTACCTCACTCTCTAAACCCATAACCTTCCCTCTCAGAGACAACAGTGAGAACATACAAAATAGGAGCAAAAGTACACTCACTTAGCCTGCTCAGCCATTAAATATGATCATGACATTTTTTTTTGCAATCTGTTAACAGAATGTGGGTGTTACTAGCTGGGTCAACATTTATTGCCCAGAGGGCAGTTCACATTACTTTGGGTATGGAGTCACATGTAGGCCCAGACTGGGTAAGGGCAGTAGATTTCCTTCACTAAATGATAGTGAATCGGAAGGATTTTTGCAAAGACCAACAACAGTTATATGGTCACCATTAGGGCAGCCTTTAATACAATTGTCACTACTAACCATAATGGGATTTGAACCCATATCTCTGGAGCATTTGCCTAAGGTTCTCAGATTATTAGATCAGCGCCATCACCAGGATGCTACCACCACCCTGTTGTATTTGAGTTTGAAATTCCACATTCGCATTTGTCCCTCTTTGCTTTCCCTGCCTAACAACAAGCTAACTGCCTCTGTCTTAAAAATATTCAAAAACCCAGTCTCCACTGCCTTTTGAGAGATTCCAATCACACAACCCTCTGAGAGAAAAAAAAATTCACTTATCTCTAAAAGTGTGAACCCGAATTTGTAACAATGCCCACCAGTTCAGGGTTGATGCCGAAGAGGAAACATTCACTTCCACGTGCACCTTGTCAAGACCGTTCAGGATCTTATCCACTTCAGTCAAGTCACCTCTTGCTGTTCTAAACATCTTGTGGAAACTAGCCCAGCCTGTTCAATCTGCCTTCATGAAACAGCCTGCTCATTCTAGGCATCAGGGTAGTAAAGACACTGTGACAATGCACAATGGAGCACCAAAACATAGAAACAAAGGCTGCTTTACAGCTGGGAAAGAGGCCCTTCGGCCCATCGTGCCAATGCCACTCATTGATCACCTCTGTATTCTCAGCCCATTTTCCAGCACTTGGTCCATAGCCTTGTATGCCGTGGCATTTTTTTGTGCTCATCTACATAGGTCCTAAATGTCTGGAGGGTTTCTACCTCTACCACCTTTATACACAGTGAGTTTAAAAAAACCACATCCTCTGAGTGAAAAGAAATTGCCTCAAATCCCCTCGAAACCCCCTGCTCCTTACCTTAAAACTGACCCCCAGTTACTGACCCCTCTATGAATGGGAAAGGTTTCTCCCTCTCAACGCTGTCTGTGTTACTCAGTACTTTAGAACATAGAACATAGAACAGTACAGCACAGTACAGGCCTTTCGGCCCACGATGTTGTGCTGACCTATTATCCTACTAAGATCAAACAACCCTGCATACCCTACTTTGTACACTTCAGTCAGGCACCCCTCAGCCTTCTCTACTGTAGGGAAAAGAATCCCAGCTTATCTAGTCTCTCATCATAGCTGCGTTGCTCCAGCCTAGTGGTGAATCTCCATTGCACCCTCTCTGGTGCAATCACATCCTTCCTGAAGTGTGGTGACCAGAACTGCACATGGTCCTCCAGCACGGCCTGACTCATTTTAGATACAGCTCCATCATAACCTTATTGCCCCTGCATTCAATGCCTTGATTAATGAAAACAAGTATCCCACATTTTATTATTCATCCATGGGATGAGGGCATTGCTGGCTAAACCACCATTTATCATCGTTACCTTGTGTCAATCTCCCGCTTTCTCCCCACATCCTTGCATATTATTTTTATGTAAATAAGTGACCAATGCCATTTTGAATGCTCCAATTGAACCTGCCTCCACCACACTTTCAGGCAGCGCATTTTATATCCTAACTACTCACTGTGAGAAAATGCTCTTTCTCATTTCACTGTTACTTCCTTTGCAAATTATTTTAAATCTATACCCTCTTGGTTTTGTTCCTTTTACAAGCAGGAATAGTTTCTCCCTATCTATTTTATGCAGCCCAGTCATGATTTGGAAAATCTCTATTAAATCTCTGCTCAGCCTTCTTCTCTCCAAGAACAGTTCCAACTTCTTCAATCTATCCTCATCACTAAAATTCCTCATCCCTAGAACCATTCTTGTTAAATGCTTTTGCTCCAAAATGTTCGGATGCCTCCTTTAGTCTGGTGTCCAGAACCGTACACAATACTCCAACTGAGGTCTAACAAGTTTCTTATACAAGTTCGACATGGCCTCGTTGGTCTTGTACTCTATGCCTCTGTTAACAAAACCGAAGATCCATCGCGTGAAAGAATAATGTGAAACAAATTCTTTCCTCCTACGTTTGTAAACATTCTATCACCCACTTAAATGACCTTCCCTGAAAGTTGGTAACTCCAGTTGACTTTACTTCCTATAGGTTAAAGATTGTGGTCAAGAGCGAGAAAATTGGTTGGTGAAGACAGAATTGGTCTCGGATGTGATCCCATGATCAGATAGATATTTGGTGCATGCATGTAAAACGCTGACTTACTAAATGTGATCTCTGAAATTTAGCATTACCCATTCATTGACAGGATGGTAGGCCAGTGCTGGTTAAGAGAAATGAATTAAAATGTAAGTGTGTAGAAGGAAAACATTGCAAGACCTACACACTATCTGACACAATGGGGACTCTGAGATCAGGCATAGCCTCTGAAATAAAGAACCAACTGTCAACCTGGAAAATCACTGCAGCAACTTTCATTTGTTATTCGTTAGGTGGCTCAATAATAGCACGTCAGTGACAGGCAACAAGGCTGCAATCTATCGTTGTCATATGCACCTACACTGTGCACTGGCATCTCCCAGGAGGAGAGCTGTCAATTTGCTGGGTAGGATCAAAGCAGGCAAAAGGAAAGCCAATTGGCTGGAGTGCAGGGAAAGAGTACTCAAAGGGAGAAGTGAGGGACCCTCAGCTGCTTTATTTATCAGGACAGAGTGACATCTGTGAATGCATTGACCAGCGGTAATGAATTCCTGTTTGGCTTCACACAGGGCAGCACTAGACTATAGGTTACTGACCACATGTGGCTCCATCTGAGCTTGTCTGCTTTGATTTCAGTTGAAATGCAAATCCCCCACATCAACCGACATGAACTCTGAGCCACCTCCAACAGGATTCAAATGATAAAACGCCTCATAGATGTTTATTGCACAGAAAGAGGCCATTTAGTCAATCTTGTCTGCACCAATCAACAAAGACATTACTACATTAATCTTATTTTCCAACAATTGACCAAAGCCCCAAGGTCTAGGGCAATGTCAGTCAATATATAAATACTTTTAAATATTATGAGACTTTCTGATTCAGCCACCCTTTCAGGCAGTGAGTTTGAGACTCCCAACACCCTCTGGGCAAAAATAAATTGTCTTCAACTTATCTCTTAGCCTCCTACCTTTCACCTTAAATGTATGCTTCCTGGCTACTGACTCCTTTATTAATGGAAAACTTGCTTCCTATCCACCCTATCTATGCCCCTCATAATTTTAGAGCCATATAAGTGATACAGCACAGAATGGGACCATTTGCCCAAATTGTCCATGCCCACCCAAAGACAGCCAGATGCCCTTTCTAATCCCATCTTCCTGTGCACAGCCCATAGCCCTGCAGCTTACAGGACCTAAGGTGCAGATCCAGGTACTTTTTTAAAAAAGTTTAGGATCTCAGCCTCCAGCACCAATTCAGGCAGCAAATTCCAGGCACCCTTTTGTATTTTCTGCCGATGGAAAGGGTGGAAGAGAGTATAAATGAGTGGGAGGGGCCTTTGATGATGTTGGCTGTTTTCCCAGAGCAGTGGGAAGTGTAGATGGAGTTAATGGAAGGAAGGTTGGTTTGTGTGATGGCTGTGTTCACAATTCTCTGCAATTTTTTTGCGGACTTGAGCAGATCAGTTGTCATACCAAGCTGTGATGTATCTGGATATGATGCTTTCTGTGGTGCATCTATATAACTTGGTAAAAGTCATTGCGGACATGCTGAAATTCCTTAGCCTTCTGAGGAAGTAGAGAAGTTGCTTTGCTTTCTTGGCTAGCGTTGACATAGATGGACCAGTATAGATTGTTGGCGATATTTACTCCTGGGAATGTGAAGCCCTCAACCACCTCCACCTCAGCCCCATACCACTAACCTGTCTCCTTCCTGTACTCTGTCTTGTCATTGTTTGAGATCCAACCTGCTACAGTAGTGTCATCAGCAAATTTGTAAACAGAGTTAGAGTTGAATTTGGCCACACTGTCTTAAGTGTATGGTAGGAGACTGAGAACACAGCCTTGCGAGGCACTGGTGTTGAGGATTATTGTGAAAGAGGTGTTGTCGACTATCCTTACTGATTATGGTCTGCAGGTCAGAAAGTTGAGGATCCACTTACAGAGGGGAGAGCGGAATCCTAGGTCTCGGAGTTTGGAGATGAGTTTTATTGAAATTACGGTGTTGAAGAAGGAGCTAAAGTCAATAAATAGGAGACTGACATAGGTGTTCTTGTTATTAACATGCTCCAGGGATGAGTGTAAGGCCAGGGAGACAAATTGTAGTGGATCAAAGCAATCTGGGAGGCTGGAGTTGATGTGTGTCACTATTAACCTCTCGAAGCGCTTCATAATGATGGATGGCAGAGCCATTGGCAGTAACTATTAAGGCACATATCCTGACTTTTCTTTGAATTAGAATTTGAATTCAATAAAAACTCTGGAATTAAGAGTCTAATGATGGCCATGAATTGATTGTCAGGAAAAAGCTCATCAGTCTCATTAATGTCCTTTAGGGGAGAAAACTGCTAACTTACCTGGTCTGGCCTATATGTGACTCCAGACCCACAGCAATGTGGTTAACTTTTTATCCCTTGAATGAATAAAAAAAAAATTGCCCCTGGAGTCACATGTAGGCCAGATCAGCGAAGGATGGGAGCTTCCTTCCCTAAAATGAACCAGATAAGTGAATCAGCAATGGTTCCATTGGCACTAAAGGACTCCTAATTCCAGACTTTAATTGAAATCATTTTCCATACCTGCCACTGCAAGATTTGAACCGAGGTCCTCAGAACATTGCCGGGGTCTACGGATTAATAGTCTCAAGATAATACCACAAGGCCATCACTTTTCACTTAATGAATATGGCAAAGATTATTGGTTCTTTTGAGCCCATCAATACATTTGCATCGCAAGATTGGTAGATTTGAATATGGGTAATTTTTTCCAGTGAAAAGGGTCTCCCATACTGCATGGAATTCCAATAAATTACAGTATTTAGAGATGACTTACAGAGGCACATGAGGCAGAAGTGAAATGTTTTCATCTGTCTATAAATAACACTGAATAGATCAGAAAAATCTGTAAGAGTTTAATAAGGGCATTATTCACTAGTATCAGCTTTCTCTTGATAAGCCACAATATTATTTAGCTGATTCTTGTCTCTTAATTTCCTTAACATTCCCTCTGGGGGTCTTTCTTTCAGTTAAATGTCCAGGACACCTTCATAATGAAGAGAAAGAACTTTCAATGTTTTAACCTCAGCTAAACTCACCACAAACAGACCAATTGCTGCCTCGACTTGTTCCTGCCTACTTTAAATGCCAACATCACAGCTGCCTCTGAAATGCGATCAGGTGCTATAAAAATGTAAACTTTGTTTTTTTGTGTGTGTGTGTGCTATTCTGCCAGTTGATGGTTTGGAATTGATATCTGCTCAGTCTCCACGACTAACTGTTGGGAAGTAGGTTGGAAGAAATAACCTGGGACAACTCTTCGCTTCCTGTGATAACATAATTAATCAGCATTGGTCATCTCTCTGAAAACCAATGAGGCTATACTGTGGGGACACCCCACAGCATGCTGTTTGAGCACAACAACAACTTATACTTGTGTAGCACTTTTAACAGAGAAACTGGCCCAAGGTGCTTCATGGATAAGGTACCACAGAGGAGGGGATTTCTTCCCAGCTGAGAACTAATTACTTATCCCTCAATAAGAACTGAAACTGATGATCTGCCCATTTTTTACTTGTCGGATCACACTATGTACAGATTAGTTGCAGCATTCCCTCCTTTACAACAATGACTGCACTTCAACTGTAGTTCATTGGTAGGAAAACAGTTCAGGATCCACAGCTCATGAAAGCTGTAACAGGACAAAGCAGCCCACTTTTCCTGCCACCAAATCCACTCCCTCCAACACTGAATCCCAGTAACAGAGTGTAAAATATCTACAAGATGCACAACAGAAATTCACCAAACATCCTCAGATAGAAACTCCCAAACCTATGAGCACTAGAAGGACGGCATCGACAGATACATGGGAGCACCATTACCTGCAAATTCCCCTCCGAGCCACTCACCATCCTGACTTGGGAATAGATCATCATTCCTTCAATCACACTGGGTGAAAATACTGGAACTGCCTCTCTAACAGCCTAATTGTGGGTGTAAAACAGCAAATGGACTGTTGGAGTACTGTTCACTGTTCTGGTTGCTCTTCTGTAGGAAGGATATTATTAAATTGGAGAGGGTGCAGAAAAGATTTACAAGGATGTTACAACGACTGGAGGGTTTGAGTTATAAGGAAAGGCTGGATAAGCTGGGATTTGTTTCCCTGGAACGTAGGAGGTTGAGGAGCGACCTTATAGAGGTTCATAAAATCATGAGGGGCATAGATAAGGTGAATAGTAAAGGTGTTTTCCCCAAGGTGGGGGGAGTTCAAAACTTGAGGACAAAATTTTAAGGCGAGAGGAGAAAGATTTAAAAGGGACCTGAGGGGCAGCTTTTTCACACAGAGGGTCATTTGTAAATGGAATAAACTGTCAGAGGGAGTGGTGGATGCAGGTACAGTTACAAAATGTAAAAGACATTTAGGCAGGTTCGTGGATAGGAAGGGATTAGAGGGCAAAACCAAGGCAAGTGGGACTAGTTTAGCTTGGGAAACTTGGTCAGCATTAGACCAAAGAGTTTGCTTCCATGCTGTATCACTCTATGACTGCAGCAGCTCAAGAAGGCTGCTCATCAACACTTTCTCAAGAGCAACTTACAATGAGGAATAAATCCTGGCTCAGCTAGTGATACCCACTTACATCCCATGAATGAATAATTTAAAACATTTTGAAGTGGGGTGGTGTAGTGGCTCAGTGGTTAGCACTGCTGCCTCACAGCACCAGTTCAATTCTAACACCATGCAACTGTGTAGAGTTTGCTCATTCTCCCTGTGGCTGTGTGGGTTTCCTCCAGGTGCTCTGGTTTCCTCCCACAGTCCAAATGTGTGCAGGCTAGGTGGATTGGCCATGCTAAATTGCCCATACTGTTTAGGGTAGGGAGGTGGGTCTGGATGGGATGCTCTTTAGGGGTTGGTATTGGCTGAATAGCCTGCTTCCACACTGTAGGGATTCTATGAAATGCAGGTTGTCTCCATTTTCTTCACAGCTGCTTGAAAAATTAAGTCCAGTGAGGGGTGGCAAGGAGTGGGGATTGATAAATAATATTTTTTCCCATTGAGGCCTAGAAGTAAGAGGATTGATTCCTCATTCTGTGTAAAGATGTGACAGCAGCTCTAAGATGGCTGATCATCCAGGGGCTAATCTGCACCAAGGTGAGAACCAAATCAGCCAGAACTCCAGCTCCTGAACCCTGTCCAATATCTCAAAGGCAAGCTCACTTATATAAGCATTAGGTCAAGGGTAGAATCATTTCATGTGTGATGGGGCCTCCTCTTATTGAATGACCTAATTCTCCAGTCTTGTGCCTAAATCAAGACAACTTAGCAAAAAGAAGAAATTTTTTTATTCACTTGTGGGACATGTGCGTCGCTGAAGGGTCAGCATTTATTGCCCATCCCTAGTTGTCCTTGAGAAGATGGTGGTGAGCTGCCTTCTTGAACTGCTGCAGTCTGTGTAGGTTGACCCACAATGTCCTTAGGGAGGGAATGCTAAGATTTTGACCCAGCGACAGTGAAGGAACGGTGATATATTTCCAAGTCATGATGGGGAGTGGCTTGGAGCAGAATGTGCAGGCAGTGGTGTTCCTTTTTTTCTTGCTGCCCTTGTCCTTCTAAATGGAAGTGACCGTATGTTTGGAAGGTGCTGTCTCAGGATCGTCGGTGAATTTCCACAGTACATCTTGTAGATCGTACGCACTGCTACCACGGAGCATCGAAAGTACAGGGAGTGGATGCTTGTGGATATGGCACCAGTCAATTGGGCTGCTTTGTCCTGGATGGCGTCAAGCTTCTTGAGTTTTGTTGGAGCTACTCTCATCCGGGCAAGTGGGGAGTATTCCATCACACTCTTGACTTGTGCCTGGTAGATGGTGAACAGGTTTTGGGGAGTCAGGAAGTGAGTTACTCATTGTAGTATTCCTAGCCTCTGACCTGCTCTGGCAGCCACTGTGTTTATGTGGCGAGTCCAGTCAAGTTTAAATTGGACGAGGCAGTGCTGTGGTGGTAATGTCAACGGACCAGTAATTCAGCGAGATGTTGGAAGCACGGGTTTAAATCCCACCACAGCAGCTGGTAGAATTTTTAACAATGCTTAATTAATTGAAAGCAAGTCTTACAAATGGTAACCAAGACAACTGTCAATAATTGTCATTAAAAACCATAAAATAACTAGAAGCCTGAAATAAAATGCTGGAGAAAATCAGCAGGTCTAGCAGCATCTGTGAAGAAAGAAACAGTTACTGTTTCGAGCCTGATATGACTCTTTCTGCTGAATTTATTACATCATATCAATAAGTACAGCTACATTTGGTCAGGCAGAATTGCTAGGAACCTCGGAAGTTGGTCCAGATCTATCTGCTCCCTCCAAAAGCTGTAGTAGAATTCCTTGACTCCAGCCATTCTGTTAATGTCACACACAGTCTGTGGGTAGAGACAATGTGATATGGAGATTAACCCTTTCTGGACCATTACCTTAAGTGACACTAAACAGCACCATAAACGTATACTTCTCAGGTCAAGACTGAATCATGTCACTCACCTGCACTTGTCTTGCCAGTTTAGTACCATGGAATTAAAGTTTTGGCGAAGATCTGTAGCTCAGGTTGTGGGTGAGGTTGTTGACTTGCTCGCCGAGATGACTTGCTCTCATTCAGACATTTTGTTACCACGCTAGGTGATGTCATCAGTGGAGCCTCCGAAGAAGCGATGTTATTCTACTTTGTTTGGAATTTACACTGTCTGGTCCATTATGGTGAGTAGCGTCATTTTCAGTTTTGATATGTATGGGTTTGTATATGGGGTCCTATTCTATATGTTTGTTGGTTGCATTACAGGTGGAGAACTATGCCCCTAGCAATTCCCATGTGTGTCTATGTTTAGCTTGGGCTACTATGGTTACCTTGTCCCAGTTAAACTGATGGCCTTCATTGTCTGTGTGTACCGATATCAAGGCCATCAGTTTAACTGGGACAAGGTGACCATAGTAGCCCAAGCCCAACGTAGACACACACAGGAATCCCTAAAGGTATGGTTGTCCACCTATAATGCAATCAACAAACACATAGAATTGGACCCTATACAGATCAAAGCGGGAAATGATGCTACTCACCACAACGGACCGGACAGTATAAATTCCAAGCAGAGTAGAATAGTATCGCTTCATTGGAGGCTGCACTGATGATGTCACCTAGCATGGTGATGAAACATTTGAATAAGAAGAAGCCAGCTCAGTGAGCAAGTCGACAATCTTAGTACCGTAGAATCCCTACAGTCTGAAAACAGGCCATTTGGCCCATCAACTCCACATCAACCCTCTGAAGAGCATCCCACCCAGACCCAACCTTATCCCTGTAACCCTCTAATCCACTTAACCTACCCATCTCTGGGCACTATAAACAATTTAGCCTGGCCAATCCACCTAACCTGCACATCTTTGGACCATAGGAGGAAACCCACACAGACAGTCGCTCGAGGCTGGAATCAAACCCAGGTCCCTGGTCCTGTGAGGCAGCAGTGCCAACCACTGAGCCACCATGCTGCCCAACACAGTCTTGGCTGGAGCCAATATTTTGGACCAAACAATGCATGGAATGCACCAACAAGAGAACTGGCACTATCCACGGGCATTGAAGCAGAGCACAGGCTGAGTTTACCGTTTCCCCTTTTCATACAATCTCTTCCTCCAAATGTAACAGTTAGCATATTTAAAGCTGTCTGCTCAGATGCAGTTTATCTTTTTTTCTAGTCCTCTGCTTGTGAGCATCATTATACCTTTCAAACTGTTCAAATATTCTGGAATGGAATGGTCCAGGTGGGAACTGCCACAGATCCCCAGAGCCTGGAAACATAGAAACATAGAAAATGGGAGCAGGAGTAGGCCTTTCGGCCCTTCGAGACTGTACCACCATTCAATACGATCATGGCTGACCATGCATTATCAGTATCCCATTCCCGCTTTCTCTCCATATCCCTTTAGCCACAAGGCCCATGTCCAGCTCCATCTTGAATATATCTAACAAACTGGCCCCAACAGCTTTCAGTGGGAGAGAATTCTACAGGTTCACAACTCTCTGAGTGAAGAAATTCTTCCTCATCTCTGTTTGGTTTGGCTTACCCCCTATTCTTAGACTGTGACCTCTCGTTCTGGACTTCCCCAACATCGGGAACATTCTTCCTGCATCTAGTCTTTCCAGTCCCATTAGGATTTTATACGTTTCTATGAAATCTCCCCTCATTCTTCTAAATTCCAGTAGAAGGTGACCTAAGTTCTGAGACATTACAGATGCTCTTTAACAACTCAATTACCTCCTAGAGACACTGACTCTGCACCCAATCAATTTCAATGGTGCAATGGTGAAATGGGGTCTGTTAAAGGGAAATGATCTTCTTCATATGATTACTGCCTGGACGGTGATGGGCCTGCTTTAACACCTGGTCCATATGTTTCTGTTACATATGGTCAATTTATCCATTTTTGCATGTACATATTATATCGAATTTTCGAATGTGATCTCTGCACTCAGGGTGATCTCACATAGACATCACTAAGTATCCTCTGAAATGGACACAGAAATGATGGGAATGTACAGCAGCTGACCCAGGGCCTGTACATCATGAGAAAAGATAAGGTGAACCTTTTAAACTGGGCCCGCCTGATCTTACAACAAAAAGTCACAAATTTCTGAACAGTTTTAAGTCAAAACACACTAGGAAGAGGAGAGTGAACTGGAGAATATAGGCAACCAATAGCCAAGTTGGGAATCTATTTTTTTTTAGTGAATAGGGTTCCGAATGAGAGGTTCAGACACACTGAAAAAGTAATTGGAAAGTCTGTCCTAAAGGTTGAGCAGATGGAGGGAGAGTGTACAGAAGAGTAGGGAGTATGAGATAGTTTGTAATAGGACGGTTGTTGTAGAGATAGAGCTACAAAGGGGTTTGAGGACAGGAATGTGGAATTTAAATTTAATAGGCCTTGCGAGGAGGGATATTGGGGGTGGGGGTAGTGTTGGGAGGTAGGGGGGACTTATGGAAGTTTGCACAAATTGGTGCTATAAGTAAAAGTGTTCTTGTGTGAGTGATCTCCTTTAAGCCAATGGCTGATCCAGTCCATTTGCAGAACTGGAAGGCCATTGGGTTTAGTTGTGTAAAAACTGGGAGCTGGTCCATAACTTCCAGATTGTTAGAATCTCCATTTGAGTGAACTTAAAAGCAGCATGAGGGGCAGTGATCTCTGTGAGGGAAGTTGTAGGTTTCTCTGCTCTCACCATCCTCCAATGAGCTGAATGGTCTTTCTCATCCACATTTCTCTTCTGACCTTAGGAAATCAATGCAGCAGCAACAAGATAAAGAGCTTTAGAAGGGATTTCTCTGTACGCAGGGTCTGACTCGGACACTGAATCCATTAGCATGTTGCAGCTTCACAGTACAGGAGATAATTAACTGCTATAATTATCTCTTCGCCCAAAGACTATCTGGGATCAAGTCACCGATCTGTAAATTCAGTCATTCCAATTTGTCTGCATTAGCCTTTGAGTTGGTGTCACTGGATCCTTGTGTGGGATGAAATGGTTGGCTAATGAGGGGATTTATCAATGATCCTTCCCCAACCCACCACCTTCTGTATCATATTGCTGTTTCTTGTACTTGCACTGAACATCATGTTTCATTGCCTGGGCCTGTTATCAACCATTTCCTCATTCCTCAGAGCAATGTTCCTTTGGTTTTGTTACACATTAAATGCGATTCAAAGAAAAGCAACAAGAACCAAATTAAGACTTGCAAATATCTGGACATTGCAATGGGCATTTCATTGATGTTAGAATGTTGTAAGGAAATGTGGCAGCTAATTTGCACGCAATAACTTCCCACACAAGCAGCAATATAATAGCAACCAGATCGTTTGCTTTTGATAGTGGGTTAAATATCGACCAGGTCACTTTGAGGTGCTCTCTTTTTCAAATATTATTATTTTACAATAATGGAATCAAGAAATCTTAGACACAAAAATAGAAATTGCTGGGAAAATTCAGCAGGTCTGGCAGCATCTATGCAGAGAAATCATTGTTAATGTTCCGGAGTTCTGAGGTCAATGTTAATGTTCCGGAGTTCTGAGGAAGGGTCACTGGACCTGAAACATTAACTCTGATTGCTCTCCACAGATGCTGCCAGGCCTGCTGAGCTTTTCCAGCGATATTCATTTTGTTTCTGATTTTTAGCATCTGCAGTTCTTTTAGTTTTTTGTTCAAGAAATAGTAGAATGGCTACAGGACCACCAAAAATACACCAATTCTGCACTCCTCCCTCTTTCCCACACTAGGCCCATAGCCTTGACTGTTATGACACTTCAAAGGCTCATCCAAGTGCTTTTTAGAGGGTATGAGGTTAGCTGTCTCAACAATAAAATCAGGCACTGCATTCTACACAAGTGCCACCCTCTGGGTGAAAAGCCTTTTCCTTGACTCCCCTCTAAACTTCCTGCATCTCACCTGAAAACTGTGCCCCTTAGTGGTGCAATCAAAATAATACACAGTACTCCCTCCAATGCACCTATTAAAATGCGCACAAAGAGATTGTTTGATTATTTAGATCATTGCCATTTGCTCAACCTTGTTGTGTGACACACTCAGGGAGAATTGTCACTCACACCTAGGAAAGAGAGACTGGAAGGCAGAAGTAGGCTATTGAGCCCATCATGTTTTTTCCGCCATTCAATGAGACCATATTTATCCATTCATGGGATGAAGAGGTTGTTGGCTAGGCCAGAATTTATTGCCTATCCCTAATTACCCTGAGGGCAGTGAAGAGTCAGCCACATTGCTGTGGGTCTAGAGTCACAAGTAGACCAGACCAGGTAAGGATGTCCTAAAAGACGTTAGTGAACCAGATGGGTTTTCCCAACAATCAATAATGGATCATCAATAGACTCTTAATTCTAGACTTTTTTTATTGAATTCAAATTCCACCATCTGCAGAGTGGATTCAAACCCCGGTCCTAGAACATTGCATGCATCTCTGAATTAATAGTCCGGCAATAATACCCTAGAATAGAATCCCTACAGTGTGGAAGCAGGTCATTTGGCCCTTTGAATCCACACTGACTCCTCTGAAGAGAGTCCCATTTAGACACCCTCCCCTACCGTATACCCTGTAATCTTGCTAACCATGGCTAACCCACCTGGCCTAAAGACAATTTAGAATGTCAATCCAACTAACCTGCACATCTTTGGACTGTGGGCAGAAACTGGAGCGAACCCGCACAGCCATTAGGACAATGTGCAAACTTCACACAGGCAGTCGCCTAAGAGTGGAATTGAACCAGGGCCCGTGGCACTGTGAGCTAGCTCTGTGAACCACCTCAGCTCCACTTTCCTGCCTTTTCCATAACCCCTGATTCCCTTACTGATTAAAAATCTGTCAGTCTCAGCCTTGAATATATTTAATGGCCCAGCTGTGGTAAAGGATTTTACAGATTCACTATTCCCTGAGAAGAAATCCCTCCTCATTGCTATCTCAAACGGATGACCCCTTATTCTGAGGTTATGCCCTCTAATCAAAGACTCTCCAGAGGAAAGAAAAGAATCGATGATTGGTACAGAAGCAGCTGAAATAGCTATTCATTTGTTGCGCATTTTGAGCTTCTCTTTTCGTGGAGGATGGATGGGAATGTTGGGCAGGAAAGAGTGTGAAAGCACAGAAAAACACACAAGCATTTTTTGCAGGTGACAAAATGCAAATTGCTTCCGTTCACCAAGTTCAGAAAAATAATCTTTCATCTGAGTAAGCTTGCCCCTTTAATGAGTGCCTGCCACAAAATTTAAAACAACAACAAGGAAAGCACAGGTGGAAGAAAATGTGAACACTGAATCCATCAAGCACACTTCACCAGCTATTAGGCCATATATAGCTTTGTCCTTGCTTCACAGAGTCTCTGGAAGGATCAGGCATTTTTTTCTGTAAAAAGAATAATTAGATGAGAAATTGCGTGCAAACTGAACCATTGGTCTCCTAATAGAACAGTTTCAAAACATGTACAATCTTGATAGACTTTGAAATATCTATCCAATTGTCCATCTGATGAATAGAAAGATACTGCTGTTCACATTCCATAGTGACCTTCCAATTCACTTCCAGATTCTTCTCTAAGTCTGCATTGGATTCAGGGTGAGCTTGCAAATTGGATACATAATTGGCTTGCTGGCAGGAGACAGAGAGTGGTAGTAGAGGGTTGTTTTTCGGACTGGAGACCTGTGACCAGCGGTGTTCCACAGGGATCGGTTCTGGGTCCTCTTTTGTTTGTCATTTATATAAATGATTTGGATGAGAATATAGAAAGCATGGTTAGTAAGTTTGCAGACAACACCAAAATTGGTGGCATAGTAGACAGTGCGGAAGGTTTTCTAAGATTACAAAGGGATCTTGATCAAATGAGTCAATGGGTTGAGAAATGGCAGCTGGATTTCAATCTGGATAAATGCAATGTTTTGCACTTAGGTACAACAAACAAGGGCAGGATGTATATCATTAATGGTAGAGCCTTGGGTAGTGTCGCAGTACAGAGGGACCTAAGGGCTTAGGTACAGAATTCTTTGAAGTTTGCACCATACGTACACAGGATGGTTAAAAAGGCACTTAGCACACTTGCCTTCATTGCTCAGCCCTTTGAGTATAGGATTTGGGAAGTCATGTTGAGGTTGTACAAGACATTGGAGAGGCCTCTTCTGGAGTGCTGTGTTCAGCTCTGATTGTCCTGTTATAGGAAAGATATTATTAAACTGGAGAGGGTTCAGAAAAGATTTACCAGGATGCTGCTGGGTTTGTAAGGTTTGAGTTGTAAAGAAAGGCTGGATAGGCTGGGACATTTTTCACTGGAGCATAGGAGGTTGAGTGGTGACCTTATGGAGGTTTTTAAAATCATGAGAGGTATAGATAGAGTTAATGGTAGTTGTCTCTTCCCTCGGGTGGGGGATTTCAAGACAAGCGAGCACATTTTTAAAGTGAGAGGAGAGAAATTTAAAAAACACATAAGGGACAAATTTTTTACACACAGGGTGGTTCATGTGTGGAGTGAACTTCCTGATGAAGTGGTGGATGTGGGTACAATTACAACATTTAAAAGACATTTGGATGGATATATGAATAGGAAACGTTTGGAGGGATATGGGGCAGGGGCCGGTGGACTCGTTTAGTTGGGACTTTGTTCAGCATGGACTGGTTGGACCGAAGGGTCTATTTCTGCACTGTATGATTCTAAGTCTTCAGAATCCTACCCATTATGAGCCTGATGTAACTAACTCTCTCTTCACCTTCACTTTATTGCTAGTGAGTTTAAATCTATGGGCATGTGAAGCCTATTATTGTTTTTTATTTAGCCTATTTTTCCTAATCAAGCTGTTCAGTGACATTATGGTACATCTCTGAAGCAGATAGGACTTGAACCCTGACCTCCTGGTCCAGGGGTAGGGACACTAACTCTGCACTACTTGAGGATGCCTTTCTTGGAAGCCTAGAATTCACCATTGACTACACTATTCAGGTGATGTCATCTGGACAAGCCATAAGAGTGGGAATTCTGGGAGATACACATGTCAAGTGCCTCGATCAATGGAATGAACGTTTCTTTTTCAGCTTGTTCTTTAAGTCCTACCTGAAATGGATTTGGTTGGCTTGTAGCAGGCCTCTTCATAAGTTGCCTCCTCCATTCCCAAAAACTGAAACAACTGAGGGTAAGCAGTAACAGACAAGGGGCCTCCAACACCAGCAAATGGTTTATTATAATTGGACCAAAAACAGAAGTTTCTGGAAAAGCTCAGCAGGTCTGGCAGCATCTGTGATGGGAAAATCAGAGTTAACGTTTCGAGTCCGGTGACCCTTCCTCAGAACTGGACTGAACTGTCACCAGACCCGAAACGTTAACTCTGATTTTTCTTCACAGATGCTGCCAGACCTGCTGAGCTTTTACACAACTTCTGTTTTTATTCCTGATTTACAGCATCTGCAGTTCTTTCAGTTTTTATTACAATTGGACACCTGGTTAAAACCAGTGTCTGCCAAATTACAATAAGCAGGTTGTAAATTGCAATGGTTGACTGGACTTGTATTTAATCCTTAATAACATTTATTACAATTTATCATGCAGTGTTGGATTCTTAGAAATTGCTGAATTATGGGTTTGTTACAATGCAGATGGAGGCCATTCAGCCAATCATCTCTGCACTGACCCTCCAAATGAACATCTCATTCAGTGGCATAGCCCTGCACATTGTGCTTTTCAAATAACAATCCAATTTAAGTTTAAGCTGAGGGGGATAGTTTAAAGGAAATGTGCGAAACAAGTTTTTTTACACAGAGGGCAGGAACACACTATCAGGGGAGGTTGTAGAAATAAGAGCGAAAGCAATGCTTCAGAGACATTGAGACAGACATATGAAAAGGCAGGGAATAAAGGGATATGGACCAATTGCAGGCAGATGCGATTAGTTTAGAATGGCATCATGGTTGGCATCAGCATAATGGGCCAATGGGCCTATTCCTGTGCTGTATTGTTCTATGTTCAATGTAATTTTACAGCCAGCAGCTAATTTATTTTCATCTTTTTTCCTTTATGGTAAAGTGAGTGTCTCTGGCAGAGCCAGCATTTGGTGTCCAACCCTAATTTCCCTTGAACTAAATGTATTGCTCGACTATTTAAGATTCAACTAGATGATGATGGGTCCAGAGTCACATGTAGGCCAGGCCAGGTAAGGATGGCAGAGAGGGGTTTATAAACAACAGTTGATAATAATTCTCACACTCACCATTGCTAAGGCTAGCTTTCCCGCCCGGATTCAGTCACTGAATTTAAATTACACCAGCTAGCTAGACGGGGATTGAACACATGATTCCAAATATTAAAGATAGTAGGAACTGCTGATGCTGGAGAATCTGAGACATCTGATATTCTTTTCTGAAGAAGGGTCCAGACCTGAAACGTCAGCTTTCCTGCTCTTCTGATGCTGCTTGGCCTGCTGTGTTCATCCTTTTCTGAAGAAGGGTCCAGACCCGAAACATCAGCCTTCCTGCTCCTCTGATGCTGCCTGGCCTGCTGTGTTCATCCAGCTCTACACCTTGTTATTGCAGAATATTATGTTGTTTCACTAGTCGATACATTAACACTTCTTCACTCGTGCTCCAGATCGCTATGGTCGCTGCTGCTGCCCTATTCTGAGCAATGAAACACCATTGACAACTTCTGGTCCAATCAAAGGGCTGGCAGCCTCAGCAGTGCCACCAGGAGCAATGGTCACTGTGAAGAAAGGCAGCATTGAAGAAGTGGACTGAAAATAAATGTTTAAAAGGTTCGAGCAAAACAGAGGAACTGAGGAAATCACAGGAGCCTGGTCTTGGCTCTCTCTCCAAAAATCCCCTCCCTTCATAAACCTCCTTCATCCATGCCCCAGACGTCCTTGCCCTCCACATCACACCCTTCCCTCCTTCTCCTGGGAGGCCACGTCCAATCAGCTGATGGTCTCCTCACACATTGGCTGACAATGTCAATGTATCACTGGCATAACACAATCGTCCTGGTATAATGACCCCTGAACTGGACTTTTGGATTTTTAAATTGGCTTTTTGTCTCCTGGCAGCCTGTCCAGTCCCATCGTGGCTCTGGTAAAATTCTGCAATGGCAAAAATTGTTGGGAAAATTGAAGCACTGTGAGTCTCCATGATTTCTCTGCCTGCAATGTCCTTTGGCCTGAGGATCCCAACTCCCTCCTGCCAACACCCCATCCCCCACCCCTAGTACTTTGTCCCCATCTCGTGTGGCCTGGGAAAATCCTAACCTGCTTCCCCAAGCACACGGGGAAGGCAATGCAATTCTCTTGGTCCCTTTACCAATGTTACTCCCTGGAAAGACAGCGTAAAAATAAACAAACTGGATTTTCATTTTGCAGGAATTTTCAGCTCACAGATTGGCTACTGTGAATGTTTTCCATGACAGAAGATGGCACAACATTCTTCAAAGTTGGTGAAAGATCTGATGCTAGCCTTCCAGAAGAGCTGACGTTGCACATCAAACACTCATCGATGTTTAAAGTGTTGGGGTGTTTTGACGTGAATGATCAAGTGTTGTATAAAACGCAAGTTTTATTCAAAATTGTTTCACAGGAGTTAGCCATGCAGCCTGTAATTAGTGAGAGGTGAGAAACTTCCCTCATCAATTCCCAAACCCCACAAATACAAATAAATGGGTAGCTGGTAAGACGTGCGCAAGACATTGGTAAGACCACATTTGAAGTGTTGCGTGCAGTTCTGGTCACCCTACTTTAGAAAGGATATTACTCAACTAGAAAAGATTTACTAAGATGCTAACTGGACTAGAAGGTTTGAGTTATAAGTAGAGGTGGATAGCTGGGATTTCTTTCCCTGGAGCGCAGGAGACTGAACGGTGACCTTATTTTTTATTTTCTTTATTCATTCACGGAATGAGGGCTCGGCAGCTTTTATTGCCTGTCCCTAATTGCCCAGGGGGGCAGTTAAGAGTCACCTGGAGTCACACATTGGCCAGACCTGGTATGGATAGCAGTTTCCTTCCCTAAAGGGCATGACTGAATCAGGTTTTTCCGATGATCGGCAATGGTTTCGAGGTCATCATTAGACACCCAATCCCAGATTTTTGTTGAATTCAAATTCCATCATCTGCCATGGCAGGATTCAAGTCCAGGCCCCCAGAACATTATCTGGGTCAACAGTCCAGCCACTAGGCCATTACCTAATAGAGTTCTGTAAAATCATGAGAAGCTTAGATAAGGTAAATAGCCAACAGCAATTCCCCATGTTCAGGGAGTCTAAAAGTAAAAAGCATTGGTTTAAGATGAGAAGAGACAGGTACAAAAAGAGAGGCAATTTTTTTCACATAGCGGGTGGTGAGTGTCTAGAATGGGCTGCCAGAGGTAATGGTGGTGGTGTGTATAATTTTGTCATTAGAGGAACATTTGGACAGCTCCATGGATGGGATAAGTATGGAGGGATGTGGACCAAATGTGGGCAAATGGGACTAGATAAATTATGAAAACTGGGCGGCATGGACAAGTTGAGCTGAAGGGGCTGTTTCCGTGCTGTACACCTCTATGACAATGACTATGACTAAGTGGGATTTTATTCCAAGTGCTGTGGTTGAAACCCACTGCGGGTTAGTTTGCAGCATGGACTGGGAAAATGTAAGGAAAGGCAATTGGATAATGGTCCCAGGATCTCCTGGATCTTTGGTTGGCCGAATGTTGGCTACACACAGCCTTTTCCCTTCCCACATGAGAGAAATGATACCAGGGTGACCCTGGAAGAGTAAGTCTGTCCCAGGGACTCCTGCTTCTCTGGCCTGTTTGGGCATTGTATTTACCTCTGAACAATGCACTGGTTTTTAACAGTTCCACAGGTTTACTGACAAGAGCTTCAAACTATCTCTGCAATCACAGGATGTATCCAACCAGCTCACATGGTTTCAGTTTACTTTGTTCTGATTCCATGCCCAGGCACAACCAAACAAGCACTGTGAGTATAGATCAGTGACCAGATTCTCATAATCAATCATTCAGGATTCTGTGTGGTTTTCATGGAATTCCAACAGTATGGAAGCAGGCCATTCAACTCGTCAAGTCCACACCGACCCTCCAAAGAGCACTGCATCCAGACCCAACCACCTCAACTATCCCTGTAACCCTGCATTTCCCATTGCTAATTCATCTAGCCTAAACATCCCTGGACACAACAGGGCAATTTAGCATGGCCAATCCACCTCACCTGCACTTGTTATGATTGTGGGAGGAAACCAGAGCAAACCTACACAGACACAAGGGAAACATGCAAACTCTACATGACAGTCACCCAAGGCTGGAATTGAACCCCGGTCCCTAGTGCTGTGAGGCGGCAGCATTGGTCAGTAAGCCACAGTGCCATCCCTGGGTCGTGGTATGTTCTGACTTGCTCAGTGGACCAGCTTCAAGAAGGGAGAAAAATCAGCTGAACTGAAAGGGGTGTGGAGAGGATTAAAACAAATTGGGAAGGTTTCCAGGCCAGGGAATTATGCTAGAAACCTTGAAGGCTACCAAGAGTTTTTTTTTTCAGCAGCAAGGTCATTACACAGAAGGACTATATTGTAACAAACACAGAGAATGCTGGAGAATCATAGCAGGTCTGGCAGCGTCTGCGGAAAGCCTCGTCTTATTTATGTCTTGCCTTCTTTGCCCTCAGTGGAAAGGGCTCATTCTTTCTGTTCACACTCTCATTTACATTCATTTAATAACTCTTTTTCTCTTTCACCACCTCTAACAACCCTTTTATCCTTTGTACTGTGGCCTCTACACCATCTGTTCCCTTGCTCCTACTTAGCCTCGGTCAAAAGTATATTAAAACAATTTCCAAATCTTTCAGTTCCACAGAAGAGTTATACTTGACTCGAGATCTTAACTCTGTTTCTGTAACCACAGATGCTGCCAGATCTATTGATTTCTCCAGTATTTTCAGTGCTTGCTTCAGATTTCCCTCAACTGCAATGTCTAACTTTTTATAAGACTCTATTGTATGTGTTGGACCACCAGCTTGTAGTTAGGGTAGTCAGTCTTAATGAAAAAGGCTCTTGCTCAAAAATTATGTGGTTTATTGTGTGATAGTTATTTGGTACAAGTTATGATGATCTGGTAAGATCTGGCAGACCTGCCTGAGGCCAAGTGAAACTAGCGAACAGGTGATGGATACACATTAACTGAAAGTAATTGGGTTACTTGTACTCTTGTGGTGCAGTGGTAGTGCTCCTAACCCTGAAGCAGATATCAGTCCTACCTGGTTCAGCGGTGTGTAATAATATCTCTGAACAGGCTGATTAGAAAAATAGATTAATAAAAGAAAATAGTAATTGGGTTACTTGTCCTCTTGTGGTGCGGTATTAGTATCTCCACCCCTGGACCAGGAGGTCTGGGTTCAAGTCTCACCTGCTCCAGTTATGTGTAAGAACATGTTGATGGCAAAATAGGTCAATAATTGAGTTTCTTGAGGTAGAGTCCCACCTGCTCCAGAAGTCTGTAAATATCTGGTTGGGTTAGTTGATCAAATGTGGGGAATAAGTAGTCAGTGGTTTTGCAGTTGTTGATGTGTAAGTTGAAATAACACTGTGAATGCCTATGCCTGGTCTCTGTTTAATCAAAATTTAATCTCTGGCATTTGGCACAAGTTACTGTAGGAACACAATCACTGTTAGCAAGACTGTGATGATAACTAGGATGTAGGTTTTCATTCTACATGGTCCTAGACTTTTTCCCCAGGCAAGTCTGTAAGACATTGTTGGTCTGGGTGGTGCTCAAAGTCATCTCCAACATTAACCCTTTCAGAACCATTGACTTGTACAACATATATCCTCTCCCCACTGAAACCCCCAAGTATTTTTCCCATATCTAACATTTATACATCCACAGATTCAATTACAGTTATCATTTCCCCACTTCCGTGCAGGTCTCTGATTTCACTAATTCAGGTGGTCTGGAGATTTTGCAATCCTTCTACAATACGTCTTTAGGATTTGGAAGATTGGTAGGTCATTGGCTTGAAGATTGTTCAGCTTGATTCTGTTCTTGACCCTGCATCTTCTGTAAAGTCTCTCTTCATTGAAGACCTTCCATCTCTATTTTTATTCATTCATCAGAAGTGAGTGTTGCTTGCTAGACCAACATTTGTTGCTAGCCCCTAATTGCCTTTGATTGAGTGTTTTGCTAGGCCAATTCAAAGGCAGGTAAGAGTCAACTGCATTGCTGGGATGTAGGCCAGGCCAGGCAAGGATGATAGACTTCCTTCCCTAAAAGTCATGAATCAACCAGGTGGATTACTTTACATCAATTGGTTACATGGTCACCAATAGGCTAGCTTTGTTTTAATTCCAGTTTTTTTTGAAATTGAATTCAAATTTCATAATTTGCCCTCATGGGATTTAAATCTCTATCCTGTTACAACACATGGATAGCAAGCCAAACCAAATCACACTTATTATGACTGGATTTGCAGCACAGTGAAATTAAAGAATTCAATGACCCTCAAACTTGTCCAATTGTCCCTAAACAGATTGTACAAATAACAAATCTTGGACACCAAGTGTGAAACTTAAGCAAAAATTAACAATTTATATTAATGCTGTAACTTTAGGATAACAAATTAAACAACTAGGTAATCTGCTCAGTCGAACAGTGTCAAACAATTGGTGCTAGCCCTTTATTCAATCCTTGGATAATGAGTTATTCACTGGCATGTAAGTATATATCCAATACCAACTATGAACAATTTTGGTAGGCTTTCAGAATTATTTACTTCTTTCCTACAGACTGAGCTTCTTTTTTCATAAAATTTGACAATTCTTTGACTGTATATAAAACTACAGAGAGTGAAAAAAAAGCACCCAGTCCTGAAGCTTCCAAAATCACTCTACACCTGTCAAAATCAGTCAAAATCAATTTTGTCTTTTTCTCTTTGTGTAGTCAATATTCTCAATGGTTAGCACCAATCCTCCATTGATTGCCCAACTCAACATCCAACTAGCCCTAGGCATGGCGGTGTGCTAAATCATCCAGTGTTCCTTAGGTTCTTTACTTTGAGAGTGGTAGGGGCGTGGAATGCATTGCCGGAGAGGGTAGTCGAGTTGGCCTCATTAGGGGCAGTTAAGCGGCTATTAGATAGGCATATGGATGATAGTATAAATTAGGGGTGGAGGTTAGATAGACCTTAGGTTTAGGGTAAAATTTCAGCACAACATCATGGGCCGAAGGGCCTGTACTGTGTTGCACTGTTCTATGTTCTACGTTCCTTAGATTAGTAATTAAGTTGCATTATCTTTGAGGCCTGTCGCTAACAGCAAATCTCAGCGTTCGTTTCATTTTCTGTAAAAACATGCAGTGGTTCAAAGTTCAATTAACCCTCACCTCAGTTCACAGTTCCACCAAAAAAAAGACAAAAGTAGTGAGGGCCTTGTAAGGGCTGTCCATGTTTAAAAGACACAAGATGGCTGACATGGAGTAAACCGAATTAAAAAGCCTGCTCCAGCATTTAGTTACAAAATGGCAGACAAGTGATTAAAACAGAATTAAAGGCCTGCTCCAACATATAAGTGAAACACAATGGTAACTTTGAACAGGGGTTACTCCAAGGTGAACAGGAGGCCCTGCACAAACACCAATCAGAGACAATTTGATAGAATGTTCAAGGCCAGACAATTTGAAAATTTGCAACAAATATTGAAGAAGAAGATGATAAAACTTTTGCAATGACAAACACGGATGAACTGATGGGATTGTGGCTTGTAAAAATTTGAAGAAACAAAAATTCATTAAACTATGACAAGATTTCAAACTCATTAATGAAAGGATGTTGTCCTAATGGGTGAACAGTATCAGTTAGAACAAGGGGTGTAAATCTCAGTCCACGAGAGAGCCGGCCTAACTCAGTGTACAGCTGTGAAAACAACAGCTATAGCTATTTTACATTAATCAGTTGTTTCTTTGAAGTTATTCACAATATTGAGATATAGGTTCTAGTCAAGGATTCTTCAGATAATCACAGAGATAGATGTCAACATAATTATAGATACACGTATATAACCAAAATATTATAGAAGCATTAGGAGAAAACATTCAAACATGGTTATGAAAGTTAATTAGTCTTGAGAAACTTTCTCTTTATCTCCAAAAGGATGCCTGGCATGTCCTGTGTGAAACACAGTGCTCACAACTCGTTAGCTAAACAGTGTTAACAGTAGAAGCAGCTGTAAAACTTTACAAATAAATAACACTATAACAGAAATTAATATTAAGAATCTTATAGAAGTTAGTTAGAACCAACTGACTTCTGTATTTTTATATATATAATTGGGACAGTGAGAAAAAATATGAGGAGTAACAGAATTTGACACAGATAGCACAGGGAATACAGTGAACAGAATTCAAGCAGTCCTTAAAGATAAGCAAGGGACATGTCCAAAGTAGTATGGCAGTAACTTTGGAATGTGAATTAATAGGATGCATAGAAAAATTCAAAGGCCTGGAGATTACAATGTCTATTTCGTACCATGAGATCATGGGGATCTGGGGCTGTCTATAGGAGTGCTCGTCGTTGAATAGGTGTTTCGCAGGATTGCATGCATAGAGTAGGGGGAAGGACACAGTGACCACATTGTACATGATTATAGTAACACAAAACGTATAAAAATGTTGTATCTCACTGTTAAAATGCGAGTATCATTGATCTCTCTTCCTATCTGAGCTGAAGATTAAAGGAACAACTACGTTATCATGTTGGGACTAGATTCGGGGGGAGATTTTTGCCCTTCTCCCTGCATGAATCAGTGATTGCTTGAATAAGAATAAAGACTGTCATGTGCATGAATCTTGCCTGCCTCCTGTCTTTGTCCCCAGTCAGGGGATTTCGCTCCTACAGGCCTTTACAGTCTCTAGGACATTAACGTTACTTAGACCAGTGACATTTCCACTGTGCCACCAAATCCTCATAAGAGTTATCATTTTTGATGTGTTTGGAGGAGGACCTTGTTCCTGCCCATCCAGGTAGGCAGTCCAATACTTTATCAAACTAAACATTAATCTCCTGAATTTTCCCTGCAGAATCAGGTGGCTACATCTTAACATCTGGTGGACTGTTAATCTCACAAAGTCTCTTTTTGGAACACAGCTGGTCTGTTGAAATTGTTTTTTTGTTTTTACCAATATCCTGGATTTAAATTCTTATTGACCGTATCCTGAATTCTGGGTCTTGGTCATCCCACCTCAATGTTAGGTCCAAAGGAATTATATACAGCCCATATTCAATCATCACAGAAATCTTTATTCTCAATCTGTGTTGAAATATTTTAACTTGTAGGTTAGGTTTAATGTTTTATTTTGCCTTCTGCTTTATCTTACCGATGAACCCAACATATTCACATCCTCAGTAATGCCAATTGAGGATAGTCATTTATACTGATAATTCTTTCTTGGAAGATGAAAAATTGAAATATGACTTTTCAACTTGTACTGTTTCAGCACTTGACATCAAATGTGATCTGTGACTTGTACTTAGTTCATCAACTTGTGTTGGTACCTGAATTAGAGTTAAAATTGATCAACGAGCTCAAGTGGTTTCTACTGCTCATTCCATTTCTCCTCATCTGTATCTTCTGACTAACTTTGGTGGTTTCTGTCATCTGAATTTTCTTCAGTCATAATACAAGTGGAAAACATTTGTATCGCACCTGTGTAGTTACAGATTTTCATTCTGTTAAGGTCATGTCAAAATTTCTCCTTTCCAGTGTAGATAATCTCAATACATTGCTTCCCCTTTTTAGGTTCTGTTATGAGTCTAGGAAGCACAAAGAAATATTCTACCTGTTGCAGTTGACAAATTATTCAACAGTCATTTATTCCTAAACCAATTGCTCTCAGACTAAGAGATAGTAAGAATTGTCGATGCTGGAGTCAGAGATAACACAGTGTGGAGCTGGAGGGACACAGCAGGCCAGGCAGCATCAGAGGAGCAGGAAAGCTGACGTTTCGGTCAGGACCCTTCTTCCCCTGATGCTGCCTGGCCTGCTGTGTTCCTCCAGCTCCACACTGTGTTATCTCTGTTCTCTGACTAAATTGCCTTAGGACAGACTTAACGAAACTTGGGCTCCCTTACTAGTTCACTGTCCATGAAATATTTGCCATTCATAGTATTCCTGACGCAGTCATGTCAGGAAAAGGACCATAGTTTATTCATACACACACACACACTTAGTTCATTCATGTCAATTTCAGACAATATGCAGTACCCCCTGGATTTGACCATGTAACAAACTGACCAAGATCTCTACAGTTGAATGGGGAATGGATTTCAGACATATATTAATGCGTGCAAGAAGGAATAATGTTATCAGGAGCAGCAAGCTACCCACTGTAATCAGTGTCACTATGTTTACACACTTGGTCCAAGGACAATTGGTGACCTCAACAGAAAAGGGATGTTCATTCACAGGCAGCAAGCACTTTCCTGCTCCTCTGATGATGCCTGGCCTGCTGTGTTCCTCCAGCTCCACACTGTGTCATCTCTGACTCCAGCATCGGCAGTTCGTACTCTCTCTGAAGTAGTGATCATATATTGTTCATACTATAGAGGGAGTTGTATGAAGGAAGCGCAAGAATCTCACCTCTTCATGGAACAATCATTCACCAATAATTAATTGGGACAAAACCAGTGAGAAACATCAGGAAAACAATGGTTTTATAGTATAAGGAAAACACATTCTTGACGAATTGAGAAACTACCAGAGTGCCTGACATGGACTTGGCAGGAGGTCGGTTAGTGGTAAATGCAATTACATACATGAATATATGAGTGTTAACTATGGATGAAAAGCTTGTGGGGGTGGTTGGGAGATGTTCTATAACGTATTGATTCTGAAAGAGTTACTGTTGTAGACTGCATTATATTCCTCTAAATTAGCTGAAGTCATAAGAACATGAATGGGGAAAAGTAGCATGTCTTAGGATCTTGTAGAATAAACACCTACATCCACAGGTCTCCCAATAATTTTAGTGACAACATCTAACTTACTAAAGTAGTTTGTACCTGATTGCTACCATACTTTTAAGAAAAAAGTCTCTTTTCATTCTGACTCACGAGTGGTTTTTCCCTACCACTGAAAACCAGATAGACTGTTGGATTCAGTTGAGGAAAGTAGATGGTAGCTGTAAACACAAGGTGGTAGTGGGAGGCATTGCAGCACTTACAAGAGAAACCTCTACCAAGAGCTCCCGTTTAACATGCTTTAAAACTGCAAAAGCACCTCTAGGTCTTACATAATTAAGAACATATTTGTAATGGCAGTATACTGAGCTCAAGGTTATGGTTAAGCAATATAAGAGGTGAGGCATTTCTTTAGCATATGAATCAGACTGGAACAGTGCAGTTGGGAAGCTGATTCCATTTTAATCACCAGCACAAGGTTTTCCAGTGATTTGCAAAACCCAGTAATGAAAGGTAGGCAAGGTCTCCTAGCTCGAGAACGCGTGTGCCTTTTTATACCATAGTTAGTGAGTTAGGAGGAATCAAAGTGTTCAATCTGACCTCTCCTTTGGCTTCCCTTCTGCTGGTCATGGTCTCTCTCTGTCTCTCTCTCTCCAGCCTTTTGCACACATATTAATCTCTAACTTGCCCTCATGCCCTCACCAAACTCCACCTGCAGGCTGCACTCTTCCCAATTGCCAAGTGCTGCCCCCACTTCCTCTGCCCATTGATATGACCTCCTGCCATGTCTTATCGGGTGGGAATTAGATGTCAGATCTTGAGGAAATCTCTGTTCAGCATCCTCCCCCAGTTAATCATCACCCCATAAATACTGGGCGAATTCCATTTAATAACCCATTTCTCAAATCTAGTTCCATTTGAGTGAAAAGAAGATAATTAGGTTCCCTTTTATGCCGTCTCTAAATTCATTTGCTCTGCCTTTGTCACTTTGCTTTTCTCATCCTCACTCTGTGTCTCAGGTGAGCTTTTTATTTTCTGATAATCAAATGTTTTGCTTTCTCTGCTCCCCTCTCCCTTCTCCAAGGCATTTTTTCTGGGCTCCACTGTCATTTTGGAATCCTCCCCACAAGGTTTAACATGCCTGGTTTCTATTTGTCGTCAATTCCCTGCCTAAATCTGAAAGTTTCAACAAGGTCAGCGCCAAGTGTCTGCCCTTCCACACAAAACAAAGTCAACCTTCTCAGCTTCCTCTCAGAAAACGAGCCCCTAATATGTGGAAGGCAGCTTTGTTTTCTCATCTACATCCTCTCAAGCAGAACTCCGGCACTTGAGCAGTGACAAAAAAAACACATTAAGCACTTGCGTTGTTATGGTAACAGGATGTAGACATTTCCAGTAATGAGCTATGTTTGGTCACCCTCTTCACTTTTGTCCTTGAAGCTTCCCTTTACATATTCTTAATGATCACAGTCAGGTTTTATGATGAGAAAGTTAAGGGACCTTCACGATTATTGAGTGTGACAGTAAGATAAATAGCAAATGGTTGATGTGTTGGATCAAAATCAGGAGTACAAGCTTAAGGTAATCTTAAATAGAATTAAAAAGAAAATTACAGGAAGGAAGTATTTGCATGAGGAGTTGGTGAGAGCGGTTCAACCACTTGTGGCAGAAATTTGCAAAGTCCTTAAATCCCTTTTAAAAGAGGATTAGGGAGTTCCATGGCAAATTAGAATATTGAAAATAGCACCTTGGATTAGTTCAGTGAAGAGTTAAATGCTCAAGCGAAGCATTAACAACAGCATAGGCCAGTTGAGCCAAGCGTCCTGTTTCACTGTTAAACACACTGAACAGAGAATAATAGCATCTCCAGATTTTTACAGCATATTCAAGGAGGCCATTCATCCCATCATGTCTGCAGCAGTTCCACCTGGGAGCGTGTACCTGGGGTGTTGTAGTGAATGGAATGGGGATGGCCATGGGAGCGTGTACCTGGGGTGTTGTAGTGAATGGAATGGGGATGGCCAGGTGGATCTCATTGAGTATGGGTTCCATGATTGGGGCTGTTAACTGGGCCAAGCAAAGAGTCCTGCCTGACAGATATAAACAGGAGTCTAAGGGATTTAGAGATAACACAGTGTGAAGCTGGTGGAACACAGCAGGCCAGGCAGCATCAGAGGAGCAGGAAAGTTGACGTTCCGGTTTAGTTGGCAGTCAGAAATGCAAATGTAATGTTTGCATTCATTTCGAGAGGGTTAGAATATAAGAGCAGGGACATCCTGTTAAGGTTTTATAAGGCTGTTGTCAGATCGCATTTGGAATATTGTGAGCAGATTTGGGCCACATTTCTAATGGAAGGATGTTCTGGCCTTTGCGTGGGTCCAGAGGAGGTTTTCAAGAATAATGCTGGGATGCACGGTTAGTTATATGAGGAGTGATTGAGGACGCTGGGTCTGTAATCAAAGGATTTTAGAAGGGTATGGGGGATCAGATTGAAATTTACAGATTACTGAGAGGCCTGGAAAGAGTGGATGTGGAGAAGATTTTTCCACCAATAGGATAGACTAGGGCCTAAGGGCACAGTCTCAGAGTGAAGTGACAACGCTTTAAAACTGAGAAGATGAGGAATTTCTTCAGCAAGAAGATAGCAAATCCATGGAACTCATTGCCTAGAAGTCTGTGGAGGCAAATTTAGTGAGTGCATTTAAGACAAAGATAAACAAGTTCTTGATTAGTAGGGGTTCAAGCATTACAGGGAGAAAGCAGGAGAATGGGATTGAGAAACATATCATCCATGATCAAATGGCGAAGCAGACTTGATGGGCAGAATGGCCTAATTCTGCTCCTATGTGTTATGATCTTACGGATGCTCAAACCAGTTCAAGATGCCTGACACCAGATTTGCAGCAAACCATCTCAGACTCTTGATGCTACTTAGAAAGGCTGCAATGTGTCCACCGAATATTGATTCTCCTACAAGTACCACAACAGAATTCCTCTCCTTACCATGCCTTCATTTGAACAGCCCCCTGCTCCAAAGTGCTAGCACGGTCCATATTCTGACTGTCCTTCCTGGAATCTTTATCCTTGTCCTCCCTGTGATAAGGGCCTTGTACCTGTTGGATAGGATGTTTCTGAGGCTTCTTGGTCTCTATCTCACCTGGATTCCATTCACTCTGCCCGCTGTCAGTCGCACTAACCCCTTTCTGAACCTGTAACTCTCCTTGAGCTATGATCGAAGTCTGAAGCCAACTGACAAACTTCCCTTTCCTTATGTGTCACAGAGTCTCCAGCTCAGAGTTCAGCTCAGTAACTCCAAGTCCATTCAAGATGAAGATATCACCACAGAAGTGTTCACTTAAAAACATGGAAACAGAGAGGCTAGAAGAAGGAATGGGCCATTCAGCCCTTCAAGCCTGTTCTGCCATTCATTAGGAACATGGCTGATCATTCAACTCAGTCCCCTCTTCCTGTTTTCTCCCCATATTCCTTGATCGTTTTAGCCCTAAGAACTATGTCTAACTTCTTCTTGAAAACACTCAATGTTTTGACCTCAACTGCTTTCTTTGGCAGAGACTGGATGAAGATATTTCTTCTCACCTCAGTCCTAAATAGCCTATCCCGGTATCCTTACACTGTGACCCCTGATTCTGGATTCCCCGCTCATCGGGAACATCCTTCCTGCATTTACTTTGTTTAATCCTGTTAGAATTTTACAGGTTTGGCAGTCTTGCTGTTTGCACAGGCTTGAATTTATTTTAGAATCATTTTAGAATTATTTTAGATTTTTACAGCGCAGAAAGAGGTCATTCAAACCATCATGTCTGTACTAGCTCCCAAAAGTGCTACCCAGCTAGTCCCACTCTCCGGCCCTATCTTCATAGCCCTGAAACTTCATTCCTTTCAGATATATATCCAGCTCTTTTTTGAAACCTCCTATGGAATTCACCTCCACCATTCTCCTAGGCAGCACATTCCAAATCCTAACAACTCTCTGAATAAAGAAGTTTTCCCTCATCTCATTCCTAGGTCTCTTGCTGATAATCTTGAAATTGTAACCCCTAGTTACTAACGTAGCAACTAGTGAAAACAAAATGTCCTTCTTTACCCCATCAAAGTTAACATAGAACATTACAGCACAGTACAGGCCCTTCAGCCCTCGATGTTGCGCCGACCTGTGAAACCAATCTGAAGCCCATCTAATCTAAACTATTCCATTATCATCCAAAGTTGTTCATAATTTTGAACATCTGAATAAGGTCACGTCTTAATCTTCCATGCTCCAAAGAGAATAAGCCTAATCTCTCTAATCTTTCCTTGTATATAAAATATTTCATTCCTGGTATCATTCAAGTAAGTCCCTTTGAGCTGTCTCCACGACCTTAACAAATTTCCATAAATAAGGTGCCCAAAATTGAACATGAAACTCTAATTGCTCTATGACCAATGATTTGTAGAGGTATAGCAACACTTCCTTGCTTTTATACTCTTTGCCTCTATTTATAGACCCAAATATCCTATCTAACCTTCTTAATAGCTGTTTCAACTTGCCTGGCCACCTTCAGAGAATTATGTACCTGAACCCTGAGGTCCCTCTGCTCCTGTACTCCCCTCAAAATTGTACCATTGAGCCTGTATTGTCAATATTTCTTCTACCAAAATGCATTACCTCACATTTCTCTGCATTGAAATTCATCTGCCAGGTGTTTGCCCATTTGGTCAATTTGTCAATGTCCCTCTGAAATCGCTCAACATATCATTCTCACACTTCACTATTTGTCCTAGCTCATCGTGCAAATTTAGAGATTTTGCCTTCAAGATCTATCTCCGTAATGTTTACATAAACCAGAAAAAACAAGGGTCCCAACACTGACCCCTGGCAATCACCGCCACTTATCTCCAATTTAAGAAATGCTTATCTAAACCTACCCTCTGTTTCCTATCTTTTAACCAATTGCTAATCCATGTTTTCATTGAAAGATGTAAGATCCAGAGGGGGTTTGACAGGATGGAAGCTGAAAGGACGCTGCCTCTTGTGGAAGAAACTGGAATATAGTTTACAATGAGGGGCATCAATTTAAGGCAGAGATGAGGATCTGTGACACCACCCACGCCCTCCACCTCCTCCAGAACTTCCAATTGCCCGGTCCCCAACACCTCATCTTTACCATGGACGTCCAGTCCCTCTACACCTGCATTCCCCATGCAGATGGCCTTAAGGCCCTCCGCTTCTTCCTGTCCCGCAGGCCCGACCAGTCCCCCTCCACTGATACCCTCATCCGCTTAGCTGAACTCGTCCTCACACTCAACAACTTCTCTTTCAATTCCTCCCACTTCCTACAGACAAAGGGGGTGGCCATGGGTACCCGCATGGGTCCAAGCTACGCCTGCCTCTTTGTAGGTTACGTGGAACAATCCCTCTTCCGTACCTACACCGGCCCTAAACCCCACCTCTTCCCCCGTTACATTGAAGACTGTATTGGCGCCGCCTCGTGCTCCCACAAGGAGCTCGAACAGTTCATCCACTTCATTAACACCTTCCACCCCAACCTTAAGTTTACCTGGACCATTTCTAACACCTCTCTCCCCTTCCTGGACCTCTCTGTCTCCATATCGGGCAACCACCTAGAAACCGATATTCATTTCAAGCCCACCGACTCCCACAGCTACCTAGAATACTCCTTCTCCCACCCACCTTCTTGCAAAAATGCTATCCCCTATTCCCAATTCCTTCGCCTCCGCCGCATCTGCTCCCAGGATGAGGCATTCCACTCCCGTACATCTCAGTTGTCCTCGTTTTTCAAGGACCGTAACTTCCCCCCCTCGGTAGTCGAGAACGCCCTCAACCGTGTCTCCCACATCTCCCGCACCTCATCCCTCACACCCCATCCACGCAATAAGAACCAAAAAAGAATCCCCCTCGCCCTCACATACCACCCCACCAACCTCCGGATCCAACGCATCATCCTCCGACACTTCCGCCATCTGCAATCCGACCCCACCACCAAAGACATCTTTCCCTCCCCACCCTTATCTGCTTTCCGGAGGGACAACTCTCTCCGTGACTCCCTTGTCCGCTCCACACTCCCCTCCAGCTCCACCACACCCGGCACTTTTCCCTGCAACCGCAGGAAGTGCTACACCTGCCCCCATACCTCCTCCCTCACCCCCATCCCAGGCCCCAAGAAGACTTTCCACATCAAGCAGATGTTCACCTGCACATCTGC
>NC_063356.1:7942122-7942507 GCF_021869965.1 Rhincodon typus | reverse complement strand
AACTGCACCTCCCAGTTGCGAACCATTTCAACTCCCCCTCCCATTCCTCAGACGACATGTCCATCCTGGGCCTCCTGCAGTGCCACAACGATGCCACCCGAAGGTTGCAGGAACAGCAACTCATATTCCGCTTGGGAACCCTGCAGCCCAATGGTATCAATGTGGATTTCACAAGTTTCAAAATCTCCCCTCCCGCTACCGCATCCCAAAACCAGTCCAGCTCATCCCTGCCTCCCTAACCTGTTCTTCCTCCCACCTATCCCCCCCTCCCACCTCAAGCCCCAACCCCATCTCCTACCTACTAGCCTCATCCCTCCCCCTTGACCTGTCCGTCCTCCCTGGACTGACCTATCCCCTTCCTAACTCCCTACCTACACTCACCTTT
>NC_063356.1:7908329-7927122 GCF_021869965.1 Rhincodon typus | reverse complement strand
ATCCAGCCCTGCACCTTGTTGTCTTAGAGTATTATCCTGCTTACACATTTCCTCCAATGTCATCCATGATCTTATTGAATGGTGGAGCAGACTCAGGGACCTATTACTCCTGCTTCAATTTCATATGCTTCTGTAAATAAAAACCAAAAGAGCTGCAGACGCCTCAAATCAGAAACAGAAGCAGAAATTGCTGGAAAAGCTCAGCAAGTCTATCAGCAGCTGTGCAGGGAAATCAGAGTTAACATTTCGGGTCCAGTGACCCTTCATCAGAACTGATGGTAGCTAGGAAAATGTCGGTTTTTATGCAGAAGATAGGGTGTGGGGAGGGGGTGTAAGGAGTAAACGAGAGTTAGGGATAGAGCCCAAGGAGAGAGAAGAACAGTTGGACAGACAAAGGAGTGGATAACGATCTGACTGGGAGGGTGAATAGCTGTTAATGGAGACTGTTAGTGGCTGACAATGTGTTGTGTGTAATAGCAGACTATGTGACCTCAGGTGATGAAGGAACAGCACTCTGAAAGCTTGCGATTTCAAATTAACCTATTGGACTATAACCTGGTGCCGTGTGACTTTTGACTAAAGTTTTGACAAACAATAAAAAAGAAAGTGCTGGAGAAACTCAGCAGGCCTGGCAGCAATGTTTGGGAGGGAAACAAAGTTAACATTTTAAAGCCATTATGAGTCATCTTCAGAACTCAAAGAATAGTCAAAGAATATTTGACTTGAAAAAACTGGAATAATAGTTAGAGTTCTGCTTGACTTGCAAGTTTAAAGAAAGGTCAATGGAAATTTCTGAATACAGAAGACTTTAAAACCTTGGTCTCACTACAAATTTGCATTAAAATATGCAAGCCCAAGAAATTCTCACAACTGGAAAATAGATATTCGTGTTCCTTCATTATCAGCTACAGTGTTGGTTTTGTTACTGTACTCTAAGGGCTTATTTTGGATGTACAATAGACCAGCAGAATAACATTGAACTGTTTTCAAATCAGCACTTTTCATTAAGCTCCTGGTATTCAGGAGCTCGCTTGTTGAATTTATACTGGCAAATCTTTTAGCTCATTGATGTTTTCATTAACCTAGCCTCTGCCAGTCTCTGGTTTTAATGATCTGGTCATGACAAAGCCAAGGGCTGATTCATATACTTCTTTGGAATCCAAATCCAAGATCATGCAAAGAATGACGTGTTTATTTAGCACCACTCATGGTCTCAGGACATCCCGAAGCACTATACAGACATGGAAATACTTTCTGAAGTTTAGACATCGCTCTGTGGGAAGTGCAGCTGTTGATTAGCTCACCAATACTCCTCCCCCATTAAAAATCAGCAACGTGAGAACAATCTGTTTGAGATTTTGGTCAAGGAGTTACTATTAGCCAGGATACCAAAGAGAATTTCCTGAGATAATAGGAACTGCTGATGCTGGAGAATCTGAGATAACAAGGTGTAGAGCTGGATGAACACAACAGGTCAAGCAGCATCAGAGGAGCAGGAAAGCTAATGTTTCAGGTCTGGACCCTTCTTCAGAAAATTTCTTCAGAAAAAGAGAATTTCCCCACTGTTTTTCAAAGTAACATGATGGGATCTGTTCGTGATGACTATTACTTCGGGCACTTGCATAGCATGTGTGGTCAGGTATCAAGTTAAACCCAGGTCTTTCACATGGGAATGGGCTGTTTCACTATCTATATTTAAAATGCAAATAATGATGGTTAGAGCTGCCGCAGACTCAACCAATCACCCTCCCAACTGTTACCGAGCCTCTGCCTGTCAGCAGAACCAGGATAAAGCTGCTTCTGTTAAATATCTCCGTACGTACCTGACAATATTTGTGATGCACAAGATTTGATAATAATCTGCCTTATAAGCTCAAAACCAGTGCTTGCCAACACTAACAGTGAATAAAAATGAACTAGTTAGAATTCCATTTAAATGTCACTGGAAATGTTTTGTATTAATCAATAAAAGATTTGGTAAATTGAGCATTAGTCAACTTGTGGGAATTCAATATTGATTGAGGCCAATCAAACATTAAACATCCAGCCCCAGCACGCAGTAGCAGCACTGTCCAATGTATAGAGATGCATCGCAGTGCTGAAAACAAAACAAAAATCTGGAGATCACAGCAGGTCAGGCAGCATCCATGGAGAGAAAGCAAATTAATGTTTCGAATCTAGATGGCTCTTCATCAGATCTCTGATGAAGAGTCATCGAGACTTGAAACGTTAGCTTGCTTTCTCACCATGGATGCTGCCTGACCTGCTGCGATCTCCAGCATTTTGTTGTTTTCAGTACAGATTCCAACATCTGCAGTAACTTGGTCCTATGATGCATTGCGGTAATTCACCAAGGCTCCTATGACACATTCTTCCCAAATCTATGACCACTACCATCTAGAAGGATGAGGGCAGAAGATACATGGGAACACCACTCCCTGCAAGTTCCCTTTCCAAGAAACCCATCATTCTGATTTGGAAATATATCGCCATTCCTTCACGGTTGCTGGGTCAAAAATCCTGGAACGCCCTCCCTAACAACATTGTAGGTCAGCCTACACCTCATGGATTACAGTGGTGTGAGAAGACAGCTCATCAGCACTTTCTCCAAGGCACCTAGGGACTGACAAAAGCAGTCCTGCATCCATAAAAGAATAAAGGGGACAAAAATGACTTTAGTTACTGAAGGAGCCCGTGAATTCTATCAATTTGAGGATATGTGCATTGCAAATGTTGAATTTCCTTCTCTGACAACCCAATTCAAATTCCAGTTGTGACTTCTAGTCTCAATCAGGAGCACCATCTACTGGGAGGGAGGCTATTGCCCTGAGTGCTCAAGACTGTCCCCTATTGGGCCTCCAAGGAGGTACTTGGGTGTTTCTTCTAGATGGTGTATGATGCTGTCACCATGCTAGCCATAGAGTTGCTCCCAGAATGTACACATTTTGAGAAGTTATTACCAAAGGAGGGGGTTTCAGTAAATGGTTAGGGAATGGCAAAGCAAAGCTCCATCTTGGAATAGATTGTCCCTCCATGTTGGTGATTCATGTTGAGGTGCACAGGACATGATCGATTTGAGCTGATTGAGCTAATCAAGAGAATACAGTCCTGTCCATTTATGTCAGTCCCACAAAGGTCAACATCCCACGTATTTCGACCACAATCTATAGTCCCGTTCCATTCTTCTATTTGCCTGTTCTTTCATTTTTATTCATTCATGGGATTGGGGCCTTACCCACTAGGGCCAGCGTTTATTGTCCATCCCTAATTGTCCAGAAGGAAGTTAATAGTCCACCACATTACTGTGGGTCTGGAGTCACATGTAGGCCAACCAGGTAAGGATGGCAGCTTCCTTTCCTAAGGGACATTAATGAACCAGATGGATTTTTACTGACAATTGACAACAGTTTCATGGCCATCATTAGACTTTTACTTCAAGATATTTATTAAATTCAAATTCTACCATGGTGAGGTTCAAATCTGGGACCCAGAACATTACCTGGGTGTGGAAATTAATAGTTTAGCGATACTAAATACTAAACAAATGAGTTTCTGACCTGTATAAAAAAAAATCTTCACAGAATTAAAAATGAAAAACCCACTTACCTCTACTTTAGATCACAAATTTCCAAATAATAACATTAATTTATAAAGGTAAAGACACCGGTGTCTTACTTGACCAAAGGCTGTTCTCATTAGAGAGAGATGACTGGTGGGGGTTTAACATGATGATAACAATGCCTCGGATAAGGGGAGAGATTAAGAAGGAGACTCCTTCATAATAACAAAAACAAAGTTGCTGGAAAAGCTCAGCAGGTCTGGCAGCATCTGTGAAGGAAAAAACAGAGTTAACGTTTTGGGTCCGGTGACCCTTCCTCCTTCATAGTAACATCAGCTGGTGGTAGGAATTGCACTCACTTTGTTGACATGACTCTGTATTGCAAATCAGTCATCCATCCATCCATCTAACTGTTACTCTAACAATGCATGATAAGCCTTCATCATTAAGTGTTCTCATAGCTGTCTAAATGTTATAACACAACTAAAATATAGTTAGAGATAGTAGGAACTGCAGATGCTGGAGAATCCGAGACAACAAGGTGCAGGGCTGGATGAACACAGCAGGCCAAGCAGCATCATAGAGAGTTTTGTAGCCAGAAGTCTTCAAGAATTATTGAGACTAGATCAACCCAACAAAGAACAAAACAAAATGATTGGCTTAAACATCCCTGAGCTAGGGATGGTCTTAGTTTTAGCCAGAGCTCCTGGTCACTATCCAACGACGCAGCAAGTGTTCCTGAAGCAGCTCCTTTTGTGATGTTCACAGTTGAATGCCACTGTTAAGACTCACACTGGGTAAAAAGGCTTTAGGGAGATACCTAATAGTAACTATCAGCTGTGAACTTGTACCTATGAGCAGTATTTTTCAGGGTTACCATGGAACTCAAAATGCTTTTGTTGCTTGTTGATGCACAGTCGCTGTTATAGGATAGGAGGCATCTATTGGCCATTCAGCAAACAGCAATCTGATTATAAATACAGACAACGCTGGAGAAACTCAATAGGTCTGCCAGCATCTGGGGAGAAAGCAGAGTTAACATTTCAGTCAGATATGACTCTTTGTTAACTCAGTTTCTCTCTCCACAGACTGCCAGACCTGCTGAGTTTCTCCAGCATCCTCCGGGTTTCATTCAGATTTCCAGCACTGATGGTATGTTGCCTTGATAGTAGTGATGTTGTAATGACAAGTCATTCTGTGTTTCTCTGCTTGGTGTTGGTTAAGGGTTAAACATTGGCCGGGACATTGGGGAGAATCCCCCTGCTCCTCAAAATAGTGCCTGAGGTAACAAAAAGGGCCTTAGTTTGAGAAAACAAGGTGTAGAGCTGGATGAACACAGCAGGCCAAGCAGCATCAGAGGAGCAGGAAGGCTGATGTTTCGGACCTAGACCCTTCTTCAGAAATTGGGGGAGGGGAAGGGGGTTCTGAAATAAATAGGGAGAGAGGGAGAGGCGGATAGAAGATGGATAGAGGAGAAGATAGGTGGACAGGAGACAAACCAGTCAAAGAGACGGGGATGGAGTCAGTAAAGGTGAGTGTAGCTGGGGAGGGAGGGAGGAGATAGGTCAGTCCAGGGAGGATGGACAGGTCAAGGGGCTGGGATGAGGTTAGTAGGTAGGAGATGGGGGTGGGCCTTGAGGTGGAAGGAGGGGATAGGTGGGAGAAGGACAGGTTAGGGAGGCGGGGATGAGCTGGGCTGGTTTTGGGATGCGGTAGGGGGAGGGGAGATTTTGAAGCTTGTGAAGTCCACATTGATACCGTTGTGCTGCAGGGTTCCCAAGCGGCATATGAGTTGCTGTTCCTGCAACCTTCGGGTGGCATCGTTGTGGCACTGCAGGAGGCCCAGGATGGACATGTCGTCTGCGGAATGGGAGGGGGAGTTGAAATGGTTCGCAACTGGGAGGTGCAGTTGTTTAGTGTGAACCGAGCATAGGTGTTCTGCAAAGCGGTCCCCAAGCCTCCGCTTGGTTTCCCCGATGTAGAGGAGGCCACAACGGGAACAGCGGATACAGTATACCATATTGGACAGACCCGAAACATTAGCTTTCCTGCTCCACTGATGCTGCTTGGCCTGCTGTGTTCATCCAGCTCTACACCTTGTTATCCCCTTCACTATAGAGTCAGTCCCCTTGATTAGATCAAGACTCTGTCCTAGGATTAATCACAGAACATCTCCTTTCCCCACAACCTGTTCCCAACTAATTTATGAAAAACAGTTCCAGGACTCATCTCGATTGTGGTGTCACAATGGGTGTTGTATCACTTTAATGTTTCGAGTTCCATGTGCTGAACCTAATTTCTTTCGCAAATGGATGTGCACTCCCAGCATTATCATTGTGTTTTTTTTAAATCTTGTGTTAATCTAAAACACTGCAGAAACCTTGTTAAAACTGAAGTGAGCTCCATGTCTGCTCACTGGAGCCTTGTAGCCCCTGCAGGCTGCAGAAGTGCTGAGATGTAGAGACTGTACAAGATTCTGATGATGACTTGTTAGTGCAGTGAGTCATTTATCACATACAGCGGCTATCTGTGCAGCTGCAGTTCTCCCAGAGAGCACGACGAGGAATGAATCGCAGCTCATCTGTCACAGCCTCAGCTCCCACTGCTCACCTTCTCTGTTAGCTATGAAACTATTCCCTCTCACTCCATTCCTCAATTGTTGACAAATGCTATGCTGTGGGTGCAGACTCTCACCCATATCTCCCGCTCTCCAATTTCTCACATTTTTCTCCCACATGCCTCGTTCTTTCCCCACATCTCTCTCTATTTTATCCACATCCCTCTATCATTCTCCACGTCCCTTTATTTTCCCCACATCTGTCTCTCTACTCCAACATCTCTCTTTCTTTCCCCACGTGCCTCTGAGCTTCCTCACATCCCTCTATCCTTCCACACATCCCTCTCTTCCCCTAAATCTCTCTCTTTTCCCACATCCCTCTGTCTTTCCCCACATCTCTGTATTGATCTCCACATCACTGTATCCTTCCTCACACTCTTCTATCATTCTCCACACCCTCGAACATTCCCCACATCCTCTATCATTCCCCACATCTGTCTTTCTTCCCAATATTCTTCTATTACCCCTTCCTCATCTCTCACTTCCTTCCCTTCATCGTATCTTTTTCCCTCATTTTTATCTGCCCCTATCTTCTTGCTCCCCCTACTACCACTTCCACTTCTCAATTCCAATTCCATCCCCTCCTCAAACCTTTCCTTCACTCCTGCCCCACACCCAGACAGTCGCTGGACCTGATACACAGACACAAAGCCAGACCAAGACCCCAGTGCAGTGCTGCCCCTGTCCCCCTGTGCCAGTGACATGGACACAGATCCAGATTCTCATTGGACCACAGGCAGAGACACACACCGAGACCTTGACACTGATAGACTGGCCCTTCTATCAGAAAGAGATACAAGGATGTTGGTCAAGATTGGCATCTCATTTGTTGAGACTGACCCATATCACTGCCCACTGTATGGACAACTGCATGAAATCAATCTCTACCAGAAAAGAAACGGCAAATTCATTTTTCTTTTATTGCACACTTGCCTGTACTAAAATAGTAAAATATAATGGCTGGCCCTTCTTCCATCCTTAGACATTTCACAAAAGAAATGATAACGGAACAGCTGGAAAGACAGAGAATCTAACTCATTCAGTGTGATCATGATGCAAAATTAGCAGTTGTATGTGGTGAACAGATCAAAGTCACAGACAGTGCAAGGGGTCAGTGGCTGAGTTTGGATTTTTGATTAATTCTGTAAATATTGGGTCTTTGTGCTGTTATCCTGAGTGTTTGCAGTGTAACGCCTGGAAGTGCAGAGCAGTTTAAGTGTTAACAGCACAACGTTTGTGGTTTCTGCAGTTAGGTCCTATTGTTGGGACTCTTCTGCCACCTCCTGGATATCAGAACTATGGTAGCTACCAAATGCCATCTGGTGGCCCAAAAGTATGCCTCATGCCACAGTTAAAACCGTTAAAATAACATCACATTTAAAAACAAATTAATGTTTGATTGGCCAGCAACACTTTTATTTACTTCACTAAAATATTTTGTAATTTTTCACACCTTCATTAAACAATAATCATAAATAGAAAGAAAAACTGTCACAAAAATAAACTTTCTTTAGAAGTGAAGAGTCACATCAGACTCTAACAAGAAGAATATTTTGCCCCTTGACACCCTTCATCAAGTGTGGTCCCCAGAATTCTCCACAATGAAAGAATTTCTTGCTCTTATACTCTATTCCTCTATTTAAAAAGCCAAGGATCTCAATGCTTTTATTGCATAGCAGGTAAGTGCTGTGAAAGAGTTAATACATAGGTTGTGCTGATGCTTCGCACAATCTGATATATAACACAGCTGTAATAATATTCTTGCGTGATATAAACGTAACACAAATGAGGTGCATGGGTTTCGTTTACTTGAAAATCTCTAGCAGGATTATGTACAGCTAAGCTATTATCTAAAACACAGAGTATTCTCCAGGCACAGCCTGTGCCTATAGCACTACAGTGAAGAGATCTGGTGGTATGTAGTCATGCAATAACATCCAAGTACTTGGCTCCTCTGTGTGTTGCACTCGTTAAGTGACATCACGCCAAAAATGATATTACAACATGAGACATTACAGACATGTGAGCAGGTAGGAAACAGAGGGACATGGACCATATGCAGGAAAATGGGATTAGTTTATCTTGGCATCATGGTCGGCACAGGCATGGTGGGCCGAAGGGCCTGTTCCTATGCTGTACTGCTCTACATTCTATGTAATATGTGTTATCAGGAAGATGTAAAGCAGTTTCAGGAGGATTTGGACAGGTTCAGTGAATGGGGTAAAATGGCTGATGGAATATAACGTGGAAAAATGTGAGATTAGTTACTTTGGTAAGAGAAACAGATGTACGGAATATTTCTTAAATATAAGAGTTTGGAAAGTGTAGATGCACAAACAATGTCATTATCAATAAGACACTAAGAAAAGACCATATTAGTGCTGATGACGGGAAGTGGGGAGGGAAAGGAGTGAGCACAGAAGATCTGAGCAGAAGAGTAGTGAAGTCTTGCTTCAGTTCTATAGGAGCTTGGTTAGACTGAACCTGGAGTACTGTGTGCTGTTTTGGTCTCCATATCTCAGAAAAAATATTCTTGTCATAGAGGGAATGCAACAAAAGTTCACCAGACTTGTTCCCAGAGCAATGGGAGTGTCCAAAGAAGAGAGTTCGAACAAATTGGGCGGCTATTCTCTTGAGTTTCGTAGAATGCGCGATGATCTCATTAAAACTTGCAAAATTCTTAAAGGTATAGACAAGGTAAATGCAGGTGAGATGTTTCCCCTGGTTGGAGAGTCTGAAACCAGTGGAAATAATTTAAAAAGAAGTAGGATGCCACTTCAGCTAGAGTTGAGGAGAAATTCTTTTGCTCAGAGGGTTGTGAATTCTCTACCATTCAGGGCTATGGAGCTCAGACTTTAAGTATGTTTAAGGTAGAGATTGATCCATTTCTGATGACCAGTGGCATAAACGGTTACGCACATTGGTTGGGTAAGAGACACTAAAGTGTTCGTTTAGCCATGACTATATTGAATGTTGGGCAAGCTCAATGGGCTGAATGGCCTACTCCTGCTCCTATGTTCTTAGTATGGAAGCCAAATTTGTAGTGCACTTCAGGGATTGTTTCTTACAGCAACACATTGCAGAACCTACCTGGAAACTGGATATTTTAGATGTCGTGATATGTAATGACGTAGGATTAATAAGAGATCTTGTAGTTAAGGATCCACTGGGGGGCAGCAATCACAACATGGTAAAATGTCAAATTCAGTTTGAGGGAGAGCAACTTGGATCTCAAACCAGTGTCCTCAACTTAATTACAGAGGTATGAAGAAAGAGGTGTCTAAAGTGTCCTGGGAATATAGACAAATGGGGAAGTCAGTAGATGAACAGATATTTAAGCAGATATTTCATAACACTCAACAAAAATTTATTCTGGTCAAAAAGAAGAACTTGATGAGGAGGATGAATCACCTTTGAACCACCCTAGGAAGCAAATAATTTGACATTCTTTGTGAACATGACTTATAATGATGTGAGCTACAGCAGTCAATGCAGATGAATTGGAGCCAAAGGGTGTATATAAATGGACTTTGGTTGACATCAGTAGCTGACTGGTTTGTGGACTAGTGACCAGTTACCAATGACAAAGATCTGCTGCCTGTTAACAATGATGTGATTGGTTCTCAGGTAGCTGAACAGATTGGGGCTTGAACATGATACAGAGAAGCCTTTGGACCACCACAGCTCAGGAGCTCTTTGTCTCTTTCTCTTGGTTCCCTGCAGTAAGCCACTTTAAGACTGAAGAAAACCAATTTATCTTTCCTTCAGCAGTTGCAGTAATCTGTGACTTTTAATTATTAAGTCAGAAACCTTTTATAAGTGAATCAGCCAGCCTGTGCCATGTACAAGCCAATGGAAGCAAGTGGAGAAAGAGGACCAAGAAGCAGCATTTTGATGAGCACAAGAATCATAAGAATCATCTCAGCAACTATTGTGAATGGGAATCACTGAACTGCTTTTCCTGATTTTCCATTACTTGTAATAAATAGCATTTCTTGTTCAGTCCAAAACCTGGTCCTTGTTTCCTATCAGCCTTGCTCACCTAAAATTCATGTCAATTGAGAATTTTTCATAATCTTTTTAGAAATCTTTAGCTTTTGTAATGATTCTAGGAATAGTAGAGTTTGATTTCCTGCATGCTACTCCTGTGAGGCGTGATACCATCTATGTTACCACTGTCTCTTTAACCCCATTAGTTATAATGCCTAATACTGTTTTCTTAACGTCAGTGTACACAATCCACCACCTTCTGAGTGAAGAAATTCCTCCTCATCTCAGTCCTAAATGGCTTGCTCTTGCCCTGAAAGTATTGTATGGTTTTAGGCCAACCAGCAAAGAGTAGCAATCTTTCTGCATCTCCCCTGTCTAGCCACAGAGTCATGTAGTCATAGAGTCATGCAGCTTGGAAACAGACACTTTGGTCCAACTCGTCCATGCTGACCACATTCCCAAACTAAACCAGTCCCACCTGTCTGCATTTGGCCCATAACCCTCCAATCTCCAAATCTTCCCTGTACACATACTATACAAATATCTTTGAAATGTTGTACCTGTAGCAACATCCAACACTTCCTCTGGCAATTCATTCTACACATTATCCACTCTGTGTAAAAAAGTTGCCTCTCATGTCTTTTTTAAATCTTTCTCTTCTCACCTTAAAAATAAGCCCTCTAGTTTTGAACTCCACCAACTTAGAGGAAAGACTTTTGCCATTCTATTATTCTATTGCTATTACCTATGCCCCTCATGACTTTATGAATATCTATAAGGTCACCCCTCAACCTCCTATGCTCCAGCCAAAAAAGGTCCCAGCGTATCCAGACTATTTTAATAACTCAAACCCTCCATCCCCGGCAACATCTTGGTAAATTTTTTCTGAACCCTCTCCACTTTAATAATATTCTTCCAATAACAGGGTGACTGGAGTTGCACACAGTACTCCAGATGAGGCCTCACCAACATCCTGTACAACCTCAACATGATGTCCCGACTCCTATACAAAGGCCTGAGCAATCAAAGCAAGTGAGTTAAATGCCTTCTTAACCGCAAACAAAAATAGAAATTGCTGGAAATGCTCAGCAAGTTTGGCAGCATTAGTGGAGAGAAATCAGAGTTGACATTTCAGGTCTAGTGACCCTGCCCCAGAACTGATCAAAGCAGAGACAAGCACAGGAATTCCTAGAAGCCTGGTACTCCACGAAGAAAGCCATCAACAAACACATAGAACTCGACCCCATATACACTCCTTTGCGAAGGAAAACTGGAAGTGAGGTAATCCAGCTCAACGGACTCCAGAGTTTAAAAACCAGGCGGGAAAACACAAGGCGCTTCATCGGAGGCTCACTGATGATGTTACCCAGCAGGGTAATGAAACATCTGCGGAACAACAACAAACCAGCTCGGTAAGCCAACCAACCATAACATTAACTTTGATTTCTCTCCATAGATGCTATCAGACCTTCCGTTCTTTTCCAGCAATTTCTATTTTTGTTTCTGATTTCAGCATCCACATTTCTTTCAGCCTTTTTAACCACCCTGTCTACCTGTGATGCAAATTTCAAAGAATTATGTACCTGACCCCCTACGTTTCTCTGTTCTACAACACTACCCAGGGCCTACTATCAATTGTATAAGTCCTGCCCTTGTTTGTTTTACCAAAATGCAATACCTTGCATCTATCCATATTAAACTTCATCTGCCACTCCTCAGCCCATTGACCCATTTGATCAAGATCTCTTTGTAATCTTAGATAACTTTCTGCGCTGTCTGCTATGCCACCAATTTTGGTGTCATCCCCAAACTTACTAACCATGCCTGTTATATTCTTATCCAAATCATTTATATAAATGACAAATAAAAGTAAACACAATACACTCTGTGGAACACTGCTAGTCACAGGTCTCCAGTCCAAACAACAACACGCCAACACCACCGTCTGTCTCCTACTGTAAAGCCAATTTTGTATCCGATTGGCAAGTTCACCTTGTATCCCATGTGATCAAACTTTACTAATATGATCAAAGCCTTAATCCATGCCAATATGTTACTCCCTATCCTATGTGTGCCAAAAGGTTACACTGAGCAATGTATTTGTTGATGATTATAGTCACTTGTGTGGCGCCTACACACACTAACATAATTCTCAAACTGCATGCTGACCACATTACTGGTACCTGTTGTATATGGGTCTGAAAGGGTTAATTCTGAGACGTCCCATAAGTGAGATTTCGATGATGGTGAGATCTCAACTTGTGGGCAGAACAGCTCAGGAGTGAGACCTAACATCAGGTCCTCCTCAAAGTCTCTATAACAATGTCTATCTTATCAATGTAACCCATAACTAATTGGTAATGGGCAATAAGCTCCATCGTGTTAACCAACAGAGACTCTTCTAGTTAAACCAGGAAGTAAATTTTCCTATCACACCAGACAAAGCAACTCCTGTAGTTTTCTGCAGTTAAAAAGGATAGTGACCCCAACTTTCATCAGGACTAGTTTCCCATACAGTACAATGAGCTGGACAAGTCTATAAGACACATAATAGGCAACAGTTTGGAAATATTTGCTCATACAACAGATGGTGAACAGTGTTGCCAGATCTTCAGACTCAGCTGCAGGTTATCTATCAAACAGCACAGTCAGAAGCAGAGTAAAGCTTAAGATTTAAGAATACAGAAGAAATCTTTGTGGCTATTCTCAACAAGGAAGAATACTCCAGTGAATGGTAAATGCATTTCAGACCTGGTAAGAGAAACACTTCACCAAGAGGGTTAACATTTTGCTGAAGAAATTGAATTAGTAACTTCAATGCAGGAACAGACTGCATCGTAAGACAATGGTCTATGAGGGTGGTCCAAGTCGGAGCTCAGTGGTGAACAAACAGGCATTGGAGACTCTGCAAATCATGTTTAAAGTCCCTAGTGCACCAGGGAAAACTTTACAATAGCACAGTAATCCAGGCTGGCAGGTAAGAAGTTAAAAATTACTTACAGCTCAGATTGAGCGTCACTGCAAAGTGAGTGGCATGGCCAGAGAAAGGGAAATAAAGGTTTATGAAAAAAAAAATTAATCCTACATCACAGACTCTGGGGACATTGTGCATCTAGTAACTGAAGTGATAACTTTGGACAGATTAAAAGCCTAAGGAGATCACATCAAATCTAACAGGGACAGAGAGTTCGGAAGAATTTATTCAGGTCATTGGAAAGGTGGGAATCATTTATTTAAATTGCAAGAAGTAGAAATCACTCAGTGAAACCATGATTAATGCAGGAATCATTTATTAAAGCCATGAACAGTGGACTTCATACAATAAAGCTGTGATAGAAGAAAATCCTCCATTTCAGCTGTGAAAGGATAGAAATCCGCAATTGAAGCTGTAAAACACAGGAAAACCTTCCAGTACTGCAGTAAAGAACAACAAAACTACTATCACTCCAATACAAAAATATTTTAAGCAAGAAAAGTGTGAAACCAAATTAGAAAGACACGGTATTAGAATTAATACTGTCAGGATGATTTAATTTCAGATTGAGTGGAACATGGAATTTGACATTCTGGAGAAAACAGTTTCTGAGAATCAGAAGAGCTTCTAATTTAGATGCTAACTCAGAACTGAACAAGTAAATTTACACAATTGGGAGAACAGCTAGCAATATTTCAGCTCGCAAAGGGAGTAAAGAATAACAGTAAATTTTGAAGAAATACCAAAAGTCTTTAACAATTACTTCAACTCAGAAGTTGTCAGTAAGTTGCACTAATACCTATTTTGACCCTGAGAAAACATGTCAGTTAATTGTGAATGCAAGCCCAGTTGGCTTAGGTGAAGTTCTAATGTAGGAAGGAGACAAATGATCCATCAATTGTTGAAGCGGATTTCTAACACCATGTAAAGCAATGTTATTCACAACCAGAGAGACAAGGACAGGCATTCACAGTCACATAGGCTGTTGTATACTTTTATTTCTACTTATTTGTAAACAAATTTAACATACTAACTGATCACAAACCACCAGTAATCTTGTCCAATAGTTCACTTAGAAAATCATGCAGTCAGATTACCAGAGTACATGTTGTACACTGAGTTTCAGCCAGGCACATTGAAGCCAAGGGATTACCTCTCGTAGCATCCAATGCCGACAGTCAGTCCTACTCATCATGACAACATAAATCTAATTGTAGTGCCGACTTGTAAAACCAGCTGACTTGAAGATAGCAATAAAACCAGGTGAGGTGTTACAACTGTGTATGGCAGCTATGGAATCACTAAACTGTGAATGGAGCATTCAGAAAGGAAATCACACACACACCATACAGTCCCATAAAGTTTGAAATGAACTCACCATTATAGACATATCAGATCTCATGTTACACAGATCTCATATCATCCCAATGTCATTGAGTGAATACATCATTGATATAACCCATGAAGGTCACCAGGACATTGTTAGTAACAAAGAATCCATTAGAAAAGAGGGTTGCCTAATATTGACTACATAGTAGAGCACATATCAATGTGTATTTGATATATCAAACAACCACGGTATCAAATCAGTATGATTTTTCGAGATGCCCGGGCTATGAACACTACTCGTTGTTACCAATGACTATAGCAGATTTCCAATCATGGGAATAGTTACATCAACTGCAATTATGAAAGCAGTCAAACCAAAGATTGACCAGATGTTTGCCATGTCTAGTGTCCCCCAAGTGATGAAAAGTGACAATGGACATCCCCCTTTGCCACTCAATGAGTCCAGTACGTTTGTGAATTACCTGGGTTCCATACGTAGAAAAGCCCGACTGTGTTGGTGAGGAGTCAATGGAGGACTTGTGAAATGTATGTTTAGTGATAAATACAGCTACAGTTGACAGCAAAGTCATGGAAGCAAGTGTTGTGTCACTTTCTTCACAATTATTGAATGACACCTCACTCAGTGACTGGAAATCCTCCAGCTACACTCTTCCTTACACATCCTCTCTCCCTCTCAACCTATCTCTTTTCCTGAGGTATGGTGACCCTCAGGCAAAACCAACACCAGTTGTCTCTCTCTAATGAGACAGCAGCCCTATCGTCTGGAAAGACTCTGGTGGTTTTACCTCTCTGCCAGCCTAGACTACTCCAAGAACTGATAGTCAATAAATCTGTGAAGTGATTGAGAACAAGAGGATCAAAAGAAAGTAAATGCAGAGTGAAACATTCACTTTAGGGATTGGCAGCTAAAGCCAGGAGATAAAGTGCTTATTGAATGTCCTGATCATAGTAAAAAGCATCAACCCATTTGACCTCCAATGACTTGTTGTGACTAACACAGTAGGATCAATAAGCACTGCGGTTCACAACGCATCACACAAAGCTTATCATTTTCCATAGCACTAAAATTACCATTTGTGAACAATGAATCTGATTCCAATATCTCAATGGGGTAGAAGTTTGCGGGGAATGGAAATCTGACACAAATTGCCCACTTCAAACCCTTCCTTTATTATATGAAATGAAGGGAGCTCCGCATTTTCTGAGAGAAGATTCCAATCAGGGCTCATTTTGAAATGCAGGGACATACTTCCATTCTGACAGTGTTTTCACAGTGCAGAACGGTCAGAGGAAGGAAAACTACGTCCAAAACATAGCACTGAGCTGCTGTGTTCTGAAATGTTAGCTGCTGATAGCTGCTGTCAAATGATAGGTACAGATGGGAAATGTGAGGGAAAGGGTGCCAGGAGGGTTAGGTGTCAGAGACGTTGGGATAGAGTTGCAGGTAAGTAGGTTGCTAGGTTGATAGGGGTTTGGCACCATGTGGGTGAGATGCCAGTTGGGAAGGGAGTAGGTGCCAAGTAGGCAGAATGCCAGGGTGCAAAATGGCAAAGGGGCAGGTAATTGATGATGTATTTAATGTAGGTCTGGATGAGTGGTGCTGGGGAGTGTAGGTTATGGGGCTGGAGGGCACTGATCTGGTGGTGAGGGGGTAGAATTGAGGTCAGTGGGATAGGAGGGGCTGGGACAGATCTGCCGGGCTGGGGTATTGGGGCGGTTTGGGTGCTGACTGTGTCAGCTCCAACAGCGAGTCAGGTCAGGCCTAATCTGACACCAGGAAAGAGAAACAGTTTGTTGGGGGGGGGGGGGGGCGGCGGTTGCTGTTTGCCTCTGACTGGGGTGTGGCAGCAGTGAAGGAAGGTCAGGCTGGGAGCCAGGGAAGGGGAGTGGGGTTGGTTCTGGTGGTGGGGGAATGTGGGGTTATCAGGTGTTGGGATGTGTGTCAGATCAGGATCGGGCTGTGTAAGGGTCTGGGGCAGGTATAATGTGAGGGTGGTGTTTGTGAGGTAAGGATGAGATCTGTTTAGTAGTTACTCAGGAGTTAGTGTAAGCATTTAATATCTAACATTACCAGTGTAACTCTTTCAATTAATTTTGTCAGAACCCTCCAAATTTTCTGATTCAATGCGGATGTTCAGAGGTTCCCAGATTCCCAATTTTAGAGAAATTGATCATCAGAATCTTCAATTTGTCAGGCAATTCCTGTGGACTGTATTACAATGGAGATTTCTCAGAGGCCCCGTAAGCAACTCCCATCTACATTAGAATCTCAACGCTCTAGCCAGTTGCAAATCTGAACCATAGTTTCAGATGAAAGACATAAATGTGATAAGACTGCAGATGGTACCCATAGCCGTGAGAGAAAACATTCTGTATCTACACAAGAACCTCACAACATTACTGGAACGTTCCTCCAGCTCAAAGTCCAGTAACATTACTCCTCCCACCACCTCCTCAAAATGCTTCAATGTGAAGCAAGGAACATAAAGATCACATTCATTAGATGCACTTCAAATCACTGAGCTACACTTATAGTTGTACTTTGAAAATGTCACTTCATTCAAAATCTTTGCCTGGGGATTCTGTGCCTTATTAATGTGTCACAGCATAGTTTTGTAATTATGCATACTATCCAAGTGCTATTTATTAGAAATGGGGAAAAGAGGAAAGACAGAGATAACAAGGTGTGGAGCTGGATGAACACAGCAGGCCAAGCAGCATCAGAGGAGCAGGAAGGCTGACGTTTCGGGCCTAGACCCTTCTTCAGAAATGGGGGAGAGGAAGGGGGTTCTGAAATAAATAGGGAGAGGGGGGAGGCGGATAGAAGATGGATGGAGGAGAAGATAGGTGGAGAGGAAACAGACAGGTCAAAGAGGTGGGGATGGAGCCAGTAAAGGTGAGTGTAGGTGGGGAGGTAGGGAGGAGATAGGTCAGTCCAGGGAGGACAGACAGGTCAAGGGGGCGGGATGAGGTTAGTCGGTAGGAGATGGAGGTGCGGCTTGAGGTGGGAGGAGGGGATAGGTGGGAGGAAGAACAGGTGAAGGAGGCGGGGACGAGCTGGGCTAGTTTAGGGATGCGGTAGGGGGAGGGGAAATTTTGAAGCTTGTGAAATCCACATTGATACCACTGGGCTGCAGGGTTCCCAAGCGGAATATGAGTTGCTGTTCCTGCAACCTTTGGGTGGCATCGTTGTGGCACTGCAGGAGGCCCAGGATGGACATGTCGTCTGAGGAATGGGAGGGGGAGTTGAAATGGTTCGCAACTGGGAGGTGCAGTTGTTTATTGCAAACCGAGCGTAGGTGTTCTGCAAAGTGGTCCAATTTGATTTTCTGGGGCTCTTACTTTCCTGATGCTCTGCTGTAAGTGTCATTCTTGCAGAGAAAGTAAAGAAAGGGGCAATTTGGTCATTCTTTTCACATCCTGGGAGGCTCCCAGCATCTGTCACAGTTTAAATTTAACAATTAGTTTAAACGAGCCTGGATCAAGGAGAGAATTCTGCAGGACTCCTGAAAAATAACATTTGTGTCTGGCTAATGCACCTTCCTGATTAATAACTGCATATCATATTATCACCTCCAGGGGACAATCTACTAAAGGCAATCACATAGCCACATCACAGAGTTGAAGCTGTGTTAGACTTGCTGCAGCAAGCTTAAATGAGGAGGGAGTCCCAGGATTCATGTTTGCACTCCAAATCAAACAGACAAATTAAATCACCATTAAACTTTAACACCCTGTGGATTCCCACTTACTTTAGTTTTAATTTTATCTTAATGCTGTCCCTAAATGCACCCTGGCAGGAGTCATGAAGGCTCACATTCAAGGAATGGGGTTTCATATCAGAGACAGGACACATGTGTTCTCTGTTATAGTTGGCACACATTTGCAAGTAGTTTGAGCAGACACATATGTGAACATACAGTGATTTTGCGCACATGCATGTACATGCAAAATTGTCCACCATTCTTCAAACTTATAAATGCCCACACACTCCAAGTAAGTCAGTTCCTTTGCATAATTATATTTATGTCCTAAAGGGGTAAATTATGATGTTAAACTTAGCTTGTATTTCTGAAAATTTGGAAGATTAAGGAGCAGTTTAGCTGAGGCATTTGAAACACTAAAACAATTATATGTAGAGAAGGCTGATTTCCTCCAGTAGGGAAATGCAGAACATGAGGACTCAAGCTAGGTCAATTCTGGGTTGGTAGCAAGCACTTGTTTAATAAGGGAATGAAGGAATTTGAAACAAAGGGGAGTAAATGAAGTGCAATAGAGATTAGAGATAGTAGGAACTGCAGAT
>NC_063356.1:7851679-7873329 GCF_021869965.1 Rhincodon typus | reverse complement strand
GTAGAGCTGGATGAACACAGCAGGCCAAGCAGCATCAGAGGAGCAGGGCCTAGACCCTTCTTCAGAAAATGGGTCTGAAGAAGGGTCTAGGCCCGAAACGTCAGCCTTCCTGCTCCTCTGATGCTGCTTGGCCTGCTGTGTTCATCCAGCTCTACACCTTGGTATCTATTATATCACTGTGCTGCTTCTTAAACATCATTCCATTTTCTAACTCAAATTGTAACTTTTATAAAATTATTTATCATTTCCAATATCAGAAACATTTATCCAGGATTAGTTGCTTTAAACGGTTCTTTTAGATCAGAGATCCAGGTGAGCAGTCATTCCACACAGTGCCCTGTCCCCCTGCCAAATTAGTTTAAAGGCTCCCAACAGCATGAGTGAACCTCCTAGGAAGGATATCAGTGTAATTTTGAAGCAGACTGAGATCACAGACAGGATAAGCAGGATGATGAATATTGTGAAACCCCACAAAATTAGAATATGCATCTGATCCCCAAGACTTAAACAGAGCAATCAAGCCTGTCCTTTACACACCATTGAAGAACAGCTGGTGGCGATGCCAGATGCAAAAGTCTTCTCAGTGTTGGATGCAAACCATGGACTTTGGCAAATTCAGTTTGATGATAAAAGCCCCAAACTCCTGCACCTTCAGAACACCATCTGGAAGGTACAACTTTAAGGGACTGCCAAGAGAGCCAAGTCAACAGCTTCAGATCTGTTCCAGGAAAGTGCATTTTTCAAAGGAAGGTCAGGAAGGAATTGTAAGCATTATAGATGGGGAGAAAACGGAGAACCACATGCCAAGAGACCGAGGCAATTTCCATACAGAATCAGGAGAATCGATTTGAAATTGAACAGGGACAAATGCAAGATTGGGATGAGTGAGATCAGTTACATCAGACATATGTTACCTGCAGAAGGCCTGAAACCAGATAAAGTCAAAGACAAGTCAGAAAACTGCTCTCCTTGCGTGACCCATCCTGCCTTGGGAATATATCGCCATTTCTTCTAGGTCACCAGGTCAAAATCCTAGAATTCCCTCCCTAAGGGCATTGTGGGTCTACCTACAGCTCACTACCACCTTCGCAATGGGCAACTAGGAACAGGCAGTTAATGCTGACCCAGCGAGTGATGCCCATCTCCCATGAATTCGAAAAAGATCAATTTAATGGATAATTCAGTTTTAGTTTTTGTACATGCCACAAAGAGTAGTTCCAATTAACAAAGGTGGCCTGTGTAGCAACATCATCAGTTTCTGGGAAGGATTTATTGCAATGTTGTTACATAAAGCCACCAGGAAGACTTGCATTTAAGTAGTCACTCTCACGACCTCAGAATGTTGCAAAACTGCTCAATTACTTACATTAGAATTGTAATCACTGTTTGGAGGAAATACAGCAGCTAATTTTCACGCAACAAGCTTCAGCAAACAGCAAATGTAACAACAGTCAGCTGATCTGATTTTTTTTTTGTTTTGGCAATGTTATCTGTGGTATAAATATTAGCGAGACCCCCTTTAGAGAATTTTCTGCTATTTTACTTTCAGTTTGAAGGGTCGACAGTTGAACTAGTTTAACACCTCACCTGAAAGACAGCGCCTCCTCTGTCCTGCACTGGAATTTTGGGATAGAGTATTGTGTTTTTAGTTGTTGTACCAAAACTTGAATCAATACCATCTGACTCGGAAGTGAACATGCTATAGCTGTGCCTCAGCTGACATTAGCCAACACATTTCCCATAAAAGTAGAGTGACAATTAAATGTCCAAGGAGGAAAGAAATAGACTGGATTGGGCACAGGCATGGGGTGTTGTACCTTGGCAATTAGGGAAAAAAGTTCCAACTAAATTAAACCGGAACCATGCTCCGTCTTACTGCAGACATGCTGAGACCATTTTTAATATTTCTTCCATTCTGCTCATCCACCCACCCCAGACTGAGAGAAGCATAGATCAGCAATTTTAACAGACAAGGAATGCCTTCTAATTTTATCTGCAATTTATACAACAGTTTCCCCTCGTAATTATAGAATCACAGAATTCTTACTGTGTAGATGGAAGCCATTCAGCCTGTCATATTCTGTACCAGATTTCTAATCACTTTGGCTTAGTGCTAATCTCTCTAGAGCTTTTTTCCCCATAATCCTGCACATTGTTGCTAACAGAAACAATCCCAGAAGATCCAAACTGCAGCATCAGTTGTTTTCCATGTACATTTGTTTGCCTCTGGTGCCCTTCCAGTGCCTGGGGTTTGCTGAGTAAAAGTGAGTGTGGATTTTTGTATCATGACCAGAGGTCACAAAATGCTGATGTATGCGTCAGACGTGCATCTTGCTATTCAGATACACAGAACATGCCAGAATATAAGACAGCCTTCACAACACACAAACAATGAAAATTCCAACCAATTACACCCCATCAGTCTCCTCTCGATCATCAGTAAAGTGATGGAAAGGATCAACAGTGCTATCAAGCCGCACCTGCTCAGCAATAACCTGCTCGGTGACGCCCAGTTTGGGTTCTGCCAGGGCCACTCAGCTCCTGTCCTCATTACAGCCTTGGTTCAAACATGGACAAAAGAGCTGAATTCCAGAGGGGGAGTGAAAGTGACAGCTCTTGACATCAAGGCTGCATTTGAACGAGTGTGACATCTCGGAGCTCTGGCAAAACTCAAGTCCACTGGGAGTCAGAGGAATAACACTTCATTGGTTGGAGTCATACCTGACACATAGGAAGATGGTCGTGTTTGTTGGAGGTCAGTCTTTTTAGCTCCAGGACATCTCTGCAGGAGGTCCTCAGGGTAGTGTCCTCGGCCCAACCATCTTCAGCCACGTCATCAATGACCTTCCCTCCATCGTAAGGTCAGAAGTGGGGATGTTCGCCAATGATTGCACAATGGCCAACATCATTTGCTACTCCTCAGGTATGGAAACAGTTCATGTCCAAAGACAGCCAGACCTGGACAGTATCTAGGCTTGGGCTGACAAGTGGCAAGTAACATTTACACCACTCACGTATCACGTACTGGGCAATGACTATCTCCAACAAGTGACAATCTAACTAGCACCCTTGATAATTATCATTATCATCACTGAACATATCATTATCAACTTCCTGGGGATTGTTAACCAGAAACTGAACTGAACTAGCCACATTAATACGATGGCTACAAGACCAGTTATAGGTTAGGTATCCTTCAACAAGTAAGTCACCTCCTGACTCCCCAAAGCCTATCCATCATCTTCAAGGCTCAAGTCAGGAGTGTGATGGAATACTCTCCTCTTGCCTGGATGAGTGCAGCCCCAACAACACTCAAGAAGCTTGACACCATCCAGGGCAAAGCAGCCCGCTTGATTGGCACCACATCCACATATATTCTCTGTCTCCACCAGCGGCGCTCAGTCGCAGCAGTGTGTGCTTTCTACAAGATGCGTTGCAACAACACACCAAGGCCTTTTAGACAGCACCTTCCAAACCAAAGACCGTCACCATCTAGAGGGACAAGGATAGCAGATACATTGGAAACAACATAATCTGCAAGTTCTGCTCCAAACCACTCACCATCCTGAACTGGAAATATATCACTGTTCCTTCAGTGCCATTGGGTCAAAACCTTGGAACTGCCTTCTTAACAAAACTGTGGCACTGCAGTGGTTCAAGAAAGCTGCTGTCAAATACCTTCCCAAGGGAAACCAGGGACTGGCAATAAATGTTGGCCCAGCCAGCAACATGTCAGGTATGAATAGAAAGAAATGAATGGGCTTTACCTCATGATTGATTCAGTAATGGTCCAGTTTGGGAGTAGGATTTGGTCTTGGGTGGGGTGGAGCTGTACGTTGTATGTAAACTGAAGCCCAGCTCATGCAAGGGCTGAAATAACTCCACAAAGGCCAGTATCCCATCACCATTTATTTACACTGATCCACCTCCATTAAAGCCAGCTCTCAGAGTATCAGAACATCTGATATTCCTCTTTATATCTGTCAGCCAGGGCTCTCTGATTGGACCAGATTAACAATATTAATCAGTGAACTCATATTCTGTGAGGTCCACCTGCCTGCCCTCGTTACAGTCTCTAAATCCATCCCCCTCTGAGTCCATGGACATAGGCAGGTCCTTTCTCTTACACCACCTCCGGGGCCAATTTAGCACCGGATCAGGTTCCTCCAACTCAGCGGCACATACAGGCAGTTCCCAGTGTGTCTTGGAAAAAAATTCACTCTTTTCTTCTGGTGGCAAAGATGTTGACATGGCGAGATCCTCAGTGTCCATCTCAGATTCTGAGGATTTCAACGCTTGTCGGAGAGGGAGATCCCCATGGGTTCCACAGCCGTTCCAACTGTTCTGAGGGACAGGGCACATTTTGCTCCAGCACCGTTTGCGAGTTCACGGCTTTCATATCGTCCATGTGCTTGTTCAGGACCATCGCTCCTATGTCACTGGTCCTGACCTTGCATCAACCAAGCCTCTTACCCATGCAGGGCCATTTCCGTGATTCCTACACCAAACTTTGCCATCTGTTGTAAACTGCCTCTCTCGCTTGGCAGAGCCTGGCATCTGGTCCTGGCATTCCTAATGCTGTTTCACCCTCCCCACCAGGTCTGGGAAGATCTGGGAAGAGTCTTCTCCCCATCAGCAACTCTGCTGGAGCTAGCCCTGTAGTTGCATGAGGGGTGGTCCTATAATCAAATAGGAACCGGGATAGTTTGGTATCTAGCAAAGCTAGAGGCTGTCTCTTCGAGCTTGCCTTCAAAGTTTTGCATGCTCTTTCTGCCAGGATGATATGGAGCTATCACATATGCTGAATCCCATTCAACTTTATGAAATACTCAAATTCCCTGTGGGTAAACGATGGCCTCTTATCTGTGACCAACACTTCCGGGAGCCCGTGTATTGCAAAAAAAGGTTGTTTTTCGGACTAGAGGCCTGTGACCAGTGGTGTGCCGTAAGGACTGGTGTTGTGTTTTTTTTTATTGACGGTGTCGCTAACTAGGCAGCATTTATTGCCCATCCCTAATTACCCAGAGGGCAGTTCAGAGTCCACCACTTTGCTGTGGGTCTGGAGTCACATGTAGGCCAGACCAGGTGAGGATGGTAGTTTCCTTCCCTAAAGGACATTAGTGAATCAGATGGGTTTTTCCGACAATCGACAACGGGTTCACAGTCATCATTAGACCCTTAGTTCCAGATAATTATTGAATTCAAATTCCACCATCTGCTGTGGCGGGATTCAAACCCAGGTCCCCAGAACGTTATCTGGGTCTCTGGATTAACAGTCCAGCGATAATACCACAAGGCCATCACCTCCCCTGCTTTTCAGCATTTATATAAATGATTTGAACATATGGTTAGGTAGTTTGCAGATGACACCAAAATTGATGGTCTAGTGGACAGCGAAGAAGGTTAACTCAGAGAACACTGGGACCTTGACCTGATACACCCATAGGCTGAGGATTGACGGATAGAGTTTAATTTAGATAATTCTGAGGTGTTGCATTTTGGTAAGGAAAATCAGGGCAGGACTTACACAGTTAATGATAGGGCCCTGGGAGTGTTGCTGAGCAAAGGGACCTAGGGGTGCAGGTGCAAGTGGAGTTGAAAGTAGACAGCGTAGTGAAGAAGGCTTTTGGCATGCTTGCCTTCGTTGGTGATCGAGTATAGGAGGTGAGAGGTCATGTTGTGGTTGTACAGGACATCAGTTAGGCCACTTTTACAGTACTGCATTCAATTCAGGTCTCCCTGCCGTAGGAAAGATGTTGTGAAACTTGAAAGGATGCAGAAAAGATTTGAAAGGATGCAGAAAAGATTTATAAGGATGTCACTGGAACTGGAGGGTTTGAGCTGTAGGGAGAGGCTGAATAGGCTGGGGCTTTTCTCCCTGGAGCATCGGTGGCTGAGGGGTGACCTTATAGAGGTTTATAAAATCATGAGGGGCATGGATAGGGTAAATAGGCAAGGACTTTTCCCCAGGGTGGGGGAGTCCAGAACCAAAGGGAATAGGTTTAAGGTGAGAGGGGAAAGATTCAAAAAGGACCTAAGGGGCAACTTTTTCACGCAGAGGGTGGTGTGTGTATGGAATGAGCTGCCAGAGGAAGTGATGGAGGAGCATACAATTGCAGCATTTAAAAGGTATCTGGATGGGCACATGAATAGGTAGTGTTTAGAGGGATATGGACCAAATGCTGGCAAATGAGAATAGATTAATTTAGGATATCAGGTCAGCATGGACGAGTTGGACCAAGGAGTCTGTTTTTGTGCTGTACAGCTGTATGACTCTTAAGGGAGAGAGAGTCAGTGTGAAAGGAGTTAGGAAGATTGAAGTGGGAGAGGGAGCGAGGAGGAAGGGTGAAAGAGAAAAGGGAGGAAAAGAAGAAAAAGAGATAGCATATTGAGACATACACTGCTACTTAGACAAGAGTCATCTTTTACAGGTCTTGAAGTAATATTAATATATTTTTGAACTCTCAGCTGCTGTCTGTTGGGTTTATCTCTGCCTGTAAGATGGATCTGCAGAGCCAATAGATTAATCACCATCAGGTTGTGTTTTAATTGGGCTCTGAATCCACCACTTGTCAAGATGGATTTGGTCCTCACTTTTGTCAGGGTCTGTTTGCAGTGATCAGGCATGAGGTTCCAGTTTGTTCAGTAAATGCCAGAATGGCAATTTCAGGATCAGAAATTTTCAGGAGGAGGTCAGGTTAATGAATGGAGTCATGAAATGAGGAGCTCGGAGGGATTTATTTGGCATTGTTTATCATTGTGTATGCTGGCAGCAGTTTCTCTCAGGGTGCGCATTTTACATGTTCCTGGAGATCTGAGGGTATGGGGAATACATTTATTTGCATAGAATTTACAGCATGAATATTGGTCATCAGGATTATACCAGTGCTTCATTTGACTCAAGTGGCTTCATACTTCGCTCCTGCTCTATCTCTGCTAGATAATAGCCTTCTGCACACATCAGGACGAGACAGGATCATACCAGGCTGGACCAAACACTGCAGATTGTGAGTTTGACACTTAAGGTGATAATCCCCTCCAAAACAAACACTGATATTGGGTAAAAACCGAAAGAACTGTGGATGCTGTAATAGCAAAGTGTAGAGCTGGATGAACACAGCAGGCCAAGCAGCGTCATAGGATGCTTCTTGGCCTGCTGTGTTCATCCAGCTCTACACCTTGCTATCTCAGATTTTCCAGCATCTGCAGTTCCTGCTATCTCTATGGACGCTGTAAATCTGGAACAAAAACAAAGTTGCTGGAAAAGCTCAGCAGGTCTGGCAGCATCTGTGAAGGAGAAAACAGAGTTAACGTTTCGGGTCCGGTGACGCTGCCTCAGAACTGAATACTGGTTGTCATCACTCAGATGAGGCATTAAACTAGGAACACCTGCCCACAGCCTCTTAGCTAGACCCAATGTTATCATCTAATGTGATCAGTAGTAATACCTGGGACCTCATGGAATGAGGCAATATATGATGGATATATTAATGGAGAGTTAATTGGGTTTCAATTATTCATATAAATAGCAGGTGTGAGTAGTCAGTGGGATGTGAATTTTATGAAGCGTGATTAACTGAAATAGAAATCTCATGTAAAGGTGCAGACTTGAATTCTGTTTAAAAACTCTTAAATATTTCTTTTTTAGAACTTTTAGAGCGTAACATCCAAAAGGTCCTATGACACTCCTTTGAAGAAGAGCACGGGACAATGACAACAGTTTCTAGCTGTAAAGAGATCGAGCCCATCCTGAAGTTGTGAAAGGCACCAGTTTAATGAAATCCCTTTAGTGCAAGAGTTGATTGAATGAAGGGTATTTGGCATTGAATGTAACTTCACCTGGAGATGAATGGAGTAGTACTGTGGGGTAGGGTGCTTTTATCCTTCTGCCTTCTGGAGCAGCTGGAGCTTGAAAAATTACAACTTGTCCCATCAGTTTTCCCTTTGCGTCACCTTCCCCTTGCGTCACCCTCATGTTAGGATAACTTGTACAATGTTGCTGTCCTGTAATTAACTACATCTTATTTAAGATAAGAGTCTCTTCACATTAGACTAGCAAGTGGTGTTCGTCAAGCACTCTAGACCAAGCAGGCTCTGTAGACCCTGAGCAGGAAAGAGGATGGCAGCTAAATCTACCTTATGTTGAATTATGAGCGAGGCCTCTCCTAGAGCACTGTGCCCAGTTCTGGTCACCCAGTTATAGGAAGGATATTATTAAACTAGAGATGGTTCAGAAGAGACTTACCAGGATGTTTCTGGGAGTGGAAGATTTGAGTTTTCAGAAAAGACAGAGACTTTTTTCACTGGATTATAAGAGGTTGAAAAGTGACTTTACAGAAGTTTAGAAATTCATGAGGAGTATAGATTGGGTTAATGGTGGGTGTCTTTTCCCTAGGATGAGGGATTTTAAGACTGGGGACACATTTTTAAAGTGAAAGCAGAGAGATTTATAAAAAGACACGTGGGGCAAATCTTTTACACAAAGGGTGGTTCGCATGTGGAATGAATTTCCCGACAAACTGGTGGAAGTGGGCACAGTTACAACATTTAAAAGAAAGGTTTGGAGGGATATGGGTTAGGAGCAGGTAGGTGGGACTAGTTTAGTTTTGGATTATGTTTGACATGGACTGGTTAGACCGAAGAGTCTGTTTCTGTGCTTGTATGACACTACAACTCAATAATTTTATGAATATGATGAACAGTGGTAGAGGTTGCACATACAACAGCAGGTTGCCACCAGTCCCAGATCTATGGTTGTCGGTAAACTCAGGTTATCTAAGCACCTCGGGATGTCTTACCACTTACAAAAAAAAGTCATGCATTTTTAGAGAGATAGCAAGAACTGCAGATGCTGGAGTCAGAGATAACAAAATGTGCAGCTGGGGGAACACAGAAGGCCAGGCAGCATCAGAGGAACAGGAAAGCTAATATTTTGGGATTTGACCCGAAATGTCAACTCTCCAGTTCCTCTGATGCTGCCTGGCCTTCTGTGTTCCTCCAACTCCACACTTTGTTATCACATGCATTTTTAGAACCTTTTTCATGACCACATGACATCCAAAAGCACTTTACAGCCACTGAAGTTGCAAGTTAGGAAACTCGATAGCCAATTTGCACAGAGCAAGCTCTGAAAAGCGATAAACCAGTAATGACCTGATAATCTGATTTTGTGATGTTGATTGAGGGATAAATATTGGTCGGGTGTCCTGGGTGAAGTCCAGTACTTGGCTTTGAGATAGCTCTGTGGGATCTTGTACCTCCCTCCATGAGGGGATAGGGCTTCGGTTTATTGTGGCATTTGGAAGAAGCACCTCAGATAGTCAAGTTACCCCACCAGTTCTACTGGATTAGAGGGTCAAATCTGAAATGTTTCTGTGCTAAATGTCAGATGTGAGTTTTGAACAGGCAACTTTCTGACATGGAGGTGAGATTGTTTCCAAGTGAGCCATGGCTCAGGAGTTAACATAACTGTGTTGATGTGTGCCTCAGCCAGCCTCTTGTGTTGAAACCTTGTTTGTTAAAATGTGTCACTGAAATGGTTGCTGCCCAACGTGTAATCTTGTGGCCTAGTTTTTTAGGTATTGAATTTTCTCCCGGATGTCACTTGATGCAGTCTCTGCACCTGCACAGTGATTAGACTGGTCCACGGTTCCATGCATTCTCAGCTCCTGTCACTTAATTCATGTTCTCGGGTTTCTCCCTGTCCGTCTTTCTGACTGTGCATCTGCCTTATTCGATACCTGTGTGCGTGTTCATGTTTGACTTATTTTTGTTTCTGTCTTTATCCTTCTGTTTTCTTCCTTTTTTTCTCATAATTTCCGCACTGTCACTTCCTTGTCTTTCTATACTTATTTTTTGAATTCCTGTGTGTATTTATCCATGTTTTTGTGGTGGTCTGTGCATGTATGTGTATGTGTGTGTATGTATATATAGGTGTGTGTGTGTTTCTGTGCATGCATATGTACATTGTATGCAACTGACTCTGTGTGTCTGTGTGTGTGTGTGTGTGTGTGTGTGTGTGTATACATCCTTTTCTGTTACTGCCTCCAGTCTTACAACTGCAGTGTTCGATTGCCTTATGTTTAATTATGTGAGTCTGTTTACTATTGATGCTTGATTAGTTAAGCCTGGATTTGGGCTCTGAGAAAAATTAAGCAAATTTGATAAGTTGTTGTAAGTCAGAGGTGAAAAATGGAGTAGATGTGTTAAAGCATTCTGAATAAAACCTGCTACACATGTTGAAACTAATGACCTCTGTGATCAGTGCACCTTAGAGTCGTACGGCTGTACGATATGGAAACAGACCCTACAGTCCGACTTGTCCATGCCAACCAGATATCCTAAATTAATCTCGTCCCATTTGCCAGCATTCTGCCCATATCCCTCTAAACCCTTCCTATTCATATACCCATCCAGATGCTTTTTAAATGTTGTAATTGTACCAGCCTCCACCACTTCCTCTAACAGCTCATTCCATACACGCACCACCCTTTGTATGAAAAAGTTGCCCCTCAGGTCCCTTTTAAATCTTTTCCCTCTCACCTTAAATCTACGCCTTCTAGTTTTTGACTCCTCCACCCTGGGTAAAAGACCTTGTCCATTTACCCTATCCATTGCTCCTCATGATTTTATAAACCTCTATAAGGTCACCCCTCAGCCTCCGACCCTCCAGGGAAAATAGCCCCAGCCTATTCAGCCTCTCCCTATAGCTCAAACCCTCCAACCCCGGCAACATCCTTGTAAATCTTTTCTGAACCTTTCAAGTTTCACAACATCCTTTCAATAGGAGGGAGACCAGAATTGCATACAGTATTCCAAAAGTGGCCTAACCAATGTCACCTTTTTAACCCCAACCTCTCGAACAATTTTAATCCAATCTTCAGTTTTATTCACTCCACTGTTAGTGGTCAGGTTTTAACAGTTGGGCCTTAGGTTGTAGAATTCATCCCTAAACCTTTCTGCCTCTCTACTTTTCTGTGTCTTTTCTCTCCCCTTCTTTAAGATATTCTTTGGAACCTATCCCTTTGCCCAAGATTTGGACACCTGTCTTAATATCTCTTTGTGTAGCTCAGAGTCAAGTATTTCTTGACTGTTGTTCCTATGTGGCACTTTGGGACATTTCACAATGAGACCCGATTGTCAAAGCAAATTAGGAATATGTGATCAAATGAGCAATAACATATGCGAAGAAAGAATTGTAAATCTTTGTCCCAAGACTGATGTAATAAAGTGAGATCATATATATTTTAATATGAAAGTGAAAATCACCATTGTCCCAGAGGACTGTATGCAGTTTCTTCATTAGAGAAAGACTGAAGGAGTTTAACCTGAGAGCCAATATGCCGCAGGCGAGGGGTGAGGTTGAGAAAATGCCTCAAAGGAACCTGCTGGTAACATCCTGAGTGTGTCCAGTGTGCCTTCCAATGTCTTACTCCATTAGGTCAGCTCAGAATCCTTCCCTCCTGTCGAACGAGATTAAAATATCCCTTTATATCAGTATTTAGATCACCATAAGATTAATAGAACATAGAACTGTACAGCATAGTACAGGCCTTTCGGCCCACAATGTTGTGCTGAACTTTTACTCTAAACCTAAGGTCTATCTAACCTCCACCCCTACCTTATACTATCATCCATATGCCTATCTAATAGCCGCTTAAATGCCCCTAATGAGGCCGACTCCACTACCCTCTCCGGCAATGCGTTCCACGCCCCGACCACTCTCTGAGTAAAGAACCTACCTCTGACATCTCCCCTATATCTACCTCCACTCACTTTAAAACTATGCCCCTTCGTAATAGCTACCTTCACCCTAGGAAAAAGTCTCTGGCTATCCACTCTATCTATACCTCTGATCATTTTGTACACCTAATGTCCCAATCCATTGCATAAACTCAATGAACAGTACGTTCACACATATAAACAAAGCAATAATGGAAGGTAGGAAGACCAGACGAAATCTGCCCCCTGTCCTCTCACATCAAGAAGGAACATCAGCATTTATAAAGCCATGGAGTTTTACATATTAATTTGTATAATTTAGCGCATATATAACACAGAGGGAGGCCATTCATACTATCATATCTGCACCTGTTCTTTCACAGTGCAATTTCTTTGATCCCACTCTTTGCTCTTTTTCAATCCTCCTCTATTTATTTTCCCCTTAAAGAACTTATTTAATTTTCTTTTGAGGGCTGTCACTGGATCTGCACACAGCAGTGTGTGTTCCGCATTCTAAACCTTTATTGCCTAAGGGAGATAGATGTTCCTTGTGTTGCTTCCGGTTATTCAGCCAAACTTTTTAAATATGAGTGAAAAGCAGAAAATGCTGCAAATACCCAGTAGGTCTAACATCATCTATGCAGAGGGATACCGAGTTAGCATTTCAGAGCTGTGCCATTTCTAATTTTCCTACTAACACTACACTACCCACTGAGAAGGTGCTGTCGGTAATGTCCCTGCCTCTAAACCAGAAGCTCGAGAGTCAAGTCCAAAACTGAGGACAGGACGGAAAAGGGAGGTCATCCGTAACGTGATCAAACATATTCAGTATCAGCCTGCAAATTCTTCCAAACATGAGGCAGAAGCAGATAGTAAGAGCAGGAGTGACTCCTGCTCGCTATGAAAATATTGGAGCTGCCACCTTCTCTATCCGTAGCACCAGACTACAACATGCACATAAAAGCACATGCTGTTGTAACAACTCAGACTCAATGACTGAACCATAACAGACCACCATGTTTGGTGAGAGTGTGCTTTAAGATATTTTACGGGGCAAAAGGCGCTTTACAAATTCTTTTACTCACTTACGGGATGTAAGAGTCACTGGCTGGCCAGCATTTATTGCCTGTCCCTTGGACTGCAAGCTCAGACTCAGCCACATTTTGCTGTGTGTCTGGAAACACATGTGGGTCAGACTAAATGAGGATGGCAGATTTCCTTCTCTGAAGGACAATAGTGAGCTGGATTTTTTTTGACAATTGGCAATGGTTTCCACAGTTATCGGTAGATTCTTAAATCCAGATTTTTTTTTTAAAGTTGGATTCATATTGCACCATCTGCTGTGGCAGGATTTGAACCTGTGTCCCCAGACCATTAGCTAAGTTTCTGGATTATTAGGTCTAGCAATAATACCACTCATCCATTGCTTCCTCATTGTGGGATAGATATGAATTCTTTATTATTGTTATTGTTCCTAGTAGTCAAAGGCTGGTATTTGAAAGTAAATTTAGACCATAAAAATAATAGAAATAGGAACAAGGGTCAGCCATTCAGCCCCTCAATCCTGTTTCACCATTCAATAGGATCATGGCTAATCCAACACTCCTTTTCCTACACTTTCCTCATAACCCTGGATTCCCTGACTGATTAAGCATCTATCTCAACCTTCAATATACATAATGACTCTAACCCCACAGCTCTCTGTGGCAAGGAGTTTCAAAAACTCTCAACCCTCTGAGAGAAGAAATTCTTCCTCATTTCAGATTTAAATCGGCATCCTTTAACACTGAAACTATGCCCTCTGGTCTTAGACTCTCCCAAGAGGGGAAATATCCTCTCAGCATTTACCCTGTCAAGCCTCTTAAGAATCATACATGTTTCAATGAGATTACCTCTCCGTTTTCTAAATTCCAATGAGTAGAGTCCCAATCTGTTTAGCCTTTGCTCATAAAATAATCCCTCTATGCTGGGGATTATCCCAGTGAACCTTCCCTGGTCTGCCTGCAATGAAATAATATAATTTTTTAAATAAAGGGACCAAAACTGTTCATAGTAATCCAGATGTGGGATCACCAACACCTTGTACATTTGCAGTAAGACTTCCCCAGATTTCCTCACTCCTATACTCCAACTCCCTTGAAATAAGGGCCAACATTCCATTAGCCTTCCTGGTTACCTGCTGCACCTGTGTGCTAGCTTTCTGTGTTTCATGCACAAGTCTCCCCGAGTCCCTTTGTGTTGCAGTTTTTCTCCATTTAAATAATATTCTGTCCTTTTGGTCTCCCTTCCAAAATGAACAACTTTACATTTTCCCACATTGTACTCCAAATGATGGGAAAATCTAGAGGAAACCCAAGTTCGAAAATAACAGCAATGGATGACTTTTGGCCAGTGTTTGGGTCTAGTCAGTTCATCCTCTGATTTCCTGCGTCCTGTCCAGTCGAGCAGCTATGTCCTCCCATTTCCACTCCTTTCCCCACTGAGTCTGAGGAAAATAAACAGTTTTAAATTCTGATGTGAATATCATCTTGAGTGGTGTTGATAGAAGTAAACTTTTCATTTCTGGAAGCTCCAGGTCCAACCTGAGTGGATTGGTGACTCTACTAGTGACTGACAGTGCAGGAGTCAGAAATCTTCCAGCCCACGGTGCTGTTAATTAGTTCCAGAACAAATGGCATGTGACACCAGCTGGATTGTGACTATTTGCATACATGTGCTAAGACTACTTATTGTCATTTGAATCTTGTGTGTGATTAAACTTTCCCCTCTCCAGCTTCAGTGATCCGTGGTAACCGCACTGTGGAGTCAGCTAATTTTCTCTGTAGATGGCTATCGATCCTGAAGCAGCTGCTAATGTACACGGGATGCAGATGGGTGACTGCTTGTTAAATTGCCTGCAAACGCCTCCACCCACTCCCCAACCTGACGCAAAATCTAATACAGGCTGTCAGCTGTTCCTTATGTCATCAAACCAACAACAGCCGTGATACCATGGAGACTAGGTGAGGCCTTCTAGAAGGAATTGCTTTGCCTCTTCGGCTGTGCGGAGGAATGGGGCTGAGGAATTGGTGGGGGCAATTGCATTGGAGTTACAAAGCTGTGTCCCATTCACGAACTGGGATGTTTGAGTCTTGGCCCCCCAGAATAACACAACTGGTTAAGTGCAGCGTTTGATGGAGCCTTCAATCAGTGTTAAGTCAATTGCCCTTGAGTTTTTACAATGAGAAGTACTGTTACACACAACTGATATCTCTTTCCTGATCAGCCTGTTAAAGATGGTTTCCGTTGGGTCCTCCGGTTTCCTCCCACAATCCAAAGATTGGAGAGGCGATGGCCTAGTGGTATTATTGCTGGACTATTAATCCAGAGGCCCAAATAACATTCTGGGGACCTGGGTTCAAATTCCACCATGGCAGATGGTAGAATTTGAATTCAATAAAATATCTGGAAACAAGAATCTAATGATGACCATGAAACCATTGCCGATTGTTGGGAAAAACCCATTTGTTTCACTAATGTCCTTTTGGGAAGGAAACTGGTCTGGCCTACATGTGACTCCAGACCCATTGCAATGTGGTTGACTCTAAGGGATAGACAATAAATGCTGCCTGGTCAGTGACGTCCTCATCCCGCAGATGAATAAAAAATCATTCTAATTTTTCCTCCTTATTTTTTGATCACTCATTGCTTTCCTCACATAACTATATGCTTCTTTCTTTCTATTCTCTATATGCTGAAATAAAACATCTGCGGCCGCATTACTGTTGAAGAGTCATTTAACTTAATTTTCTCATTCACTTTAGTCAGCTCTGTTTTCATGCTTTCATAATTCCCCTTATTCAAACTTAACAAAACAGTCTCAGACCTATTCATCTCTCCCTCAAACTGAATGCTAAATTCAATCATATAATGGTCATGGCTACTTAAGGCCACTTTGCAATGAGATCATTAATTAATCTTATCTAATTGCACAATACCAGATGCAGTATGGTCTGCTCTCTGGTCTGCTCTGGAGCATGCTGTTCTAAGAAATTATCCTGCAAATATTCTATGAACTCTTCATTACCTTTGTCCATCTGACTTTTCCCATCTGCATGTAGATTATAATCTCCTATGATTACCACAATGCCTTTCAGACATTCTTGATTCCTTTATACTCCACCCTACATGTGATTGTTTTTTGGGGGCCTGTGCACTACTCCCACAAATGAATTGGCATTTCAATCCAAACTATTTCTATATCTTGGTTTTCTGAACTTTGGTAATCCTCTCTCTTGTACTAAAACCATTACTAACTAACAGAACCACCTTCTGTCCTTTTCCTATTTTCTTGTCATTCCTAAATGTCCTATCTGTTTCAAGTTTCAGATCCCAATTGATGTCATTCATGATTCTGTGATAGCTATCAGATCATCTTATGTTTGTTCACTTCTATTTGTGCTCTCAGTTCATCTGTTTAGTTTTGAATATTACAAGCATTTAGGTACAGAACTTTATTGTTATCTTTTTATTCAACTTACAGATTCTAATTTTATCTGTTGCTTGACTCCCAGATTCATATTCTCTATCCCTTCCTGTCATGGTCTGTTTCTCATTTCATGTATTGTAATCCTTCTGTTTGGCCTTGGCACTATAATTTGATTTGATGTACCACATCTTCCCAATCTTGATTCCTCTATCCCCCTCCCCACCCTAGTTTAGTTTAAACTCCACAGTACTTCTCAGGTAATGCAGTCAGCAAGGACACCAGCCCCAACATACTTCAGATAAAGACCATCCCATCAGTACAGATCCCACTTCCCCGGTTTTCCAACACGCCATGAACCAGAACCCATTTCTCCCATACGTCAATGAGCAATGCATTTATCTCTCTAATCTTGTATCCATTGGGGTATTTAAGAATCCAACAGACATGTATTGCAACAAACTATTATGTATTAACATGACATTCTTCAGGCACATAAGTGTCTGGGCTAATATAACTCTATTAAGTTACAACAGAGGGGCATGCTTCCAGTAAAGAGCCATGCTTCAAGTGATCTGAGGTGAGGTGGAGTATGAGATCTTTATATCTTCAGATGTAGTGATGATATCATGAATATTTTTCTTAAAGGTTCATTGACATGCTGATTGTGTGACATAACAGAACAGGCACTGGGAGGTTGTTACATGGGATATGATGCCTGGTACATGGGGATCACAGTCACAGGATAGATTGCTCATTTAGGATTGAGATGAGGAGAAGTTTCTTCGCTCGAAGGATTGTGAACCTTTAGAATTCTCTGATGCTGAAGGTTGTGGATACTCAGGCATTGGCTTTGTTCTAAGCTGAGATGGATGGATTTGGGGGATGAAGGAAATCACAGGATATGGGCGGGTGGGGAGGGGGTAGAAATTGTGTTGAGTTTGAAGAAGAGCCATGGTTTATTGAATGTGACCCAATAGGGACTTACTTCTTGTGTTCCTTTTGCATTATTGATTTCTGACTAGTAGCCTGTGTTAAAAGTTGTATACTCGCTCTGTATGTGTGCACATGTTTGTGTGTGTGTTTGTGTGTGTGTGTGTGCACATAGACATTGGCTGAGGGGCAGTATTGAAATGCCCCTTTGCCTCTAAGCCCGTGTGAGGGTAACAGTCATGTTTCTCCCTCGGAATCCATTACTCAGCCAGAAGTCAACATCTTCATGGGCACATTTTGAAATCATACAATACTTTTATTTCCAGTTCTTCTTGAATTGATTTCCAACTGTTAAAATGCCCATCGTGAGTTTTGAACTAATTCAGTAACATAAACACAACCTGCTAACAAACACAAATTATATAAAGGAAAAGAGGTACAAAGTAGTTCGGATCTAGTGTTTTGCAGGTACATTTATTTTTATGAATGGGAAAATTTCAAACAGATTCCAATGTTCTTCCTCAGGAGTTGAACAGAAATGGAGGGTGTGGGGGCCAGGGATGATGGAGGAGGTGTGAGGTCACTGCATTGGCATTTTTAATTTGCAAAACCATGGCAACCAGCAACTAGGCCCTTTCTCCAGGGCCCAAGGAATTCAAATCGTGATCAGCAGATGCAGACCCTGCACTATTTGTACAATTATTGCACTGCACAGCATTATGGGACCAAGGCAGTGATTGTTCATTTTTAAGCCTTCCTGCTCTGTCTCTTTGACACAGTGCAGCAGTGTTTTCATGACACTCCCTGTTCCAGCTTTTACATTCTCCTATTCATTCAACCCATATCAATCGACCATTTCATCAACAAAATACTGATTAAAAAAAATTATAGACACTGGAAAAGTCGATCTGGAGAGAGAGTTAGCCTGTGGTGACTTAACACCAACAGATCCAAACCAGATAGAATCATCGGACAATACAACTTTGAAGCAGGCCATTTGGCCTCCCATACCTATGCTGGATTTTCAGAATAGTTATTCAATTTGTCCTATTCATGTGCCTTTTCAGTATAGACATTTTCCTTTACAAGTATTTGTCTAATTTCCTTTAGAAAGTTACGGTTGAATCTGCTTCCATCCTGCCCTTCGAGGCAATATTCCAGATCCTTACAACTTGCTGCATTCAAAAAAAGCTATCAAACATGTTGTCTCTCATTCTTTTACCAATCTCGTTTATTGTCAACCAACAATATGGTTGACTCGTAACTGCCTTGGGGCAATTAAGGATGGGCAATAAATACTGGCCTAGCCAGCGATGCCCTCATCCCATAAATGAATAAAGAAAGAAAAATCAATACCTTCCATTTACTACATCATCTGGAAAAATGATTCTTATTAGTTACTCGATCTTTTGATTGAAGCTTGACTTGCTATGTCCAGCATTTTCTGTTTTCATTTAAGATTTCCAGACCAATGGTATTGTGCCGTCATTTTGTTGCTGCTATACACCCTCACGAGAAAAATATTAGGTTAAAGGGTTCAATTGGGCTGCGTAAACTATGTCTGTGTTCCCTCAAGGATTGATGATAAACAGTGTTTGAGATGATTCCATGAGTTGATAGGGTGAAACTATTTCCTCCTTTGGGATGATTTCAGAACAAAGAATGATAGTGTCCCTGCCTCTGAGCCAAGAGGTCCAAGTTCTAGTCCCACCTGCTCCAGAGGTTTGTCATAACATCTCTGTTCAGATTGATTTAAAACATATCTGCTCTGAAGATCAGAGTCAGGTCATTCAGGGGGGTGTCAGCATGCAATTCTTGCATAAAGGTGATGGAAATCTGCAGTTTCCTGCCTCATAGAGCTGTAGAGTCCTGGGGGGTCAACTGAACATTTTAGAACTGACATGAATATTTATTTTTAGGCCAAGGTGCATTTAGATTCAAGAACCAAGCTGAAAAAATGGAATTAAGATGGAAATCAGCTGTGATCTAATTGAATGATAGACCAGGCTTGAGGGGCTGAATGGCCCACAGCTGCTTCTATATTGTGATTCTATTATTGCCAGAAAGCTAGGAGGCCCAGGTTCAAGTCCTGCCTGTTCCTGAGTTGTGTAATAACAACTCTGAGCAAGTTGACTGGGTAAACATCTGAATAAGTGTGAATTTCTACCTACGCTGTTCCATGGTATTTTTAAAGGTTTGGATTGTAATTTTTTACTTGGAAATCAATTTGTCAGCATTTGGATGTTGGACTTGAGAATGAAAGTATGACAGTGACAGATAGAAAAAGAGTGTGAGAGAGAAATACAGAGAAAGAGAAAAAGGGAACACCACAGAGAGATGAGAAGCGAGAGACACCAAGACAGAAGAGATTATCTAGAATGGCAGACAGAGTGAACAAGAAAGGAGAACAGACGTATAGACACAACGAAATATAAAAAGAAGGTGACAGGCCCGAAAAACCAAAAGAGTAGAACAGCCTCAGGTGACTGTGTGGTGTTTGCACATTCTCCCTGTGTTTGCGTGGGTTTCTTCTGGGTGATCTGGTTTCCTCCCATAGGCCAAAAATGTGGAAAGGCCATGCTAAATTGTCCATAGTGTCCAAGGATGTACAGGGTAGGTGGGTTAGCCATGGGAAATGCAGGGTCACAGGGATAGAGTTGGGGCCTGGGTCTGGGTGGGATGCTGTTCAGAGGGTCAGTGCTGACTCGATGGGCCAAATAACCTCTTTCTGTGCCGTAGGGTTTCTATGATTCCATGATTCTACAAGAGAGTGATGTGGAGAAATAACGTGACCTTTAGAATTCAAGCCGTGAACCAAAAGTTTTACAGGACTTTTACCCTGTGTCTGCCAAATTAGAATGTTTTTAATGATCAATAAAAGCAACATGAAATAAAGTAAATTGAGTTTCAAGCCAGAGTGTTGAGAAAGTTATCATTTGATTTTGCTGGGATAGCAAATCCGCGCTGTTTTTTAAAATGAAGCCCACACACCTTATTCATAGGAATGTTCTCTGCCTAAAAAATGAATGAATTGCCTGTAATAAAACTCCTACTCTGACTAGTCTCTCCCTCCCCCACCACAGCTGCATCATCATAACTGCAATGTGTGTGTGTGTGCGCGTGTGGGGAAAAAAAAGGACTATTTTGGCAGTTTAAGACAAATAATAGGCAGTTGTCATATTGAGCGCTAAATTTTAGCCAGGGATGATTACGAAGCGTCCTTGTGTGTGGTGCTTCCCCACTCCACCCCACCTCCCCCAATTCTCTACCATCCTGTGCCATTCTGTGCTGCCTCCCATCATCCTGCAGTGACTGGTACCCCTCGCAGCTGGTTCAAAATGTAACCACCTTTAGTGCTGCAAATTAGAAGCGTCTTAATGCCGCGTTTTTGTCATGATTGGTGAACGAAACCCTTTTGGTGCAGGTGTTTGGCACTGACGGCGTGGTGAGCATGTCAGTATTTAGTGCTCTGTCTCTGTCACAATCCTCAAACACTCAACAGCATCATTTTCAAATGTGAATGAATCATCTGCACACAGTATCTCTTTGTCTTTCTGTTTATCCTTGTTTTTGATTATCTCAAGTGGGGGAGGGGAGGGAGATGGGTGGGTGTAATTTGGCTGCTAGCATCTCTCTGTTTTGATGTCCTGACATAAAATTCTTTTGTGTGACATTTAACACAATTAACACCCTTTCAAAGAAATGGATCAAATAGCAGGTACAATACCTTGGCATCAGGGTGTTCAACATGAAACAGCACCTTAGTAGAGGAAACCCCTTGGACTCTTCTGAAACAGCACAACTTCAGTTCTGGAGAAAGATCACTAACTTTGATTTCTACAGATGCTGCCAGACCTGCTGAGTTTCTGCAGCACTTTCTACTTTATTTTTGACACAGCACAACCTGCCTGCCTTTATCCCAACACCTCAGAAATCTTGAACATTCTAACAGGACTAGCTAGACAAGGTAAACTGGGGAAGGATGTTCCCAATGGCCAGGGAGACCGGAACCAAGGGTCACAGTTTAAGGATATGGATTAGTCCATTTAGGACTGAGATGGGGAGAAATTTCTTCACCAGGAGAGTGGTGAGCCTGTGGAATTCTCTGCTACACAAAACGGTTGAAGCCAAAAAGGTTTTCAAGAAAGTGTTAGATACAGAGGAGGCAAGGTCCCTGTGGTATTATCACTGTACTGTTAATCCCAAGACCAAAGTAATATCCTGGGAAACCGGGTTCGAATCCTGCCATAGCAAATGGTGGAATTTGCATTCAATAAAATCTCCAATTAAGAGTCTAATGATGACCATGAATCCACTATCAATTGTTGGAAAAACCCATCCAGTTCACTAATGCCCTTGAGGGAAGGAAACTGCCATCCTTACCTAATCTGGCCTACATGTGACTCCAAACTCACAGTAATCTTAGACAACAAGGTGCAGGGCTGGATGAACACAGCAGGCCAAGCAGCATCATAGGAGCAGAGAGGCTGACGTTTCGGGCCTAGACCCTTCATCAGAAAAGGGTCTAGGC
>NC_063356.1:7815212-7851279 GCF_021869965.1 Rhincodon typus | reverse complement strand
CTAGACCCTTCATCAGAAAAGGGTCTAGGCCCGAAACGTCAGCCTCTCTGCTCCTATGATGCTGCTTGGCCTGCTGTGTTCATCCAGCCCTGCACCTTGTTGTCTCGGATTCTCCAGCATCTGCAGTTCCCACTATCACAGTAATCTTAACTGTCCTCTGGGCAATTAGGGATGGGTAATAAATGCTCGTTTAGCCAGTGATGCCCTCATTCTGTGATTGAATGAATGAATAATGTAGTTTTTAGTGCTAAAGGGGTGAAAGCAGAAACAGGGCACGGAGTTGAAGGATCAGCCATGGTCATGTTGAAAAATGGAGTAGGCTTGATGGCTTTTTTTTATATCTTGAGAAACCTCAACGCTTGATGGACTGACATAGCTGCAATTTATAAACAGCCCCAGTGCCCCTTTTGCCTCTTGACTGTTGCGTATGAAGCACTTGCATGCCTGCAGTGATTCCCAAAAGTTGGAGAGTTGGCCTGGGGGTTGGGTGGGTGGTTGGGGGAGCAGAGACTGTGGCTGGAATGGTGAGATGTGAACTCTGGAGCTCAGCTTCCGACCAAATATCACCGTGTCCATTTCCAATGTCACGGAGGAGGTCCTGTGGAACAGTGATATTATTATTACCTCTGGGGCAGAAGCTGCAAGTTCAGATCCCACCCCTGGCAATGAAAGGAGTGCTGTAACTACACCAAGCCAGTTCATTATCAACTTGTAAATCCTTCCCAAAGCAGGCAGTGAGACCAGGAGAGTTTGCTGGTCAGCAACAGGAGTGGGGTACCTGCAATATTACAGCCTCCCATGTTAAAAGACTCTTCACACCAGGTCTTGCCATGAGCGGGTGGAATTGTTAGTTCAAAGGACGTGTACACATCATAAAATCACAAGCATCTATCACGATAATAATGTTACCCATCTCCAACTCTACGTCAACTCATCTCCTGAAACCTTTATCCATGCCTTTGCTACTCTGAGACCCAACTATTCTGATGTTGTCTCACCTGAATCCTCAACTACTACTCTCCAGGAACATCATGTATCCAGAACTCTGCTGCCCTTGTCCTGGCTTGCACCATATCCTGTGCACCCATCACACTTGTTGGCTTTGACCCATTTAGAGTCATAGAGTCATACAGCATGGAAACAGACCTTTCGGTCCAACCAGTCCATGCTGAACACTTCAATTTTAAAATTATCATCTTTGTTTTGAAATCTCTTATGTTCTCACATCTCCCTGTCTCTGCCACAGATCAGTGGTCCTCCAATTCTGGCTTCTTGAAAGTCCTAGGTTTTCCTTGCTTCATCCTTGGTGTTTGTGCCTTCACTGCCCATCCTGAGCACTGGACTTCCCTCCCTAAACGTCTCCAACTCTCTACCTTTCTGCTGCAGTTCAGAAAGGTAGCATTTGATTTTCCAGCCTCTGTTCTATCTCTTTTTGTGGCTCCAGGTCAAATGGGCACAAAATAAGTTCTCTGAGGATATTTTCTAATCAACATGTTCAGAGATATTATGTGGAGCAGGAAGGATTTGAACTCAGGAACAAGAACAAAGTTGTTGGAAAAGCTCAGCAGGTCTGGCAGCATCTGTGAAGGAAAAAACAGAGTTAACGTTTCCGGTCCGGTTCTGAGGAAGGGTCACCGCACCCGAAACGTTAACTCTGTTTTTTCCTTCACAGATACTGCCAGACCTGCTGAGCTTTTCCAGCAACTTTGCTTTTGTTCCTGATCTACAGCATCCGCAGTTCTTTCGGTGTTTTATTTAGGATTTGAACTCAGACCTCCTCAAGTCAGAGGCAGGGACACTACCACTGCACCATGAGAGCCCATCTGCTGTATTTTTGGCCGAGGTTTGGAGGGAAGGGCAATGGAGCACAGGGTGAATTAAAATTGAATGAAGAGTAAATTGCTTAGAAGACTTGTTTGGATGGGAAGCGATGTGAGTGTTTTCCAATTAATACCACACATGCTGGCCTTTGGAAATCCGAAATCTCTGCTGTTTAGTCATTTTCTTTTCATGTGCCCAACCAGACTGCAAGCTGACAATTGGTTTCATGTTGAAAATTCCTGCGCAGAGCTGCAAGTCTGAATGGGGCAAAGCTGAGTAATTGCCTGTGTTACTGAATGGCAGATGGATTGGTGACGTATGTGCCTAATGCCTGGCCTCAGAAAGCCCAGTGCACCCCTGATCCGGCCACTTTTGGCAGGGGTTGGCATGAGGGCTAGCTGCCTTTTGTTCTGCTCTGGGCAGAGGTACAGAAACAGCCTTGGATCTTTACGATGAACAGTTATAATTTTTCATTCAAACTTGAGTTTGAGGTGTAGGATCAGGATCCACAGGCTGTGTCCTCCATTGCAGTAACAATCTCCATTTATAAAGCACTCTAAAGTAGCAAAACAACCCAGAGCAACTCACAGCAATGTTATTGAACAACAATTTGCCACATGAGGTGGTATTGAGAAGGAAAACCAGAAGTTTGGTCAGGGGGGTAGATTTTAAGGAATGAGGAGAAGAGGTGGAATGGTTTAGGAAAATTATTTTCCCCCAACGCATAACTGAACAGGAAAGATCCCAGATAACCAAGTGGGTGACAGACCCTCTCTTCAACATGGAGTAACAAATTACAGAGTAATAACAGAAATTGCTGGAGAAACCCAGCAGGTCTGACAGCATCTGTGGAGAGAGAAACAGAGTTAATGTTTTGGGTCCAGTGATCCTTCATCAGAAATGAATTATGGTGCATTGGTGTGTGGTATGGTGCATTTTTAGTTTGATTTTAGAGGATTTGGTTCCTCAAAGGTGGTAGAAGGGTTTTTATTGTATGTGTTAGAAATGGACTAAATGACTTTGCTACATTTAGGCCAAGAAACTATGATATACATAAGAAAATGACATTTTGTTACTGAATGATTGATTCTTCTTATCTTGTATCAGCATTTTTAAAAGTACATTGCTTGTATGTGACTCCAGTCCCACAATAAAATGACTGACTTTTAACCATCTTTTCAAGTAGGCCAGTGAGAAACAATTCAGTTCCGTCAACATTTTCTCAAGGCACACACACACACATAAAAGAACTTGATGGCGTGTAAACCCCTTCTGTCTCCCCACAGCCTGTCCCACCATCAATGAAGAACAAGTCAGGTGTGGGTGGAATACTCCCCACTTGCCTGGATGGGTGCAGCTCCAACAACACTCAGGAAGCTTGACATCATCCAGGGTAATGCAGCCTGGCTGATTGGCACCACATCCACCACATTCAACATTCACAAATGCTCAGTAGCAGCAGTGTGTATCATCTTCAGGATGCACTGCATCAATACGCATATACTCCTTAGAAAACACCATCCAAACCCCTGACAATTTCCATCTAGAAGGTCAAAGGGAGCAAATGCATGGGAAGACAAGTCACTGCAATTCCCCTCCAAGCTACTTTCTATCTTGACTTGGAAATATATTGCTGTTCCTTTAAATCCTGAAATTCCCTCTTGAAAGTCATTGTGGATCTATCTACCACATGGACTGCAGCAGTTCAAGAAAGCAGCCCCCCACTACCATCTCAAGGACAACTTGGGATGGGCAATAAATTCTGGCCTGGCCAGTGATGCCCACATCACATGAATGAATTTTAGAAGTCATAGGGTCAAACAGCACAGAAACAGACCCTTTGGTCCAACCAGTTCATGCTGACCATAATCCCAAACTAAACTAGTCCCATCATCCTGCACTTGGCCAATATCCCTCCAAACATTTTTTATTCATGTACTTATCCAAATGTCTTTTAAATGTCATAACTGTACCCGCATCCACACTTCTTCTGGCAGTTTATTCCACACATGAACCACTCTCTGTTTAAAAATGTTGCTCTCGTGTCTTTTTTAAATCTTTCTCCTTTCACCTTAAAAATATGCCCCTTCATCTTGAAATCCCCCATCCTAGGGAAAAGACATCTGCCATTAACCTTATCTATAGCCCTGATGATTTTACAAATCTCTGCAAGGTCACCCCTCAACCTCCTACACTCCAGTGAGAAAAGTCCCAGCCTTTCTAGCCTCTCCTTATAACTCAAACCCTCCATTCCTAGCAACAACCTGGTAAATCTTTTCTGAACCTTCTTCCAGCTAGGGGAATTCAGAATAAACTTCTTTACCCAGGTTGTGGTGAGAATGTGGAACTCAACACTGCAGGGATTGGTTAAGATAACTTGTATAAATACATTTTAAGGATAAATTAGAGGGAGTGAGGAAATTCCTGTTAGGTTGATAGAGTTAGATGTAGAAAGATGGGAGGAAGGTCAGCCAGAATAAACTGATTGGTTGGAGTGGCCTTCATTGTAAATCATTTTAATTCTATGTAAAAGCAGATGAGCACCCAAACTGACTGTGCCCACATCCTGACCATGAGTTCAAGGGTCAGGAGCTCCTTGATTGTCAGTCCCAGGTAACAGGGGTCTATCTAACATCTCCCATTCAGCTGTCCCTCCCCTCCATTCATTCATATAGTCTAGCAATAATGTTGTAATTATAAATAAACAAGTACATATATCACCTGCCCAGAGAACACTTAGATGTAGTGAGTAATCACAGTAGCCAATTTTGACAGCAATGTGCAGAGGAATGGAGATCAGGTTATAATTGGGCAAAAGGAACTGGAGATTAATTTTAATACAGAATGTGCTAATAATTGACGAGTAATGTAACATATGGCACATGGTGAAGAATAAACGCTCAAGTGGAATTGAATTACACAGCAAGGCTTTTTGAAAGGGATAAAGGAATAATAATAGACTTGTGTACTTCATTGTCTAGTTCAAGGTAGGGATGAATGCTATCCTTTACAAAGGGATCAGATAGTAAGGGGCTGCTGCAAATATAGAATAAAATGAAATCTTTCACTTAATACAGTGCAGCTCTGATGTCTGACATTCCCTCTACATTTTCAAGTGTTTGCATTTGCTCTAGGGTATCAGCGAGGTGTCACTCTGGATCAAAATAGGTGTGAGCCACTCCCATTAATAGGGCAGATGTGACACAGGAATCTGCTACTCAGAGGCAGGGAGAAATAATTGGGGTTGGTGGTAGAGCAGGGGTTGTTAATTGGTAACAGCCCATAGAGATGGTAATTCCAGTAGAGGTCTCATCATTACCTCAACCACCTGATAATGCCGAAGATTCACATTGATGTCTGATTAAACGCTCTGGAAGTGGCAGTCAGAGAAATAGAATGGCATGACGCATCTCCACATAGATGCAGCACCATCAGGTCAGCCTGTTTTTACATGCTGTAAGTCCAAGAACTGATGATATCCTAGTAAGACAAAACATGGAAGAAAATGCAATGGAGTATGGCATGTTGATTAAAGCATTCGATATGTAATTTAGGTCCAAAAGAGATTTATTCAGTGATGTTAATTCAATGCTCATAGCAATCAGTAGGAGCATTTTTAAACAGATCTATGTTATCTAAAGGATGGTGTGTGTACAGAGCTTTGGTTAGAGACTACGTAGTAGCTAGTATAAAGGTGAGAAGTTATCACATTCTTCAATCCAAGGAGGATTTAATTTTATAACAGACAGCCTAGTTCTGTCTGTGTTCTGAAGCTAGGGCATAAAGTTGATTAGTGCTGTGAGGAATCCTTGGGGATTATTTTGCCGTGGCCAGCTAGCTCCCAAAATGGCATCATCACCTTACCGAAAGCCCTCCAAAGCATCAAAAAAACAGACATCAACATTGTTGACCACATTGGATTGTGAAGGATTTGGCTCCAAACAGAATCACAGGTGCAATGAATGGCCAGCAGGAGTAGCTCACTTTTTTTTATAACACCAGTCTCTTTCAGAAAATATTGCAAGTTAACAGCACCTTCATCACCTCAACAACATAGGAAAGGTCCTGCCAAAGGGAAACTTTAAGTAACATAGAGGTTATGCAACAAGGAAAAATTGATCCAGTTGAAGATACAGAAAAATAGATGAAGGAACAAATGGAGGCTGGAGAACTCGGGGAAGTAAGTATTGATGTTTTGAAAACAGTTCACATTACAGAAGAGGAAGTGCTGAAGGTCTTAGAAAACATAAAGGTGGATAGATGCTGCTTGGCCTGCTGTGTTCATCCAGCTCTACACCTTGTTATCTCAGATTCTCCAGCATCTGCAGTTCCTACTATCTCTGATAAAGGTGGATAAATCTCTGGGACCTGATCAAGTGTATCCCAGGATGTTGTGGCAAGTTAGGGAAGAAATTGCGGGGCCCCTTGAAGAAATATTTGTATCATCTATAACCACGGGTGAGGTGCCAAGGACTGGAGCCTGGTTAATGTTGTGCCTTTGTTTAAGAAAGCCTGTAAGGAGAAGCCTGGGAACTATAGACCGGTAAGCCTGATATTGGTAGTGGGTAAGATGTTGGAGGTGATTTGGAGAGATAGGATTTACATGAATTTGGAGAGGCTAGGACTGATTAGGGATAGTCAGTGTGATTTTGCGTGAAAGAAATCATGTCTCACGAAGTTGATTGAGTTTTTGGAGGAAATTATCAAAGAGATTGTTGAAGGCTCAGCAATAGATGTAGTTTACATGGATTTTCATGAAGCCTTTGAAAAGGTTCTGCATAGTAGACTAATTAGTAAAGTTAGATCACATGATTCAGGATTCAGGGTGAACTTGCCAATTGGATACAAAATTGGCTTGACGGTATGAGACAGTGTTTGGTGGTGGAGGGTTGCTTTCAGACTGAGGCTTGTGACCAGCAGTGTTCCACAGGGATCGGTACTGGGTCCACTTTTGTTTTTCACATCAATGATTTGAATGAGAATATAGGAGACATGTTTAGTAGGTTTGCGGATGATACCAAAATTGGTGGTATAGTGGTCAGTGAAGAAGGTTATCTATGATTACAAAGAGATCTTGATCAATTGGATCAGTCAGCTGAGGAGTGGCAGATGGACTTTAATTTGGATAAATGCGAGGTCTTGCATTTTGGTGAAACAAACAAGGACAGCACTTATACAATTAATGGTAGGGCCCTAGGTAGTGTTGCAGAACAGAGAGACCTAAAGGTTCAGGTACATAATTCTTTAAAATTTGTGTCACAAATAGACAGGTTGATTAAGAACACATTTTGCACACTTGCCTTCATTGCACAGACCTTTGAGTATTGGAGTTGGGATGTCATGTCGAGAACATTGGTGAAGCCTCTTCTGGAGTACTGTGTGCAGTTCTGGTCGCCCTGTTATAGGAAGGATATTATTAAATTGGTGAGGGTTCAGAAAAGATTTACCAGGATGTTGCTGGGAATGGAGGGTTTGAGTTATAAGGAGAGGCCGGATAGGCTTGGACTTTTTTCTCTGGAGCATAGGAAGTTGAGGGGTGACCTTATAGAGGTTTATAAAATCATGAATGGCATAGATAAGGTGAATAGCAAGGATCTTTTCTCTAGGCTGGGGAGTTCAAAACTATGGGGCATACTTTTAAGGTGAGAGTAGAAAGTTTTAAAAAGAACGTGAGTGGTTTACACATAGAATGGTTCATGTGTGGAATGAGCTGTCAGAGGAAGTGATGGATGTAATTACAGTTATAACATTTAAAAGATATTTGGTTAAGTACATCAGTAGGAAATGTTTGGAGGTATATGGGCCAAATAGGACTAGTTTAGTTTGAGAACATGGTTGACGTGGGCTAGTTTGACCAAAGGGTTTGTTTCCATGCTCTATGACTCTATGACACTATGTGACAATATTCCTCAGGGAGAGCAAAGAGAAAGAAAATAGATTCTAGATCATAAACCTAAAGATACAAATGTTTGAAAAATAATTTAAACTTGACACATGACCAGCTGTTTCAAGACTGATAGACAGTTTGTTTTGGTTGAAGTCTGTAAGAGTCAAGTCAGAAAATATAAAAACTCCAAGTCCAGAAAGCTCAGACATTCAGGTGTATAAGCAAATCAGCAAGAAGCTTTATCACAGAGGATGAAATATCAGTGAAAGGTTATATATACTGAGGAATCAGAATAACTCGCTGTGGGGCAGAAATTCAGATATGTGTCTGGGTTCTTAAAGATAATGGATACAGTATTTCAGAAAGAAAATGGGAGAACATTTCAGTCGGAAGTTCCAAAGCTATTCAAAGTTTAAGCAAATTGAAGTAGAAAGATCACATTACTATGTAAAAAGATGCTAAACCCATCTGTTTGTACCCTCCCAGCAAAATTCATCATCCTCTGATGGGAAAACTGAAATCTCAGTTAGATAGCATGATTGAAAGTGGCGTTATTGTCACCAGTGACAGAACCAAACAGTGATGCTCAAGGCTGGTAACTGCTCCCAAGGCAGATCGAGAACTGAGATTGTGTGTGGATCTCACTCAGTGTTACAAAGGAGTTAAGAGGGAAATCCATCTTATTTCACCTGTTGATGATAGATTGGCCAAATTAGTAACAGACGGGTTTTTGGTAAAACTGGGTGCCAACAGTGAGCTCTGGCAGATACCCTGTGACTAAGAGTCAAGACTGCATTTATTGTATCTTTTGGGTGGTATTATTTCATCAACCCACCACTTAAGACCTTCTCTGCCCCAGAGATTTTTCAAAAGGCAATCTCTAGAATCCTGGAGTAGAAGCAGGAAACCATTCACCATATGAATGACATCCTTGAGCAAAATGAAGGAATGTGTTAAAGGTACTAGAGAGCACAGGCCTTGCACTAAGTGAGAAATGCCAATTTTCTGATAGAATGATTACTTTTAGACACATCAATGATAGAATCATAGAATCCCTACAGTATGGAAACTGGCCCTTCGGCCCAACAAGTCCACACTGACCCTTGGAGCATCCCACCCAGACCCATCCCCCTGTAACCCACCTAAGCTACACATCAATGAACACTATGAGCAATTCAGCATGGCCAATCCACCCAACTTGCCTGTCTTTGGACTGTGGGAGGAAACCAGAGCACCCGGAGGAAACCCACACAGACACGGGGAGAGTGTGCAGACTCCACACAGACAGTTGCCTGAGGCTGGAATTGGACCCCAGTCCCTGGCGCTGTGAGGCAGCCATGCTAACCACTGAGTCACCGCACCACCCTGGATAGATGTTTGTGTGTGAACACCTGTAGCCCACAGATGTTCGGACCAGGATCTCAATGTGCAGGTAGCAATATTGGCTTAAAGCACAACAGAAAGCAAATGCAGTTTCCTACATCACATGAGAGACTGCACTTCAGTTTTTTCTTCACTGTAAGGCATGTTGGAACATTCTGAAGTTTTCTTAAAAGAGCTTAAATGCAAATCCCATACTTTCCATTTTCTCTCCTTCCTTTTTTTATATGGTTAACAAGTTTGTGGGAAACTACGCTGAAAAGTGAAGAGTTTAAACCAATAGTCATTGTGTAGTTAAGCTAAGAGTTTGTGGTTACTTCACTTGGAATGCCTGCAGAACAGTTATCTTGTAAACTATGGACAATATACCATTAAATAGCAAACTCACTATGACTGGGTGCGGAGAACAATGGGTGAGCCTTTAACTTTAATACAATGCACATCAAACAATTTTAGCAACATATCATGAGCACTTTTGAAGTAACACAGGTTGAAGTGAGGTGGTGAATTTGCAGGACTGCATTTTCAACCTCCTCCTATTTGCTCAGACTCACCAATTAATGTGAGTAAGCTGGCAAATGAAATATTAATCTGGCATTGCACAAGATGACAATGTGTCAGCACATGATGATGCAGTTCTCTGAAGTTTAATTTTCCTTTCATAATGTTTTCCTTAATGAATGAGGGTTATTTCTGTTGCTAGCATCACAACTTCAGAGACTGAACTGTGCGAACAATTGTCTTCGTTTTTACTCAGGATGAAAATCACATCCTTGAATCCATTCAAAAAGACTTGAAATATGATTTTTGCTGGATTAGCATTGTATTCTGGTTCCACTCCATTTCAGTGAAATGTAACTGTGGATGTTTGAAGTACGCATGCATTTTCCAGTTGAATGATGAGGAACTCCAATCATAGGCACTGTTTTGTAGTGTTTGGAAAGAAGGTTGTGCAGGTGATCCTTAGCTGTTGCTAATTTTTTTAAATAAAGGGGATTTTTCCTGATTTGAAACCCTTACCTTGAGATTGGCAACCCTTCATCTCTCCAATTCAGTCCTCCTGTACATTCCAAACATCCTTTGTTCATTGGCCTTTGGTTTTCTAGGCCCAGAACTCCAGAATTCCTTTCCCAAACCTCTGCAACTCTCCCTCCTTCTATAGGAAGCTCCTCAAAATCCAGTTAACATTTCGAGTCTGATACAACTCTTCTTCATCAAGAAGAAAGGTCACTGGACTCGAAGTATTAACTGTATTTCTCTCTCCAGAGATGCTGCCAGACCTGTTGAGTTTCTGCAATGCTTTTCACTCTAAAAACACACCTTTTCAACCAAGGTTTTGATGATCTGTCCTAATATTTACTTTCTTTGGCTTGGTGTCATTAAAATCCTGTGAAGCATCTCAGATTTTACTATATTAAGGGTGTTATACAAACGTAATTTACTGCTGTCAGTCACTAAACGTGTGAAAGTGTTAGGCTTTGATTTCTAAATGCAGAGTAAGAAAAGGCTAGTTTTTAAAAATGATACAGTGATTCCCATATTTACAATTTTACTGCTGTTCACTGGTTATGCCATGTGATCAGTTGGTTTGCCTTAGTCAGTGAGATTTCTTGCTCAGTCATGTTTTTTTTAACTTTGTAAACTTTGCTTAGTTGAGCTGTACGTGGTGGAGACCTCTCTGTTGTCATCTGGGAACGCAGAGAAAGTTTCATCATCATTTTAGAGTCATCGCTGCCCTGGAGGAGAGAGCCATCAGTAAACAGTGAGAACTGCATAAGACAGAACCTTATGTCGCTCCTGGGAGTGGGAAGCAAAGCTGGTAGGGGACTTTAATTGCTCAACAGGCCAAAAATCAGGTTCCCAATGGCAAGGTGAACTTTTGCAATTAAGTTTTCAGAAATTTGAAGATGGGTTGAACTCGCCAATGACAAGCATCAGGAACCCTTTTTTAACATGCATTCGCATGTTGTGCTCGCTCATTAAGAGGCCAGAACTGAGCTTCCCTTCCCAACAAAGTTTTGCCTGAGTAAGTAATATATTCAACTCCTCAGCTGCATGTGAGACACGTGCCGTAGGGGAGGTAGGTAACATATTAAAGTTGGATTGATTAAACCCTGCTTTCTGCCTTATGTGGGGCCACATTCTAGATTGTGTTGATTGAGGTTGGGTGGGAGCAGTTCAAAGTGGAGGTGCAGGCTGTCTAGCTCAAAGGATGGAAGGGTAATAGTGCCATGGCTAGTTGTAACAGGCTGAGGGAAGAGGTTCCTCCTCATTGTTAGCCCTTAACTGCCCTCTGGGATGGCCTAGCAAGCCACTCAGTTCAACAGCAATAAGGGATTTGCAACAATGGCTGGCCCCTTATTTTTAAACCAGATTCTCTAGCTTTCCATTCCCCAGATGGGGAAACATCTCATCGGCATTCCCAGGAATTATGTTTCAATGAGATCACTTCTCGTTCTTCTGCAGCGGTTAGATGTTCCTTTTCCTCTTGTGACGAGCCCCTTATCCCAGGAACCAGCTGAGTGACCCTTTGGATGGATGAAGAATTAACCCCTCGCTGTGGATTATTTAGCCTGACACGTGACGCTTGAGCTTGGCTGCGAGCAGCTCTAAAAATAAACTCAACCTTATTAACTGGCCTTACGGAACTGCAAATCTCTGACTGAGCTGAATAGTGCTTCCTGTTAAAGGGTGACTGTAACCAAAGGAACATGTCCCTGTAAAATTAATGACCTTTCAGCCCATATTTTCGACACACGTTTGGTTTGTTTGGCTTCCAGGTGGGTAATGATCCGTTCATGATGCTCTTTAGGACAAAGGTAACTTTAATTTGCGAGTTATCGCTGCTCAGCTGGACATAACATGAAGCTGTGTCACATTTGACTGATGAACACTGATCTAATTGTACCATTAAACTCAGCCCCCGTCTCTGGGTATAATGGAACTATTGGCAACCAATCTTCACCACAGACTGAGTGGTGGTGAAATAGGAGTTTAAGAACATTGGCATAGTAATAGGCCACTGAGCCTCTTAAGCCTGTTCTGCTGTTCTGTGATAGCATGGTTATTTGTATCTCAACTCCATAAAAGTCATTTTCATTTCCAGGATTGTTGACTGTTTTACATGTCCGTACACAGGGTTAGACTGTGCTTTCTTGAATGGGTAAGAGATTCTTTGGAATATTCATGGTCAAAGAAGGGGAGGGAATACTGTTAACACAATGGCAACAAAACGTTGGCAGGGGTACTCGATGGTTTGATTTATTTTCATGTGTACCTAAGTATAATGAAAAGCTTTGTTTATGAGCAGTACGGGCAGATCGTAGCAAGCAAGGACATACAGATCATATGGTGAAAAAGAAACTTGGACAGAGGCATACAGATTACATCACACAGGATGTGCACTGGGCAAGATTAATATTAACAAGATCAGCATTATTTGAAGTTAGATCCATTCAGCAGTCTAATAACGGCTGGGAAGAAGCTGTTCTTGAACCTGCTGGTGCGTGTATTCAACCTTCTGTATCTTCTGCCTGACGGAAGAGGTTATAGGAGAGCATTACAGGGGTGGGTTGGGTTTTTGATGATGTTGGGACCCTTTCCATGGCAACGAGCCGTGTAAATGGAGTCCATGGATGGAAGGTTGGCTTCGTGATGGTCTGGGTTGTGCACCCTTCCTTCTGTAGTTTCTTACAGTCCTGGGCAGAGCAGTTGCCATACCAGGCCGTTATGTACCCGGACAGTATGCTTTCAATGTTGCATGTGCAAAGGTTGATGAGGGACCTTATGGACATGCCAAATTTCCTGAGCCACCTGAGGACAAAAAGGCATTGTGCCTTCTTGACTGTCACATCTACATGGGAAGTCCAGGACAGATTGTTGGTTATCACCACTCCAAGGAACTTGATGCTCCCAGCCCTCTCAACCTCCACTCCGTTGATGTAGATGAGGATGTGTTCTCCTCCTTTCTTTCTCAAGTCAATGATCAGTTCTTTAGTTTTGCTGACATTGAGAGAGAAGTTGTTATCATTGCACCAGCTCACCAAGCCTTCTATCTCCTTCCTGTATTCTGGCTCACCGTTGTTTGATATCTGTCCTACCACAGTAGTGTTGTCAGCAAACATGTACATGGCATTTATTCAGAAATTGGCAGCACGGTCATGGGTGTAGAGGGAGTACAGTAGGGGACTGAGAACGCATCTTTGAGGAACTCCAGTGTTAAGTGTTATTGTGGAGGAGGTGCAGTTGTCTATCTTCATTGATTGCAGTCTATGGGTCAGAAAGCTGAGGATCCAGTTGGAGAGGACAGAACCAAGACCTAGGTCTTGGAATCTTTGAGATCAGTCTGGAGGGAATGATGGTGTTGAAGGCAGAGCTGTAGTTGATGCACAGGAGTCTGACGTAGACGTCCTTGTTGTCCAGATGTTCCAGGGATGAGTGCAGGGCTAGGGAAATGGTGTCCGCTGTTACATCGGTAGACAAACTGTTGGGGATCGAGGCAGGCTGGGAAACTACGTGGTGACTCCATCTGTTGATGCCATTGCAGTACCTTTTGCTGGTTATTTAAAGAAAGACTGGTTGGAATATTTGTGTACTGCATTCTAAATATGTGTATTTCATCAGATTGTTAGCTCCCAGGATGTGGTATTTCTGACAAAGCTGATATTTATTTGAGTAGTTTGGACTACTCCCAAGGGCTAGTGTAGTAAACTCTCTCCTATCTATCTCTGGGCTTTTCAAAGTGGATGTCAGGATGCCAAGTAGTGTCACATACTGTAATCCTGAGGGCCCAATCATGGAGGGAGCAACAATCATTGCCTTAGAGCTTGACTGCATTGTAACAGCTGTGGTTCTGCTTTAATAGGCCCTTCGCCTTGCAGCCCCCATATTCCATCATTCTCATTGAGGGGTTGGAACAATTGCCAAGCCTCAAAACAGGGTCAGAGTGTGAAATAGTTTGGGATCCTCTGATCCATCTACAATCCCAAAATGCTTTACAACCAATGAAATACTTCCTTTCTTCAGTATAATTACTGTTGTAATGTGGGAAATGTGGTGGCTAATTTGTGCACAGCAGAATCACACAAACAGCAATGTGATCATAGCCAGGTGATCTGCTTTTGGATATTGATTGAGGGGTAACTAGTGACCAGAACACGCGAGGGAGAATCCCCCCTCTCTTTCCTGAACAAGATTTTATCGATTGGACAAAGTAGGACTCCTTCAATACTGGGAGCATCAACGTTGATCATATCTTGACTCTGTGAGATGGATCTAAAAAGCCAGGGCCTTCTGACTGAGTGGCGATTGTGGTATCCAGTAAATTATAACCGACTCTAAGTAACACAAGTAACAAGTAATTATTTTTTACTTGTCTTCAGGCGGCTTGTAAAACCCTAAATCTATGTGTTAGGAGTCATGAAGAGGTGTGTTCTCATAACGACAAAGAACCTGCTGGCTTTTAATTTACCCTGCTGCTTGAGGGTACTTAGAGATTCCTTGCAGTCAAGAGTATTGATTCCTTTGAATGTATTTGTCTAATTAATTTCTGCAGTATGGTTTGCAGATTACTGTAAGATTCATTGCTGCTGCAGTTTCTTGTCAAAGTCCTAAATGGCTTATCATGTATTCTTACACTGTGACCACCTCACTCATCAGGAATATCCTTCCTGCATTAACCCTGTCTAGTAGAGTCATACAGCATAGAAACGGGCCCTTCACCCCACCATGTCTATGCCGACCAACAAACACCAAACTACACTAATCCCAGTTACCTGCACTTGGTCCGTAGCCAACTATGGCCCGGCATTTTAGTATGGTTAAAATTTTATAGGCTTCTGTGAGAACCCCCGTCATTCTTCTGAAATCCAGTGAATATAACAGATCCAGCCTCTCCTCATATGTCAATCTTGCCCTCTCATTACAAAAAGAATTACTCCTTTCAAATGTAATGCATTGGCTTTGCATCTTGGTAAGGCGAATCAGGGCAGGACTTATAGACTTAGTGGTGAGGCTCTGAGGTGTTTTGCCAAACAAAGAGACCTAGGGGTGTAGGTTCATAGTTTGTTGAAAGTGGAGTCGCAGGTAGACAGGATAGTAAAGAAGGTGTTTTACGCACTTGCCTTTGATGGTCAGTGCATTGAGTTTAGGAGTTAGGATGGCTTGTTGAGGCTGTACAACGCTGCAGCAGTGCTAACCACTGAGCCACCAATTACTAGCATTATATTCTGGGGGCATGGGTTTGAATCCCAAGGCAGAGTGTGATATTTGAATTTAAATAAAAATTTTGCATTAAAAGATCTAATTTAATGGAGACCATTGTCATAACACCTCCACCCCCCCCCCCCCCCCCCCCCCCCCCCCCCCCTCCTGCCCATTTGGTTCACTTAAGGAAAGGAAATCTGCCTTCCTTACCTGGTCCGGCCTAAACGTGACTCCAGTTCCACAGCAGTGTGTGGTTGATTCTTGACTGCCTGGGCAGTTAAGGATGGACCATAAATGGCTGGCTCAGCCAGGGGTACCCATGGAGAAACAGAAAAATAAGAACAGTTTGGCCCTTTGAGTCTGCTGTTCCCTTCAATATGGCCATCCTAATCAGTGCCCTATAGAAACATAACAACACATCAGCAACTTAAAGAAAAATATCATTTGATGTTTCAGTTTTAAACTTTTTATGGAATGTGGGTGGCACAATGGCACAGTGGTTAGCACTCTGCTGCCTCACAGTGCCAGAAACCCAGGTTCAGTTCCACCCTCAGGTGACTAACTGTGTGGAGTTTGCATGTTTTCCCTGTATCTGTGCAGGTTTCCTCTAAGTGCTCCAGTTTCTTCCCACAGTCCAAAGATTTGCAGGTTAGGTGGATTGGCCATGCTAAATTGTCCATAGTGTCAAGGGATGTGCAGGCAGATAGATTAGCCACGGTAAATGTGACGATAGGGTGGAGGGGTGGGATGCTGTTCAGAGGGTCGGTGCTGACTTGATGGGCCGACTGGCCTCTTCCACATTTTAGGGATCCTATGACGGAGGCTTGTGCCTCCAGGTTGCCATATTACACTGGCCTCATTGCGTTGTACATTTAGTTCACTGCATTTTCACAATTTTATCTTATACAAATATGGTGGATCACTCCCACACAGAGAAGGAGTGAAGAAATCGCAGAACGTGCAAGAGACAGAGAGACCAGACTGTGTGTGAGATACAGGGCTGTGGTGTATGCACAGTGCTGGCAATCAGCAATAACAGACCAAAGGAATAGGAAGAACAATTTTGTTTCATTAAAGTGCAATTTGATGCACACGTGTGTTCCAGTTATCAGGGAAATGGTTGATTCCCATTGGTCACCTGTGTTGCCATGGGTGGCTCTTTGTTATGAATTATGGTCTATCTCCACAATCTCTGAACCCTTCCTCCTCTTCCCACCCCCTCCAGAGGATCATTTTCATTTAACCAGTGAAACTGTCATGATGGGAAGAAGTGGGGGGATGGTTATCTTTCCACAGGAGTTCAAAGTCCTCTTGTGCAGCAATTACCCACAATTCTTGAGGAAAATGTCATGGTAACCAAAGTGGCCTAAATACATAAGGACAAAATGCCCCTGATCTGGTGAAGTAGGAAAATAAATGAAGGCCTCATCACAGTGATTTAATTGAGTGTCCAGTGAGGAGTGAAGCAATTACTTTACTAATGACATTTATTTGAGTAAACATCAAAGATAAAGTCAACAATACAGCTTTGCCTGAGTTTGTTAAGCACTAAAGCACTCCTTGATTAAATATATTGCTATAACTGCAAATTCTTGGCTGTATATGCAGTATTGTACATGGTGCATATTAATAGGGACAACTGTACATTAAGATGACGAGGCTGTTAATTGTGAATTGGATATGGACCCATTCAGCAGTGAGAAACCCAAATGTGGATCATTCCCCAAAATGGGAGCAGAAAGCACACCTCATCCACCGAAAGCTTCATTTAGATCTTGAGTCCGGGCAGAAACCTAAGGGTTTTATTAACCCTGGGCTGTCTATATCAATAAGTCTGCCTGCCTCTGATTTGCATGTTCCAACATTGACTGTAGATGTCTTCAGTTTTAGAACATTGGCTCATCAATACGCCATGTGATTCCGTTCCTTCTGATATTCTGTGTTGTCCTATGTCACATGTGGTCCTATTTTCTGCCCAATTACCTCTAGATTGCAGGAAAAGCCCAGTAGGTGATGAAGGTCCTGAGCAAAAACAACAGCAACTCGCATTTGTAGAGGTGTATTTAGTATTGAAAAATATCCCAAGGTCTTTCCTACTTGAGATGCAATCAGTAGCAAAATAATGAGGCAAGATCAAAGAAGGAGCTTGATTGAAGTGGGGCATTTTGAAATAGGTTATGGAGGGTAGAATATCTACTGAGCACACAGAGTCATAGAATCAAACAGCATGGAAACAGACCCTTCAGTCCAACTAGTCCATGCCGACCATGTTCCCAAACTAAACTAGCCCTGCCTGCCTGCATTTGGCCCATATCCCTGCAAACCTTTCCTATTCATGTTCTTATCCAAATTCTTTTAAATGTTGTAACTATATATTTGCTTTCACCACTTCCTCTGATTTTTCATTCCACACAATAACCACTCTCTGTGTAAATAAAAAAGTTGCCCCTCATGTCCTTTCTAAAACTTTCTCCTCTCACCTTGTGAACGCCCCCTAGTTTTGAACTCTCCCACCCGAGGGAAAAGACCCTTGCTATTGACCTTATCTATGCCCCTCATGATTTTATAAACATCTGGAAGGTCAGCCCTCAACCTCCTATGCTCCAGTGAAAAAAGTCCCAGCTTATTTTCATAACTCAAACCCTCCATTCCTGGCAACATCCTGGTAAATATGTTCTGAACCTCTCCGGTTTGATAATATCCTTCCTGCAACAGGGTGACCAGAACTGGACTCACCAATGCCCTGTACAACCTTAACATGACGTCCCAACTGCTATACTCAAAGGTCTGAGGAATGAAGGCAAGTGTGTTTATTGCCTTCTTAACCACCCTGTCTACCTGTGATGCAAATTTCAAAGAATTATGTACCCGAACCCCTAGGTCTCTGTGTTCTAATACACTACGCAGGGCCTTACCATTAATTGTATAAGTCCTCTATCATAATGAATTCAGGTCACATTTAAAAACTGGATAGAAGTCTGTACAGTTCCAGAAATAAGTCCTCTTTTACCATCCCTTATATACAGCTATATTACTTAAAAGGTTGTTGATTTTAACTGATATGGATGTGACTGCCTGCTACCTATTTTCTAAGCAAACTGTTCAGAGATGTTATTACCTACCTCTGGAGCAGGTGGAACTGGAACCTGGGCCTCCCAGTCCAGGAGTAGGGACAAAACCGCTGTGCCACAAAAGGGTCCTTTTATCAACAACCCAAGCCCGATCTTACTGCACCCCACCAATGATTACATAGAATGGGAGTTTGTTCTAGCTAAACATTCTAGAAGCTTGAGTAGGAGGAGCAGTAGAATCAGTGGCTGGGGGTGGGGGGGAGCAGTATGCTGGGATTGGAAGGGATGGAGAAAGGTTTCAGAGATGGGGAGGGGACAGACCATGGATAGATCACAAAGTAACGACCATGGTCATGAATTGAGAGACTAGGGTGACGGAGAGCCAAGATAGATCAGTGAAGACAGGGAGGAGTCTTGACAGAATCGATTGTGGGAGAGAATCTAAAACTAATGGTCACTGTTTAAATACTGGGGGCCAGTCCATTTAAAACAGGCATTAGGCTTTGTTTTTGAGAGGGCCTTGAATCTTTGGAACTCTCTTTCAGAAAAGGTAGTGAAAGCAGAGTCCTCAAGTATTTGAAAGGTAGTGGTGGATAGATTTTTATTAAGCATGGGCAGGGGTGTAAAGAAAATGAAGGGAATGTAGATTTGAGGTTACAGTCAGATCAGCCATTGTCTTATTGAAAAACAGGGTTGAATGGCCTACTACTACTACTTATTTATATTTTCATGCATTCGGAATAACAGAATTTGGTAATATCAGAGTTGAGGAACAAAGTTCTGGCTGAGTTGAAGTTTACAAATGGATGGGAGATACTAGGCAAGGCCAAAGAGTTTTGGAATAGTGAGGGCTGAAAGTAACAGTGATATGACTGGGACAAAGATGGAGCAGTGATGCTATGGACAATCTTATGATGGAGAAGGGATTAGGATCAGGAGTCAGATGAAGGCAAAAATACTGCAGTTGCCGGAAATCAGAAGCCAACACAGAAAATTCTGGAGAAACGCAGCAGGTCTGGAAGCACCTTTGGAGAGATAAACAGAGTTAACGTTTTGAGTCCAATATGACTCATCTGAACTGAGATTTTATGCACTTGGTGCATATGCGTATTGATGTAATAAAAGGAAAGAAGAGAAAAATTTGCATTTATGACACCTTCCTCTGTGACTCACTTCCTTACACACCCTGTCCATGCAAGACCCAGTCAGGTCATGTCAATGGTACAGGATGAAAAATGCTGGAGATTGTGAGCCCAGTCCTTTGACAGTACCTGCTTTCTTTCCTCAGATCTGACAAAGACTCACAATGGACTCAGAGCCTTAGCTCTGTTTATTTCCCTCTGCCAGATGCTGCCAGACCTGCTGAGTTTCTCCAGCATGTCTCTGCTTTTGTTTTGTATGAACACAACAAGCTCAGCTCATGGTCAAATAGGAAGCCAAGGTTGTGAATAATTACATTTAGCTTGAGACACTGGCAAAAAGGAGATTGAAGTCGTTTTCAGGGATACAGAGACATTCATTGGGGGAAAAGAGATTGACTTTGACCTTCCTAACTTCTATCTGGGGAAAATTGTTACCCATTAAAGGCAGTACGTTGAGCAAGCAGTGACAAATCACTAAATTCAATAAATCCTTTGGCCTAATGTTCAATATTGTTACTAGATCCTCAAACATTCACGCCCTCCACTACTGACACTCATTTGCAGCAGTGTGTACTATCTACAAGATGCACTGCAGAAATTCTCCAAGTCTCTTTAGTTAGCACCTTCCAAACCCACAACCACTTCCATCTAGATGGACAAGGCTAGCAGATACGTGGGAACATTACCTGCAAGTTCCCCTCTGAGCCACTCACCATCCTGACTTGGAAATGCATCACCGTTCCTTCACTGTCACTGGGTCAAAATTTTGGAATTCCCTTCCTAAGGGCATTGTGGGTCTACCTACAGCACATGGACTGCAGCAGATCAAGAAGGCAGCTCACCACCATCTCAAGGGCAACTAGGGACGAGGCAATAAATGCTGGCCCAGCCAGTGATGCCCACATCCCATGAATGAATTTTAAAACATACCATTTGAATAAAAAAGGGAAGTAGTCCATCTTTTGATTGTCTTTCATGGTTTTTGATATTCAAAGTGCTTTCCAATCAATTTAGATATTTTTGAAGTGTTAATAAGATATGTGGCAGTCAATTTCCACAGAGGAAGATCCCACAGATATTGACCAGACTTTTAAATAAAAGAATGATATTGATTAATTGATAAATCTTGGGCAGGGAACTGGAGGAGAAATCTCCTGATGTTCTACCAAATATTGATGTGATAAATGTTGTATTTTATGTCCACCAGAGAGAGAAGACAAATAATTCATTTCAATTCTCACATCCATCATAGAATTACTACACTGTAGAAATAAGCCATTTGGCCCATTCAGTCTGCACCAACCCTCCCTAGAGCATCCCACCTACAGCCCTGCCCTATCGTGTAATCCCACATTTAGCATGGCCAATCCATCTCACCTCCACATCTTTGGACTTTGGGAGAACATGCCAACTCCACACAAACAGTCACCCAAGGCTGAAATATACCTAGGTGCCTGGGGCTGTGAGGCAGCGATGCTAACCACTGAGCCATCGTGCCAACGATGAAATAGCATTGAATGGTTGGATTACACACAATACGCTGAACCACAATCTTCTGTCTCTGAGGCATGGGTTTTACCAGCTGAAGTGTAGGCGGTCCCAATATTGGTTTAAATATTATGCTTTGAAGGTTTAATATTTTGAAGCAGATTTCATCATATGCATCTGGGGAGAATTCTGTACAAAATAAGAGGAGCCTTTTCTAAATTTCATGTCAGCTTGGGGTGCCTTTAGCACTTCTGATCAGCCAAGCAGAATTGACTTCCCAACCGATCAGCTCCCTTTTCTCCTATTGTGTAAATTGTTGTGATTGTTTGAAATTTGGCATTCTTGCTTGTGTCCTGATGAGTGCCAGATGAAAATGATCAGCAACATGTTTGTCATTTCAGCAACATGTAAGAAAACGTACAGACCATCCTGTTTATTCAGCTGATATTTAATTCCATCAGCTCTGTCTTTTTTTTTAAACAACTAGCCTCTTATCTACTGAAGCCCCAGGATCTGTTTCTCCTAAAAAACCTTGGTTAAACTGATGTGTGTTCTTCTGGAGCATTGCCAGAATCCTTACTGCCTCACAACAAAGCAAAATACCAGAGTCAGATTGAGCCCGTTTAGCTCACACGCTGAGATTATACGTAACTTCTTACTCTTCACTCTGAAGTCAGAAATGTTATTTGTTTTGGGAAAAACAGCATGGATCCACATAAAGGGAAGCTGTAAGAGTGTATTGTGGATCAAGGGATAGAAGGATGTGCTGCAGCTACAGAGTAACTGAGAAGACTTGAGTGGGATATCAGTAGCAATTTGGACCATTTGGGCCATATGGACTGTTTTTGTGCTGTAAATTCTGTAATTCCATCTTTATATTTCTATCATTTTTTTTTCCCTTGCAGAGATTCCTTTTACTGTTGTAAAGATCCAGAGCTGTCTGAACTGATTAGTGTTGACTAGGGGCAGTGTACATTTGGTTTACATGAAGGAAGGTTAGTCACCCCTAGCGCTGTCTGGTTTAGATCGTAAGACTGTAAGATGTAGGAAGAGAAGTAGGCCATTCAACCCATTCAGTGTGCTTCATGAAATTAATGAGATCATGGCTGATCTGAGAATTCTCAACTTCACTTTCCTGCCTTTTCCCCAGAACACTTGGTTCCCTCACTAATTAAAAGTCAGTCTATCTCAGCCTTGAATACACTTAAATTCCACAGATTTACTACTCTCTGAATGAAGAAATTCCTCATTTATATGACTATGTTGTGGGATTGCGTCTGTCTAGTGTGTCTGTGTCCATTTGTAGGGGTATGTGTGTGTCTCTTTCTGTGAGCATTTGTATACGTGTCTGTCTGTGTATTCTGTCTGTTTCTGTATAAATGTCTGTGTGTGTTTGTTTCTGTGTGTGTCTGCCTGTGTGTTCATGCCTTTTTGTTTCTGTATGTATCTGTTTCTCTGTGTGTGTCTGTTCCTGTGTGTGTCTATGTGTTTGTGTCTCTTTGTTTGCTTCTCTGTATGTCTGTTTCTGTCTCTGTTTTTCTGTGTGTCTATTTCTGTCTTTGTTTCTGTGTGTGTATGTGGCTATCTGATTCTGTTTCTGTCTGTCTTGGAAGTGGAAATAATGCCCTGCATCCTTCGTGGTGCCCACCTTTCTCTAACGGCATTGACAGCCTGCTCTCTCTCCAACTACACCCGTGCTCAAACATAACTGTGGAAAAGGGACAGGCAGTCAGCAGAGATCACATCCTCTGCAACTGGCCACCTGGACCTGTTTATTGCCAACCTGTCCAGGCCCTGGATCATACCCACAAAAAGGTCTTCCAGTTTTCCCACATCCCTCCGCACCAGGTGCCCAAAAATCAGGAGCGTGGGTCTGAAGTACAACCAAAAACATAAAAAAAACTTCTATGCATAACTAAAAGGGGAGTGCAGTCACCCACAACCAATGCATTCATGATCCACAAACTCTACAGCACCACAAAATAAACAGTTGGGCTGGGAGCCTGTGAACCAAAGCAATCTGCGGTTATCCAGGACTGCTACATGCAACATCCTTCACCCCATCTCACTGAGGGAAAATGGGAGGACTCCCATGTAGAGCTCCCTCCCCCTGGGGATCCCCACTGCTGTGTGTGAAAGAAAGAGTCAAGGTGGATGGTGTTAAGCAGCAGCCTGTATAAAAACGCCTGTTTGCGAGGTGGAAGGACACAGGGCATCTGGGTCTACTTTATAAAGGGCTCAGGTGATGAGTTCCATTGCCTGTTACCAGGGAACTCATATTCAACAAATCTCTGATGAGATTAATTAGAGATTCGCCAGAGACCTTCTCAGGGTTATCGCAGTGACATCGAGGACATTGCAACACTCCTTAGCATGGCACTGGAGAGGGTCAACCCGAGATTTTGTGCGCTTTGATCTCTGGAGTGAGCACGGCACAGAACATGAAAAGACGTGTTGATTTAGCAGTGCCTATCACCAGTTAGCCAATCATTTGGGCTGCAAGGTGGCCCAATGGTTAGCACTGCTGCCTCACTGCACCAGGGACCTGGGTTCAATTCCAGCCTAGGGTGACTGTCTGTGTGGGTTCCCTCTTGGTGCTCTGGTTTCCTCCCACAGTCCAAAGGTTAGGGTGGATTGGCCATGCTGAATCACCCATAGTGCCCAGGGATGTGCAGGCTGGGCAGATTAGCCATGGGAAATGCAAGGTTACTGGGATGGGCTAAGGGATAGATCTGAGTTTGGAAGGTTGGTGCAGACTTTTTGGGCCGAAAGGCCTCTTTCTGCACTGTCGGGATTCTGTGTCTTCAACTGGGATAGGGGTCGGAGTGAGAGAGTTACCTGCAGGCAGCCATGTGAGCTCCTGGGAGGTACAGTGGGGCTATCTTTTGGTTGCACCCAGGCACATCACTGGCTTGGTGTTCGAGGGACTGTGAACACAGCCGATATAAGCCTGATGTGGTAAGGCACGGGCTCCCTTTGTGCAGAGGATTGCGGCTGATGAATTATTCAGGAGGCAGCTGAGAGCAAGACAGAGAGAGCTGAGGGAGGGACTGAGAGTGTAAACCAGGGGACAGCTGTCATGCAATAAAACATTATATTGTCTATGCTTTACCAGTCATAGCTGGGACGGTGATCTGGAGCTGAGGTAGACTCAGTTTGGAAGAAAGAATCTTCAGCTTTTAACAGAAGGGAAACAACGCAGAAGGAAAATTTCACGGGAGATCGTATGAAGCAAGACCATACTGAGACAAGATTTTAATTCCCAGGTACTGTCCTTTGCTGTTTACTGTTGTTTTGCATTCAAAGCCTGCTGAGGGGGATGCATTAATTTTTAATAACAAACGCGTAAAGAAAGATGTTCCAGTGTTGCAGCAGGTATTAAGTATGAAAGGTTGAAGTGAGCAGCCTGTTCCTGGTTTCCCTTAATGTTGACTAATCCTCGATTATTTTGAGCACTTTGTGTGGACCGCGCTAGTTCTGCCTAAGAATAAATGGAATTAAAGCGGGGATAATATTGACAGTGTAGACGGAAGCTAGGGCCATTACACTGAAGGCAGTTTTTAAAACCAAATCTCGGAATTGCAACAAAAGAAGAATTTCAAAAAGCTGTTCCTTATCTGTGTGGATTTTGAAATAAATACACTCATTCATCTAGGACTGTGTTAAAAGCTTGAATCTATTCACGCAATTCAGATCGTTTATTATGTTGAATAATAGATAACTGGGAGTGATTTATAGATCGTTAGTTTGGAATCTCATCCAAATACTTGAATGGTCAATGTATAGATTAATACATAGAATCTAATTGAAGAATCTAAATAGATTAATGTGCAGAATAATGAAATCTAGAAGTAACATACAAACTGGAAGGAATCTGGCTAGTTCAGTATGTGTAGATTAATGGATATCCGAGGGGTTGTTTGCAGGCTAGAATCCGATAGATGTGTTTACATATAGAAAGTGAGAGGACACAGTCTATAGAATATATTTTGTATCTAATGGATATGGGGTTTGTTGTGTGCTGGAATGTGAATAATGGATTTCGATTTATACTTAAGCTTGTAGATACCTAGGTCTGGATTGCACATTCAAAACTAATTGAGATAAGATGGTTTATATAGATTTTAATGAGAGGCCTGAAGTAGGTTTCAGACTTGAAACTAATTGGAGCATTTGGAAGATTTACAGACAGAATAATGGGTACCCTCGAGTTACAGGCTGTAATTGAGGTGCCAAGTGACATCATAAATAGCCAGAGAATAGATTGTGTGTTTTATAATCACTGTCTGGCGTCCATTATTCAATTAAGGCTGCCTAACCTTTCCAGCATCTGTAGTATTATTTTGATAACCTGTATCTTGGTGGTCTTGCTCAGGCTGGTCTCATGATGAAGTTGGAAGCTGATGTGTTGCTGTGTATTTTCCCATCAAAGGGGGAGGGGGCTTAGCAATGCTGCATGATAGGCTTGACTTTCCAGGAATTGAAGATTAATCTTCAGGTCATTTTAGTGATCAAAACTCTGGAGAAAAATCATTGGGATACTGTAAAATCAACTTGTTTTTGGTACTTTGGGCAAGGACATGCTGTAAAAGCTTGCAATTGGCGGGACAGACGCAAGAATTCAAATTTTAAAGGGAGTAACAATTTGTACCACATGAGAGCTGGATACTAATTGGTTGACAAGTTGACTCTGAAAATATGCCAGGAAACGATTGTGGCCCAAGCTATTGTTCAACTTGTTGATTAGTTTTTTAAAATTTTCTTGGAATATATTTATTTGTTATACAAATACTGAAGATGGAGTAGTAAAGCTGTTTGACTAACCATAAAGTATCAGGGAGCTGATGGCCTAGTGGTATTATCCCTAAGTTGTTAATTCAGTGACCCAGGTAATGTTCTGAGGATCTGGGTTTAAATTCCACCATTTCAAGTGGTAGAATTTGAGGTCAATGTTTTTAACAGTAATGTCTGGAATTAAGAGTCCAAAGATGACAATAAAATTGTTGCCAACTGTTGGAGAAACCCATATATCTCACTAATGACCTGTGGGGAAAGATATCTGCCATCTTCACCTGGTCTGGCCTTCATGTTACTCCAGACCCACAGCAATGTGGTTGACTATTAAGTGCCGTCTGGGCATTTGGGGATGGCAATAAATATTGGCCTAGCCAGAGACATCCATGTCCTGTGAATGAATAAAAAAAAATCTACCAGTCGGCTAATAAAGAGCCTGTCTGCCTCTCAATTGGCCACAAGAGGCAGAACACCATTGAAGATGGACATGTCAGGTGACCAATCTTGGGGAAGTTGGAAGCAGGAGGCCACATGTCAAAACACTCGAAAATGCAGTCAACTAAAGCTGGCGACTCTATCTGAAGGATGAACCATTGTGGCATCCTTACTCTTGAATGTTCCTGAAGAATGTTTTGCTGCTGATTTTTGTCTAGAATAGTTGTTTTTGTTCATGCTCGAGATGTGGGCATCATTGGCAAGGCCAAAATTTGTTTCCCATCACTAATTGTCCTCAGTAAGGAGGTGGTGGTGAGCTGTGATCTTCACCCATTGCAGTATATGTGATGTTGGTGTATCCACAGTGCTTTCAAAAAGGAAGTTCCAGGCTTGGAGCCAGCAACAGGGAAGAGACAATGATATAATTTCAAGTTGGGATGGTGTATGGCTTGGCGTGGATTTTTCAGGTGGTGATACTCCAATGTATCAACTGCTCTTGTTCTTCTAGATAGTAATGCCTTGGAGGTTGGAAGGTCCTCGAAGGGAACGTTAATGAGTGTATCCTGAAGATGGTACATACTGCTGCTGTGCTGTAACAGTTGTGAAGGGGGTGGATGATGTTTAAGATGATGTTGATTAATCATGGTAAAACTGAAGATCTGACGGACACTCCGCATTTGTTCGAAATGGAAACTCTAGGTGAAGTGAGTCAGGGCAAGTGGCATGCCTGTGGGTCCTGGATGCTCAACGCTAGTCATCAGTAAATGTAGATCATCACCTATCATAAAATGATTGTAGGGGCAATCCCAATGAGTTCTAAACAAGCTCTGGACCCCTAATCATTAGGCAACCAATCAGCATTGCTGTGGCTTCCTTTTAATCTTGCAAACTTGTTGCCCAACATAAATGCCCGCAACACGTAGGGCACTGAGTTGGAAATTGCAAAGAAAGAGTGAATTCAAATTCCACTAACTTCCATGGTGGGATTCAAAGCCCAGAACATCACCTGGGTCTCTGGACTAATAGTCTAGTAGTAATACCACTCGACCATTGCCTGCCGTTGTACTCATTGCCTACATTCATCCCTTCGTGTCTATGTTAGCTCGCTTCAGGACTGAGTCCCTCATCCCAACACCACCTCTCTCCAACCCTTGTAGTCCTGCAATTTATTCTCTTAAAATAATGATCCAATTATTTTTTGAAGGCCTCAATCTACCACCCTTTCTCAGTCAGTGCATTCCAGATTATTACCATATTCTGTGTAAATGCCATTGTTTCTTTTGCCTTAAATTGGTGTCCTCCAGTTCTCAATCCTCACATAAATTCTAAGAGGTTAAAGTATCATCTTTCGGAAAACACTCTTGTGAAGTCTTTGGGGATGCTGTCTTACACTAAAGTCACAATCTAAATGCAAAGCTGATGTATTGTTCTTGACAGATCCAAATCAACAAAGCAATTGCAATCAGATCTTTCACCTGCCCGGCATAACTTCTTGTCTAATGAAATCTTTTGTTAGCTGTTAAGAAGCAACAAAACGTTGCTTGAGTTCTCCTTATTTGGCTCTATTCATCAAAGGCTTACTCATATACCAGTACATAATTTGTTTTTGTTGCTTTGTCAGTCGCTGACCAGCTGTAGAATGTGGGCAATCAGATTACTGTTAAAGTGATCTTCCACATACCATTTCGCAAATGAACAAAAGTGCCTCAGAACTAATTCAAGACCACTACCCACCTCCTCTGCTCTCCTGATAGGTGGATATAATTAGACGGTGTTGATTGCACAGTTAAATACCAATTGATTTCTCCTCTTCGATATTAGATGTCATGATATATTGTGTGATTTTGTGAACTGAGTCAATTCATGTTCATGCATCTTGCAGAAAAAAGTAGCTCAAAGATTATAACCATAATGATATCACCCTGTGAATGTGAGTTCCTTCATTATCTAAGGGAATCAATATCTCAAACTATTGCTGAAATGAATTCTACAGCACTTTTGATTTGCATTTTTGCATATTTCATGGTGAGTTTGCCTTCTTAAACTGTGAATTTATTTGAATCTTGTCTGTAAATGTATGAAACAATGCATTTTATTAAATTACGCAGTTGTTCCGATTGTGAGCATTGAAGTATTTTAAGTCTCAGAGCCGTGGAACGGTGTCAGAGGCCCTGAAGCTGATCCACCCCCAGTAATCAACACATACTGGTAACTGTTAGCATTTAGGACGTGTTTCCAATTCGGAGGGGCATCACAAATGTGGGATTATACCATTCGGCAGCGTCACTATAGTTGTCAGAGTTTGAAATTTTCTCCTTCACTAAACTCACTAAGACATGGAGCAAAATCAGTCAATGCACAAGTTTAAAAAAATCATTCTTGGGACTTGGGCATCAGCGGTGAGGATGGCACTTATTGATTATTTCCTTGATACTCTGCTTGTTTGATACAACAGAGTCACTTGTTAGGTCAGGCCAGACGGCACAAATTCTATTGGCATTGGGACAGGAAGTTACATATGGACCACACTGGGTGAAATCATTTGGTTATGTTTCAGTAAAGGACTTCAATCAGTGGGATAAAAAGAGAGTGCTGGAGAAATGTAATGAGACTGGCAGCACAGGGAAGGAAATGGCCTAGTGGTATTATTGCTGGACTGTTAATCCAGAGACCCGGGTAATGTTCTGCAGACCCAAGTTTGAATCCTGCCATAGTGGAATTGAATTCAATAAAAATCTGGAATTAAAAGTCTAATGATGTCTATGAATCGATTGTTAGGGAAAGACCCATCTGGTTCAATAATGTCCTTTAGGGAAGAAATCTATTAGCCTTACCTGGTCTGGCCTACATGTGACTCCAGACCCACAGCAATGTGGTTGACTCTCTTTGGGCACTTGGGGATGGGCATTAAAGGCCGCACCCTCATGCTGGGAATGAATAAAAAAAATTATATAGAGTTTACATTTTGAGTCCAATGACTCTTGTTCGAAAGGTGATATTGGGTCAGGTGCTCAAAACATTTAGTGAAGGAGTTAAGTTTTAAAGAACATTGCAAAGGAAGAGGAAAGCATGGAGAGCTCTTAAGATGAAGTTGCAGACTCATTAGTGGAAGTGTAGCTACCAATATAGAAGGGTGGCATGGTGGCTCAGTGGTTAGCACTGCTGCCTCACAGTGCCAGGGACCTAGGTTCAATTCCACCCTTGGGCAACTGTCTGTGTGGAGTTTACACAATCTCTTTGTGGGTTTGCTCTGGTGTCCTCCCACAGTCCAAAGATGGGTAGGTGGATTGCCCATAGTGTTCAGGGATGTGTGGGTTATAGGGGGATGGGTCTGGGTGCAATGCTGTGTGGACCTGAAGGACTTGTTTCCACACTGTAGGGATTCTATGAGTTGCCCTGATTTATGATTCCTTTTTCAGAACTGCTGAGTTTCTTCAGCATTTTTGTTTTTATTTCAGATTTCCAGCATTCATACTTATTTGCTTTTATTGGAGTCAAGTGAGATTTTTTCGACAATTCCATGATCATTTTTACAAATGTCAAAATTTTGTTTTACTTTCAGGTTTTTAAACTGAATTCAGATACACAGACTGCTAAATGCGATGCGAACACATTCTGAGTGTAGACCTCTGAAGTTTTAATACAGGAGCAAAATCACAACATCCAAATTCCTCCTTAATGCCTTTTAAATTGGCTGCGGCTAGTTTAAAAATGTATAATTGGGTATTGATCAGGTCAGGAATCAGTTCTGAACAGATTATTGATTGACATAAAATCCAAATTTGTGCATAATGATTGCATTTTGGTTTCACCTTTGATATTGATCAAATTAAGGTCCGAAATTCAATACAATCAGCATTTTAAACAGGAGCCCAGCTACCAATAAAATAATGATCCTCAGAATCTTTGGTAATGCAGCCTGTTTTCTCAACCTGGAGCACACCTTTCAGAGTAAATGCCTTGTGAAAACTGCAAACTGCTGATGAGGAACAGGAACAGAAAACTGCCAATGTAGGCGTTCACCACTGACTAGCTCTGCATTCCCCGTCCCCAGTTGCTCCCACTTGTGTTTTTTGCCTATCATGAGATTGTTGGAAGACTATCAAAAATGCATTAAAAAATCAGGGATACAATGGGCAGTTGGGCTGTCAGTAATCTCAGAAGGAAAGTTTTTTGGTGCCTGTGAATTAATTGCCAGACGCAAATGGTCATTTTTGGCAGAACCTGAACAAAGACTTGTCAATAAAGTGCTTTTGAACTTCTGTCCTGAGGTTAAGTCTCAGAGTTGGTTTTATGATTTTTTTGTAATCCCACTTAATGGAAAAAGGAAGAAGCTTCAAAAGCAAATAGCTCAAAGGAAATAAATCCTTACAACATACAAAAATGGCAGGCAGAAACTGGACTGGACCAGCCATTCAAATGCAAGAGCAGGTCAGAGGCTATTTATTTATGTATTTATTACCCCCATTTCTAACCCGAAGACACTGAAGGAGCAGGCTGGGGAGTGGCTTGGAACGAGCTCCCTCCAGAAGGTGATGCCCAGAATCAATACTCACCGAAACAACTGGCAACACGTTTGAGAGACTTCCAGCTGCCTGAGAGTGGAAGAGCTGTCTATCACTGGAAGGGTTTACCAATTGCCAGCTTATGTGCCCACCTCAACTGTTTTACATGGGCAAGTTGATGGAACATTAGGCTATTCTTAGATATGTATCACAAGAGAGTGTGGGGTCAGTGTTAACTCTCACTATCCCAGACAGATACCAGCTAGGGGTACAATACATCCAATAGAGTGAGGCGACCCACATAACCATCATCTGCCTCAAATCTGGCCAACTCCAGTTTTGAGTTGGTGAGGTCTTCCTTAAATCATAGAATGACATACCACAGGAAGAGGCCATTTGGCCCATCATGAATGTATCAGCTCTTCGATACAGTTGCCTAATCAATCTCTTTCTCTGTGGCTGTTCAATTACTTATCCAATTCTCCATTGAAACTTACTGTTGAAGCTGCTTCCACCAGCCTGTCAAGCAGTGTGATACAGATTGCACAAAAAAACCTAACTGCATTAAAAAAAAGCACCCTTTCGTTATTCTTCATGGGTGTGAGCATCACTGGGAAGATTAGTATTTGTTGCTTATCCTCAATTGCCCTTGAACTGAGTGGCTTATTCAACCATTTCACAGGGTGGTTAAAAGTCAATCCCATTGCTGTGGGTCTGGAGTCCTATGTAGGCCAGACCGGTTTACGGTGACAGTTTCCTTCGCTAAAGAGAACCAGATGAGTTCATTCGAACAATCGATGATAACTTTATTATCACCATTTTTAATCACTAATGTTTTCGAGTCCAGATTTAATATTTGAGTTTAAATTCCAGCAGCTCACTTGGTAGGATTTCAACCATGTCCCAAAACATTGGTTTGGCGTCTGGATAATTAGTTCAATGATAATACTACTATACCACCATCATTAGAATCATACGGTACAGAAGAGTTACTGGTGGTTTCTTCATGTTGCATCTGTTCCTTGTGTTGATCACCTTAAAATTGTGGATTTTTTTTATGTTTCAAACTCTTCTGCCAGTGGAAAGAGCTCCCCTAATTTCCCCTATCAAAGTGGTTCATGACTTTGAACACATCTATCAAATCTATTGTTCAACCTTCTGAACATTAAGACAAACATCCCAGATCTCTAGTCATAACTGAAGTCCTTAATCCTGCACCATCCTTGTAAACCTCTTCTCCAACTCCTCTGAGTCCTCAATGTCTTTCCGAAAATGTGGAGCCCAAATCAGAACACAGTACACCAAATGATACTTCATACTGTATATGACCAATCCAATTTGCTGTTACACACTTGAGGCTTGAGGGGTGAGTAGTCATGGATTCTCCATTTGACCAAACTGGTCAGGAGCAGAGCCAGAGGACACCGAGCAATGTACATAGTTAACATTGAGTTGAAGAAGGTGCAGAAAAGATTTACAAGGATGTTACTAGGACTATAGGTTTTGAGTTATAAGAAGAGGCTGGGACTTTTATTACTGGAGCATAGGAGGTTGAGGGCTGACCTTATAGAGGTTTATAAAATCATAATTTAAAAGGGACCTGAGGGGCAACTTCTCCACATGCAGGTTCATTCGTATGTGGAATGAACTGCCAGAAGAAGTGGTAGATGCAGGTACAATTACAACATTTAAAAGACATTTGGACAGTTGCATGAGTAGGAACGGTTTAGAGGGATATGGGCCAAAGACAGGCAAATTGGACTAGTTTAGTTTTGGGGATCAGCAGGGACGAGTTAGACTAAAGGGTCTGTTTCTGTGCTGTATGACTCTATGATTGTATTTCTTTTCAGTTTTCCTGTGGACGGGAGGGATTCTGGCTGAACAACCTCCTGGTTGAAAATAGTGTAAGAATGAAATGGGGTGGAATTTCTGCCTTGTGTAAAGTCAAAAAAACTAGAAAGTCAACTCTCAGCCTATTTGACCTGTAGCCCATGTTTCATCTTGCAGATGTTTTCTAATTAACCTGTTCAGATACCTCTGGAGCAGGTGAGGTTTGAACTTGGACCTCCTGGCTTAGAGGTGGGGACACTACAATATGTTTCATTTTACATAGGAGCAGTACTGTGGTAGGAATTTGCTGGAGGACTGATGAGTTGATGAGAAAAAAACACACTCTGATTACCGATCGCTAAAAAGGAACACAGTGAGTCTGCAAATTTAACAATCCCCATCCCCAAGGAAAATGCTTCATGTCCTTCAGATTCGAGGAGGGCCTAATGGATGTGCATGAGTATTAATTGCTCCTTTAAACACTCCTTCAGCCTGGAGTTAACCCCACTATGGTCTTGACCGCACTGACTGTTATAAAATACTCACCAGCACCTTCTGGAGGATGGCTGAAGGTATGAAATAAAGACTTGTAGTTGTACTTTTCATGATCACTGGAAATAGAATCATAGAGTCATGGAATCCCTACAGTTCAGAAAGAGGCCATTTGGCCACCTGAGTTTGCAATGACCCTCTGAAGAGCATCCCACCCAGACCCGTAACCCTGCATTTCCCATGGCTAATCCATCTAACCTACACATCCCTGGACACTACGGGTAATTTAGCATGGCCAATCCATCTAACGTGCACACCTTTGGATGCCTCAAGGGACTTCTCATCCCATGAATAGTTTTGAAGTATAGTCATTTCTGCCATATGGGAACTGTGGTGGCCAATTTGTACACAGCAAGCTCCTACAAACAACAATGGTCTGATGACCAGATTATCTGTTTTATGTGATGTTGATTGAGTGGTAAAAACTGGCCAGAACATCAAGAATCTCCTCCCGTTCTACCTTGAAATCTGCCACGTAATGTTTTATACCTGCCTGAGCAGACAAATGGTTTCTCAGTTCACCATTTCATTGAACAGACAGCACATCTGTGCAGTACAACACTCTCTCAGTAAAGGTAAAGTAGCCATAATCCTAAAGGACTACTTTCATGTTAGACAGAGATAACTGCTGGCTCAGCGGTTAGCACTGCTACCTCACAGCACCAGGGACCTGGGTTTGATTTCATCCTTGGGTGACTGTCTGTGTGGAGTTTGCACATTCTCCCTGTGCCTGCGTGGGTTTCCCCCGGGTGCTCCGGTTTCCTCCCACAGTCCAAAGATGTGCCGGTCAGGTGGATTGGCCATGCTAAATTGCCCATAGTGTCCAGGGATGCCTGGGCTAGGTGGGTCAGCCATGGGATATGCAGGGTTACAGGGATGGGGTAGGGTAGTGGGTCTGTGTGGGAGGATGTTTGGGGGAATTGTGTGGGTTTGATGGGCCAAATGGCCTGCTTCCACATACTGTAGGGATTCTATGATGGTGAGTTTAATATGAGATCACCATACCTCAGGTGAAGTTGAGCAGGTGGAACCTGCGTAGTAACCTCAGCTAGTGCAGGAATTGAACCTGTGTTGTTGGTCTCATGCTGCATTGCAAACCAGCCAGCTGAGCTAACTATCCTTGAATCACTCAGTACTCAGGCCTTGGAAATGTGGCTTTAACTCCATGGCTTGGGGGTGAGAGTCCTATCAACTGTACTATAACCAACACTTGAAGCTGGGGAATAAATTATCAATCATGTTCACATTCTGGGCATGATTTTGGTTTTGTAAAATGCATTTTTGAAATTTTGACTAATGGCCTATAAATGTTCATCTGTTATTTCTGATTAAAATAAGTAACCAGCCAACCTCCATTCTCTTTTCTCACATGTGAAGATGGATACCAAGTGGAGATGCTGCAGGGCTGTTGGCATCTGTGGGAATCATCTTTTAACATTAATCAACACCATTACTGTAAAAGAGAAGGAAACTGGAACGAAATGAACCAGTAGGAGCCAGTGACATGAAAAAAAATCAGAATGTCAGGATCGATGTGTTTTTGTGCAAATTATTGTTGCTTTTCCCTCATGTTTACTGCTGTTGTCTGAGTTCCTCATCTAGGTAGCTGTAAATTAGTCACTGATTAATTTTTAGTCTATTAGAGTGGGCTTCAGTTTCCTTCTCATTAATGATAATTATGATAATGTTCACTCCAGCAATGAAGCTTTGGAATTTTCTGCTTTTCTCTCATACACACTCTCAATTACTTGCCTCTCACTCTCTAAATGCCTTTCATATTCATTCTCTCCTGCTCATTCACATTCATTTTCTTTGCCTGTTAATTGTGTTAATAATTTCAGTCATTTTGTAAGTATTCTACCTTTTAACATCTGCATTTTCTAAGTCCCCAATAGTTAAACGGTCCTTGACTGGTCATGAATATCTTTTGCAGACAAACGTGGACACCAGCAATTCACAAACACTTAAATGAATGTGGATTTCCAAAAACTGAATTTTCTTTGTGATTTTCTTTTAGAATTTCAATCCTAAATTGCTGCAAGTACTAACTCAAGTGTTGGGTTAAGATCCAAAGATGTGCAGGTTATGTAGATTGGCCATGCTAAATTGCCCTGTAGTGTCCAGCGATGTGCAGGCTAGATGGATTACCCATACTAAATACGGGGTTACAAGGATATGGTGGGGTCCTGGGTCTTTGGCAGGTCAGTGCAGATTCGATAGGTCAAATGGCCTCTTTCTGCACTCTAGGGATTCTATTATTAAGTTTACATTCAGTTTGGGCTGGATGTGGTTTTGCTTTAAACTTTATTGTCACATATACTCAAGTACAGGGGTACAGAAGTACAGTGAAAAATGTACTATGTCGCCACACACAGCACTATCTTATGTACAGAGTACCTAGGTACAAAAGCTTAGGTATGAGTAGTAACATAGATAAACAAAGTTAAAAATAAAGCATTATCGTTGTTCTTAGTACAAGTAGAAAAAAACAGAAATAAAGTTGAAAGTTAACATTACAGTCCTTTCTAATAGCTATAGGTTTAATGAAACTTCTTATATTTCTGTAGAGCTGTGACAGCCTCAATGTTTACAGCAAAACCTCTTTGAAGCATATAGTATTCACAATCAAAATGTAAGTATCAGTTTGCACACACCATGCTCTCACAAGTAGCTATGTGTTTAATAAGCAGATAATCTGCGTTAATGAAACAAAAACAGAAATTGCTGAAGAAACTCAGTGCATCTGACAGCATCTGTGGACAGAAAGCAGAGTCAATATTTTTGCTTCAGATATCCACCATCCGCAGTTCTTTATTTTAATCTAGTTGAATGACGTTGATTGAGGGATAAATATTGACCAGGATTTGATAGGATGCTCAATAAAAACCGAAAGAACTGCGGATGCTGTGAATCAGGAACAAAAACAAAATTTGTTGGAAAAGCTCAGCAGGTCTGGCA
>NC_063356.1:7790415-7814812 GCF_021869965.1 Rhincodon typus | reverse complement strand
TCTGTTTTTTCCTTCACAGATGCTGCCAGACCTGCTGAGCTTTTCCAGCAACTTTGTTTGTGTACGATGTTAGGTTTCCCTGGTCTTGCTTTGAAACAGCACAATCGGATCTTCTACATCCACCTGAGATGGCAAGTGGGGCCTCAGTTAAATGTCTCATTAACTGAAGGGACCTTCGACACAGCATGAGTGTCAACCCTGGGCACTCCTGCCCTGAAGAGAGACTCCAACGCACAACTGACCCAGGGGAGAGTGTGACCGTACTGAGCCACAACTGACCACAGAGTTGTAAGTTTAGAGGAAATTGCAAGTGTGTTTGTAGTTTCATGTGCAAGTGTGGGTTTGGCTGGAGGTGCACATCTCCTGATATGTATACAGGGGCTCTACTCCAAGTCTGAATCACTGCACATATATGGCTAATTTATTTTCATAAAGTAACAACTATATAACAATGGTCTACTGGTTGCAATCTAATTGAGAGGCTTGGATGTCATTGAGATCAAATTATGAATTACCAGTAGTTATTGGCTAGAATGACTTGAGGGCTTCAAATGGTTTCAATATAGAAATATGAATATTTAACAATGAATGCAGACCTAAGTCAGATTTGGACAATGATTTAAATAGTGATACCAAAATTCAAGATGGTTTCTGTCATTAGAACCTTTAAATGAGATTCAAACCTTGAAATCTCTCCCTTGTGTATTGTTACTCCAGTACATATAGTCCACGTTTCATTTGTTTAGCTTTATTTTGACTGTATTGATGATGGATGTTGTCAGAATGTGTAATCTAGAGAATGCACAGTGATTTCTACTCATCAAAGCTAACAGCTAGTTAGTTTATTAATCGATTAAGTGACCGCTCATGAAATAATGCTAATAACAATTAATTGCACTGCACTCAACACTCAAATGGTTATGAACAGAATCTTTGTTTTGCTGCTTTTAATGATCTGAAGTGAACAAAAGTAATGAGTCACAGGGAAGCCTTTAGTAAAGACATGGGTAAAGCAGGTGATTAACAGCAGAGAGTTGGCACTCAGCAACACCCATCGCTCCCAGAGGCGTTGTCTGTGACACACACCAGACAAAGGAAGCACGAGAGTTAATTATCACATGGAAGTGATGGTGAATGGTGCTGGGGAATATCAATAATGCTGGTAACAGTCATGGGGAACGAGGAGGGATGGAGGATGGGGAGGTAGAAGATAAGCTAGCATGCTGATTCTTGTGGCTTAATCATAAATCTGTCAAACAGTTAATTACATTTGATCTGGCAGGAGAGTGAAGGGAATGTTACAAATCCTGAGAAAGGCAGGAATAGGCTTTTTGGTGTTCATAATGGGGCTTGCCACTTATCGGACTGTTATTAGATCAATACAGCAACCCCAGTAAGATGCAGGAAGAGATTCAAGACTGTGGAAGATTCTCTTTAAAACATCTTTTCCTTCTGTTGAAAGAATATGTAATAATTTCACTGTAATGCAGGGTTCCACGATTTTGCTTGCCATCAGCGGGAGGGATTGTGTAAATGGCTGGAGATAAAAAAAAGATTTGCATTTCAATAGCGACTTGCATGTCCACAGGGTTTCTCAATCTTCTTTACAGCTAATGCAGTATTTTTTGAAGCGCAGTCATTGTTGGAATGTACAAAATGTATGGACCAATTGATGCTCATAAGGAATAGGAGCAGGAGTAGGCCCTTGGAGCCTACACTACCATTCAATATGACCATTGCTGACACTATTTTACCTCAACTAGCCATAACCCTTGCTATATTTAATATCTAGAAATCTAGCGATCTCTGTCTTATCGATCAGTTGAGGAAAAGGAGGCTGTGCCAGAGGCAGCTGGGTGGAAAGTGGCATCATCAGAGCAAATGTATGAGAGAGAGAGAGAGAGAGAAACTGGGAGAATGGAATAGAATCCTTACAGGAAGTAGGGTGTGAGGATGTATAATCCAGATAACTGTGGGAGTCAGTGGGCTGGTAATGGATATTGGCGGGCAGGTTATCCTCAGAAATGGAAACAGTGAAATCCACGAAGGGAAGGGAAGAGTCAGATGGGCTAGTTGAATGTGAAAGAAGGATGGAAATTGGAAGCAAAGCTGATGCACTTTCCCAATTTGGGACGAAAGCCAGAATCAGCACTGCAGATATCACAAATATATTGGAGAAAGAGTCGTGGGTGATGGCCCATGTGGGACTGGAACAATGAACGTCCACATTCCCCACAAAGAGACAGGCATAACTGGGCCACATGCGGGTTCCCATTTGCCACAACCTTGACCTGTAGAAAGTGAAACAAGTTACAGGAGAAGTTGGTCAAAGTGAGACAAGGACAGCCAGCTGAAGGAGGGATCCTTTGGCCTGGTTTCAAAGAAGCGAAGCTCTCTCTATGACCTGGCTAATATTTATCCCTCAATCAACCTCACAAAATATCAGGGACCTTCTGTTGTGAGGTTGGGTGGGAGGGAGGGAGGGCAGTGGAAGCTGGATGTGACAAATGGAGTGTGTGTTGCCAGTATAAGGGCATTCATAGAGGGCATTGCACAACCATGACAGAGCCTGCTGGCCTCTCTCCCCACAGTTGCCCCATGTTGCTGCCCCCAACCCTCCTTGCAGCTGCCTGTTCCCCACCCATTCCTCTGTCAGCTAACCACTGTTCCTATTCCCCCACTTCATCTGGACCTTGGCCCTCTCCATATGCTCTTCTCACGTAGAATAAATGTATTGTTTGCCTTAACATTGGTGTTTCTTGTGAATGTCCAGATGAGTACAAGACCCAAAGCTGCAGGGAAATGTGGCAGTACTCAAGTTCTGTACTACCCAGTGACAAAAACTTAAGTTGAACGTAGTCAGCAACTGAAAGGTGAGGCAGTAGCAACTGCACGGAGAGATCATGATCACCAGATTCTCTATCCAGTCACACCTCCTCCAGTTGCAGAACTATAATGCCCATTCCTCTGTTGACTCAGGGTGGAAATTCTGGAGCGCCCTACCTTCTAGCACCTAAAATGAAGACCCGTCATCTTCTCACGGGCAACTCCGAATACACAATAAATGTCAGAATTGCCCAAATCTCAAGAATGAATTTAAGAGAATGTAATGCCATTGGACAGACCCATTTCGTGAATATTTCTCAGAAGGCTACATCATTCTGATAAGCATTTTCCTTTTCTATATACACATCCGCATCATAAAGTCATAGAACCCCTACAGTGTGGAAGTAGGCCATTCGACCCATTGAATCCACACTGAACCATCCTACCCAGACCCACAACCCTGGATTTCCCATGGTTAATCCACCAAACCTGCGCATTCCTGGATACTATGGGCAATTTAACAAGGCCAACCCACCTAACCAATATATGTATTATCATCAGAAATCCCTATGGTGTCTGCAGCATTCCTTCATTTTCTGGCTTCTTCAGTTTTGCTCAATTCTTCAGGGACTTTGTGATCAGTGGTTCTGAGAATACACCCGCAGGCAGCATGGGTCCTCATTTCTCCCATGTCATCTCTCAAACGGAGAATGAAGATTTATCTGCTTCTCTGTTCTTTTTCTTTTGACTTCAGCATTTCTCTGGGGAGAAAATGAAAACTGAGACAATTGGTGGCAAATGTTTGCATGAGGTTATGGTGGCCAGTAAGGTGCAGATCACAGACTTTTCCTTTTTAAATGCAAAATATCTAGGGGATGCATTTGAGTAAGTTGTCCAAGCCACTGTCTTCCAGATCATGGACAGGATGAGTGAAGTGATCCTGGAGGAGTCAAAGTGTTTCTGCTCCCCTATCTACTGCCCCTCCCACAATCCGGAATTTCCCCCTTGGATTTTCTTTATGGGATGTGAGTGATGCCGGTAAGGCCAGCATTTGTTGCTGATCTCTAATTGCCCTTGAACTGAGTGACTTGCTAGATATTGTGAGGCCACTTTTGAAATACTGCATGCAGTTCTGGTCTCCCTGCTACAGGAAGGATGTTGTGAAACTTGAAAGGGTTCAGAAAAGATTTACAAGAATGTTGCTGGGGATGGAGGGTTTGAGCTATAGGGAGAGGCTGAATAGGCTGGGGCTATTTTCCCTGAAGCGTCAGAGGCTGAGGGGTGACCTTAGAGGTTTATAAAATCTTGAGGGGCACGGATAGGGTGAACAGTCACGGTCTTTTTCCCAGGGTGGGGGGAGTCCAAAACTAGAGGGTTTGGGTTTAAGGTGAGAGGGGAAAGATTGAAAAGGGACCTGAGGGGCATCTTTTTCATACAGAGGGTGGTTTGCGTATGGAATGAGCTGCCAGAGGAGGTGGTGAAGGCTGGTGCAATTATGACATTTAAAAGGTACCTGGATGGGAATATGGATAGGAAGGGTTTAGAGGGATATGGGCCAAATGCTGGCAAATGGGACTGGATTAATTTAGGATGCCATTGGAGAAAATGCTGCTCAATGTTTTGAACATCAGCACTACTGTACAAGTCTTTGCAAGTATTGCACAGTTTTACCAGCATGATTAAATTGGGCTGAATGGTATGTTTCTGAGCTCCACATTTGCAATGAAGCTATCCAGAGAATAAAAGAAGGAAAAGGAAAGATTCCAGGAGCCCAAATAAAACTGGTTTTGTATTCAATCAAAATAAAAGCAGCGCTTTCTTTTTCCTGAATCCTTCAAAATATAAATCCCAAAGACAGAACCTTTGTTACGACATAGAACATCAACACAGTAGTAACATGTTGTTCTGGTTCTGACACCAAACAAAGCACCATTGTTGGACAAAGCGGTCATCAGAATATCAGACGTCACTGGTGTCATGCAATTAAATCCTCTCTCAAAGGCACCTTGTGGGCGTCCCCTGCTGGCATGGCAACATGATCGGCCGTTGTGTGTGAAGGGGCAGAAGCAAGGCAGGGCAGTTTTGGGCACCGTTGGGTTGCCAACTCTGCCTGAATCAATATCTGGAGGGTCACATCACGTGACCTTCTGCCATTAGCCTCCTGTCGCTGGCCATTTAAAACGACAAGTTGCCTGTGTTCACAAGGCCGTCAGAAAGTGAACAAGATCGATTTATTTCTACAGCGTGGAAACAGGCCATTCGGCCCATCGGGCCCACACTGACCCTCTGAAGAGCATCCCACTCAGACCCACCCAACGCCATTCCTCCTCTCTCTCCCTCCCCCGTACCCTTCAACCTCACATTTTCCTTGGTTAACCCGTCTAGCCTGCACATCCCTGGCCACTATGGGCAGTTTAGCACGGCCAATCCACCTAACCTGCACATATTTCCTCGTGGATTTCACTTAAAGCACTGTCCAAGAGATTAATATTCATTTTTGTCAGTCATTGAAACCAACAAAATGCTTAAAGGGAGATACAGGGTTGTAGCAGGTTAGATATCTTCCGTCGTGGGGGATTCTAAAACCAGGCACACAATTTAAAATAACAAGGTGTAGAGCTGGATGAACACAGCAGGCCAAGCAGCATCAGAGGAGCAGGAAGGCTGACGTTTCGGGCCTAGACCCTTCTTCAGAAAACTGAGGGGAGTGCTAATAAGGAGCGAGATGTGGAGAAATTATTTTACTCAGAGGGTTGTGAACATGTGGAATTCTCTAGTGTGGACGCTGTGGAACCTCAGAGCCCTAGAATTATCACTAGACTATTAATCCAGAGACCCAGGAAATGTTCTAGGGACCCAGGCTCGAATCCTGCCATGGCAGGTGGTGGAATTAAGACTCTAATGAGGGCCATGAATCCCTTGTCAGGAACAGAACCCATCTGGTTCACTAATGCCCTTAGGGAGGAAAAATGCCATCCTAGTCTTCATGTGACTCCAGACCCACAGCAACACGGTTGACTCTCAGCTGGCCCAGCCAGTGACACCCACATCCTGCTAAAGAATACAACAAGACTTTTGTGCGTGCATAATGTAGAGATTGATAGGTTTTTGATTATCAGTGGTATACAGGGTTATGTGGATGGGGTGAGTAAGGAAGGTGGGTTGGAACTTGATGGGCTGAATGGCTTTTCCTTGTTCCATTTTCTGGAAAAGTCAAAAACACATTTAAAAATGTAATATTTTAAAAAGAATATAATTGCATTAGAAGCAGTTCAGAGAACGTTTACCTGTCTCGTCCCTTGAATGAAGGATCACCTTATGAAGAAAGCCTGAACAGGTTATCCATTGGAGTTTAGCAGAATGAAAGGTGACCTTATTGATCCTTATAAGACCCTGAGAGGATTGAGAGGCTGTTTACCCTTGTTGAAAAGACTAAGTTTAGGGGACACCGTTAAGAATTGGAGGTGTCGCCTCTTTATTAAGAGGATGAGGAGGGGAAATTTTCTCTAACAGATTCATTAACTTTTGGAAACTCTCTTCTCCAGGACACTGTGTAGGCTGAGTCATTGACCTTATTGAAGGCTGAGTTAGATAGGTTGTTGGTAGATGAGGGGCTATGTATCCTATGAGCAGAGATAGTGACCTTATTGAGGGGTTAGAGCAGGCTTCAGGGCTGAATGGCCTAGTCCTGATCCTATGTCCTGCTAGCAACAAAGGACCAGAAACTAAATATTTAACTCAAAATAGAAAATTGCCATTAAATTAGAAGTTCTAATTTTAAAATTGTATCTGGATTCCCCCAACCCTGCGTCTACAATTTCAAAACTTGTGGAAGGTATGCACTTGCATTTATATAGCGCCTTTCTTGAACTTCAGGCATTTCCAGCGTTTTATAGCCAATTAAGAATGTTGTACAATATTGCAGCACAGGAAATCCAGCAGCTAAACCGTACAGAGCAAAAGGCCCATGAAGCAAAGAAATTGCCTGGCTCTGGGGAGAGGGGTTTGTGTGATTTGGCAGAGGAAAGTAGTGAGGAGTTTTGGCAGGTGAGCAGAGAAAGTAAATGTTCAGCTGGAACGTCGAGGCATTCCGGTGAGGAGGGTAGTCCTGATGGATCAGGCAAGTCTTCTTATAACTTTCAAGTTGAATGTTTATTTGTTCAGTAACCTGACTGGACCATCTGATATTGTGGTCTTGGAGATAGAATCATAGGCTTTTCCCAGTCTGGCTAAAAAGACAGGCAGGTCATTGGTTAAACATTTCATCCAAAAGTTACCACTCTGCCTGCGTTCCAAATGTGACTGAAAGTTTGGCGTCACACTGCAGTTTTACAGATTTGTTGGTCATTCAGCAGGGTAAAGGTCACTCACTGTGCAATTTTACAGATTTGTTGGTCATTCAGTCGAGTTAAGGTCATTCACTAGGTTGCTCTTGGTCAGGAGCAGGTGAGGGGTGAGATACCTTTTTACTCAGTCAGAGAGAAGAGGTATTCCTTTATTTGTGAAAACACTCAGGACCAGAGCCTCTTGCTATTAAATGTTTGTGTGGGAACCAGCTCGATTTCACATAATCCAGTTATTGTTTTGACAAAATTCCTACCACAACACGAGAACAGATTTCCAGCAACTTGATGCTAATGTTTCATATGTGTAGCTGGATGTCGGTATTGAAGGAATAACTTCCAGTTACATCCTCCTGCTTTTTGCAATGCCTGATGCAAAAACTGTCAGCCATTCTGTTGGCTGGTAGCAATGCAGGGGTGGAGGGAAAATGTAAAACCATTCACTCCCGGTTTGCTGGTCTTGAATGCTCTCGAATCTATCATTAGAACTAGAAATAGGTTTTATTGTCCCATTTACTCAGGTACAGGGGTACAGGAGTACAGTGGATAGTGTACAATGTCACCATTCCCAGCACCATCTTTGGTGCAAGGTACCTAGGTACAAAAGCTTAGGTGCAAAAATGGAAAAAATAAAGAAATAAGTTAAAAAGTTCAACATTATGTTTTTACTTTATGGTAAGAAGAACTGTAAAGAAATAAAGTTAAAAGTTAAACATTTCAGTCCTTCTTAAGTCATGGGCCTCCAGATGCTCCACACTGGGCTTTCCCTGCGAGGACGCATTCTCCCCCATGCTGGGCATGTTTTCACCCACAGTGGGCTCACTCTGCCCCCCCCCACCCCACGCCCGGGCCCCCCCCCCCCCCAACACTGGGCTCACTCAACCCCAACACTGGGCTCACTGTGCCCCCACAACACTGGACTCACTCTCCCCCACCAACGCTGGGCTGACTCTCCCCCACCCTGGGCATGCCCTCCCCTGCGCTGGGCTAAGTCCAGCCCAGGCTCACCAGCCACTTCCCTGCTGATGGCCACCTGGGATCACCAGGCTTCAATTTAACCCCTATTTATAATTGTGAGGTGATTGGGTTACTGGAAAGGCAAGGATGTCACTAAAATTGATGTCATTGCCGTTAAACAGCATGTACAGTGTTACACGAGTGGAGAGTTGTTGGCACTTCATGTCAACCTACAATATATTTGAACACAAAAGTACTCTGAAAATTGGTCATAATGACATGTACTGTGTCCAGGAGGAGTTTGCCATTAAAGAATCATAGACAATGCAGAGTCTGGTTCTGGGTATTGGGCAGGACGGCGGAGATGAGGTTCAAAAATCAGTCATGATCATATTGAAAAGCAGAACAGGCACAAGGGGCTGAATGGTCTAATCCTGCTCTAATTGTGTTCTTAATATGACTCAATATATTTTGGAGACTTTGGAAATCCCATTTTAAATGGAAAGACAATGGACATGACAATCAAACCATAGACTAGGATTTTGCTGCACTTGCAGATGTTCAGACTCTGTGAATTAAGTACCTGTATATACCAATGTAATTTTTAATTTTACCTTGAGATGAAAAAGCTTTGGTAAAAAATTTCCGATGCAACTCAGCACAAATTTTCGCAAATAATGAAGTTGCAAGTAGTCTTGTACTCTTTTGGCTTCACTCTGGCCGCGGGGGCATTGCAAATATTGTTTTACACCAATCACAATGTCAGAGAGAGAAGTGTTAGCAAATTTGGATGCCTCAATATTAGGTCCAACATTCCTCTAAGCCACGTGACTGCATAGGCATTGGGAGATCCCCACATGCAGATTGGTTTGCAGGAGCATTGACCTTTGCATGTGAAATTCACTGTGGCGCATGGACCTCAGGGGCCTGTGCAGTGCAAAACACCTTAGCAGGAATGTTGCAGGGGAGCACTACTGCTTCACATTTAGATCAATGACTTGGGGAGTCAGGAATCCTGTGCAAAAATCTTCGGAATTATTGTTAATACTCAAATGGAAAAGACACTGTTGCTGGAAAAGTGCACTGGAAATTATCGGATAGCATGGTGGCTTAGTGGTTAGCACTGCTGCCTCACAGCGCCAGGGACCTGGGTTTGATTCCACCCTCGGGCGACTGTCTGTGTGGAGTTTGCACATTCTCCCCGTGTCTGTGTGGGTTTCCTCTCACAGTCCAAAGATGTGCAAATTATGTGGATTAGCCCCGTGCTGGGTTGTGCAGGCTAGCTGGATTTGCCATGTGAAATGCAGGATTACAGGGATAGGGTAGGGAGGTGAGTCTGGATGGGATTCTCTTCAGAGGGTCAGTGTGGACTTGATGGGCTGAATGGCCTGCTTCCACACCGTAGGGGAAAGGCGGTGTCAGATGCAAATCAACAAATAAAATGTCTAGTCCTTCACGGTGGAAGAAAAGAAACACAATACACAGACTCCATATATGATGTGAAACTGCTGAGGATGAAGTTGATCAAGATCTAGGTGTTTTAGTGGACTTGGGTATTCAAAACATTTAGTCAAAGCAAAACAGCAACCAGTAAAGGCAGTCAGATGCTGAACTCTATGGGCCACAACAGTGAAAAACAGAAAGAGCAGTTCGTCACAACTTGGAATTATTAAGTGTGAGGTATCTAAGGGAACATAGAAACGGAAGTAGGCCATTCAACCTCTTGAGCCTGTCTTACCATTTAGTTAGATTGTGCCTGTTCTGTATATTAGCACTATCTAACTGTATTGTTTCTGTACTGTTGCCCAACAAGGAGTTATCAATCTCAAATTAGAAATTTTCAATTAAACCCAGCCTCAACTGCTTTGTGAGGAGTGGAAACGTCAGATTTTACTGTGGTGCTTGTTCTGTCATCTCTAAAGCATAAGGCTGTGAGTTTAAGTCCCATTTCAGGACTTGACTACAAGAATCAAGGCCTACAATCTGGTTAGACAGGGGTATAGAAACAAAGCAGTGAGGTAGAATTAAGATACAGAACAGTGGGCACCACATTGCTTTCTCCAAGGACCCCCTTCTGAGGATGTAACTATGGAGGAAAAGTTTGTTGTCATTTATAATGACCCATTCCACGGCTTTGACCTGTTAATACCCCAACAATCTCTCTTTATAAGTGTCTCAGGGAAGTACTTAAATAATGCCCTTTGCCTGGTATTTCAGTAATATAATTAACATGCCATTAATTATAGAAATTGCTGGAAAAACTGTTTGGAAAAATGGAGTTCTGAGGAAGGGTCAAGTGACCTGAAACATTAACTCTGACTTCTCTCCACAGATGCTGCCAGACTTGCTGAGCTTTTCCAGCAATTTCTGTTTTTGTTTCTATTTGCAGCATGAGCCATTAATTATCATTGTTTGGTAACTTCTGCTGAAGATTCTAACTTTGTGATCAAGACTGGTTAGCTAGAACTGTTTATGGAAGGAATATCTCTGCTGATACTCGGACTCGGAGCTCACACATACAGAACGTGCATTAAGTGAGAGCTGATAAAACCACGTTGGGAAGGGGGAAGCTAGGAGAAAACAGTTAGAGGAGTGATAGTTCTGATCTTGGACTCCTGGTGGGTCTAGGATTGGTGGTGAAGAGGTGTGCTTGTTTTGGGCTCATTGAGAACAATATTCCTGAGTGGCCCCAGAAACCCAAACACTCCTGTGCAAGCAGCACACAAGTCAGATCCTCTAAGTTACTACGCCCATGTGATGTGTAAAATAATTAAAAATTAAAACAATTCAATCACCCATGCGGTCTGAAAAATATCAGAGGGTGCACCAATTTTGAGTGGAGTTGGCTGCTCAATACAGAATCACTAATCCTCTGTGAGATCTCTGTTTACTCATTTAGGGCATGGGATCAGAAATCAACCCTAATACTATAGTTAAAAGTAACGGTAAAATCACCATGGTCCAACTCTGAAATGGGAGAGAGGCAACAGGTGGTGAGTTTAACCTGAGGGTCACCACACCTCAGGCAAGGGAAAGGCTCAAGAAGGCAGGATTTTCATAATAACCTCAACCAGTGCAGGAATTAAATCCACACTGTTTGCATCATTCTGCATTGCACACTAACTGTCCAGCAAACTGAACTAACCAACCCACGGTTAGTAGTTAATTTGATCATTATTGTATGCTGTTATAATAATCAGACTTCATATTGTACCATATCATATACCTGTTAACTCAGTGCCGGCATAATAACCTATTTCTCGCTGAATATTCCGCTCCTTCTCTCAGTGCCAGCAATTCAAGAATACAAAAAATACAAAGTGTCTGTTATAATCAAGAAAATAATAACCATTTGGCAGTCTCAAGGATGCTCCAAGCTGTTACAGATGTTGGCATTTGAGATGTTTTAATAAACCATTCCAGCTTCCCACTTGCTGGCTGTACAGTTGTCCCAGTCCATCACTACACTGCAGTTTAAATGTTATCGTCTAGTGAACCAGCAACATGTTGGCAGAATCAACTCAATGAATTTTCTGCCAGCGGCATTAATTAATGAATACAACTCCTTTAAGAGCTGATCTGTGACCAGTTGTGTTGTGGCTTTCTATCGCTGCTGCATGAACCAATGCTTTTCTTTACTGCCTAGCCTTCCTTGCCAATTGGATGATGCTTTGTGTCTTAGAACCCATGCCAAGCTGTAACAAATCCCACATGCTCTAAACCTCTTGATATCCTCTGAACAGGCTTCACTTCAGAATTAAGAGTTGATTTAGGTCTTTGTTTGATATTAAGTGCTATTTAAATTTCTCAGCCTGTGCTCAAATCCCTTCATAGTCTGGTATACCCAACCTGAGAAACTGGCATAACCCTATGACCTCTCTCTATAACACTCTAACAACTCTGTGATTCTCTAGTTCCACCCTTTTGAGTGTCAATGTTCAAGCCACACAAGAGCCTAGCAACGATCATCTTCAACAGGCAAAAGTCTAACCATCTTCCCTTGATATTCAAAGTCTTGATATCACGGAATCTTCTACAATCAACATTCTGGGTATTATCATTGACCAGAAACTGAATTTGACCAGCTATATATATATACTGCAGATAGAGAGAACAGAAGCTAAGAATTCTTCAATGAGTAACTCACCTTTAAAGTTTTTTGGGAAGATTTGTAGATCGGGTCATGGATGAGGTTGCAGACTTGCTTGTCGAGCTGGTGTGTTTGATTCCAGACATTTTGTCACCCTGCTGGGTAATGTCGTCGGTGCACCTTCAGTGAAGTAACTCAGCCCCTGTCTCCCCAGAGCGTGTCCACCATTTACAAAGTGCAAGTCTGATGGAATACTTCCCACTTTCCTGGGTGGGTGCATCTCCAGCAACACTCAAGAAGCTTGACACCATCCGGGATAAAGCAGCCCACTTGATTAGTACCCAATCCACTACCTTAAACCTCCAGGCCCTCCACAGTGCACAGCAAACCAGCAAACCAAAAAGTGCTGCAGCAACTCACCAAGCCTTCTACAACAGTACCTTCCAAACCTGCAACGTCTACCACCAGGAAGGAAAAGGGCAGGAGATGCATGGGAAAACTATAGACCTGCAATTTCCCCTCCAAGACACACAGACCATTCTGACTTGGAAATAGCTCATTGTTCCTTCACTGTCACTGGGTTAAAACCCTGGAATTCAGCATTGTGGGTATCCCTTCATCACACAGACTGCAACAATTCAAGAAGGCAGTGCACCACTTCCTTCTCCAGAGCAATTAGGTATGGGCAATAAAAGGTGGCCTAGCCAGTAATGCCCCGCCCTGTGTACAAAGAGCGTAAGTCTTCTCTCCCTTAGTGGCTGTACCTTCAGCTGCCTAGAATCTAAACTCTTGAAGCTTCTCTCTGCCTCCATCTCTTTCTTCTCCTCTAAAGCACCTTTTTACCCTTAATTCTGAACAAACTATTCATCACTTGTCCGAATATCTCCTCCTTCACTCCAATGTCAGCCCCTCTCAAATTGAGTTCATGGGAATTTCCAGGTGATGGTTTACTCTGGTAAAGATGCTATGTGAAATGCAAGATGTTGTTGAAGTGCAAGAACAAGATTCTGTCAAGTATTTAGTAATAGCTGAGGAAATGATAAAAATCTCAGACAGAAAATTGGTAACCAATTGAGGACACACTGATATCCCAGTGGGATTTGGTGCTGTCTGTCTGAGATAACAGTTAGCTTGGAGATCTGATCAACAAAAGGATCAGCAAACCCTGAGAGCAGGGACCACCTGAACTGCCTTCCCAGTCTTTTCCTCCTTCAGAAGCACCCATTTGTTTTGTGTCTTCTGTCTATATGTATGTGTGATGGGGAATGTCTCAGTGGGTTAGAATTTTAACTAGTACAGTTATATGTTAACAGTACATAATTGCTTATCTGTAGCTAGAATCAATTTATTTGTAATAAATAGTAATTCCTTTTAAGTACAGACCCGGTCTGTGCTTTCTGTCAAACTGAGTCTCAAATACAGCTCGATTGGGTAATTCTGCGTACTTTTTAAAATCTTTACCTTCTGCAATGACTCCAGGACTTGATATGCAGCATACTACCCCAGTGAAGCTTAAAAATCTTTTGATAGTTGTTTGGCATAGCAGTTTGGTTATCTACTTAAAGTGAATTGCTTCCTAATTTCTATTAATAAAATTGTAAAATCAGTCTCATCTCATTTAAGATTTTCTTATATACTCCTTAAGGAGGGAAGTATATTGACAAATCCAGACCCTGAAAAAATCTGGGACATAGCTAAGGCCTATTAAATTTTTAAACAGGCTGTTTGAGGGAAGGTAACATATCACAGAATCACAGAATTCATATGGTGCAGGAGGCAGCCATTCATTCGGTCTATCACGCCCGAACGTGTTCTGGTGCCAATCTCCTGCCATATCCCTGCTCCCCATTTTCTATCCAAATAGCCATCCGATATCCTCTTTAATGACTCAATTGAACCTGCCTCCACCACACTTCCAGCCATTCTAGCATTCTCGGTTAGTTTCTTCCCCTGTGGGATGGTTATGTTAATCCGATAGACCCATGACAATGTGTTTGTGGGGATGACTGGCTTGAACGCAGTAGACAGAAGTCATCAGGGAAATATTCCAGTTCTAAATTATCGCTGACTAAGAGTTAAAAGCTACAGTTCACTTCACTACTTCCTCATGCCATCTCTGATTCTTTTCGCCAATCACCTTAAGTCAACATTCCTCTGGCTATCAATCTTTCAACTGTTGGAAACAGTTGCTCACTATCTACTCTGTCCAGACTGCTCATGGTCTTTCACAACTCTGACCAGATGTCTTCTCAGCCCTCACTAAGGAGAACTGTCCCAGCTTCTCAAATCCAGCCTTGTACCTGAAGACTGTTATCCATGGAAACATTCTCATCAATCTTCAAGTGAATTGCTTCCTAATTTCTATTAATAAAATCATAAAATCGGTCTCATCTCATTTAAGATTTTCTTACATACTTCTTAAGTAGGGAAGCATATTGAGAAATCCAGACCCTGAAAATATCTTCACATGCTTCCTAAAATTCCCAGAATTTGGCACAGTTGTCCAATTGAGCATTTTATTAAAGTTTCACCCTAACTCTGTTGATTTTCACTACTTTATGGCTCTACTTATAAAGTCCTGGATCTGATATGCCTCATTAACAGGTGCCCTGCCACCTTTAAAGATTTGTGAACCTACACACCAGTTCCGCTGCTCCTTAAAAGTCTTATTGAAAGCAGTTTCTGCCCTTATAAAGTATCTTTTGAGTTTGATTTATTGTTGTAACATGCACTGTGATACAGTGAAAAGCGTTGTTTTGCGTGCTTTACAGGCAGATCATACCATACAAAGTGCATTAGGATAGCAGAACAGAGTGCAAAATACAATGTTACAGCAGCAGAGAAGGTGCAGAGAGAAGGATCAGAATTAACATTTGAGAGGTCCGTATATAAAAATCTGGTAACAGAGGCTGTTCTTGAATCTGTTGGTATGTCTTTTAAAACTTCTATATCTTTTGCCTGACGGAAGAGGGTGGAAGAGAGTATTACAGAGGTGGGAGGGGTCTTTGATTATGTTGCTTGCTTTCCTGATGCAGTAGGAAGTGTAGATGAAGTCAATGGATGGAAGGCTGGTTTGCATGATGGATTGGGCTGTGTTCACGATTCTCTGACACTTCTTGCGGTCCAGGGCAGAGCAGTTGCCTTCAACACAATTTAAATCATTGCAGACACCAAATGGCTTCTTTTGAGCAGCACGTGTAGCATTTGTGATCATCATTGAACGCTGACAATGAAGCCTTATAAAACAGCAATAAAATGAGCAATCATTTAACAATGTGTGTTGTTGCTTTGGTATTGTTTCAGGATGTTGGCTGAAACCCCTGTGCCCTTCTTATTCTGAATAGGATTTGTAACTTTTTCCAGAACAGGCTGACTACAGAAATACAAATTAGGCCATTCAGCTCCTCAAACTTGCTCTACTGCTCAATAAAATCATGGCTGACGTATTCATATGTCAAGTTCCACATTCCTACCTAATCCTGACAATATTTAATTACCTTGCCTCACAAAAGCCTATCTACCTCCACTTTAAAAATAATCAGTGACCCCCAACTCCATCACCTTCTATGGCAGAGAGTTTCACTGCCAATCAAGCCTTTCCTCATTTCTGTCGTGAAAGGGTTACTCCTAATTTGAAAACAGTGCCCCCACATCCTGGACTCACCCACAAGAGGAAACATCCTTTCCCTTGTCAAGGCTGTTCCAGATCCCATACACTTCAATGAAGACAACACAATGATGAGGGAAAGTTGGACAGATAGGCTTGTTTTCATTGGAGCTTAGAAGAATGAGTGGTGTCTCAGAACTAGTTTTAGCAGGAAAGGAACACCAGACTGAAGCTCTGTGCGTAAAGTTGGTTTGGCTGATGTGCCGTGACTAATTGATCGTCATATTTTTTTCTGAACAAGGGAATGGTGATGAGGAAGATGGACAAGCTTTGCTTGATTGACAGCTGGCGCCATATGGCTGCCTGGGAGAGATGGAACAGCTTTGACGGTAACAATGGCAGGTCTAGACAGATGGACAGCTTTAAACCAGCAACAGCAACAAAGAGCAACAATAACCGATCAAAGACCTATGACATCCTGGCCCCGTTGTGCTGTTAAAATCCCTTCCATTAACAACTCATGTGAAGTTCATAGACTTCTGTAACTCTAAATCAGCTATTTACAAATACCATTGCAAATAAAAGTAAAACTTCCAATTATACATTGCCTTTCACAACCGCTGGATGCCTGGAAATGCTTTACAGCCAACAAGTTACTTTATGAAATATGGTCGTTGTTGCAAACCAGAAGACACAGAAACAGTGTGCAGACAGGAAACTCTCACAAACAGCACTGTGCCAGTGACCAGATCATGCACCAGCATCTGACAGATTAGTATTCTCTCTGGATAATAAGCAGAACAGTCCTGCTCTACTTTGAAGTAGTGTTCTGGAGTTCAGTGCACGCAACTGATGGGGCAAAAAATTTCAAAATCTCATGCAAAAGAGCACACCCCCAGCAGACCCTCAGAATTGCATGGGGCATCACCTTTTCTTTCTGCTCAAGTCCAGGAGTGGAACTTTAATGCCACAACAACCTTCTGGCATAAGACCATAAAGTGTAGGAGCACGAGTAGGCCATTCAACCCATCATTTCTGCTTTGCCATTCAATGTGATCTGATAACCCTCAGTTATCATGGAGATAATTACGTTACCAACTGAGCGATGAATAGCAGCTGACCAAGCTAAGAATGCTATGAAATAGTTACTAACACCCAGTATTTGCAGAGTTGCGCATCGTTCTTTTCTGAATGGTATTTGTATTGACCAGAGGAGAATGTTTGGCATGGGAAGATGTATTCGCTTTGCGCGTTGCCGTGGGAGTGATCTGGCCTCACTCACAAACAAGTTGGAGTTGATTTGAAGAATGACAAAGATTCTAATGAATCACTTCCCACTTCTGCTATGTTCAAAGTGTTCTTTGAATCATTGAAGCTGATTCCATATTCTGAGTGCCTGCGCTATCCAGACTTTTCTCTCCAGGATAGTTATTGAGCCATGTGTCGAATGTTGATTCTTCAACCAATCGACAGAATTCTCTCTGAAGAACTAAGGCAATTGTCAGAACTCCTCTTGAGGATTTTGTCAAGGACAAGAAATGTTCAGGACCTACATTTTTATTCTCACTAACACCTTTAGAATGTGATGCATTGATATGTCTTCTTTATTTGTATTGATATGTGGGATATTTGGACTCACACAGGAGCAAAATTAGAAGACTTCTTCAATATTCTGAATAATCATTCCCATTCCATTAGATCTAAAACTAAAACAGAATGGGAGACATTAAGTACGGAGATAGCACAGTACTTTAGAATCATGGGCGTAAGTTAGCAAGAAATGTTTTTTTAAAAATAACTGACATACACTTCAATACACAAAAAGCCATCACCAGTGGACTGAGAGTTATCAGATCAGCCATGATCACATTGAATGGCAAAGCAGAAATGATGGGTTGAATGGCTTACTCGTGCTCCTACACTTTATGGTCTTATGCCAGTGAAATGGCTACATATTTGCCTCCCACACAATCGGGGAGGCGATGGCCTAGTGGTATTATCGCTGGACTATTAATCCACAGACCCAGATAAGGTTCTGGGGACCCAGGCTCAAATCCTGCCATGGCAGATGGTGGAATTTGAATTCAATAAATATCTGGAATTAAGAATCTAATGATGACCATGAATCCATTATTGATTGTCGGAAAAACCCATCTGGTTCACTAATGTCCTTTAGGGAAGGAAACTGCCATCCTTACCTGGTCTGGCCTACATGTGACCCACAGCAATGTGGTTGACACTCAACTACCCTCTGGGTAATTAGGGAAGGGCAATAAATGTTGTCTAGCCAGCGACGCCCTTATCCCGTGAATGAGTAAAACAATCAATAATAAATAAAAGTGACCATAGTCCTACTGTCTCATTAGAGAGAGATGACTGATGGTAATGCCTCAGGCGAGGGGAGAGGTGGAGAAAGAGAGTCCTTCATGGTAACCCCAATCAGTGCAGGAATTGAACCCACGTTATTGGTATCACTGTGTGTCACAAATCACTTGTCCACTCAACCGAGCTAATCGTCCCCTTCTCCTTCACCTTTTCAGCCACTGTACCTCCTCTCTGAAACCCCTCTCCACCTTTTCATCTTCTTTCCTAAACGCAGCCACTTCCCCTTTGCAATCGTTTTTCCCTCTCTACAGTCTCCAGGTCTCCTTTGAGTCTTTAAGTATATTGAAAGCTGAGACTCACAACTTTTTTAGGCAGTAAGGGAATCAAGAGTTATGGGGTAAAGGGAAGAACGTGGAATTGAAGCTTATCAAATCAGCCGTGATCTCGTTGAATGATGTAGCAGATTCAATAGGCTGAATGGCCTGCCTTTGTGCCTGTGTTTGATTATCTTGTAACCTCTAAACCCTTCCAACATTCCCACAATCCTTTTTTCAGTCCCTGTCCCCTTGTCAGCCTCATTATCCCCCAGGCACCTAACCTCACCCACTGGGCCCCAGTCTGGCCAGATTTACATTCCCAACCACCCCTTACCTCCCACTCACTGCCTCCAGACTTGCTCCCATGAAGGTCAGTATCCCATCACCAAGTCACCCTTTATATACATGTGCATAGCTCAGAGCCAGCTCCTAGAGTGAGCAGAAACCCCCCGACTGTCCGGTTTACATCTGTCAGCCAGGGCTCCCTGATTGGACCAGGTTAACAGCCCCAGTCAGGGAACTCATATTCTGGCCTCATTCCCATCATTACAGCCTGCTCATATCGTCTATGCTACTGTGGCCACATGTTGCTTCTCTGGGCTGCTATGAGCCTATCAGCAACAAATGCAAGGGAGTACCTGCCTGTGATTGGAGGAACTGCAGCTAGCTGTTTTTGTCCATTCTATTTACAGGGTCATCCCAAGACTGAATTTTCCAAAGTGTTTTGGAGGCTTGGGCCAGGTTTACTTGTACAGCATCCCTGTGCATTTTGAGCATTGGACTGAAGGGTTTGAATATTCATTTATCCCTAAGCACCATTCATCCTTCAACCATAGTTCCCAAAATCAGACTCTCTGGTCACTATCAAAATGCTATCGATGTACACTTGCTGTGCGTAAATTGACTGCCACATTTCCTACATTGCTACCGCGATGAAATGTCAGAAGTACTTCATTGGAAAGTGCTGTCCGACCTCCTGAAGTGCAAGATGCTAGATAAATGCAAGTTTTGTTTCTTCTCTTCCCTGCTTTCTTGATGACTTAAGGCAAGTTCTTTCTTGGTCAGGGTAAGGAACGTTAATCCAAGGAAGTGGAGCCTTTCACCATTTTTACCATTTGTTGTCTGATTCTACAAGGCTGCCTGTAGTATCCAGAATGCCACAGTCTAGGGGGCAGGGGCAGGAGATTTCGCCTGGCACCCCAAGCCCCGTCAGAACCAAGAACAGGCCCTGATGTGTTATTGTATAGATTCCAGATCACACGAGCCTGTATCTTTGAGACATTTAACGTGACACTTAGTAACATGTAACATTGCATTATAAAGGTACTCATCTTCAGTCATTCTCAGGGTACAACGGAGTCAGTGTAGTGTTTTCAGTCTGTTGTGTGTATGAAATGTACAGTAGTGTAAGTAAGCACCAGACCCAGACTATGTGCAAACCTGTGGTATCATAGCAGTGTAAGTAGTCAGTGTCATTAATAAACATCAAGACATCTGCCTCAACAAGAACCCAATCTTTGTGCTGTATGCTACATGAGCTAACATACAACACTCAGACCATAACATTATTGGCAGTGCTGCTACAGTCAGTGGGGAGCTTTACTCGATGGTACTCGGACTCCCGATTGTAATTTTTCTATCTTGCCTAGCACAGAAAGACTGTGATTGGATTGCAGTGTTCCTAATGATTACTCTGGTTGATTGGACTTGAGGGGCTGAATTTTCATTTGGGTGAGTGGATTTTCTCTGCATTCCCAATCCCACGCCATTTCCCTCTGGCCGTCCTGCACTTCAGGAACATTCCAAGGAAGCACCCTTGCTAAATCGGATTTCGTCCCGTGCACCACCTTCATCTGGTGGTACAGGATTTCGGAAGTGTGCCAGGTTTGAGAGCCAGGACAGACACGATGGGCTGAATGGCCTTGATCTGTGTGACGATTCTGTGATCTTAATTCACTGCCATAATCATCTACAATAGTCTCTGTCTCAGGCACAGTTGCAGTGACAATGTTAGTCTCAGTGAGAATCTCAAAGTGGCACTTCCCCATTTTGAACCTGTCCTAGAAACTCAGCCACTGAGTTGAACTGGCTCCTTTCTTAAAACTGGTTGTGGAACAGAGGCTGTGATCACCTACCACTGTCAGTCCAAGTTGGATTACATTAATCCCTTAATTGAAATTCTCCTCCTGGAATACCACACTTTCTCCTCAGTGATTTACTCAGCATGGTGGTAGGAGCAGCTGCTCAAACAACAAAAAAAATGCAATTAGAACGATTCTGCGCTGTCATATCTACTCAGCGTGGAATGTGAATGATTAAAACTCCTTTTGCTGTAGCTGTTTAGACTTAAACTCTGCTGCAACTCTTGGCCAACAGTTTTGCTGCTGGCGAATATGCGTTGTGTATAATGGAGCTGTCCTCTGCTGCCAAAGCAATATTGGTCTTGGCACTGGCTTGGTTTTGTGCACCCTCGCCCCTGAAGTTAATAGTTACACATTCGAGCTCCAGGATAGAATTAAAACATTAGTCAAATATTGAGGGAGCACAGTGTTGATGGAAGATGCTGTCTGTCAGATGGGGAACTACTCTGAGTCTGGGTATGAGGGATCCCGTAGCTTTTTGTAATAGAGTAAGGGAGATGTCCAAATGAACATTTATCTCTCCACTGATTGACATATCATCACCCCATTGAGGTTTCTGAATATAAATTGGTTACCATGCTAGTATTCTTTGACAGTGAGGAGTTTTGGGACATTGTAAGGGGCCATAGAACAAAAAGATGAGAAGCGCACTGGTAATGTCCCTATTAGTGGGAAGCTGTGGCCCATTATCGCTAGATTATTAATCCATAGATAAAAACAAAGTTGCTGTAAAAGTTCAGCAGGTCTGACAGCATCTGTGAAGGAGAAAACAGAGTTAACGTTTCGGGTCCGGTGACCCTTCCTCAGAACTGTTCGTTAACCTTAACTCTGTTTTCTCCTTCACAGGTGCTGCCAGACCTGCTGAGCTTTTCCAGCAACTTCTGTTTTTGTTCCTGATTCACAGCATCCGCAGTTCTTTCGGTTTTTATTAATCCATAGACCCAGGGTAATGTTCTGGGGGCTCTGCTGAGGAGTCATCGAGACATGAAACATTAGCTTGCTCTCTCTCCACAGATGCTGCCCAATCCACCGTGATTTCCAGCATTTTTTGTTTGCAGTACAGATTCCAGCTTCTGCAATTCAAATCCCACTACAGCACATGGTGAAAGTTGAATTCAATAAGAATCTGGAATTAAGAGTTTAATGATGACTATTCTTCCTTTATTCATTCACAGGATGAGGGCATCGCTGGCTAGGCAGCATTTATTGCCCATTCCTAATTGCCCAGAAGGCAGTTAAGAGTCAGCCACGTTGCTGTGGGTCTAGGAGTCACATGTAGGCCAGACCAGATAAGGATGGCAGTTTCCTTCCCAAACCAGATAAGTTTTTCCAACAACCGACAATGGATTCACAGTCATCATTAGACTCTTAATTCCAGATATTTATTGAAATCAAATTCCACCATCTGCCGTGGTGGGATTCGAACCCCAGTCCCACAACATTATCTGGGTCTCTGGATTAACCGTCCAGCCATGATACCATTAGGCCATTGCCTCCCCATATTTTTCTTGAGAAAAACCCATCTGGTTCACTAATTTCCTTTAGGGAAGGAAACTGCCATCATTACCCAGCCTGGCCAACATGTGACTCCCGACCCAGAGCAATGTGATTGACTCTTAACTGCCCTCTGGGCATTTAGGGACATGTAATAAATGTTGGCCTGGCCAGTGATATCCACATCAAGTGAATGAGCAAAAAAAAATCTCTGTGCCAACGGGCCCGGGTTCAAGCCCTACCTGCTCCTGAGGTGAAAGGTAACATCTCTTAACAGGTTGATAAGACAATATTCGGAACAGCAAAGTGCTTTAATTTAATGATGCAGGTTCTTCTTCTGTTTAGAGTAAAACAGAAAAATCTGGAGAACTCAACAGCTGTATTCCAAAGAAGTAAAATACGAAACGACATGTCCAGCTGGGTATTAGTGCACACTGCTGGTGTGTTCTGGGCAGGGATGGGGCATGTAAGATAAGTTGGGCACTAAGCCAACCAGCTCTAACCAACCCCCAAGACCTCCCACATAATACTTAAGGCAGCAGGCACCAAAATGGGCACCCTACCCCACCGTGTTTAAAGGGGCACTTGAGCTTGTTAAAGGCTCCATCGACCCCAGGGTCCCACATTATGGTATGGTTGGGATGGATGGTTGGGCGGGAGTGGGACTTGTGTGAATTTTTTAAAGCAGCAGCAAGGAAGGGTGTACTGTCACTGGGGGGTCCTCTTTCTCCACCAGGGACAACCATTGCCTTCCCCCACTACCCGAGAGGATAACAGCGTCCTTTCCTTCCCACCTGCATGTTCTTTAATACGGATGTCTGTCTACCCCTGAGTTGCTGGAGAAATCGCACCCTGCAGCAACACGCCCCCCCAACCGCCTCCCCCCTTCCTCAATTGATCCTGGGATCTGTGGAATCTGCCTGCAATCCTGGCACTGCCCACTGTTGGAGCTGCCAAGCAGTCCTTGCCATCAGGGATGTGATTAGCCTGCCCACAATGCATTCAGGCTGTAGGGCATCTGCTAATTGCCCAGTTTGACTTTCCTTTTGGGGGAACAGTTGTGAACCGTCTGCATTCCCTCCCAACCCACCCTTTCCAAATTTTCCACCCTTCCCAAATTTCCCACCCATTAACTCTGTATCTCTTCCCACAGATACTGCCAGATCTGCTGAGTTTCTCCAGCATTCTCTGTGTTTGTTTCAGATTTCCATCCTCCATACAGCTTTGCTTTTACTTTTTGAGTTAATCAGAATGTGTCGTAGCTGTCAATAGTTAGACAGTTTTGATTCTGGGATGGGAAGTGTTAGCATTGGGATCATTACCCCCAGCCCCTGCCCCTTAACTTAAACGCCCCACTCCCCACCACTTCAGCACTAACCCTTCACCCACCCAACACACATCTTCCTTACCCTGTCTCTGCAGTTCACACTGTCTGATGGCCCCTTCAGTACCAGCACCAAGTCATCAGCCTATTCATGAACCTGGAAGAGTGGTTCTTACTGAGGTTCGTGGTCATGGGAAGCTCTATTGGGGAGTGTTTTCGATTTAAAATTCACTCATGGGATGTGGGCATCACTGGCTGTGTCATTATTTATTACCCGTCCCTAGTTGCCCCTCAAGAAGGTGGTAGTGAGCTGCCCTACTGAACCGCTGCAGTCCACCTGCTGTAGGTGGACCCAGAATGCAATTAGGGAGGGAATTCCAGGATTTTGACCCAGTGACAGTGAAGGAATGGCGATATATTTCCAAGTCAGTATGGGGAGTGATTTGGAAGCGGAACTTGCAGATGGTGGTGTTCCCATGTATCTGCTGCCCTTGTCCTTCTAGTTGGAAGTAGTCGTGGGTTTGGAAGGTACTGTCTAAAGGAGCCTCGGTGAAGCTCTAGAATAGATCTTGTAGATAGGACACACTGTTGCTACGGAGTGTCAGTGATGGAGGAAGTGGATGTGGCGCCAATCAAGTGGACTGTTTGGCCTGGATGGTGTCAAGCTTCTTCAGTGATTTTGGAGCCGCAGCCTTCCAGGCAAGTGGGGAATATTCCATAACACTCTGGAGTTGTGCCTTGTAGACGGTGGACTGGCTTTGAGGAGCCGGGGGTGAGTTCCTCACTGCAGCATTCCTAGCTTCTTTTTCGCTTTTGTAGTCACTGTATTAAAATGGCTAGTCCAATTCAGTTTCTGGTCTTTTTTTTTGTTTAAAAAGCATACTTTATTTATAAAAAAGTCTTTATATACATACATTGTCACCAGAGTAGTTTGGTTCTGTACAGTAAAAACCAAAAGAACTGCAGATGCTGT
>NC_063356.1:7773980-7780415 GCF_021869965.1 Rhincodon typus | reverse complement strand
CTCAGATTCTCCAGCATCTGCAGTTCCTACTATCTCTAACTAAAGTTCACTGCAGCTGCAACATGACCTGCCACTTTTTATGCTGTCTGCCCTGACCAATGAAGGCAAGTGTACCATGCCCGTTCTAGACCACCTTATCCTCCTGTGTTGTCATTTTCAGGGAACGGTGGACGTGTACACCTGATCCCTCTGTATGTTAATACTTCTGAGGGTTCTGCCATTTGCTGTATACTTCTGTCCTGCATTAGACCTTCCAAAATCCATCACCTCGCCTTTGTCCAGATTAAAGTCCATCTGCCAATTCTCCGCCCAAGTCTCCAGCCTATCTATATCATGCTGTATCCTCTGGCAATCCTCCTCACTATCTGCAGCTCCCGCAATCTTTGTGTTGTACACAAACCTTCTGATATTTCCAACAAAAGATGACATCTCTGACAGTGCAGTACCTCATCAGAATCGTCAGGTTCTAACTCCATTGCTGGAGCAGGACTTGAATCAAGAACCATTCCAATTGTGCCATCTTTGAACCACAGCTGGTGCTTAACACTGAGAGAGCAATCGGCACAGACTTACTGCTAGCTGGGATATCATTAATGTTTATTAAAATCCAATCCCCTCCAAGCCCTGATCTGTGAGGGACTTGGAATGACTCTGAACAGCTGGGTCAATGAGGTGCTGACACCAGTCTTCCCTGAATGAGGCTAAAGCCCGCTTATCGTTCAAATGTTGACCCTGAGGCAGCTGCCTGTCTCTTCCATCTGCCTGTTTTTTGTTGTCAGGGCGATGGGTCATGCTGTGCACCGACCATGACGGAGGAAGGAAGGGGGGAAATGAGCAAACAAAAGCTCAGGCTGCGACCCTTTCCAAAGAATAGGTCACAGGAGCCACAGGCCAAAGGTCAGCCCATTCACAAAGTTAATGAACCACAGCACCTGGCTTGTGGCTTGGACCAGGGATTGACTCTTCAGACGGAGCCATTCTGCAGGCAGCTTTAATCGCGAGCCTCGTCTAAAGAAGGTACGAATAAGTCAGGGATAATTAAAGGCCATTTGAACTATTGATTGTTAGTCACACACACGATGGTGTTTGCATACAGCTGCTCGTTGAACTGAGTTTAATTTGGTCTCCGCCAACCTGTCGTTTCTGCCAAAATGAAGATCTGAAACAAAAAACAGAAATTGCTGGAGAAACTCAGCAGGTCTGACATCCTCTGTGGAGAGAGAAAGAGAGTTAATGTTTCGAGTTCAGTGACTCTTCTTCAGAAGACAGAGTGGCTCAGTGGTTAGCACTGCTGCCTCAGAGCGCCAGGGACCTGGGTTCAATTCCACCCTCAGGTGAATGTGGGGAGTTTGCACATTCTCCCCATGTCTGCGTGGGTTTCTTGCGGGTGCTCTGGTTTCCTCCCACAGTCCAAAGATGTACATGTTAGGTGGATTGGCCATGAGAAATGCAGGGTCACTGAGATAGGGTAGGGTGGGATGCTGTTCAAAGGGTCCATGTGACTCGATAGGGCTGAATGATCTGCTTCCCGCACTATTATATGATTCTATAACTTCAGTTCTAAAGAAAGGTCACTGGACTCAAAACGTTCATTCTTTTTCTTTCTCCACAGATGCTGCCAGACCTGCGAGTTATTCCAGCAATTTCTGTTTTTGTATAATTTCTTCCACTTTTACCAAAAGAGACACCACTCCCCCCTTCCATTCCCCACATTACAAGCCTGATAACCCTCTGGGAATTCTCCAATCCTGGCCTCTTGCTAATCCAGCCCCCAGCATGCCATTCAAACCACTGTTGGTCATCCTGTTCTCAGTCACATAGCCTTTAACTCTAAAATTCCCTCCCTACATCTCCCTCCTGTATCATTTTCCTTAAAATCTAGGTCCCTGGTGCTGTGAGGCACTGTGACCAAGATTTTCACCTAATCTTTTTGGCACAGAGCCTGCTTTCACCTGGTTGTGTTCCTGTATAAACCCTCCGGATGATTCGCGACATTTATTGGCCCAGTTATTCTTGCTGGACATGTGGGATTGAGAGTTTGGGGGGAGCATCAATCAGTCGTCAGTGCTGGTTCGAGGATTTCCACAGCGGGAGTAAATCATTTTGCGTTGTTTGATTTTAAGTTCTTTGCTGTTTGTTTGCCAGCAGGTGAGACACAAAATACTCAGACCCAGAGATCAGTTGGATTTGCTGTACACTTGTGGAACGTTTAACATCCCGAAATGTTGCCAAGGGACAGATTTCTCCTGAACACTGGCTTGGTGCTTATTGTGTCACTGTGCCACCTGGTTACATCCATTGAAGTCCCCCTAGATCGTAAGTACCACAAGACAGTAAGTGAGATAGTAAGACAGTAAGTGTGTCATTGCAGCAACCAATGTGATTACGCTGAGAGTTAGGTTGGAAAACTCCAAAGTCCATTTTTCCTTACCGACTCAGCTGCCCGTTTATATCAGTGTGTATTAATAAGCAAGTAAATTAACAAGCTATTAATATTAATGCATAGCTTTTGTTAATAATCGCTGTGTTAATTATCAGGGTGTGTTAACAAGCAGTTTATATTCATAAACACGGTGTGTTATTAATTAGTGTGTATCAATAAGTGTGTGATATGCAGAGTTTATTAACAAGGGTAGAGCCTTAATAGACCATGTGTTAACAAACAAATTTTATTAACAAGCAGTGTAATTAATGTGAAAGGAATATTAATAAAGAGTGTGTATTAATAAAGAATGTGTATTAATAGTGTCTGTGTGTAGACATGGTCATAGCTCGTGTTACTAACCTGTTTATTTCCTCACCTCTTATGCCCCTTCAATTTGCCAACAATGGGACTAAAGCAAGCCTTCGGAGAGAGTGTAAGTTCTTACCATTTCTCGTTATGTCTGTTACTCACAAGTGTCCTATGGAGGACACTTACTGTCCTTCCTTCAGTTCTGCAGAGAAAGGGTCATTGGGGTTGAGACAGACAACACAGAAGCAGTGTTATTGAATCAGGCTCTAAAGCTTTGGAAATGCACAGGGCTAGTGAAAAGTCCCGGAGCTCGAAGCCAGGGCTACCCAGGGCCTGGGAGCTCCTCTGAACATTCCTCGACCCTCAGAATTCCTTTGAACATTCCTGTCCTACCTTTCTACCTTCCCGACTCTTCCCCTTGCTCTTTACTGTAAAACTGAACTTGTAACTCCCTCCATTCTACTTTCTGTTTTCCCAGAAGCTTAATAATTGTATCACTGTCTTGACCTTCCATTCTTTTCCTTGAATCTAAAACCAAAATTTGCTATTAAATCTATTACCAAAAGGGGGATCAATTTATTGCCTGAGAGAGCATTAAGAATGTAGGGGTCTCTGTGAAGCACGCTGAGGTTCTTCCTAAAAGGACAGTAGACCAGTACATCAGAGAAAAAGGAACAGAAAGATGGCACACATGAGATAAAATAAACATGCTTGAGAGTTAAGTCCATCAAACTTGCTGTACCATTTAATAAGAGCCTGGCTCATCAGATTAGATCGCAAGACCATTAGATATAGGAGCAGAATGAGGCCATTCAGCCTATCAAATTTGCTCTGCCTTTTGATTGTGGCTGATATGTTTCTCAACCCCATTCTCCTGCCTTCTCTTCATAACCCTTGATCCCCTTAACCATCAACCCTAATCCATCAATCTCTGTCTTAAATACATTCAGTGACTTGCTTCTGCAGCATTCTGCAGCAATGAGTTCCAATAGATTAACCACCCTCTGGCTGAAGAAATTCCTCCTCATCTCAGTTCTAAACAATTGTCCCTTTACTCTGAGGCTGTGCTCTCAGGTCCTAGTCTCTCCTACCAGTGGAAACACCTTCTCCATGTCCACTCTATCCAGGCCTCTCAGTATTCTGTAACTCGCAATCAAATTCCCCCTCACACTTCTAAACTCCATCGAGTACAGACTCAGAGTCCTCAGCCGCTCCTCATGTCAAGTCTTTCATCCCCAGGATCACATCTTGTGAACCTCCGCGGGACCCCCTCCAATGCCAGCGCATCCTTCCTTCGATACGAGACTCAAAACTGCTCACAATATTCCAAATGAGGTCTGACCAGAGCCTTGTTCAGCCTCAGCAGTACATCTGTGCTCTTATATTCCAGCCCTCTTGAAATGAATGCTAATGTATTGTTGCCTTCCTAACTGCAAACTGAACCTGCATGTCAACCATACCAGAATCCTACACCAGGACCCCAAGTCCATTTGTGCTTCAGATTTCCAAAACCTTTCCCCGTTTAGGAAATACTCTCACCTGTTTTCTTCCTTCCAAAGTGCATAACCTCACACTTTCCCACATTGTATTCTGTCTGCCACATCTTTGCCCTCCCTCGGCATGTCCAAGTCCTTCTGCAGTCTCCCCACTTCCTCAACACTACCTGTCCCTCTACCTATCTTTGTGTCATCTGTAAACTTAGCAACAATGACCTTCATTCCTTCATCCAGATCATTAATGTACAATGTGAATAGTTGTGGTCCCAATACAGACCCCTGTGGAACTCCACTAACACCAGCTGCCACCCTGAGAAACACCCCTTTAACCCTATTCTCTGCTTTCTGCCAGTCAGCAAATCCTCTATCTTGCCCCTAAGACCACGGGCTCTTATCTTATTTCGCAGCCTCCTGTGTAGCACTTGGTCAAATGCTTTCTGAAAATCCAAATAGATCATCACAACCACTGGCTCTCCTGTGTCTAACTTGTTTGTTACCTCCTCAAAGAATTTTAACAGATTTGTCAGGCATGACCTCCCCTTGACAAAGCCATACTGACTCAGCCGTAGTTTACCATACACTTCCATGCATTCTGCAATCTCATTCTTCATAATAGATTCTAAAATCTCACCAATTTACTGACCTATAGATTCCCGTCTTCTGCGTCCCCTCACTTTTAAAACACGGGTATTACGTTAGCCATTTTCCTTGACTTCAGTGATTTCTGAAAGATCTCCACCAATGTCTCTACAATCTCCTCAGGTATCTCCTTCAGAACTCTGGGGTCTGGTCCATCTGGTCTGGGTGATTTATCCACCCTCAGACCTTTCAGCTTTCACACTATTCCTCCTTCATGATGGCCGTTACACTCACCTCTGCCCCTGACTCTCTTGAAGTTCTGGTATGTTACTGGAACCTTCCACTGTGAAAACTGATGCAATGTACCTATTCAGTTCCTCTGCCATTTCTTTGCTGCTCATTACTGCTTCACCAGCCTCATTTTCTGGTGGTCCAATGTTCACTCTTTCCTCTCACTTGCTTTTTATATACTTAAAAAAAACTCTTGCAATCTTCTTTTATCTCATCTCCTGCCTAACACTCATTTTTCTTCATCCATTCATGGACTGTGGGCATGGCTGGCTGGTCCAGCATTTATTGCCTGTCCCTAGTTGCCCTTGAGAAGGTGGGGGTGAGCTGCCTTCTTGAACCGTTGCAGTCCACCTGCTATAGGTAGACCCACAATACCATTGGGGAGGGAATTCCAGGATTTTGACCCAGTGACCAATGAAGGAACGGCGATATATTTCCAAGTCAGGATGGTGAGTGGCTTGGAGGGAAACTTGCAGGGGGTGGTGTTCCCATGTATCTGCTGCCCTTGTCCTTCTAGATAGAAGTGGGTTCAGATTTGGACGGTGCTGTTGAAGGAGTCTTGGTGAACTGTTGCAATGCATCTTGTAGATGTTCCTTCGATTCCCTTGTTGGTCTGGAATCTATTGATCTAATTCTTAAAAATGTTCAATGACCCTGCCTCCGGCATGCTCTGGGAAGAGAATTCCACAGAGCAGTAAAGTCCACAGTCTGTTGTGTAAATGTCAGCATAGAAGAAATGAGCCAACTGGTCTGTTTCTGTAGGATGTATCCCCTGCAATTCTAATTTGGACAAAGGAAGTTCTGGTAGACTGTGTTTCTATTCATAGATAAGGAAAAGAGACAGACTTGGCAGCTTTAACGATTCGACTAAATCTGTATTTTTTTATTGTAAAGCTTTATTCTTCCTCAACATGGGGTCCCAATGAACTGTCCAACTCTGATAAAAGATGAAGAAACGTTGGATTTTAAATAGCTACTTAGCAAGTTCAGGATGTCCCAAAGTGCTTCACTGACAATTAGAGGTGTAGGCACTGCAGTAACGTAGCAAACACAGTGGCCAATTCAGTACATAGTGTGATCCCACAAACACCAAATAGATAGTGATCAAGTAATCTGTTTTAGCGTAACCTAAGCAATAAATATTGACCAAGAAAGCCGGGACAACTTCTTTCTTCTCTTTGGAAATAGTGGCCCTGAATCTTATACACCCACCCGAAAAGGCAGACAGGACCTCAGTTTAACTTTTTATCCAAAAGACAGCACTTCTGACAGTGCAGCATTCCCTCAATACTGACCCTCCGACAGTGCGGCACTCCCTCAGTACTGACCCTCCGA
>NC_063356.1:7724182-7773970 GCF_021869965.1 Rhincodon typus | reverse complement strand
AGTACTGACCCTCCGACAGTGCGGCACTCCCTCAGTACTGACCCTCCAACAGTGCAGCGCTCTCTCAGTACTGACCATCTGACAGTGCAGCACTCCCTCAGTACTGACCCTCCAACAGGGTGGCACTCCCTCAGTACTGCACCAAAGTCTAAACCTAGATTATCTGTTCATGTCTCTGGAGTGAGGTTTATACCCACTGCCTTCTGGCTCAGAGGTCAGAGTGCTGGCAAATGCCCATGGCTGACATCATATTGAAGACCACTGTGTAGAGGCATGACAGTGTCCTGACCTTTTGGCCCTGGAGTCAACATTGGAGGACTCAGCATCAGGTCACATTTGATGGAATGATATCTCCTCGAAACATTTGAGTCCACAACCTGGGCTGCCGTTTTTCTTTATCTTAGCTATTTCCAGGGAGTTCCAGTTTGTTGAACGCTTGCTGCTGCATCATTGCATCCTGAATTAATCTCTTTAAGACTGGCTTTATTATCACAAAGGTAAAATTCGGATGGCTGCTTATGGCATGAGACTGTAGCCGGGGGAGGTGCTGTAACTGTGCCTATTGTAGTTGGTCCTTGATCTCAGTGAGGGTTTAACATCCCGTGTTTAATCCGAATGAGGCTGTTTGGTCTCTCTTGTGTGCATTTTCATGTCTTCCATTAACTCCTGCCTGTCAAGCTGAGTGAGATCTTGTGAGGATTTGCTTCTGTCTACATTTGCTGCCAGGCAATGTCTATCACCTGGGTCCCCTTTCAATCTGCTATTCCGTCCATCTGCTTGTTTACAGCTGAGTCTCATTCCCATGCACAGTGTTACTGGATTCATCTGTACACTGGTTAAACCTGGATCTCCTTTCTCTTCAGCTTGTCTCCTTGCTCTTAACTCAGAGTCCATGGTGTTATATGTGCATGGTCTGTGTGTCATATTTAATAGAGCTCTTGATATCAAAAGCTGCTTCGAAGTAAAGCATCAGGATCTATAACTGCGCTGCTACACACGCAGTGTCACAGTGCCTGGATACATTTCCCTTGGAGTGGATATTAGTTCCTCTTTTATTTCTATTTTGAACTAGGCGAAGGAGGTAGAGAAAGTTAATTTCAGTTTGTCTCCTCACTCTCCCCTTTCTCTTATCTTTTCCCTTCCTGTTCTCTTGATACCATTCCAGTGGCCCCAGTCACCATACCATTCCAGTGTGCACACATACCCATTAAGAAATTACTGAAGAAACTCAGCAGGTCTGGCTGCATCTGTGGAGGGAGATACAGTTAGGATTTTGACTCCTTACCTGGATATAACTGTACACAGCACTCCAGATGTGGTCTCACCAAAGCACTGAGCAATTGCAGCAAGATATCCTTACTCAAAATCTCTTGCTATGAAGGCCAACATACCATTTGCCTTCTTCACTGCCCACGGCATCTGCACTGCTTACTTTCAGTGACTGGTGCACAAGGACACCTAGTTCTTTTCTTCTTTCCCAATCTATTGCCATTCAGGTAATAATCTGCCTTCTGTTTTTGCTCCCAAAGTAGATGACCTCACATTTACCCTCATTATACTTCATTTGCAAGCATTTGGCCAATCAATAAACCTCTCCAAGTCACACTGAAGCATCTCTGCATTGTCCTCACAGCTCACCCTCCCACCCAGCTTTGTGTTGCCTGCAAACTTGGAGATATTACATCTAGTTTCCTCATCTAAATCATGAATGTATATTTTGAATAGCTGGGGTCCAAGCTCTGATCTCTGCGCTAGCCCACCAGACACTAGCTGCCTCTTGGAAAACGACCAGTTTAATCCCTCTCTTTGTTTCCTGTTTGCCAATCAGTTCCCTATCCACGAACAAAAACAGAAGTTGCTGGAAAAGCTCACCACATCTGGCAGCATCTGTGAAGAAAAATTCAGAGTTAATGTTTCAGGTCCAGCGACCCTCAGAACTCTGTTCTCACAGATGCTGCCAGACCTGCTGAGCTTTTCCAGCAACTTCTGTTTTTGTTCCTGATTTACAGCATCCGCAGTTCTTTCGGTTTTTATTAAGTAGTTCTCTATCCATGTCAGCACATTACTTCTAAAACCATGTGCTTTAATTTTACATGCTAATCTCTTCTCTGGATCATTATTGAAAGTCTTCTGAAAGTTCAATTAAAACATGTCCATTGACCATCCTTTATCAACTCCACGAGTTATATAAAAGGGATTAGGGAGAAAGCAGGAAGAGGGGACTGAGTTGAAAAATTAGCAATGATCACACTGAATGGCCTACTGACACTCCTATTTTCTATGTTTCCATGAGTCCAATATGATTCTTCTTCAGGACTGAGAGGGTCTGGAAAAGTAGAGGCTTTTATGAGGCAAAATGCTGTTAATTAACCATTGTTCGTGAGGGTCCGTAGACATCTTTCTCTGAGAAGGAGACAGACAAGTGGTTCAATAGCTTGGCGGGTGCTACTTAATTTCAAATACAGGGCAAGACAAGGAGACAGTCCTCCATGAAGTACGTGAGCTGTACAGGATTGAACCCACACCATTAGTGCCATTGTGCACCACATGCAGCCTTCCAGCCAACTAAACAAAGCAACTAGCTAACTTTTTAAATTTTGCGAAGCAGGAGGAAATGCTAGTGAACAGATGAATTCCACATCTTAACCTGAAGAAAAAAAAATGCTCGAGCTGGACAGAGTGAGATGAGTCTTAATTTCAAACTCGAGTAGCAATTTGACAGAGCAACTTGGTGTTGAGGGAAGAGAGAGGAGGTTACACTGCTGTTCTGTCTGTAAGTACTGACATGTTAATCATCATCATTATTTCTTGTCTTTATTTGTTTCTTGCAGTGGCCCAGCCTCCAACCATCACCAAGCAGAGTCCAAAGGATTACATTGTAGATCCACGAGATAACGTTGTTATTTACTGTGAAGGGAAGGGGAACCCAACTCCTGCGTATGTAATTCTTTCTTTACATTGACATGAGGGGAATGCAATATCACCCTGGGATGAGGAGATGAAGGGGGTGGATGGAGGGGAATGGGGGACACAGAATTTGGGGACATGTCCTGTGTGCTGCAATGAACACTATCGTCCACTGGTGGCCATCTCTGAGCAATGTGGAATTAGCACCTCCTGGTGTTTGGAACCAGGTACTGCAGCCCGATTGGCCAATAGGGCAATCTCTTACTTGGAAACCTAACTTGTCAATGTGAGCAGGGTTTCTGCTCAAAGTCCGACTAAGTTACAATACCGGAGAAGGTGATGTCGAGAGGAAATTGACCCCACCTGAATAACACAGCTGAAAGGGCCATTTGTCCCCTTGTGCCCTGCTGACTTTTTGAACCTGCTACTGATCAGTGCCACTCCCCTCGTCTTTCGCTGTACACTGGAAAATTATTTCCTTTTCAAGTACTCATCCAGTTCCTGTTTGTGTGTTGTTATATAATCCTCTTCCACCACCTTTTTAGGGTGTTAGTTCCAGATCAAAAATTCACTATGCTAAAAAAAAACACCTCATTGCACCTTTCTCACTCATTTTCCACCTTAAATCTGAGTCCTCTAGTTACTGACCTTCCATAAGACCATCAGAAACAGGAAAAGGAGTAGGCCATTCGGCCCCTAGAGCCTGCTCCACCATTCAATAAGATCGTGGCTGACCGACATTCCTCATGTCCACTTCCCTGCTTTTCCCTGTAACCCTTGATTCCCCGAATCATCAAGAATCTACCTACCTCAGCCTTAAATATACACAAGGACTCTGCCCCAGAGCTCTCTGTGGCAAAGTATTCTAAAGACTCTGAACTGTCTGAGAGAAGAAATACCTCCTCATCTCAGTCTTAAAATGGTGCAACTTTATTCTGAGACTATGCCCTGTGGTCCTAGACTCTCCCATGAGGGGAAACATCCTCTCAGCATTTACCCTGTCAAGCCCTTTAAGAATCCTGTACATTTCAATGAGATCACCTCTCATTCTTTTAAGCTCCAGTGAGTAGATTCCCAGCCTCCATACCAAGAATCATCCAAGTGAACTTTCTCTGAACTGCCTCTAATGAAATAATATCTTTTCTTAGGACTAAAACTGTGCACAGTGCTCCAGATGTAGTCTCACCAGCACCTTTTCAAGTTGCAATAAGTCTTCCCTACTCTTACACTCTAACCCTCTTGAAATAAAGGCCAATATTCCAATAGCCTTCCTCATTACCTGCTGCACCCTAAGTGCTAGCTTTCTGTGTTTCATGCACAAAGCCCCCCCAAAGTCCCTTTGTGTTGCAGCTTTCTGCAGGTTTTCTCCATTTAAATAAGACTCTGTGTTTTTGTTCTCCCTTCCAAAATGAATAACTTTATATTCTACTTCATTTGCCAACTTCTTGCCCCGTTCCTTAACCTATCAATATTCACTGTAAACTCCAGAACCAAAGAATCACTCAACCCGAAACATTAACTCTGATTTCTCTCCACAGATGCTGCCAGACATGCTGAGCTTTTCCAGAAATTTCTGGTTTTGTTTCTGATTTACAGCATCAGCAGTTCTTTCAGTTCTCTCTGTAAACTGTTTGCATCCCTCTCGCAACTTGCCTTTCCACCTATTTTTATGTCATTTGCAAATTTGGCTACAGTACAGTGCACGGCACTTCCTTCCTCCAAATCATTCCCATACATTTTGCATGGTTGCGGTCCCAGCATGTCTTATGGTGCAGTGGGTAGCATCCCTTCCTCTGGGCCAGGAGTTCCAGATTCAAGTCCTTACCAGAACCTCTTGTTCTGAGAAGCAGCGTTCCCAATGCAGTTTGTTAGGCTGACCCAGGAATCATTCCATGACCTCCCAGTTATACCCCAGCTATTCCCCATAGAGAAATGAAGTGAGCCCGAAGACATGCTTAAAATAATTAACCCTCCAGCCAGATCTCTCCAAGCTGCATGACCACTCGGTTTTGTGCATGCTGATTGGAATTCTAGTTCTGGAAGACACTGTCGCGCATGGACCTTTGGAGGTCCACACACTGGAAAATACACCAAAGGTCATCGGATTTAGATTGGGAGGTGGAATTCAAAAGATAATGACTGATCTGCTTGTGTTTTGAATGGTAGAGCAGGCTTGAGGGTCCCTACGCCTGCTCCTGTTTCATATTTCCATATGTGTGTTTGTAAAGGTTCCCCGAGGAAAGTTCACGTTTCTGCGGCCAGGCCTTCAAAAATGTATCAGCACCTGCATTTGGAGAAATCTCCGTGTTTAGAGTAAGGCCCTCAAGACTTTATCAGCCCAGACAAATGGGATTAACACCCGCAAATTTCTCAATAGGATGGGAAGTGTAATGTTTGTCCTGGATGAATTGGTTAAGACAGGTTAATGGTGCCCCAATTGGCTGACGATGTTTCAACAGCTTCTCGTGGACTCGAAATGGAAAGTTCTTCAATGTCGCAAAAGATTCCAGAGTTTCGATGCGATCGCGGTCAGGGACCCTCACGATGGACTTTCGTTACAGTGGCCGGGCAGAGGACTATGAGGGGGAATACCAGTGCTCAGCCAGAAATGACTATGGAACCGCACTCTCCCACAAAATATTCCTTCGAGTCTCCAGTAAGATGAATCTGTTACAGTTTGAAATAGTGACTCTCTTTGGCACAGAATGTATCAGGGTGGGACTTTTGTTTTGGTGATGTTTCTGGATTCATAATCCAGAGAAGGTGAACTTCAGTCTCACTTTGGATGTTTGACAATTTGAATTCAGTTTAGAAAAAGGAGCGAGCAACAGTAAGACTAAACGGGGAAGATCGCAGTGTCATGATGAAGCTACCTGACCAGTAATCCAAAACCCCAGGTTTAATGTCCTGGATAAGGGAGGGGCTCAAATCCCATCACAGGAACTGCTGGAATTTAAAAAGAAAATAATACATTTTATGAATAAATCTGGAACTAAAAAGCTAGTCACAGTAAATGATGTCCATTAAACTGCCATTTGTTATTGTAAATTTCACCTGGTTCACCGTATGGAAAGAAATCTTCCATCCTTACCTGGTCTGACGTACATGTGACTCCAGACAAACAGCAATGTGTTTGACTCTTGACTGCCCTCTGAAATGGGCTAGCAAGCCAATTAGTTCAAGGGCAATTAGGGTTGGGCAATAAATGATTAACTTTCCAGCGACTACCTGCATCCTGTGAATACATGAACGGTTCACTTTTCATTAAAGAAATCTGGCAGCTTTGCCCATTCACATCCATGTGGCACTCCAATCTCCATCCAAATTGCTCTCTGAATTGGCCTGTCAACATGCTCCATTCTAGGAAATTGGCAGCAGATGTTGTCCTTGGCAATGGTGGCTATTGCATGGGCTTGCATGATCAAATGAGACCATGCTGTATTGTCCACATTCTCTATGTGAGACTTAATAACATACAACGATATCAAGGATATGCTCTAAATGTTGCCCATCACCCCAATCCTTCATTATCTCCCTGAACTTGAAATCTTTCACCTTGCCAACACATCCCTGAACTCTCTGACCATGCCTTGGCAAAAGTCCTCTCATCTGTTTTTTTCCTTAAGCCGACTGGGGCCTCTTGAATTAATTGTTCTTTTCTAACCATCCACAGCTCCTCTGGAGCTCTCTCCTTAAACCTCTCCCGCTTTCCCTGTTTCCACGAAATGTAAAGATTCACATCTTTATTTCAAAGGAATGTAGGTGAGTTATAGCTAGCACTATCCCAATATCCAGGTTAATACTTTTTGCTCAGTCAACCTCATTAAAACAGATGATCTGGCCATTTTCACATTGCTATTTGTGGGAACTTGCTTTGCAGAAGTCAGTTGCCACATTTCCTACAATATAAACTGACTATACTTCGGAAGTGTTACATCAGTTATAAAGCTCTTTAGGAATCCAGAGGCATGAATGACAGTCTGGGAAGGGAAGTTTTTTTTTTATCTCTTTTAAAGAGCTCTCCAAGGTCCACATCTGGTTCACTGGTTTGGCCAAGGGTTGTTTTGAGTTTCCAACTCAACAGAGAGAAAAGACAATGAGCCCTGAGTTTTCACAGAGGCTGGAAATCTGAAATAAAGAGAGAAAATGCAAGATTACATTTCCCTCGCTTTTTCAAAACCTGCTCCATTTCAAACCTTTCCCAGTTCTGATACAAAGCCATTGGTCCGAAAGATGAGATGTTAGCTAATGCCCTTCACTTTGCTGGATTTTGTGGTGAGGAGCATTTAATCAGGCAGGGGATGGTACAATAGCTCAGTGGTTAGCACTGCTGCCTCAGAGCGTCAAGGACCTGGGTTTGATTCCAGCCTCGGGCGACTGTCTGTGTGGAGTTTGCACATTCTCCCCGTGTCTTGTGGGTTTCTGCCAGCTGCTTCGGTTTCTTCCCATAGTTCATAGGTGTGCAGGTTAGGCGGATTGGCCATGCTAAACTACACTCTGTTTCAGCCCCTCTGTTTCAGCCCCTCTATTTCTCAGACTCTGTTTCAGCCCCTCTGTTTCTCGCACTCTGTTTATCGCACTCTGTTTCTTACACTCTGTTTCTTGCACTCTGTTTCAGGCCCTCTCTTTCTCACACTCTGTTTCAGCTCCTCTGATGTCCAGGAATGTGCAGGCTGGGTGGATTAGCCATGGGAAATTGCACATAGTGTACAGGGATGTGCTGGTTAGGTGGATTAGCCATGGGAAATGCAGGGTTACAGGGATAGGGTGGGTCTGGATGGGATGCTGCTCAGAGAGTCATTGTGGACTTGATGGGCTGAAACTCCTGCTTCCACACTGTTGGGAATCTATGAGGCTGGCCAGTGGGGATTCTGCCTCCACCAGGATTAAATCATGAGCGGGAGGCTCAGGGACAGCTTCCTGCTCCCATTGGCCCATAATCTGAAGTCCTTCATTTGGATTTCATGCCGTCACTGCTGAAAGTAACGCAGCAGTTGGCCAGAGACCCACCAGAGGGCAGCAGGACAGGCAGACATCTGTGCCGTGCCACCTGGGCCCCCTGTTGGGTCACAAATGGGTGTTCCACTTGTACGAAGGCACTCTGCACTTGACCCGGCATCTGGGAGGAGTCTCGCTGGGAGTCAAATGATTACCTTTGCGGTTGAACCCTCTCCAAATCCCCCCATCGCTCCAATGGCTTGGGAATCCAGTAACAATACTTGCCAGAGGGTGTCCTGTGCAGTGAAGCCTTTGATTGGCCAGCAGCTCTCAGTAGGGTCTGCTTCACACCCCTGCAGGTCCTTCATCCTGGGAAAGACTCGGCACTGTCCAGCAATTGCCCGATTGACACATAACACAGTGAAGTGTCCCTTAAAGAGGCAATGTGAGGCTCTGAAACTGGAGAACTGCATTGCCTCCATGAATCCAGCCCATTGTTTTGATCTCCACGGATGGTGTCAGTACTGCAGTATTTCCAGAATTTTGTGATTTATCTTCATTACCAATATCCCTCCCTCCTGCCTCAGGTTGTGAATGTTCGTAAATGTTCCTGTCAATGGTGTTTCAACTTTATCTCCTTTTCCCTTATGCTGCTTTCTCCCTTACTGCTGTCGTCCCCCATGGTTGTCTCTCTAGAGATGTTTGATTCCTAGCAAAGGTTCGCAGTTTGTTTGTAGCCACTGCCGTTTGTTCCTGGATGCATCTGAACTTGTTGTGATCCACTATCACTGACAGTCCCTCTCTCTGTCTCTCTGTGTTCTGCGTGACCTGTAGAAGCACCGCTTTGGCGTAAGGAGGTCTTGGACCCTTTCCAGGTTCAGGAAGGAGCACCGTTGATTCTTCCATGTCAACCCCCTGCTGGACTTCCCCCTCCCGTCATCTTCTGGATGGACAGCAGTAAGTTTGGCCAAGTTGCTGCTTGAGGCTTTTAAATGCTGTAAATATTTAACTCCTTAGGATTAACGATATTGTGTATCCTCATTACCACTTGTGGTGTTGACTCATCACCAACTTTCAACCAGGTTGCAGTATCTATCGTTTTTCTAATTTTTCTTCGAGAAATATGAAGATGAATTTAGTTCTTCTAAGTTTATTTGCAGAACTTTTAACATCTTCAAACTTGCAGGTGTTTCAGGAAATACCGCGATCTTTTCTGGAATCTTCTGCCTTCGATTTACTCTTTATGTGGAGTCAGTCAGTTGACCCTTTAGCTCCATCCACAATTTTAAGTGATTGAGGACAATTACACAGGCCAATGAATGGGGTCTCTTGTGGAGCAGTGTAGTGTCCCTACCTTTGAGCCAGGAGTCCTGAGTTCAAGTCCTGCCTGCTCTAGAGGTGTTTAATAATTTCTCTGAATGAATTGGTTAGAAAATGTCTCAAAAAACACTGGCAGAAAAAGAGCAAAAGAATCTGAGCGGTTTGCCAGGGGGTCTGCCAGCGGTTGGGGATGGTGAGAGAGGATTGCAGGAGATGTTGAATGGAATCTTGCTGGACAAAAGGCATCTTTGTAGAAGAAGGGCCAAAGTTTTTAAGAAAGAAAGCGAGTGAAAGCAGGAGGGCTTTTGCGACACAATGGTGGTGTCCCTACCTCTGATCCAGGAGGCCTAGTTTCAAGTTCTACCTACTCCAGAGGTATGTCAAAACAGGTTGATTGGGAAACTATCTAGAACAGAAAGGTGCTATAACAATGCAGGTCTTTCCCCTTCCAATTCCATTTTGATTGAGCTCCCTCCCTCTTCCTCACCTTTGCGGGGTCTGCATTGCCCTTAATGGGATTTGTGTGTAACTTAATAAATTGAAAAACATGAGTGTTTTACTGGTGGTAGGTAATAGATGAAAATAAAACCACAGGTGATTTGGTCATGGAAAAAAAACATACACAGTTGTGTGCAAGAGTACACCTGGATATATAAAATAAAAGTTAATGAACAGGAGGGACTGTGTGGTGCAGTGCTAATGTCCTTATCTCTGAGCCAGTTGGCCCAGCTTCAAATCCTAGCTGCTGCAGATGTGTGTAATAACATCTCTGAACAAGTTGTTTAGAAATACCTCAATCAATGAACAACAGGCTAATACAATCAAATGTAGATCAACTAACAATAAACACGAGCATCACATAACCATTTATTTAGTTCATTGATTATCTTATGTTTTCAGGGCTTGGTATGTCAGACTATCTTTCTTCAGCTCTCTGCCTCCTTCTTGTTTCCTCTCTTGTCTCTTTAAGACAATATCCACATCCACAAGCATCCACTCCGTCCACCACCGACGCTCAGTAGCAGCAGTGTGTACTATCTACAAGATGCACTGCAGAAATTCACCAAAGATCCTTAGACAGTACCTTCCAAACCCATGACCACTTCCATCTAGAAGGACAAGGACAGCAGATACATGGGAATACCACCCCCTGCAGGTTCCCCTCCAAGCCACTCACCATCCTGACTTGGAAATATATCACTGTTCCATCACTGTCACTGGGTTAAAATCCTGGAATTCCCTCCTTAAGGGCATTGTGGGTTTACCTACAACATGTGGACTGCAGTGGTTCAAGAAGGCAGCTCACCATCACCTTCTCAAAGGGCAACTAGGGACGGGCAATAAATGCTGGCCCAGCCAACAATGCCCATGACCCACAAATTAATAAAACAAAAGAGTCAAGTTGGTCTTCATCAATGATGCAAAAGATGCTCATTGTCTATAATAAATGCTGGTACGACACCACATTGAACCTAGAGCACATTTAATATCAATGCAAAACATGCTTTCAATTCACCACAATTGTGTTCAATGCTAGTGGCCAAGATTATTTCACTCGCTTCCTGTTGCTTTGACTGCCATTCCTGCTGTATATTTTATATTTTTCAATCTCGAGGAGATAATCATTTGTAATTGCACAGCTGCTTATGTGCTATAAATCTCTGCACTCACTAAATCTCTGTACTCGTGTTAATGCCAGCTCTAACTTCTAGTAGCTTCTTCACTTGCTTCAGCTCTGAGTCTATACCCAGGCTTAATCAATCAAGTACGGTGAGCATAGATCAGCTATCAGACTTGCATAATCAAACACAGCTCAATTGAACAATTGAACACTGTGGCCTGGATTTTCACCTGGTCAGGATGGGGGAACTGATAACCTGCTTCCATCCTTTGTCCAGTTAATGCCACCTCTAAAAAAAGCATCTACAACCTCCAACTTCTGTGGTATTATGCCCATTTTAGAGTGGCATAAAAGTAGCCAAAATGAGCATGTATCACAAGGTGTGGAACTCGAGTGCGTGCACCAGGAGGAAGGAGCTGTGGTGAGGGCCCTGTACTAACCTGCAGCGGAGAATGCTGAACTACAGGAGGGACATAGCCTGAACCTTTTAGCAGAGATCAGCAGCAGGAATGTACAGTGAATAATGAGAAACATATCAAAGAATGTTACTTGTTTTAGTCACTCGGGCAACTCCATCCAACAGTATTGTGTGGGACTTGGAGTGGGCAGAAGAGGGTGGGGCCATACTGTACTTATGGAGTTCCTGGGGAGATAACTATATTGCAGAAATGAGGGGTATAGATAAGGTGAATGGCAGGTGTCTTTTCCCTGGGATGGGGGATTTCAAAATTAGTGGCAATATTTTTATGGTGAGCAGTGAAAGATTTTTTAAAAATATTAGGGGCAATTTTTTTTTACACAGAGAGTGGTCCGTGTGTGGAACGAACTTCCTGAGGAAGTGGTGGATGTGGCTACAGTTACAACATTTAAAAAACATTTGGATAAGTACATGAATAGGAAAGGTTTGGAACGATATGGGCCAAGCGCAGGCAGGTGGGACTAGTTTAGGTTGGGATTATGGTCAGCATGGACTGGTTGGGCCGAAGGGTCTGTTTCAGCGCTATATGACTGTATGACTTTAATAAGTATTTGGAAATAGCTAGGTTGCAAAGATAAAATTATATTGGTATATAAAATATGAGGACATGGAGTACCTTTCCTGAAGTTAAGATCTCTTGTCTCTTTTTAGTGATGGAATCGATCCCTCAGAATAAACGTGTGTCTCAGGGCCTGAACGGAGACCTGTACTTCTCCAATGTGATGCGTAGCGATGCTCGCTTTGATTACATCTGTAATGCCCGGTTCCTCTTCACACACACCATTCAACAGAAAAACCCAATCACCATCAAGGTGATGACCAGTAAGTATCAAGGGACCACCCTCTACCTCCTCCTCTAACAGCTTTCACTCACAATACTGTTCACTGGGCACCAAAGGGTAGACAGTTGTAGATCAATATTTAATGATGTATCTTTCACACTTGCTGAGGATGAGTTGAACTTGAAGAATATGATGCCAAGGAACCCCTACCCCAGCAACACCTTGTGGTACAGGGCCACAGGAATTTCAGGCACAGTGAAGAGGTGTTTTCAGCAAGCAAATTTGAACTGTTCTCTAGTTTCTCATCTATAGAGCATACTGCTCACAATCACAGCCTAAACATTTCTGATAGAGATTGCAGATAAAGTTATTTTCAATGGTGCACAAATGCACAGTTTTAGGGGGTTAATATTTTCATCAGAGAAAGTGCAGAGGATTTCATTTGAGCCCTACGGTGTGGAAGCAGGCCATTTGGCCCATACTGACCCTCCAAAGATGATCCCATCCAGACCTACCCTATCCCCATATTAATCATGGCTAATCCACCTAGCCTGCATATCCCTGCTCAATATGGGCAATGCGCCTGACCTGTACATCTTTGGACTACAGGAGGAAACTGGAGCAAACCCACACAGAGACCCAAGGGTGGAATTGAACCCTGATTCCTAGCACTGTGAGGCAGTAGTGCTGACCAATGTGCCACCCTAGAGATCTACTAGACTGATACCAGGGATGAGGGACATCAATTATATTGGGACACCAGGACAGTTCATAGAGTCACAGAATTGTTACAGTATACAAGGACGCCAGTCAGCTCATCCTATCCCCACTGGCTCTCCAAATGAGCATTCTGTCACTCTCTTGATTTTTCCCCTTGCATATTGTTTCTGTTCAGATAATACCTTACTCCCTCATGAATACCTCCACCCCACTTCCACAGTGCATTCCAAATCTTAACTACTTGGGTTAAAAGTTTCTTTTCCTTCCGTGTTTGCCACTTTCGCAAATCACTTTAAATCTGTGCCCTTTCATTTTATGAGAGGGTACAGTTTCACCCTAGCTACGCTGTCCAGTTACAGTTTGAGAAGGTTATGGGGAGAGTTGGGAGGTGTTCAAAATCGTTAAAGGTTTTGTTAGATTAAATAAAAGGACGTAATCTCAGGATTACGGTAGGTCACTACGGCAGTAGATATGTGACCATCTGCAAGTTCCCCTTCAAACCACATGCCATCCTGACTTGGAAATGTATTATTGTTCCTTCAGTGTCACTGGATCAAAATCCTGGAACTCCCTCCCTAGCAACATTGTTTCACTACAGTACTTGGACCGCAGTGGTTCAAGAAGGTAGTTCACCACCACCTTCTCTGGGAAAAAATGGGGATAGACAATAAATGGTAACCCAGCCAGAGGAACCCACGTCCCATGATTGAATATTTGAAAATAAAAACTGATTCTGAGATGAGGAGGAATTTCTTCAGTCAGAATGTGGTGAATACTAGAAGGCTGCAGAAGTTCAATCATTGAGCATATTTAAGAGAAATAGAGAATGGAGTCTAATGATATTAAGGGACAGGAGGTCGTGTAGGGAAGCAGTGTGGAGGCAAATGATCGATCATGATCTATCTGAATGGTGGAGCAGGCTCAATAGGCCAAATGGCGCATTTCTATTGCAATGTTCCAATGTGGAATCTTTTGATAAGCAGAATGTTCGGTGAGTAAAGAACTCAGATTTAAGGTAGTTTGTACAAGAACCAGAGAGGTTGATGAGGAGAGACATGTTAATGCAATGAATGTGCACTATTTGGAATCCACTGCTTGAAAAGCCAGCAGAAACAAATTCAGTGATAATACTCATAAGAGAATGGAATAAACACCAGAAGTGGGGAGAGATTTGCAGGGCTCCCTAGAAGTGTCAGGGGAATGGGGCTAATTGATAGCTTTTTCAAAGAGCTGGCGTGGGAACAAAGCCCTAGCCTCCATCTGCCCTGCATTAATTCATGATTGCGTGCACCATTTATCTGTAAAATCTCAACAACGCTGTCCAGGCTTTAAAACAGGGAATCCAAAAAGCTTCTGTCACTGGAACTGTTCAATGAATGCTTCGCCGCTCAAGAACAGAACACAGCTTAGTGACTGAATCGCCATTCTAAATCACCGGATTGATCTCAGTCAAGGCAGTAGTTGTGGGAGTTAGTGAATCTCAGGCTAGATGAGAGAGAAATAAAAATCCGCCTGGATTCCCACTCGTGTTCACTAATTCAGTGACCTGCAGCAGGAAGGATTTGTGAGGACAGGATCAGCTTTATTCAAGCACAGTTATTGAACAGTATGCTTACTCGAACTATCCAGGCAGATGATGAGAGAATGATTTATTTGACCAGAGGTTTTAGATTGAACCCTTGAAACTAGTGTGATGCAGATGTTTCAGGAGTAGGTGGCAGAATTATTTCAAATTTCAGGCAAAAAGGCACAAATGTCCACATACCCCCTTTCCTTTGGTGTTGATTCCAACATAAATAGATTCACATGGTAACAGCACAAAGACTCCTGCTGCTCCCATCTTGTTCACCTGTAGTTGGTATGTCCCTGGCATACAATGCAGATGCATTGTCAACCTAGGGAACCAACCTGAAGTTGCCCCACTACCATCATTACTGCCAAACCCAGTTGACCATTAGTTGCTGAACTTACAAGAAAATGCCAGCTCTCTCTTTGCTGATGTGGCACAGTTTATTGACACAACATAGCTCCGGTAATGTTTCTCCAATTCATGTTTTCAAGGAGAGGCTCCCTAGGTCTTAATCCCCCACAGCAATGAATGCAGTAACCCAGTGGTCAGTGAATGTTTGTTTTGAGTAGATCTGGGTCAGAACTTCAAAGGGATCACACTTCCTACTTATTTTGAGGAGATAAACTAAAAAGCTTTAAATCTCTTGATCACAGTGAGTAATTCCAAAATAATAAATTTCCAATTGTTGGACTCACATGGTCTGTTTGCGTATGACCCACTGTCCCTTTCAGCCTAGAATTTGCAATCAGAATGCTTGACATTTTTTTAAGCTTGAACATAAAGTAGTGCCATTTAGTTTTGTGTTATTGGTGTGGCACATTAGCCAGCAGTTAGTAATTTAGTCTGCTACAGCCATTGCGTTTGACCCTCAGGTAAACTCTGACCCCACATTTGCCTCATCGCTAAGACTGACTATTTCCAATTCCTTATTCCCGCTCAGCTTCAGCCCCAGGTCCCAGTCCGTCTGCTGCTGAAATTCTCATCACCTCTTTGTTGCTCCAAAACTTAACTGATCCAACCCACTATTATCTGCACCCCCGCCCAACTCCATCCTTCGTAAACTCAAGTTTATTCCAAAATGTTGCAGCCCATGCCTTAGCTTGCAGCAAGCCCGATCTGCTTAATTCCACCCTCTCCCCACCACTACTATCAACACTCGCACGCTTTCTGAGCCACCGGCTACGTAAATCTCGATTCTAAAATCCTTACACGTCATCAAATTCCTCCATGGCTTCGCCTCTGCCTATGTCTGTAATCTCTCCAGCTTCATAACCGTCTGACATAACTTACCTCCTCCTGTTCTACCCTGCTGAGCATCCCCAATTTTAGTCGATCCACCATTGATGGTTTGCCAAGCCCCAGCATACCCTCACAACAGCTCCCTGTTTCTCTCACTCTCTCACTCTTCTCCTTTTAAGTTACTCCTTGAAGTAACTTCTTTTACCAAACTTTTGGTCATGTGACCTAATCTTGTCTTTTCTGGTTCAGCATCATTTTTGTTTTATATTCCTCCTACAAGGTGCCTTGGATGTTTTACGCCAGTAAAGGCACTATGTAAATATAACTTGTATAAGCAACATAACGAGTTATCTAAACAATATTTCTTAACATTTACAGCTGGAACCTTGTGCACAGCTTGTATTCATTTTCATTTTATTAAGTTTCAATGGTTAAACCATTTTCTGTTCGTTCCCCATTGAAAAAGAATACAAACGCACCAAATCATTTTCCATTGACTTCATTATATGAACTTCGAACGATGAAATCCATTAACCTTACAGGAGGCTTTCAGTGGAGTGACCTCGTTGCAGTTCTTTAGATTTTGAACACTTTGAACCTCTTTCTATTCCCGCTATTGTGTGGAATTCTAGCAGATGCAACCCCATCCATGTACTTCGTTGTTGTGAGTTGCAGAAGGTCTAGCAATTCCTAGCTCCTTCTTGTTCCTGAGCCAAAACATAGCTGTCAGGAATTTCCTCAGGGATTTTCCCACTGTGACTTAGGGAGAAGATCGCCGGGAACTCTGGAAAAATAAAACATGTAGAGAAAGTTTGCACCAATCAGAAGAACTGAAATGTGCAAAGGATAGTATTTGAAACACTCAACCTTTTGTCCATTTTCAATTAACCCATTGTTGATCCTCAAGATACTGAACATTATCCACTACCCAACTTCATCAAGAGGCAACTGTGTAACTGGAAGGTCTACGTTCTATTATGTATCTTTAGATTTTTTGCATAGAGTTTTGATTGAAGCTTCCTCTTATCTAGAATAGGTAGAAGGCTGGATCAAATGAAACATTACTTGTCACATCAGGGAAGGGTTCACCATAGTGCAGGGTGGGCTGGTGATGGGGTGTTGTCGGGGAGATGCTTTCTTCAAACTCCCTCCCACAATTCTCTGAATTGGTTTCCCTTCAAATCTTTTAAAGACAGAAGACTCATTCTACATTCACCTCTGCCAACCTTCCCTGAAAGATTTGGGATGCGTTCCTCATCATTTAATCTGAATTCTTTGTCAAGAAGCTAGCTTTGCTCAGTCACGCTGCTGTTTTGAGTTTTTTTAATACAGTTTTTAATCACACGTCCTGAAACATTGCCGCTAACCTGTTCCGTTTCAATGTGACCTGTGTTTTGGTATTTGATATTCAGCTCACTGATCAGTAATGTATTGCTGAGCAGTTGCTTTTTCCAATGCATTTCTATTTTCTTCATTTCATATCTTGCCCTCCTTTACCGGACACAACCTCCTCTCCTCAACTCTCCTTGAATATTTTTCGGTACTTGAAATGCTTCTCACTATTTCCCTCTCCTCCCCCTTCCCCTTCCCCCTTCCCCTTTGTGCCCATTCTTTCTATCATTTTGTCTGTGAAACCTACTGTCTACTCTACCATACACTCCTTTAACCCTGCGTGACCCTCATCCCCGTAACTTGCTTGCAGACACTTGTCTGGGCCCTCTCTTTTCCATTTAGTCCCCTCTCCCCTCTCCCTGATCCCACAGTTCTCCTGCCTAGTTTTGCACGCTCATGTTGTTTTATTTGTTACAGTGGATACCAGTTATGAATCAGTGCCAACTATTCTGAATGAAACTGAATTGTCTAGTGGTGAGTTATGGCGCCTTCTGGAGAACTTCATGTGTTTTAACCCTCTAATCCCTTACTCAACCGAACTGTGTTTTAACCTAATGTCCCAGACTGCAGTGAAACCCTGAGAGCTGTATCTGATGGAAAATACGCAGGAGAACTTTCGGGAATATGGTGCATTTGTGTAGTGCTTCCAACTCATGAATGGAAATGGTCCACAAATGCTTCTATCTCATGCAATAGCCTTGAATCAATCTGAGATCTAACCGAAATTATTCTGGTTTCGGTTTTTATTCCACTGTGTAATGTATTCCCTGGGGAGAAGGTACAAAGTGCAGCAGGGATTGAGGGAGGAAACAAAAATATTCAGGTGTCAGAATAGAGTTACAAAGCAAGTCGAAGAAATGACTGACCAGATGGATTTAAAGACCCTCTGAGTATCAGGATGAATGCATGGAAGATATTGTCAGGAATTCAGAGTAAAAGTGAAACACTGCAGTTATTGGAAATCTGAAATGAACATGGAGAATATTGCAGAAACTCTTCTTGAGTTTACAGCTTCTCTTCAGCACATCAGTCTGGGTCTGCAGACAGTCTGTTCCCTTGCTCCTCCTCTGTGTCTGTCAGAAGTATAACAAAAATCATTTCCCAACCCCTTTTAGTTCTGAAGAAGAGTCATACAAGGCTCAAAATGTTAACCCTGTTTCTCGCTCCACAGATGCTGCCAGATCTGCTGAGTTTCTCCAACATTCTCTGTGTATATTCTGATAATTCAGAGGATGCATGTAGCCTGTATAGTCAGTGACATTTGAGAGGCATAAGGAGACAAACAGTGTTGTGGAGCAGAACAGGGCTATTGGTCTCAAACCTTTGAAGTAATGGGGTTGTATATCTCTATGTTTTGAATGTGGACAATGCAATATTTACAGGCCAGTCCCAACTGTGTGGAGAGTGCTTTGCATAAACGACATGGACTACAGCGGTTCAAGGAAGTAACTCATCTTCACTGTCCTCATGATAGTGAGGATGGCCAATAAATCCTGGCTTTGTTAGTGACACCCACATCCTATGAAGGAATAACAAAAGTACCGTGTCAGATTACTGAGTTACATATTATCTTCACTAGCTAGAAGGCTAGGACCCTTCTCTGAAAGGCATCAGTAAACCAATCAGCTTATTGCATTAATCAAGTTTTTTTGCTGCCAGCCCTTGAAATTACCATAAATCATTTTTACAGATTCTCGTGGTGGGATTTGAACTCATGGGAGGTCACTGCAGCAGATGTGTGAATGTAAGGGCAGCATGTAGGACAACCCCCAAATTTGGATTTTATTAATTTGTCGATCCCCAAAATGATTGGTCAAAAATGCAAGCCAGTCAGCCCTGGATGGTCAGGATGAGTAAGGAAGTAGTCACTTCATTGAAACATACAGAATTCTGAAGGGGCTTGACAGGGTAAATGTTGCCTCATGGGAGGGTCTGGGACCAGAGGGCATAGTCTCAGAATTAAGTGGCCAATTTAAGACCGAGCTGAGGAGGAATTTCTTCTCTGAGAGTTGAGCATCTTTGGAACACCTTGTCATAGACACCTTGTGGGAGCAGAGTGCTTGTGTATATTTAAGACTGAGATAGATAGAATCGTAATCCGTCAGGAATTCAAGGAGTACGGGAAAAGGGCAGGAATGTGGACATGAGGACTGTCAATCAGCCATGATCCTAATAATGGCAGAGAAAGCTTGAGGGCCTGAACATTTAGTCCTATTCCTGTTTCTTATAGTGTTATGGACCTGGTAGTCACTAGTACTGTCAAAGAGATGAGAAAAATCTTGTCTACACCAACTGATTTGATGTCATTTGAGATGCTACTGGGGAAAGCATAGGAAATAGGAGCAGGAGTAGGCCATTCAGCCATTCAAACCTGTTCTATCATTCAATATGATTATGACTGTTCCCATTTTCTCCCCTTGCCCTTTGATCCCTTTAGCCCTAAGAACTATATCGAACTCCATTTTGAAAACGTTCAACGTTTTGGCCTCAACCACTTTCTGTGGCAGAGAATCCCACAGGCTCCCCAATCTCTGGGCGAAAATATTTCTCCTCATCTCAGTAAGGTGTTAATTTGTCAGTCAGCGAACCTCACAGCCTGTGAAAGAATAAAAAGAAAGAAAAATGTTCAAAGCAAATAGGAAAAAAAACATACTTTTCCAAAATGATTTTCCTTCATGTGTTTTACTTGAAGTGATGTCTAAGTGTTTAATCTTTAGATCCCAAAGATTCCAGCCAATCCTGAAGAGTTGGTAATTGCCTCTCTTGCCATCCATAGAGAGGAACTAACATGGGAAAAGAAACTAAAGCCAATCGAAAATTAACATTGAACAAGAGGATATTGAGTAGAAAGGGTTTGGATTGTACATTCAGGATTTATTTAAAGTGGCTTTGGAAACATTAAAGGCATGTGACATCAGAACTGCACAGAACTTTGAGATTCTGAGCCAGTCCAGATTCCTCCTTGTTTCTTCAGCTTCTGTTTTGTTTCATTGAAGTGGCAGTTTCATTGTGAATCTTTGGCACACGGCATTTATTTATCAATCAACATCGAAAGGATGGACTATCTGGTCATTACAGTATAGCTGTTTTTGGCTGCTTGCTGTGCACAAAGTTGATGTGAGTTTCCTACATGACACTAGTGACTACGCTTCGACAGTGCTTCACTGGTTGTAAGGCTCTGAAGTCATTTCTTGATTTTTCTCTCCCCCAAGGATCTGTAGACGTTCAATTCTAGAATATATTCAGGAAGAGCTTGACAGGTTTTTTAGATATTAATTAATACTGCCTCTCATTTTTATTTCAGTGCACAGACCTCTTAGGTCATTGTGCGGCAGTGACTTCCGAAACTGAGGAGTGCGCACAAAACCTCAGAACGGTTACATGCAAACACAGCTTAGAGGGAACGCTGCTACTCAGAGAATTGCAGATATGGGGATAGGGCAGGAACTGGACTTAAAATCGATGATGCACTATGATCTTATTGAATGGTGGGATAGGAATAAATGGCCAATCGGACCGATGTTTCATATGATCTTATTAACGGCCTTGAGCTGAACTCGAAATGATTGCTAAGTTTGAAGATGACACAAAGATAGGTGGAGGTACAGGTAGTGTTAAAGAAGTGGGGTTGTGGGGGGGTGCCTGCAGAAGTACTTGGACAGGCTAGAAAAGTGGGCAATAAAGTGGCAGATGGAATACAATGTAGGAAAATGTGATGTTATGCACGTTGGTAGGGAGAATAGAGCCATAGACGATTTTCTAAGCGGGGAAAGGCTTTGGAAATCTGAAGCATAAAGGGGCTTAGGGTCCAAGTTCTGGATTCTCTTAAGGTTAATATGCAGGTTCAGGTGGTGGGTAGGAAGGCAAATGCAATGTCAGCATTCATTTCAAGAGGACTAGAATACAAGAGCAGGGAAGTACTGCTGGGGATGTATAAGACTATGGCATTTGGAATATTGTGAGCAGTTTTAAGTCATGTATCTAAGGATGTTGGAATGGATACTGCGGAGGTTTACAAGAATGATCCCGATGATGAAGAGCTTGTCATATGAGGAGCGGTTGTGAACTCTGAGTCTGTACTCGATGGAGTTTAGAATATGGAGGGTGAGTCAGATTGAACCTTACGGTATACTGAAAGGCCTATATGGCGTGAATATGGAGAAGATGTTTCCACTAGTAGCAGAGACTAGGACCCGAGGGAGCAGCCTCAGACTGAAGAAAGATCCTTTAGAACTGAGATGAGACGGAAGGATAGTTAATCTGTGGAATTCATTGCCGTAGAGGGCTGTGGAGGCAAAGTCATTATATGTATTTAAGATAGAGAAAAATAGATTCTTGATTGATAAGGGGATCAGTGGTTACAGGGAGAAAACAGGAGAATAGGGTTCAGAAACATATCAGCCATGATCACATGGCAGAGGAGACTCAACTGGCCATATGGCCTAATTATGCTCCTATATCTTATAGTCTTAGTTTCTTCTGAAGAGTAATACAGTCGCTATCTAAAATTTGCTTATAGAAATTCTTTCAAACATCTTGAAGTTATTTGGGCAAGTAATTAGACCTCTTCATATGCTCATGTACATTAAACTTTTCACAATGTTGTTTAAAATGGAATGATAGATTCTGGCAGTGATCATCATTTTATTATTACTTTCGAACATTCTACCCCGTCACTGTCAGCTGTGTCTCAGTCAGTAGTGCTCTCGATTCTGAAGGAACTTTGGGGTTTCCGTATCACTCCAGAAATAAAAATCTGGATGGACCTGGTACAGAGGGAGTGCTGCATTGTTGAATATGCTCTGTCTTTCACATGAGAAGATGAACTGAGACTCTGGCTGTCTTTTCAGGTGGATGGATTAAGGCAAATGGTCTTTGAAGGCTGGCTTGGAATATTGCGTGCAGTTTTTGTTTCCCGATATGCCAGAAACCAGTTACTGGCCTTTCACTGGGGTTTGGGTTGAAATTTGATCCCATCTAATGGAATATAGTTGCCTCTTGCCAAAGTGATTCCAATTGGATTGAGTTGGGGCTGGATATCCTTAATTGTTGCAAATCTACACCAGAGAAATTTGCACTGTCAGCACTGACTAACAATCCTACTCCGTGAAGCCACGTGAATCTGGAATTGATGGATTAGGCGTGGGATGTTTTTGCCTTTCAAACTCCACATTCCGACTTTTGGAATGAAAATCCCTTTCTGTCTCTGCTGGAGTCTCCAGGGACAAACATGAGAGAAAAGCATAGGGGGATAAGTTAAAAAAAAAAATGCTTCGCTTTTCTTTGGAAACATTTTTATTACCAATGAATAAATTGGAGGTATGAGAAATGGCTGTTTGACTGGTTGGGGAGATTGGAGGCGGGGGAGACTATGATTAAAACTTAAGGAAATATCTAATCAGAGTTGGCAATCCTGTGGTCAGCTGTAATTCCTGTGTGAGATGGGATTGAACTACTTCAATCAAGCTCCTGTTGTGCATGGGTCCTGAAATCAGCACTACTTTGCGATAAGTTGATTGTCAAAGATGTTTGGGGACAAACAGTGTGGCCTAGGCAAGGAAGCAAATTCTCGCATTTAATCTTGAATATTTTCGTTTGCAACTCCCCTCTTTAGTTTCTTTGAAGGGGCTGCTCTTAAACTTCTGGTTGCACTTCAGCCCATGCTCCTGATCTATGGGTATCCCGTACGGGGAGGGGTGGGCAGTTCAGAGGGCATTCTCCAGGGCTCGGCCAAAGTGGCCATTGATAGGTCCAGGGAGTGAAGGAGATCATTGTGTCTGATTACCTGCTTCTTTTCTGCAGTCACGTCCACACTCCTTAGAGAGGCAGTGTGCAGTGTCTGTTGGCACAATACAGGCCTTTAGAGGCCAATAGGCACCATTGGGGTTGGTGTACATCATCATCATCATCATCATATCGCACAATGTTATTTTTGACTTGATAACTTCCGTTAACCTTATGTTGATTCTGTTGCAGTGCCCCGTTGGGGACTGTTGATACTTGTTGTTTTAAGAATAGAGAAAAGGGACAGTGTAAAGGATGCTTTTTCAAAAGCACGGTTTTGAGGCTAAACAAAGGGAGCTTCACTCTTCCACCAGTCAACTTTAACATGACGTGAGATCGCTTGAGCCCAGCAAACATCCAACATCAAAATAGTCCCAATTGCCCAGTAAGAACATCAGTAAAGATTATAAAGGGCTGCTCTCTCATTAGAGAGAGAGGCGACTGGTGGTGGTTTAACTTGAGGGGGAAGAGATTGAGAAGGTGGGGCTTTTATGGTAACCTCAGCTAGTGTGGGAATTGAACAATGCTGTTGGCATCACTCTATAGCAAACCAGCCGTCCACCAACTGAAGTAAATTAATATGTTTAAAACAAAAGGTGCAGTAAGGACGAGTCAATATGAGTGAGAACAAGATGCCTTTTTGGGACTGCGTAATAGAGAGAGTGGTTCTATCTTCAATGAAACCACACCATAACTGTTTGAGATAGCAAGAGCTGCAGTTGCTGGAGTCAGAGATAACACTAACACAGTGTGGAGTTGGAGGAACGCAGCTGGCCAGGCAGCATCAGAGCAGCAGGAAAGTTGACGTTTCAGGTTGGGACCCTTCTTCAGAAATGCTTTCTTCAGATGGTTTCTGAAGAAGGGTCCCAACCCGAAACATCGGCTTTCCTGCTCCTCTGATTCTGCCTGCCCTGCTGTGTTCCTCCAACTCCACACTGTTATCCATAACTGTTTTAGCTGCTGTTCCAGGCGTTAATATCCTTGAGCACGATTGACAAGATTTATCAAAAAGATTCATCTCAAGGGCTATTAGGAACGCACAACAAGTGATTTTTTTAAATAAGAGAGGAAAGAACAGCTATTTTAATAAAAGCAAAATATGGTGAAGTGGTAGTATCCCTACTCCTGGAACAGGAGGCTCAGGTTCAAGTCCCATCTGCTCCAGAAGTGTGTAATAACATCTCTGAACAGGTTGATAGAAAAATAGGTTAAATTTAAAAAAAAAGTTCTGTTGATTATGAAAATCTGACATAAAACCTGAAAATGCTGGAGGAACTCAAGAGGTCTGGCAGTATCGGTCAACACGGTGGCTCAGTGGTTAGCCCTGCTGCCTCACAGCACCAGGGACCCCGGTTCAATTCCAGCCTCAGGCAACTGTCTGGAGTTTGCACATTTTCCTCGTGTCTGTGTGGGTTTCCTCCAGGTGTTCCGGTTTCCTCCCACAGTCCAAAGATGTGCAGGCTAGGTGGATTAGCCATGGGAAATGCAGGGATAGGGTAGGGGGTTGGGCCTGGGGGAGATGCTCATCAGAGGGTTGGTGAGGACTTGATGGGCCAAATGGCCTGCTTCCACACTGTAGGGATTGTATGATCTGCAGAGAGAGATAGAGTTAATGCTTCCAGTCCATTGACTGTTTGGAACTTCAGAAGCAAAGCCATTGGACTCAAAACATTAACTTTGTTTCTCCCACCGCAGATGGTGCCAGACCTGCTGAGTTTCTCCAGTATTTTTTGTTTCTATGAAACAACCATCTCATTTGCCCTGGTTATTTGGGGCTTATCATCAGCTGAAGGCTGTAGGACTCACCGCCCTGAGGAAACAGATGATGCATGTGAATAAAATGATGAGGATTCATTTAGAGTTTGCCATTACTGAAAGCGTTATTTATTTTTGAAATAGTTATTTACAATGCGTATTTCCTTATAAGTGAAACCCAATGATATTCAGGTTTTCAGCTGACTACTCTAGAATACAAACAATTAAGAAGTAACTTCCATGTGTTTGAGAAATTGATAGGGTAGATAAGGAGAGGTTTTCTGTGTGGTGAAGGAGTCTATGACAAGACATAATCTGAGAATCAGAGCCTATGACAAGACATAACCTGAGAATCAGAGCCTAATCATTCAGGTTGTTTTCACATTGACAGTACCCTCCATTGTGTGGTACGGCAGTAACATCACAATAGACTTCAAACAGATCTAGCAACATGGGCATCCATGATACATTATAGATCACTGCAGCAACAGAATCATATCCCAACACAATCTGTAACTTTATGGCCCACCATATCCCCCACTCTACCATTATCAGGGGATCAACACTAGTTCAATGAGAAGTACAGGAGGCCATGTCAAGACCCACACCAGGCCTACCTATGATGTTAATCTGGTGAACCTAACAAACACAGTACTTGCTGCCAAACAGCATAAGCAGCATGTAAGTGATTGAGTGAAGCAATTCCACATCCAACACATCAGGTCTAAGCTCTTCAGTACTGCCGCATCCAGTCGTGAATGGTAGTGGACAATTAAACAACTCACTGAAAGAAGAGGCTCTACAAATTCCCCCATAGGCATTTAAGAGTCAGCCACATTGCTGTGGGTTGCAGAAACATGGAGACTAGACCATATAAAGAAAACAGCTTCCTTTCCTGAAAAGAAATTAGCAAACCGAATAGTCTAGTGACTAACAAATGGACAAAAGCATTGGATTTCAGAGGTGAGTTGGGAAGAGTGACTGCTCTTGACATTAAGGCAGCATTTGACTGAGTGTGTCATCAAAGAACCCTAGCAAAACTGCAGTTAGTTTGAATCAAGGACAACTCTCCACTGATTGGAGTCATACCTGGCAGATAGGAAGATGGTTGTGGTTGTTGGAGGTCAGTCATCTCAGCTCCAGGACATTTCTGCAGGAGTTCCTCAGGGTAGTGTCCTAGGCCCAAACATCTTCAGCTGCTTCAAGATTGACCTTCCCTTCATCATAAGGTCAGAAGTGGGGATGTTTGGCCATTTTTGCACAATGCTCAGCACCATTTGCAACTTCTCAGATACTAAAGCAATCCATGTTCAAAAGCACCAAGAACCTGGACTATATCCACATGTGGACTGACAAGCAGAAAATAATAAGTCACACAAATGGCAGGCATTGACTATACCCACTTGCCTGGATGAGCACAGCTCCAGCAAAGCTCAAGAAACGCAACACCATTCAGGACAAAGCAACCCACTTGATTAACACCACATCCGCTCCTTCTACCACCGATGCTTAGTGGCAACAGTGTGGACTATCTACAAGATGCTCCGCAAAAATTCACTAAGACTGGTTAGGTAGAACCATGACCACTTTCATCTAGAAGGACAAGGACAGCAGATACCAGGGAATACCACCCCCTGCAAGTAACCACTGCAAGCCCCTCACCATCCTGACTTGGAAATAAACTGCCATTCCTTCAGTGTCGCTGGGTCCAAATCCTGGAATTCTTTCTCCAATGGCATTGTGGATGTACCTATGAAAATGCACTGCAGCAGTTGAAGAAAGCAGCTCACCACCACCTTCTCAAGGATTCACAATAAATACCGGGCTCAGCCAGTGATACCCACATCTTGTGAATGAACAAGGTGCAATGTCACAAAAGACTTCTCCAAGCAGCAGTTAATTGGAAGTGTGCAATTTCCTGAAGAAAACAGTAGTTGCTGTTTTAATCAAAAGTGTCCAATCGGAAGTATCTTTACCAGGTGGAGATATAAAAGGATATGGGTGGGGTATTCAATGCAGTTTGAGTATAAATCAGCCATGATCTCACTGTTTGGTAGACAACAGAATGGCATCCTCCCTCCTCTTAGCTTGCTCTCCACGGTTTCCTGTGCTGATCACCTTGAAATCATTTCAGAAATCAAGTGAGATTTTCAAGGTTCACTGCCAATGGCATGAACATGCATTGAGGTGACTGATCAGGAAATGATGGAAGACTGCAGCCCTTACTGCCCATCGATTTCTGAGATTGAAACACATCAGATGGTGAATCTGCCTCTAAATCAAGAATCCCAGAAGGGTTGCTCATTGTCTGCAGGGTAATTATAAGACCAACTATCCCAGACAATGTCAGTGCTCAACAGAACTGTGCACAAGGTCTGGGATGGAGGGAGAATCTTAATTCTGCCGTGGCCAAACAATGGGATTATTGAATCACAGAATAGCTATAGCACAGAAAGAGGTCATTTGGCTGATCAAATCAGGTTCTGTTCTCTACAACAGCAATTCAGCTTGTCCCGTTGCCAAACCCTTTCCCCATCACCTCTCAAATCTTTTCCTTTCAGCTGCATAACCAATATTCATTTGAAATCCATGAGTAAATCTGTATCTTTGCAGACAGTGCATTCCAGATGCGAGCCACTTACCATATAACGAGGCTTTCATCATACAATCAATAGTTCTTTTACCATTGACCTTAAATCAGTGGCTTCTGATTTTCCATCAATGAGGAACGGTTTCTCTCCATCTGCTCTCGAGAAACTTCTGAGTGTTTGGAACCGCTCAATTAAATCTCCCCTGACACGATTCTAAAGAAGACAACCTCAGCTTGTTCAATCCACTCATGTCACTGAAATTCCTGGAAATATGCTTTCTGCATGTTCTCTACTGTCTGCACACCTTCTGAAAATACAACACCCAGATTTATGCTCAATGCTCCATCGGAGGCTGAAATAGTGCTGTATGAAAACTTATGATAACATCCTTCATTTTGTACATTATATTTCTTGTTATGTCCTGGGGAGGTGATGACCTAGTGGTATTATTGCTGGACTGTTAATCCAGAGACCCTGACAGTGTTCTGGAGACCTGGGTTCGAATCCCGCCACAGCAGATGGTGAAATTTGAATTCAATAAATATCTGGAATTAAGGATCTACTGATGACTATGAATCAATTGTCAATTGATGGGAAAAACCCATCTGGCTCACTAATGTCCTTTAGGGAAGGAAACTGCCATCCTTACCTGGTCTGGCCTATGTGTGACTCCAGACCCACAGCAATGTGGTTGACTCGTAACTGCCCTCTGGGCAATTAGGGATGGGCAATAAATGCTGCCTGGTCAGTGATGCTCTCATCCCGTGAACGAATAAAGGATACCACAACCGCTCAAAATATTTTAGGAAGCCTAGACCTTAACTTTTTATTTTAAAGATAAATGTCAGGTGCTGTGTTCTAGGTGCAATTCGATTGGTCAAACTACTCGATGTTAAGCAAAACACTTTGTTTAAACACTATAGTTAAAATACAACAAAAGAAAGAGGAACTTGGAATAACTTAACTCTATTGGAAAACTTAACAGAATAATATAGATTATTTTGCTACTAAACAGTAACTGTTCGAATATAGTAACATCCCATAAACACACCCCTTGGCAAAAAAGCAAATTCAGAACACAGATTGTCTTACACGAGGAAAGAACATCAAAAGGCAATTCTGAGAGAAAGAGAGAGAGAATTCCAACAATCTCGAAGAAAGACGTACCAGCTTTTCACAATCATGGCAGCTTCTGCCGAAATTTAAACCTAAAGATGCTGGTTCCGAGAGAGCTTGACCACAGCCACCCAGGCTGCTGCTTTTGTTCTAGGGCCTCACAAGTTGTTTACTTTACTGGCTTTCCAACTAGACAGCTCGGTACCTCTGTCTTAAAACCTCACTTTAAAAGAAACCAGGACAAAATAACCTCTTAAAGCCACAACATTGTCACGCTTTCTTTATAAAACCCAAGATCCTGTAAACCTTTATAACCACTTTCAGAAGCAACTTTATCACCTGCAATAGTGTATAATAATGATTTGTGTACATTTACTCCTGAAACTTTTGCCCCATGCTCCTTTAGAAATGTATCCTTCGCGTTACATTAACTGTCCTCACTCTTCCTGCTAAGGGGCATCACTTCATACCCCTCTGCGTAAATTTCATTTGCCATGTGTCTACCTATTCCACTAGCCTGTCTACATCCTCTCAACGTCTGTCACCACCCCCCTCATATTTCACAGCGTTTCCAAGTTTTGTTTCTGCTGCAAATATTGAAATGTCGCCCAGTGCACTCGAGCCCATGTCATTAACACAGGCCAAGAAAATTGTGGTCCCTGTTACTAGTGCTAGGTAACCTCACTGTATACTTCCTACCAGTCCAGAAATCAGCCTTTCATCGCTACTGCCTATTTGCTGCAACTCAGTTGATCTCATACTCACTGTCCTTGTCAATGGTTCTTTTGATCATGTTGTTAAAGATACTCAAGTGATGGGAATTGTCTGATTTAAGGAGTTGGATCACATACAAAGTGTAAAAGAAGGCAGAGGGATGGGGGTGCAGTGAGCGGCTCGAAGGACTTCTGCCAAGGTGGCCAACAATAGGTCCAGGCAATGGGTCGTGGAGGGGTCTATTAGCCCCAAGGACCTGCCTGCTTCAGCTCCACGGTGATGTCTGGTACCCAGGCAGCCTTGGAGAGGGATTACACAGTGTCCACTGGTTCACTTGTGACCTTCACCAGTAGTGTGCACCATTGGAGTGCTTTATCTCAATCTACAAAATTTTAATTGAAACTTTGAAGGCTCACTGAACTCCTGTCTTAATTATAATGCCACTTTCAGGAGTTGTTAACTTCTCATTTGGCTTAATTGATTTAATTTTTATTTGGTTTTCAAATAAGTGCATAAAGAGACATTTTTGTCCTTTAAAAGGGCAATCAATTAGTTACTTTGATTATTGTTTGCACAAAAGAGTACACAATGAGACAGCAGGGACATTGATCTGTCAGCCTGAATCCTGTGAACAGACCTACTGTGAAGGAAAACAGTCATGTCTTATTTTGGAGATGGTAGGAACTGCAGATGCTGGAGAATCCGAGACAACAAGGTGCAGGGCTGGATGAACACAGCAGGCCAAGCAGCATCATAGGAGCAGAAAGGCTGACGTTTCGGGCCTAGACCCTTCATCAGAAAAGGGGGAGGGGAAGGGGGTTCTGAAATAAATAGGGAGAGAGTGGGAGGCGGATAGAAGAGAAGATAGGTGGAGACGAAACAAACAGGTCGAAGAGGCGGGGATGGGGACAGTAAAGGTGAGTGTAGGTGGGGAGTTAGGGAGGGGATAGGTCAGTCCAGGGAGGACGGACAGGTCAAGGGGGCGGGATGAGGTTAGTCAGTAGGAGATGGAGGAGCGGCTTGAGGTGGGAGGAGGGGATAGGTGGGAAGAAGAACAGGTTAGGGAGGCAGGGACGAGCTGTACTGGTTTTGGGATGCGGTAGGGGGAGGGGAGATTTTGAAACTTGTGAAATCCACATTGATACCATTGGGCTGCAGGGTTCCCAAGCGGAATATGAGTTGCTGTTCCTGCAACCTTCGGGTGGCATCGTTGTGGCACTGCAGGAGGCCCAGGATGGACATGTCGTCTGAGGAATGGGAGGAGGAGTTGAAATACCTAGAATACTCCTCCTCCCACCCACCTTTCTGCAAAAATGCTATCCCCTATTCCCAATTCCTTCGCCTCCGCCGCATCTGCTCCCAGGATGAGGCATTCCACTCCCGTACATCTCAGTTGTCCTCGTTTTTCAAGGACCGTAACTTCCCCCCCTCAGTGGTCGAGAATGCCCTCAACCGTGTCTCCCACATCTCCCACAACTCATCCCTCACACCCCGTCCCCACAATAACAACCAAAAAAGAATCCCCCTCGTCCTCACGTACCACCCCACCAACCTCCGGATCCAACGCACCATCCTCCGACACTTCCGCCATCTGCAATCCGACCCCACCACCAAAGACATCTTTCCCTCCCCACCCTTATCTGCTTTCCGGAGGGACAACTCTCTCCGTGACTCCCTTGTCCGCTCCACACTCCCCTCCAGCTCCACCACACCCGGCACTTTTCCCTGCAACTGCAGGAAGTGCTACACCTGCCCCCATACCTCCTCCCTCACCCCCATCCCAGGCCCCAAGAAGACTTTCCACATCAAGCAGATGTTCACCTGCACATCTGCCAATGTGGTATACTGCATCCGCTGTACCCGGTGTGGCTTCCTCTACATCGGGGAAACCAAGTGGAGGCTCGGGGACCGCTTTGCAGAACACCTACGCTCGGTTCGCAATAAACAACTGCACCTCCCAGTATCGAACCATTTCAACTCCCCCTCCCATTCCTCAGACGACATGTCCATCCTGGGTCTCCTGCAGTGCCACAACGATGCCACCCGAAGGTTGCAGGAACAGCAACTCATATTCCGCTTGGGAACCCTGCAGCCCAATGGTATCAATGTGGATTTCACAAGTTTCAAAATCTCCCCTCCCCCTACCGCATCCCAAAACCAGTCCAGCTCATCCCTGCCTCCCTAACCTGTTCTTCCTCCCACCTATCCCCTCCTCCCACCGACTAACCTCATCCCGCCCCCTTGACCTTTGTCCTCCCTGGACTGACCTATCCCCTCCCTAACTCCCCACCTACACTCACCTTTACTGGCCCCATCCCCGCCTCTTCGACCTGTTTGTTTCCTCTCCACCTATCCTCTCCTCTATCCCTCTTCTATCCGCCTCCCACTCTCTCCCTATTTATTTCAGAACCCCTTCCCCTCCCCCTTTTCGGATGATGTCTTATTTTGGATTTCTCTATCAGGCTTGGGTTCAGTTAATGCCTTTTGTTCCCATGGTCTTCACCTTTGCTTGCAAGTTATTATGCTTTTTGAAATCCTACTTTTTTTGTTTATTTGTGGGATGTGGGTGTCGCTGGCTGGGTCAGCATTTATTGTCCATTGCTAACTGCCCTTGAGAAGGTGATGGTGAGCTCCCTTCTTAAATTGCTGCCATCCAAATGTTGTAGGTAGACCCACAATTCCCTGAGGGAGGGAATTCCAGGATTTTGACACAGTGACACTGAAGCAATGCTGATCTATTCCCAAGTCAGGATGGGGAGTGACTTAGAGGGGAACTTGAAGGTGGTGGGTTCCATTATGCCTGCTGCTCTTGTCCTTCTAGATGGAAGAGGTTGTGAGTTTGGAAGGTGCTGTCTGAGGATCTTCGGTGAATTTCTGCAGTGAAGGAAGTGGACGTTTGTACATGAGGTGCCTGTCAAATGGGCTGCTTTGTCCTGGATGGTTTCAAGCTTCGAGTGTTCTTGGAGCTGACCCATCCAGGCAAATGTATTCCATCACAATCCTGATTTGTGCCTCGTATATGGTGGACTGGCTGTGAGGAGTCGGGAGATGGATACTCATGGCACAATTCTTAGCCTGACTTTCTCTTGTAGCTCCTGTAATTATATAGTGAGTCTAGATCAGTTTCTGGTAAGGGTAACCCCCAGAATGTTGATCATGGTGCTAGTTAAATGTTTAAAGATTTTATTTAATTGTACAATTTATGTGGATCTGCTCACTGTTAACCTAATAACTCAATAACGTACTAATACTGTAACTGCAATGCAAGTGCTCCTTGGTTACTGTTTCCTGTGTAACGCAGTATCTCAGTAATGCTACAGGAACATTGTGACACACATAACAGGGAACATATTTCCTTACAGTTTCCTCAACCACTGACTGTGATGATGTTGCTTTTTCTGTCAGGCAGTGGAAGTGGGCTGTAGCTACAGAGTAAGTTGGTGGATGGGGGGTGGGGGAGGGTGTAGTAGGAGTGAAGTATCACCATGGTTTCCACCCTCAGGACCATTCCTATTTGACTCTTTGAAAGAATTTGCATGAATTACAATAGCAGTGACATTTCAAAAGCAGATAAAATCGGCTTTGAAGCTCTTCGTGATACGTTGAGGGTGGGATGGATGGTGTAAGAAAATGCTGGAGAAACTGAGGCACTTACAAAAAGTCGTTGAAGTCAAGGTATTAGCTCTGTTTCTCCCTGCATCCAGACCTGATCAGTTTTCCCAATACTCAGAGGAGCAGGATGCTGCCTGGTCAGCTGTGTTCCTCCAGCTGCTCCACACTGTGCTATCTCTGACTCTTGCATATGCAGTTCTTACTATCGCCGAAGATTTGTGACCCTCAGAAAAAAAATTCTCATACTCATCTGTTTTAAGTGGGCAACCACTGATTTTTATGCAGCGACCCCTAGTTCTAGATTCTCCAGAGGGAACCTCCTCACTATAATCATACAATCCCTGCGATGTGGGAGCAGGACATTTGGCTCATCAAGTCCATGCTGACCCGCTAAGAGCATCCCACTTAGGCCCAAGCACCTACCCCATCCCTGCAGTTCCCATGTCTAACCCACCGTACTTGCTCATCCCTGGACACAATAGATAGAACATAGAACAGTACAGCACAGTACAGGCCCTTCGGCCCACGATGTTGTGCCAAACTTTTACCCTAAACCTAAGGTCTAACCTCCACCGCCACCTTATACTATCATCCATATGCCTATGTAATAGCCGCTTAAATGCCCCTAATGAGGCCGACTCCACTACCCTCTCCGGCAATGCATTCCACGCCCCTACCACTCTCTGAGTAAAGAACCTACCTCTGACATCTCCCCGATATCTACCTTCTTTCACTTTAAAACTATGTCCCCTCGTAAAAGCTACCTCCACCCTAGGAAAAAGTCTTTGGCTGTCTACTCTATCTATACCTCTGATCATTTTGTACACCTCTATCAAGTCACCTCTCATCCTTCATCGTTCTAAAGAGAAAAGGCCTAGCTCTCTCAACCTTTCCTCGTAAGACCTTCCCTCCATTCCAGGCAACATCCTGGTAAATTTCCTCTGCACCTTTTCTAACGCTTCCACATCTTTCCTGTAATGAGGTGACCAAAACTAGACAATACTCCAGATGTGGAGTAAATAGATAATTTAGCATGGCCAATCTACCGAACCTGCACATCTTTGGACTGTGGGAGGAAACCAGAGTACCTGAAGGAAACCCACGCAGACATGGGCACAATGTGAAAACTCCACACAGTCGGAAGCCTGAGGATAAAACTGAACCCAGGTCCCTGTTGCTGTGAGGCAGCAGTGCTAACCACTATACCACCGTGCTGCCCCAACCATAGCTAGCTGCTCAGGATCTTGTATCTATTGATCTAGTCCACTCTTACTCTAAACTCTAGTGGATACAAACTTAGTGTGTCCAACCTTTCATAGAATCATAGAATCCCTACAGAGTGGAAGCAGTCTATTTGGCCCATCGAGTCCACACTGACCCTCTGAATTCCATCCCAATTTCCTCATAAGACAAACCTTTACTCTAGATATTTGTCTCGGAAACTTCTGAATCATGGCGGATTTCTCAATCTGTTTCTCGCTAAGAGCAAATTGTCGCTTGTTGTCTCCTGGTTTTAAACACGGTAACCATTGCTGCCTTTCTGCGAATCCTTTGTGGAATTAACTGAGAGGTACTGTCTCCACATTTAAGTTTAACCCTAAATCTAATTACCCAGATTTTCTTGGGGTCCTAAACTATCTGCATCACCATTATTGGAGCTTCAAACACTACGAAAGAAGAAAGGATGGTGGAATAGGTTTCTATGCCCATTTGTTATATTAGCTGTATTTTCTCATTGCTCTGATGCCCTCACTGGAAGTGATTAGAAATTAAATATTGCTGGAGTCCTACTGAAATCACTGGTAGTCACAATTTTTCTAGCATTCAGCTGGTTTTCCCCAGCACTGACACTTAGGCTTCAAAATAACAGGACTGCTGACTTGGGCTATTTCTCCTAAACCAAGGGCATTTTAAACGTCTTCCTGCTAAAAAGTTAGATTGTTAACCTTAATACTGTGACACCACATTCTCACTCAATCAAGAGAGTATTTTCTGAATGTAAACTGAACCTTTTCTGGTTTTCTGCACTGCTCGGCCTTGCTAAAGCTGCAAACACAGCAAACTTTTCAGTAGAGAGAAGCAGTTTTAGAAAGCAGGGTTTTCAGGCAGGCCATTGCTGTCTATGACTGCTCTTTAGAAAAAGCTACCCAGTTCTAAATCAAAATCATTCTGTGCTTACTTATCAGTCACATCTTGCTCCAGCCACTTACGAGTAAGCTTATACTCCCATGCATCTCAAGATCAAGTGAAGTGAATATGGCACCATCTTACAAAGCTTTGAGATTTGTCAATCTCATTCAACCAGTTTGAAATTGGCTGATCAACAGGAAGATAGAATCCATACAGTGCAGACAGATGCCATTTGGCCCATTGAGTCTGCACTGACACTCCCAACCTATCCTTGTAACCCTACATTTACCATAGTTAATCCACATAGCCTGCAGACAATTTAGCCTTGCCAATCCTCCTAATCTACACATCTTTGCACTGTGGGAGGAAACCAGTGCACCTGGAGGAAACCCACACAGGCACAGGGAGATCACAAACAATCACCCGAGGCTGGAATTGAACCCAGGTCCCTAGCACTGTGAGGCAGCAATGCTGACCACTGAGCCACCATGCCACCCAGTGGGTGCAGGCTCCAACACAAATGTGTTGACTGTTGTCAGCTCTCTGTCCCATGCAGGGCTAGACCTTGAGCACCAGGAAATCAATAACAAACTCTGCAAGGCTATGAAACTCACAATGTCCAGGCTTATTCCTGTCACTAGTTTGAAACACCTGATGGACAATAGATATCCACACACCCAACTTCCCCACCCCCACCTCTGGTCACTGGTTCTTACTATGGTTTCCTTTTCCATAGACTTTTTAAATTCTCTTCCCTGGGCACTTTGCAATGTGAATGGTCAGCTTTCTGGCAATCTGCCTACCTTATACTAGAGTAATGCCATTTACTAACTTTCCATAATCAACTTCCTGCTGCACACTCATCTTCGGTCCATTGATATTTACAATATCCATCTCCTTTGTGAAAACTGAGGGGAAGACTTAAACAGTTCTTTCATTGTCCTCCCCTCTATCTGATGGCCTGCACACCTAACCTTTTAAGAATATAAGGGGTGGGATGATCCCATACTATATCTGAGTGAGGGATGACCATGCAACCAACACACCACCTTCACTAATGTGAAAACTCACTGTGTTGCCAGCCATTCAGCCCATTAAGAATTGGCAGATGAGCCAAGGATGAGTTTATCTCCCTACCACAAGCATTGATACTGGTGACAAACTATCAACCAAGCAGAAATTTCAAACATTGGACCTTAGTTTTTGAAATATATTTCCATGACTGTATTTACCAGTGATTATATCTAAAACAGTTCATTGTGTTTTCTTTCTCCACTGCTATTCTCTTCCTTTGTTTTCCATCTTCTAACTTACGGCTGTGTGTATTTGTTTGCAGCTCGACCAATCATGGAGCAGATTCCAAAGTTCATGTCACCAATGGGGACCTCCAGCAGCAGAATTATTCTCCGAGGGGAAGACCTGTTACTAGAATGCATCGCTTCGGGAATGTATGTCAAACTGAAGTTCCAACTGTGCTTCCAATCAGTATCGGGGTGTGGGCTTGGGAGGGCAAGAGCAGGATGTTGGTGCCCTGAAAAGGTGGCAGAGGTAGCAGATGGACAAACAGTTGTGGCTATTTGCTCGCTACAACTGAATGCCACTTCAGAAAGAACCACACTGTTTTGAGGGTTGGAGTCAAAGATGGACCAAACTGGATAAGCACATTGGTTAAAGATATTGGCGAACTAGTTTTTTGTAACAACCCATGAACTTCATGCCTATTATTGCTGAAACAGGCTTGTGTATGTGCGTGTGTCTGAAGCACATAGAACAAAGAACAAAGAACATTACAGTACAGGAACAGGCCCTTCGGCCCTCCAAGCCTGCACCGACATGCTGCCCATCACAACTAAAACCCCCTACCCTTCCGGGAACCATAACCCTCTATTCTCACCCTATTCATATATTTGTCAAGACGCCCTTTAAAAGTCAGTATAGTATCTGCTTCCACTACCTCCCCCGGCAGTGAGTTCCAGGCACCTACCACCCTGTGTATAAAATTTGCCTTGTACATCACCTTTAAACCTTGCCCCTTGCACCTTAAACCCATGGCCCCTGGTAACTGACTCTTCCACCCTGGGAGAAAGCTTCTGACTGTCCAGTCTGCCCATGCCCTTCGTAATCTTGCAGACCTCAATCAGGTCACCCCTCAACCTTCATCGTTCCACTGAGAACAACTCAAGTTTCTCCAACCTCTCCACAGCTAATGCCCTCCATGCCAGGCAACATCCTGGTAAATCTTTTTTGTACCCTCTCCAAAGCCACCACGTCCTTCTGGTAAAGAGGCGACCAGAACTGAACACAATATTCCAAATGCAGCCTAACTAAGGTTCTATAAAGCTGCAACACTACCTGCCAATTTTTAAACTCAGTGCCCCGGCAGATGAAGGCAAGCATGCCGTATACCTTCTTGACTACCTTCTCTGCCTGTGTTGCCACTTTCAGTGACCTGTGTACCTGTACACACAGATCCCTCTGCCGGTCAGTACTCTTAAGGGTTCTGCCATTTACTGTATATATTCCATCTGGATTAGACCTTCCAAAATGCATTCTCTCTCATTTTCCGGATTAAACTCCATCTGCCTTTTCTCTGTCCAAGTCACTAAGCAATCTATATCCAGCTGTATCATTTAACCGGTCCTCATTGCTATCTGCAATTCCACCAAACTTTGTGTCATCAGCAAACTTACTAATCAGACCAGTTACATTTTCCTTCAAATCATTTATATATATTACAAATAGTAAAGGTCCCAACACTGATCCCTGAGGAACGCCGCTCGTCACAGCCTTCCATTCAGAAACACACCCTTCCACTGCTACCCTCTGTCTTCTATGACCAAGCCAGTTTTTTATCCATCTTGCAATCTCACCTCTGACCCCATGTGACTTTACCTTCTGTATCAACCTGCCATGAGGGACCTTGTCAAAGGCCTTACTGAAGTCCAATATCGACTGCCCTACCTCATCGATCATCTTTGTCACTTCCTCAAAAACTCAATCAAGTTAATGAGGCACGACCTTCCCCTTCACAAAACCATATTGCCTCTCGCTAATACGCCCACTTATTTCCCAGTGGGAGTAAATCCTGTCTCGAAAAATCTTCTCCAATAATTTCCCTACCACTGATGTAAGGCTTACTGGCCTGTAATTAGCTGGATTATGCCTGCCACTCTTCTTAAACAAAGGAACAACACTAGCTATTCTCAAATCCTCTGGGACCCCCACTGGCTACAGGGGAGATACAAAGGTTTCTCACAAGGCCCCAGCAATTTCCTCCCTTGTCTCTCTCGGTATTCTGGGTATTCTCAGTAATCATACATTCATGTTCATGTACATATACGTTGTGGTGTATCAAAACCTTTCCCCTGGGGGGCTTTGGGATAAGTTGGAATTTTGGATGAACATTTCACACTGCGGCAGAGATCTAGCTGGGTAGGTGTTGTGTCTGGGTGGAGTAGTGTCTCGGAATGAGGATAACACTTGCTTCTGGCAAAAAAAATGTGCGCGATGTCTTTAGATGCCTGTTGCCAGGGAGGCTATTGTGTTTGAGCAATCACAAGGTTATTCCACTCCTGCTGCCTGCCATAGGCGCATGGGATGGATTTACAGGCTGGAAAGTAACCTTTTTGATACCTTTATGATACACATTCCATAACTATCAATCCTGAGGTGAGACTTGAACTTGGAGCTTCTGACCCAGAGGTAGAAACATGACCCATTGTGCCAAAAGACCTCTTGGTAGCAGCTAATTGTTGCCATTGTTATGATTTTGATGGAGACCAGTGATGCTTTGAAATTTTTTTAGAGCTTGAAACTCCCGATATTTATTAAAAGGATTAAGACACAATGTTCACATTTAAGATTTTGCAACTCAGAAATCAAAGAACACAAATACTAATAAATACACTTATCTTAAACAATCAATTATTTAAAAGATGATAAAAGTATCATTAACTCAGATATTTATAATTTGAATCAAGTTCTTTAAATTGCATTGCTTTATACACTTTGGACTTTCACCCTCAGTAAACTCAATTCAGATATTTACCAAAAAATTTACAAGAATATTCACTTAATCTCAGTATTGCTGTGAAGATTCATGTATGGGTTGAGGTTTTTTGGGGGGACAGCACCTCTGACAGTGTAGCACTCTCTCAGCTCTGCATTGGTGTATCATCCTAGATTTCCATGCTTTAATATATCTCTGTAATGCTACTGGACTTCAAGCCACAATTTTCCAACTCAGGGACATAAGAGCTGTGACCGAACCATCTTTAAACCATACATTTCTTCACAGTACATCCATTGTACTTAAATCTACGTCATTGAAATAATTCCTCTGATTTTCAGACCCACACCAGATATAATTTGGTACAAGAAAGGTGGTGAACTGCCTTGGCCAAAGGTGCGAATTGAAAACTACAACAAGACATTGAGGATCACTGATGTTTCTGAGGAGAACTCGGGAGAGTATTTTTGCTTGGCATCCAATAAAATGGGAAGCATACGGCACACGATCACAGTGAGAGTGAAAGGTAAAATAATCTATTCAGATCCTTACCTTCTCCAATTCACCTGTTCACTGCCTTTTGTCGCATTGAATATTTTCGTATTTTCATCTGTCGAAAATAGCCAAATGTCCACTCAATCCTACTCTGTCATTTCATTAAACAGTTAAATTCTCTCTGAATTTCACTTTCCCATCTTATCCCCATGTTCCATATATCCAAACATTTACTACTTTGAATACAGTCAATTACAGAATCCACAACTATCTGGTGTAGAGATTTCTAAAATTTTGTAATCCACTGAGTTTGTAATTGGTGAAATCCTCACTGCTCTCACCAACTTATAACATGTTGTGGATTCACTCCCACTGATCCTTCTCACTGGTATTCATCTAGGCTTCTGATGCTGTACCCAAAAGAATCTTAAACAGTAGATCGTAAGATAAAGGAGCAGAAGGAGGCCATTGAGCCTATTATGTCTGCCCTGTTATTCTATAAGATCATGGATACAATCCTGAAGCCCACTTTCCAACCTTTTCCCCATAACCCTTGATTTCCTTACTGGTTAAAAGTCCATCTATCTCAGCCTTGAATATACTTAATGACCCAGCCCTTTGTGGTAAAGAATTCTACAAATTCACTAGCCTCAGAGAGAAGAAATTCCTCCTCAACTCTGATTTAAGTGTGAGACCCTTTTACTGTGAGCTTATGGCCTGTAGTCCTAGGCCCACCCTTAAGGGGATACAACCTTTCTGCGTCTGCTGTGTAAGTCCTCTAAGAATCTTATATGCTTCAATGCGGTCACCTCTCATTCTTCTAAAGTTAAACAGCCAGAAGAAGATAGGCACAATCTTAATGAACTGCAAACAGGTGTATTAAATATTGTTCAATTACATATGATGCACGATTGTGTTTGCAAGACTCATATTCAACTTAAGACCATGTGGACATGACTATTCAGGGATATGCTGTGACCACAAAGAACAACAGCTTAGGAATTGATTGGCTTCTCCTATGAACAGTCCTTTGTATCTGGGTGAGTGGAACTTATCCTGTGATGACAGTTAACGCCTTCAGGAACTGTCATATACAACAACTGAGTGAAGAAATCTTTCCTCAACTTGGCTGTAAAATATCAATCCTTTATTCTGAGAATGTCACCCCTAAAGAGAGGTGTTAGTGCCTTTAACCATTTACCCCAATTTACATCAATGAGTTTTATACATTTCCGAGAGAGTTTAGATCTGACAGGTAACTTGATCGAGGGTGTTTCAGTTGCTAAATATTGGGGAATTCATGAACCAGGGCAATAATCATAAGATCAGGCGACACCTTTTTCACACAAAGGTAGGAGTTTTCTTATTTGAAATACATTGGATAGAAGTATAGGATCTCTACAGTGTGGAGACAGGCCATTCGGCCCACACTGACCCTCCAAACAGTATCTCACCCAAACCCACCCCATCCCTGTAACTCTGCATTTCCCATGGCTAATCCGCCTAGCCTGCACATCCCTGGGCACTATGGGCAATTTATCATGGCCAATCCACCTCAACTGCACATCTTTGGACTGTGGGAAGAAACCTGAGCACCTGGAGGAAACCCACGCAGACACAGGGAGAATGTGCAAGCCTCACACAGTCACCTGAGGTTGGAATTGAACCCAGGTCCCTGGTTCCACCCACTGAGCCACTATGCTAGCATTTATTGCCCATTCCTAGTTGCTCGAGAAAATGGAGGTAAGCTGCCTTCTTGAACCACTGTAGTCCGTCTGGTGTAGATAGACCCACAATGCCCTTAAGAGATGGAATTTCAGATTTTGACCCAGCGATAGTGAGGGAACAGCAATATATTTCCAAGCCAGGATGGTGAATGGCTCAGAGGGGAACTTGCAGGTGGTGGTGTGCCCATATTTTTGCTGCCTTTGTCCTACTAAATAGAAGTAGTCCTGGGTTTGGAAGGTGCTATCTGAGGAGCCTTGGTGAATTTCTTCAGTGCATCTTATAGATAGCACACACTGCTGCTACTGAGCATTAGTGATGGAGAGAGTGGATGCTTGTGGACATTGAGCACATTTGTGTCGGCTGTATTCAATGTCTTAGCAATAACTTCGGAATTTCTGAAGAAGTAGGAAATTTGAGGAGTCTCAACTGAGTGAAATGAAAAATGAGATACGATCCCAGGCCACTTGAGGGTTGGGTGTTTCAGGGACGGAAATTTAGAAGCTTCCTCTCGGACGCACATCGTCCCTATTATGTGATCCAACCAAAGCCAAAGGACCAATTAACACGAGGTTGATGTTACCAGGTAAAAGATGATTTCCACCCCAGTTAAAAACAGGTCCAGAACCTTCATTTGACGAATGCAAGTGTTCACAAGCATTACTCACAGGGGATAGACATGGGGCAGTTGGGACAACAAAGAATAAAATTGTTAAGCGAGTGTTTAGAGGGAACGGTAACAGTGTAACACCATATCCATGTTAAACAAATGCTTATCAAGAACTGAGGGAGATGGATCATCAAAAAGCCTAAACTTTCATGCCTGGTCTTTACTAAGTTAGATTGCTGGAGTCCCATCAATGTCACATCCTGAGGGGAAATTTCATTCCTGGATTGAATGCTGTTTTCAGCATGCACTGAGGAAGAAGTCTTTGATATGATCTTTAATATGTTTGGTTGCAGTCTGACCCACCAAACAATACCGATTGAGATTTAGCCCAAATAAAACACTAGAGTAATCCAAACATGCTGTACTTGTGAGAAATGAAAATTCTGCAATCCATGTTGTGTTCAGCTGACAATTATTTTGTGTTTAATTTTCATTCTCAAAGCTGCTCCATATTGGCTGAATGAGCCCCAGAATTTGGTGCTGGCTCCTGGGGAATACGGCAGATTGGTGTGTCAAGCCAACGGAAACCCCAAGCCTAACATCCAGTGGCTGGTGAATGGGGAACCCATAGAAAGTGAGTTCACGATGACCGTGTCATGACTTCTGTGTGTCTTGTTGGGTTTCATTATTGTCATTTCTCTACTAAAGCTGACTGAATTGGGAGTGGGTGTAATATCTAACACAAGGTTCAGCAACCTGTTGAGTCTTGAAGAGCTTTTGAAAAAAAAAAATGAAAATAAAAGCTTTTGGGAGCCGTAAGAAGAAAACTTGGCAATTCTAAAGTCTATCGATCTGTTCCATAATAATTAAAATCTATATAATAAAATGGTATATCAACTGGAAAGAAAAATCAAAATTAAGACAAATCTAATTCTGAGTTATTGATTTTCATAACATTTGCTGTGTCTTTTTAATAACTATTTTTTGTTTCTCTAGTATATGCATGCTCAGATTTTACACATAAATTTGCATGAATTATGGACAATCACATTCAAATGAAAATGTAAAAGTGGTCAACCATATTAATTTGCTGGAAAAACAGTATGTCCATAGTTAGAATGGAAAAGTAATAAGAAATTCACATATAATATTGAAAATAATCACACTTATCTTTGTGTTTTTATGACAGGACTTGCAGTAAGTTGAGTTTGTTTCAACAATAATCAGCAAAGTCATCTTTGAAACAAACATTAGCTTAAGATGTGTTTCTACAAGACCAGTTTTTAGCCATTGATTTTCTTGACAAGAAAAATTGCTTCTAATAATACATTCACAATAATTTATCAACTGAGCTATAGTAACAGTAATGGTCCCATCCAGGAAACCCGTTCCTCAAGCATTAGGTATTGTTTGAACTTAAGGATCAGAAGTAGGCCATTTGGTCAATCAAGTCTGCTGTGCATTCAGTAAGGTCAAGACAGATCTCCATTATCTGAAATCATGGTGTAGCTGTACTACTCATTTATTTAAAGCATAATAATGGTTTTCGTTAAAATGTCACTTGAATTCAAGTAGTGCAGCATAATGTTCAAGACTGGCTGAGGCACGCAATGGAAATCAAGCCACAGTCATATACCCACAGTCATCAGAAAAGTTAAAGACTTGAAAATAATTGCACAAGATTCCTAATTTATCTGTTTTTTTCAGACATAGCAAGCACGGACCAGATTTCAGTATTTAATCACTAGAATCACATTGTGCTACAAGTTATTAGACTCTTGCTACAGGACATGGAGGAAATAAATCACATAGAGGGAGGAAAAATGAGAAAATCAGCTCAGTGGTGTTTGTTGACAAAATCTGTAGTGTTAGTTCTTGCTTCTCTCTACTGAGAAAAGGAAGCCTTTTCACAATACTTCCACAATGCACACAGTGACTGGTTCACTTACAAAAGCTGTCTGATTTATCGATTTTATTTTTTATTTGTTCATGGGACATGTACATCACTGGCTAGGCGGCATTTACTGCCCATCCCTAATTGTCCAGAGAGCAGTTAAGAGTCCACTACATTGCTGTGGGTCTGGAGTCACATGTAGGCCAGACCAGGTAAGGATGGCAGTTTCCTTCCCTAAAGGACATTAGCAAACCAGATGGGTTTTTCCAACATGGTCATTGTAAGACTCTTAATTCCAGATCTTTATTAGATTCAAATTCCACCATCTACCATGGCAGGATTCAAACCCAGATTCCCATAACGTTACCTGCATCTCTGGATTAACAGTCCAGTAATAATACCGCTCAACCATTATCTCTCCCTATTCAATTCAAAATTTTCAACTTACAACAACTGTTGAAGAGAAGTTAATCCAGTTTTCTTCAGGTTTAAAATTGGTTTTAACTGCAGAACACCAAGAGACAACTCCTAACCTGGTGAAGCTCTGAACACGTCTCTACATCTTGTTCCTAGCTCAAAACTGTTCACCTACCTGAGATTCGATCACATGGTTGCTTGCAGGAAAAAGGCTTTTGTCTTTGGTAATTTGTCACTAGTCCATTGACTAATCAGCATCTTATTACCAGCCAAACCTCCATCTGATTACAGAAACCCTCAGTTCCAGTTGGCCTGCAACTAACTTTCAATTAGCACTCATTCAAACAGCTGTTTAAATAATGCTTGCCATGAGTGCCAGGTGACTTGCTTTTCTATACATGCAGAAACTCTGAGAAATGTGATTTTTAAAAACGTTCTTTCTCATTTCAGTCCATAATTTTCAAAAGCACAAAAATAAAAGGATATGGTTGTTACAATAATTATTCGGTTTTCACCCCATATGCAAAATCTTACTTTACTTGCTATATTTTCTTTGGCTTCTTTCATCATAATTCAATCCAATTGGAAAGGGTTTTGATGTGGGAGTAAGATATTGAAGAACCACAGGTGGCTCCAAAGCTGCAGGTTGCTGACCACTGCTGTAATAGGTTATCAATTTGATGTCACAGACTTTACACTATTATTCAAATTAAAATTTATCCCCATTGTGTGTGTGTGTGTCTGTGTGTCTGTGTGTGTGTGTCTGTGTGTCTCTGTGTGCGTGTGCCTGCCTGTCTATTAATATCTAACAGGACAACATTCTAGAAGACTGTTAATCAAACAATGATTAGTTAACCATCTCCTTCTTTCTCTGAAAGAGGTCCGTCAGAGTCCAGGCCGTGAAATTGATGGTGATACAATTATCTTCCGAGAGGCACAGATAGGAAGCAGTGCCGTGTACCAATGCAATGCCTCTAATGAGCATGGGTACTTACTGGCCAATGCGTTTGTCAGTATCCTTGGTAAGTTTAGATACAGCTGCCTTTTCCTTGATGGTTAATGTTGAGCTGGAAGTGTTAGCTTGCCTGTGAGTCCACGATATCTTAACTCATTGAGTTACAACCTTGAGTTTCAGTCTGGATGATGTCCAAAGTGGGGGCAGATAAAGGAAGACTGTGAAAAGTTTTGTGCCCCTTATCTAAAGAAAGATATACTGGAATTGAAGGCAGTCCACAGAAGGTTCACTAGGCTGATACCAGGTATGGAGGAATTGGCCTCTAAGGAAACGTGGAGTAGATTGGGCCTGTACTTATTGGAACTTAGAAGAATGAGAGGCAACCTTATTGGAATGTATAAGATTCTTTGGGGATTTGACAGGGAAAATGTTGTTTTTTGACTGGGTCATTATGTATATTCAAGGCTGAGATAGTTTTTTAATCAATCAGGGAATGAAGGGTTATGCAGAAAAGGCACGAAAGTGGAGTTGAGGAGTATTAGATCAGCCATGACCTCACTAAATGGCAGAGCAGACTGAATGGGCCGAATGGCCTAATTCTGCTCTATGTCTTATGGTCTTGTGGTCTTAAATGGGTTTGCACGCCTGATATTTGAAAATAGTGATTGTGCTTGGGATGTTGGTGCTCGGACAAAACTTTGAGCTGATCTTATTGATAAATTTTAAACCTAAATAGGAACAGGTAGCCCGAAGATCTGAGGGAGAGAGACTAAGAGAGATTAAGCGAGAGGAAGTCTTCAACCTCCTTTAAATCTGTATGTCGATGATAAATTGACTGTGCTGTCACTGAGTGACCATCTTGAATGAAATGCTGCTCTTTCAATGCAGGAATTTGTGAGATATGTTTACCTATTCTGCCAAATCTGGGCACGTTGTAGCATATTAATCTGAAATGCTACATTAAGACCTTGTCCACTCATCACTAATGTAATGTGCATAGGTATATTCTGTCTTACCTGGACTGTCTGGCGTCCAATGTGGGAACCATTCTGTAAATGAGAGTATGACTTTGATAATTACCCAATGTTTCCTCATTAAATTCAAAATGATAATGGCAATTATTTAGATTTCACATTGAGTCGCTTGAAATTTTAGGTCATGATTTTTTTTTAAATATGCAAGAAATTTTAGCAAATACTCTAAATACTACAGGAGGGAATCCATTAAATAGAGTTTGATGTGCAGGTAAATATGGTCTTTTGAATTTTGTTTTTTTGGGTTTAGGGAGTTAAGGAATTTTTTTTTTTTCCAAAAATTACTTTTTTTTTTGCTCTGCCAGAAGTTAAAGTCATCAGAGGTCAGGACGGGTGGTGCATGTGGAACAGATAGAGCAAAAGTCAGAGGATCAATATGAGGATGGGATAGACAGAAATGTCTTTTCCCAATTTTCTGCCTTGTATTCAAATCAAGATTGAGGTGCCATTAAAAGCAGTTCAGTTAGAGACTTGTGAAACGATGTTAGCAGTTTGGCCTTTACACTGTCTATCAGTTTAGTTCTCCGAAATAAAAGCATCAGCAAAACGTCTGAGCCAGCCACTGAGGGAGCAATGTTTAACAGGAACAAAAACTATTCTTTTTCCAAATCTTCTGTTGCCTCCATATGTAATCTGTAGAGTGCTTACACCTTGTCAAGTTACATGATGAGTAAAGGTAAAGTTCACCATCGTCCTCCCAGGCCATAGGGCTGATGTCTCATCAGAGAGGTTTAACCTGAGAGTCCCTCAGGCGAGGGCAGAGGTTGAGAAGGAGAATCCTTCATGTTTACCTCATCAAGTGCAGGAATGGAACGCACACTGTTGGCATCACTCTACATTGTAAACTAGCCATTCAGCCAACTGAGCTAACCACAAAAGGAACATGCTTACGATAATTTTATCACCTGTCTACCAGGTCCTCATGTCAGCCTTGTCTCCATGGATGCCTCTCAGTCCAAAGACTGTGCGTACCTCTCCCACTCCATAACTTTGAACATATAAACTTGGCCAAATCTTTTGTCAGTGCTTCATAAGCGGAGATGCTGTCAATCAGGTGAAATGTTAAAGTGGGACATATAGAAGATTTCTAAGATAACACAGTGTGGATCTGGAGGGACACAGCAGGCCAGGCAGCATCAAAAGAGCAGGAAAGTTGACATTTCAGGTCATTTCGGAAGAAGGGTCCCGACCCGAAACGTCAACTTTCCTGCTCCTCTGATGCTGCCTGGCCTGCTGTGTACCTCCAGCTCCACACTGTGTTACCTCTGACTCCAGCATCTGCAGTTCTTACTATCTCTAGAAGATTTCTAAGGTAGTTTTGTTTTCCAAAGAAGCACAGGCAATTGTCCTGTTTACAATGAAATCCAAACCATTTTCATTTATGTTTCACTCATGATCACTTAAAGGACTTAGCTGTGTGCATTTTGCCTGCAAGCTATCAATAATTACACTTGAGATACAGTTCAGGAGTTGTGAAGGCCATTGGCACCAATGAATGAGGTCTGTTTTGCCTCTGGCAAAAAGACTCCACTATTTATTAGCATTTTTAGAAGGGGGTTAGTTGCCTAGATGGTTTGCATTGCAGCATAACCCCAACAGTGTGAATCCAATTTCTACACCAGCTGATATTAACACGAGAGATTCTTCTTCTCGACCTCAGCACTGACCTTGAGGTGTAACGACTGTCTAATGATAGAGCAGTCCAGTGGGACTACGTGACTTTAGTATTTTTGTGAATCTTTGCAACTGATAGAATCTTCTTTGTTCACAGATGTTCAGCCTAGAATATTGTCCCGACGAAACCAAATGGTCAAAGTGATAGAAAATAACCGAACAAGGCTCAGTTGTCAGTTCTTCGGTTCACCAATCCCCACCCTGCGATGGTAAGTGGCAAGTTGCTGAGGCATTATATTGTGTGAGCACATCCTAGCAGATAAATGTAGGGAAGCACTAATACAATATGGAGCTTGATGTTCGAATAAAATGGGATAGTGTCACAACGTAGAAAATAGTTTTTGTCTTAATGTCCCATAAATTCATTCAGTTTTTTAATATACATTCATGGGATGAGGGTGTCACTGCCTAACATTTATTGTCTTTGCCTATGAACTGACATCCCATCCTTTCTCTGATTCTGTTCTTTTATGTCTTGAGGTTTAAGGATGGGCAGGGCAATAATCTTTATGGAGGCAACTATATTATCCATGACAACGGGACTTTGGAATTGCGACGAGCACGGAAGGTTGATGAGGGAACCTATACCTGTGTAGCGACCAACATACTGGGCAAGGCTGAGAACAGGGTGCGACTGGAGGTCAAAGGTAACGTTTTTTTATGCCAAGAAATGAGGTTTGCAACACTTCGTGGGCTGGACGTGATTTGTAGAGCCTGCTAAACCGCCATTTAGATTCATGTCCAAAGTGAAAGCTGCCATTGGTTGCTGGAGACAACTGCTCCCTCAATTTTTAGTTTTGAACGGGAAAACCATTTCACCTTTTCTAGACCAAAGTAAACTTTGCGGATGCTGGAAGTCTGGAATAGCATGAGAAAGTGCTTGAAGGGCAGATCTATTTTACTTTCTCATGGGATTTAAACATCATTGGCAAGACCAGCACTTCACTCCTAATTGTTCTTGAACTGAGTGACTTCCGAGGGCCCTTTCAGGGGCCAGTTTAAGAGTGAAATGCACTGCTGTGGGGCTGTGGCACAATCCTTTAAAATATGGGACAGCAGACCACCTTGGGATAGAAGTCTGATGTTTTCACATTGCTTTCTATTTACCATGGGAATCATGGAGGCTTACAGCTAGGTGGTGGGACTCTAATTGAGATACAGTTACTTGAGCTGCTCAAATGATAAGAATTCTCACCCTTTTACAATTTCCTTTGCCATTAATGCAGACCCTACAAGGATCATAAGGGCTCCAGAATCTATCACAGTGAAGAGGTCATTTGCTGCAAAGTTTGAATGTAAAGTGAGGCACGATCCAACATTAAGAGTGACGGTTACCTGGCTCAAAGATGACAAAGTTCTGTATTTGCCATGGAGGTGAGTGTTCCTCCTGTTTACTGCTTCATCATCTCCTCACTGTGTGTCCCTATGCTTGCTGAAGTTACTTTCTTTGGAAGTTCTGTTTCATTTTCTTTCATCCCTAGCTGCCCTTGAGAAGGTAGTGGTTGTAGTGATTGTAACGAGGTCAGCCACATGGACCTCATCGATTATGAGTTCCCTGATTGGGGCTGGTAATCTGGTCCAATCAGGGAGCTCTGGTTGACGTATAAAAAGGGTGAGTGTCAAGGTCACTGACACTCTGGTGCCTGATTCTGTACGAGGCAGTACTATAGTCATGGACTGCTCGTGTGTGAATAAATGGTGATGAGATACCAGCCTCTGTGGAGTTTTTTCTGTGGTAAGCTGCCTTCTTGAACTGCTGCAGTCCACATGCTGTACGTAGACCCACAGTGTTGTAGAGAAGGAGATAGCAGAGTTTTGACCAAGCCACAATGAAGGAATGGCAATTTAGTTCCATGTCAATACGGTATGTGGCTTAGAGGCAAATTTGCATTTGCAGTGTTACTATGAAACACCTTCTACTTGCCTCAAGGTGGTGAAGGTTTGAACGGTTCTATTTAAGGAGCCTAAGTAAGTTATTGCAGTGTATCAGTGTGCATCAGTGCTCAAGGGAGTGAATGTTGACCATGTGCTGATGGCAAATCTTCAGCCATTGATGTAAGTTTAGAAAATCAAGCGCAATTTCAATAGACTCAAGAAAACATGAATTATTAGAGAGCAACCATACTTTCAAATGTTGATAGCATAGACCACTCCCTCATTAACATAAACCAATTCGTGATTAACATGGGGCATTCCCTCATTAACATGGGTCATTCCCTCATTAACAATGGGCCAGTCCCTCACTAACTTGGGCCATTCCCTCGTTAACAATGGGCGAGTCCCTCACTAACATGGGCCATTCCCTC